>NC_137073.1:52044169-53244169 GCF_951640355.1 Cnephaeus nilssonii
TAGGTTCCCTTAGTATCTGCTACTAGGATATAGTCCTAAATTCTGAAACATTATATATCTCACATTTTTGTTTATTTTATTTTATTTTATTTTTTAACGTATTTTATTGATTTTTTATAGAGAGGAAGGGGGAAGGATAGAGAGTTAGAAACATCAGATGAGAAACGTCAATCAGCTGCCTCCTACACACCCCCCACTGGGGATGTGCCCGCAACCAAGGTACATGCCCTTGACTGGAATCGAACCTGGGACCCTTCAGTCCGCAGGCCTAACTGAGCCAAACCAGTTAGGGCTAGCTCACATTTTTAGACAAAACACTAGATTTCACAGAAGAGGCCAAAATGAAGTGTACATGGAGCGCAGATCTAAAACATATATGGGTTAGTCATGGAGAGGTCTGCTGCTTCATCTCCTATTCTCCATCCCATCCTCGACTTCTGTCACCTGAATTTATCTTTGATGCACTGTTTGATGGTGAGTCACTGAGCAGGTGGCCCCAAACTTCCTCCAAACCACACCGTAGGCTAGGTATGCTCTCTGTGGTTCCTTCAAGAGATCACTTCTTACTCTTCTCTGGGCCCCAGATACCTTGTGCAGTCTGTTACAGAGCAATTGTCTAATAAATCCCCCATGCGGCGTACCATTCTTTCTATTTCCCTAAGTACAGTTCTTGTTATTTTACTAGTAATTGTTAAAACAAGTTTTGTAGTCCCTCAAGTTCTACCGCTTCTACTTAAACTTCCCAGATTGAAGCGTCCTTGTTTGTGCATTTCCCACACCTGCTCAGTGGCTCACCATCCAACTGTGCATCCGTATATGTATAAGTTACAGAATAAAAACACTGGAGAGGGGAGGAGGGGTCATGTTATTAGTTAAGCAAACGAAGAAGTGGCACTGAGCTCTCCAATGTTATGATTGTTCAATGACAATTTATTTTTAAACTTGTTTGGTAACTCATGTAAAAAGTACTTCCCAGCAAAATCCCATTAAATACATAAAAGAAGTGACAAAGGTGTATATAGCAGTCTCTTACAGCTTTCTTCTATCTCCAGTCTCCTAACAGAGAAGATTCTGAGGATTTTCTCCCCCTGAGCCCAAAGCTACTATGTGAAATCTAATTAGGAGGTGATGATTTTCATGGAAAACTCACAGGTGCTAAAAAACTAGGAGGAAAGGACTCTGGTAGCCATATGGAAAAGAGCGGGTCAGGAAGTCTGAGGACTCTCCTACTGGATGTAAGCTGGTAGCTTTTAAAATCACAATAAACCAGGGACGCTATACTGGACCCTATACTCCACTGGCATAGTGGGTAGAATTGCAAGTGTGGTAGCTGTATTATCGGACACAAACATATGATGCCTCTCTATGTAGTAGGATTATATAGCTCCACCATATTGAACTCAGGCATAGCTATGTAATTTGATTTAGTCAGTGCAATTTAAGCAGAAATGATTATTGTCCCTCTTAGGAGGTAACTTTAAGAGTCAGTGCATGGCTTTGTAAGTTCTCTGTCTCTGAGATTGTGGAAGCAATGGACTTGCCATCTTCCTGTGTCCATAAGTGACAATTGTGAGCAGAGCAACTTTTCTGACCCATGATGTTCTGCAGTGAGAAATAAATTTAGGTCTTTTAAATTCCTAAGATTCTCATGTTTGTTACTACAGCATAATCTAGCTTGTCCTAATTGATACGGAAGGCAAAACTTTTCTGCTCTATGTGATGGCTGGAGTATGGGTGATATTTACTGTTGGTCTGCAGTACCTCCCATGGCTTTCAGTTTAGTGAACTTTCAATCAAATCCAGAGCAGAAGAAAAAAAAAAGTCTTGTTATCTTTAAGTATTTTTTTTCTCTCTAGGGCCATGCAAAATTCATCTTATTACTTCTCTGTCTTCTGGCTATGCTCTCTCATCATTGATGTTTCTATCTCTCTCTGTTAATTAAGCCTCTATTAAGTCTTATACTTCTGATTGCTCACATGTGGCCACTAGTTCCTACAACTTTTCCAATTCTTTAAATATGGTGTGCTCAAGAGATATGGAAAAGGAAGAGCTGGCAGGGAGCATGGATCCAGGGTTCTACTCTGGAAGACTTCTCCATGGACTCTAGTGAGCTGAAGAGCAATACTGAGTTATGAGGTGACTGCCCTCCTCTTTAATTCTCTGTGAATATAATTTCTGTCTACCACATAACAATCTCTTGCCTCCTAATTCATTATAATTGAAATATACTCCACCCTATTATCAGATGACTTAGATTACAAAAGTCACTTTCTGTGTATTTGTAATATCTCCAGTTATAAGATAGAAGGCTTTAACATTGTCCTATACTTAAAAGCAGGATTAAAGGAAAAAGCATCTTTAAAAAAATATATTTTTATTGATTTCAGAGAGGAAGGGAGAGGGGGAAGAGAGAGAGAGAGAAACATCAATGATGAGAGAGAATCATTGTTCTGCTGCCTCCTGCATGCCCCACACTGGGGATCGAGACCATAACCCAGGCATGTGCCCTGACTGGGAATCGAACCATGACCTCCTGGCTCATAAGTCAACACTCACCACTGAGCCATGCCGGCCGGGCAAAGAAAAAAGCATGTTAAGTCCAAGAATTAAAATAAGGGGCAGCAGCATCAAACACTGAAATCATTTCAACAGGTTCTAATATTCAGAAATGTTTTCTTTCTTGTTCTCTCAGAAATCATCAACAGTTTTGTGATGACAATTTTGTAAAAAAATATGTTTTTATTGACCTTTAGAGCTAGAGGAAGGGAGAGAGATAGAGAGAGAAACATGGATGTGAGAGAGAAACACTGATTGGTTGCCTCCTGACCAGGAAAAGGACAAGACTCATACGAGTTCATTCATATGTGGGATATAAAACAAAAAGCAACAAATGTACAAACAAAATAAACTTGTAGACACAGATATCATTATGATGGTTACCAGAGGTAAGGGGGTTGGGGGAGGATGAAGACGGTAATGGGGGTCAAATATTTGGTGATGAATGGAGACTAGACTTTGGGTGGTGAGTACACTATGGAATATACAGATGATGTAATATAAAATTTATAAGTTTTATAAGTTTATACCTGAAATTTATATAATCTTATTAACCAATACTACCCCAATAAATTTAAAAATTTGTCCAATTGATCATGAAATGGACTGACCTTATGACTAATGGTGTGCTAAGTTGCTCAGTTTAAGATGCCTTTAATGTCATTTCAGAAAGCTTAAGTTTCTGTACTATTTATTTTATCTGTGTAGTTATCCAATATAATGAAAATGTGATTTTATTTCAGTATAGATGAAATACTGTTCTACTTTAACCCATTCATTCCCATTTAAAGTTTTATATGGATCACTATTAAGAGCAACTAAAATAGTGCATTGAATATTAATATGGTTTTTGTGCGCACAGAATAAAAACAGGCCTAAGCCGCTAGCAGCAAAAAACTAAGTGCTTTCATTGTCTACAGTAATATTTCACATTATATAAGGTAGCACTGTTTTGCTTATTAAGCAGTAAAGGTATTTGTAATTTGAGCTCTTTGAAGGAGTAAGAGAAAAAAGCTTGGCCTTTATTTCTGATATGATTCAATAACATACTTTCCAGTCAGCTGGTAATAGATAGCAGTGTCCTCTCTTTAACTCAATTTTTTACTGCAATCCATCTAGCACTGTGTAGACCCTGTCTGCTTATTGGCTGCCCATCTTCCTAACCTATGCTTACTTCAGCCATTGTAAAACTGAGTTTTCAATCAATCCGTATACTCTGGTCAATTCATCAAGATAATAAGCTTAAGAAGATGTCAGCAAAATGTGTGCTCCAAAATCAACACATCATAACCAGAAGAAAACTGAGGGTTGGGGAGGGGTCGGGAGGGTTGCTTTCATGGTAAGGCATATAATTACTTAGCTTACTACAGCTTTTATACTATTTTAACCAGAAAAATCTCTAAATCTTAATGGGGGAAAAGTGAAATAAAAACCATGTCTAGCATCTGAAAATAAAGTGAGTCAAACTATATTTCCTTGCTTGCTTGGTAATGTCCAATAGGAACAATTTTCCTATCCTTTAGCATTTTTCCTTTAAGTCGTGAAGAATGAGAAGCAAAGGCAGGGGCCATGTCCCTTTATGGGTGCGGGATGGGGGTGGGAATCTTCTGTAGGGTTGGCAGCAAGAGTCTGTGGGAAATAGAGATTTTGATGGACACTGTTAAAGAAAAGACCGGAGGCTCATCTGTACCGCCCTGATTCATCTGACCCCTAGGTGACCCCTGGGCGCTCTGACTGGCGCAGTGTCCGGGAAGGGTTAGAGCTGCCTCTGCTGCACCCTCTTCTCAGGGAAGCCACGAGGAAAGCTCTGAAGCCCTGCAGGACTCGCTCTACGCTGGAGGCTTCCTTCCGCATCTCCCCCTTCCCTCACAGAGCCAGTAAGTGCCAACTGAACAGGCCAGCCAATCAGGTTACAGAAGCCACTGTATAAATAAGACAATTTAAAAATATTTCTGCTCAAAGAAACAGAGACTTTGGAAAGTTAGTTACAGCTTTAGATTATACAGTCAAGTTGGACAGCCTGTATTATGTGCATGTTACATTACTATGAGGCTTCTTTGCTTCATGCCAACATTATCAAAATTACTGTTATAAACATAAAAATACAATAGATCACTTTGGTAATCATCACAGAGCTGAGAAGTTACTTCATTTATACAAACGTGGGAAGTTAAAGCTTGAACTAGAGACACATGTTTCCTATATTATCCAATACTAACAAAATACTATTTTGACTTATTAAATATATAAATTTATGGGCAGATTTTGCATTGTAGGGGGAGACAGATCTGAAGGTAGGTAGCTGGGATGGAAGCTCTGGAAACACGTGTATCTTTAATAAACCTCTGTTCTATCACCTATAAAGTGGTGATAATTACTTCCCTTGGCTACGATGAGGATCAAATGAGAATCTGTTTAGAAAAGTAATTGGTAAGCTATAACTAGCTAAATAAATGTAATTGCTATCATTATTCTAAAGATTGCCTTTCAAAAGAGTATGGCCTGGAGAATAACTGTGAGAAACATTCCCAAATTATTGTGTATGTGCTACTCACACTTGGAGACATTCCCAAAACATAGAACCAGAAAATACCCAATTAGAAGTACTCTTTTTATATATGTACTTTAACTTCTTTTCATCCTATGCTTGAAGTTATCCCCTATCCAATCTTGTATCAGTATAAGATGACCCTGGGATGGCTCAGGCCACACAGAAAAAAGCAAGGCTGTGTATAGGAGAGCTTTACATAGAGTTTCCACTTTGAGGCTGCATGTCAGAATCCACCTTGCAGTGGGAGAAATAACCACAAACAGCAAGCTGACAGCCAAAGTCCACAAGACAGTGAGGCCAAGGGTAAGGAATCAGGCCAATGTACAAAGAAATGGGAATAAGCCAAACTTGGAGTGAAGAGTCCTGGATAATTTAGGAAAATAACTCATCATGTGCCTTTTTCGGTAGGATGTATGGTGAGTCAGGAAGCCTATAATTTATTTGCCAAAATAAATCTCACCTCATTTCCCTTGCTCATAGCCCTTAAGCTTTCCATCTATAGCAATAATATCCAAACTCCTCTGCATGACAGTAGGTTGAATCATTTCAAATTAATAATATGTAACCATTTTTTACTTAGAAAAATGGTAATTCTCTATGTCTGAATTCCTTTCCCTGGATGTACCTATTTCTAGCTGCCTCTTCTCCCATTCTTGCTTCACAGAAAAGATTGTTGGGGTTATGGGGAGGATGTGGGTGGCAGTGGGGGGAGGGTGGATTTAGCAAAAAAGGGAAAAAAAGAGAACTCATGGACATGGACAACAGGGTGATGATTCAGACTAAAAATATGAGTTTCACTGGAAAGACTATAAGGCAGGCATTTGTTTCATTCACTAACACATCCCAAGCTCCTAGAATAGTGCCTAGCACAAAACACTCAATAGACTAAATGAATGAATAAATGAATGCCTTCCTGAGGTAGCCATTTATCTGCATATTTTTCTAGTTCTACCTCTTTCGGGAATGTCCTTAGCTTGTTGCATCTTTCCTATGGGAAAAGTCCAAATTCCAAATGTGGCAGTGGACTTCATACCAGTTTTCTGTTTCACTTTCAGATTTTTGGTAAATCTTTAAGTTTCTGAAGACAATAAGCATTTGATTTCCAATGTTGATTGATAGTATCATGTTTGGTTAATTATTCAAAGAAAACTTAATAATATTGTTAATGCTAATAATGATAGCAATTGATTATTGCATATTTACTATGGCTAAGTACTTCAGACACATTTATCTCATGTAATTCTTGCAAGGACTTTATGAGATGGGTAATGAATAGATGAGATTTAACGATGCCATACAAGTAGCAAAACCAGGAGCTGAATGGGGTCTGACAACAAAGCTATTTTAATTTTCACTTCTGGTTATTATAATGGGCAATATGCATGATGCCAATAGGCTCAACTGAAAATAAAATTATTAGATATGAGCACATCAGAAAACAAATATAGATTATTTCTTGCCCACAACAAACACCACATTGGCTGCACCCAACGCTAGGGAAATGGGCTCCACATTTAGTGGATGATCTTTACCATTCTAGAATATTAACCTGGAAGAAAAGAGAACCTTTATGAATTTGTAACATTATGAGCATAATAAAGTTAATACACCACAACTAAGAAAAAAATCAGTATTGTTGACAAACTCTCTCAAAATAAGGCAAATTCCCATGATAGATGAAATGGGACCCTAAGCATATGATGGCTGCTCAGTTACTACTACTGACAGACTAAAAGTACTAACTAGTGTTGTTTATAACATCAATTATTAGGGAAAGATAACTCACAAACTTAGTAAATACCAATCTCACTTCTTCTATTAGAAAACCACACCAAGTCATGGGGACTAAATAACATGTTATAAATAATTAATGGTTAACAATGAGATCAATGAAGAAATCAAAAGATAGCTTGAAACAAATGAAAATGAGACAACAAAAACCTCAAATCTGTAAGACACAGTAAAAGCATTCCTAAGAGGAAATTCATAGCATTACAGGCCTACCCCAAGAAACAAGAAAAATCTCAAATAAACAATCTAACTTTGTACTTATAGAAACTAGAAAAAGAACAACAAACAAAGCCCAAAGTGAATAGAAGGAAGACAATAATAAAGATCAGAGCAGAAGTAAATAAAATAGAGTCTAAAAAAATGCAAAAGATCAATAAAACCAAGAGTTGATTCTTTGAAAAGTCTGGTTGGTTCTTTAACCAGTTTTATCACCCCAGTCCTACCATGAATAGTTAGCTAATTGTTCCAATACAATTTATTAAAAGAAGTGTTTCCATGCTGATTTAAAATACCCCTTTTACTATATTCTAAATCTTCATCTGTACTTTATTTTCTGAAATAACTATTCTATGTTCACCAATGTTTGTGCATATATTTAATGTCCACACATTGCTGTTTTAATTACTATAGCTTTATAAAATATTTTAATATATAAATGGAGTTATTTATGCCTTTTACAATATTTTCTTCATTACTGTGGCATATATATTTTTCCATATATACTTAGAATCATTTTATAAGTTTTCTAACCAAACTACATTTGGATTTTTGATAGGAAATATATTAAATACATGTTCCAGATATTAAAATAAAAATTACCACCCACTTGGATTTGCATAATATGTGAATTTATTATTTTAAGTACACTGCCACCCACATACTCTAGAACTCGATGGTTGATCAATCTCTGGGTATTACTATGTATGTGGATTTCATAGTACTTAGAATCCCCCTCTGCAGTGCTACATTAGAGGTTAAATACATGATGAAGTACATGCTACAAAACAGCAAATACCAGAAAGATGACAAATTATCTGAACAGCATTTTCCTGATTTTCATTAACTAACTTCCAAATACAAATCAGAAATCTCATCACATTTGTAATGAGGCTAAAGACAACAGTCTTAAATCACACATTGATACTGAAAGTGCTTATTGTAAATGCATTATTTAGACTGACTTATTTTAAGCCCATAAAACTGACAATTCAGAGTGGTCATAGCCCTAGCCGGTTTGGCTCAGTGGATAGAGCGTCAGTCTGCAGACTGAAGGGTCCCGAGCATATTCAGGTCAAGGGCACATACCTTGGTTGCAGGCTTCTCCCAGGCCCAGTCCCTGTCTCAGGTCCAGGCTCAGGCCCTGGTCAGGGCTCGTGCAGGAGGCAACCAATTAACGTGTTTCTCTCACATAGATATTTCTCTCTATCTTTCCCTCTATCTTCCACTCTCTCTAAAAATCAATGAAAAAATATTCTAGGGTGAGTATTAAAAAAATAACAGAGTGGTCATAGATACTTATAATATGCCAAAATTCATAATTACATGTAAGAAAATGTACTCTGATGATGGCTACCTAAAGAATATTACTTCATAATTAAGAAATAGTCATCTTCATTTCTCTAATGAAAAACATGTATATCTCACAAAGGTATGACAAAGAATTACATGGTCAATACTTGGGCAGGGAACGAGAGGCTGAGAAAGTACGTTTGTTTCTTGGTCCAACGGAAAACAAACTTAACCTTCAAAACTGCTGCCCTGCAGCTGGCTGGGCCACTTTTATATTGCGTGCATAAATTTAAATTCTAGATCAGAGGCTTATAAAATTTCTAATTTATAACTTTAAATAGAACTGAGAAAAATTAAAACCAAACATGGATGAAGTGATACAGGAAAAAAAAGGAGATAAAATGCCTGATCTATATAAACTGTGTTATTTCTTCCTGCTGGCAATGACTCTATATAATAACATAGTCACATACAAGTTATAAAGTAATTAAAATTTATAGCAACAATGAATTCACAAACAACTTGCTTATTTCATAGTCACCTAAAACTAGTATATATTCAAAGTAGTACAGAAAAAAAACCAATAGGTTGGCATCATGCATGAATTATTTTAGTACTGTGCCTTTGGCATGTAGCATAGTTCCTTATACACAGTAGGGACTTATTTATTCAACAAATGATGAATGACACTAATGTGATTATCTGTTACTTTCTGTATACTATAGGTAAAGATCAAGTACTGAAACTGAGAGGAGAAAAAATTAGCAAGAACACAGATCAGAATTTCAATACCATTATGAAAGATAAGAATTGTATTAGAGAACATATGAGCTGACTTCTAGGGTCTACTTCTGAAAGAACTGCTGATTCTAGATCCCTAGTGAAATCTAAAAATTAAGTTTCAGTATAACATAAAGGATATTTTCACTTTTTATAACCCCTAATATAGTTAATTAGAAGTATCTTTCTTAAAACAGTAATCTTTAACAATAAAAATTTAAAGAGTTGAAGCATGCTGTGTATGGATTAGCACTGATAATTTATTATTTTAGGTATGACAAACACAATACATACCTCTTCTTTATATGCTCTAATGAAAAAAGTAGCACAGGTAATGCCCAAAGGCAGATAATCTTAAAATAATTTGTTTGGATTTTTGTATTGCCACTCAACACAGATGTGAGACAAAACCTTTTTTCCTAAAAGTGACTATACTGAAAGGTAATCCATGATGAGATGGAAGTGCATATAATAAATGCCAGTAAGTATTTAAAACATTGCATAAAAATAACTCAGAACTTTCCAAAAGAAAGAATGCAGCAGTTATTAACAAGTGTATTGGAAATATGTGATTTTTTTGGAAGGATAAGATAGAGGTTATTATAATCTTTTCTGCTGGCTGCTGGACCCTCTAATGACATTTCCAACTGAGCCTGGACACCTACTTCCCCCCAAACTTCACACCGCTAACTCCCCAGTTCTCACCCAAATGTAGAATCTTCAGAAGTCTTCCCCATCTCCCTAATTAAGTAGATTTTCCCTTTCCACTTCCAAACAATTTATTCTCATTATTGAATCCAGTTTGCTCCCATCACAGCATATATCACAACTAGGGAATAACTAATTATGTGTTTCTTTACCTTTTTATCTGCCACCTCTACCTGATTATAAGCTATATAACTACAAATGCAACACCCTGGAACAAAATAAACCCAGTCAGTATCTGCAAAATGAATGAAAGTAGAGAGATTAGGTTTGAGGAGGTTGTTGTCTCTATTCACTATTGACTAGGTCTCTATTCGTAATTTCATAGCTATGGGAGATGATCTAGCAATAAATTCTTATTCATTAATCTGTCTCTTTACTGAAAATGAAAATTATCCATGAATTTGACTTACAAAATGTTTCTGGTATCCTGCTTGGAGTTTGATGGGGACAGCCCTGAAATCAAGATCTCAAACTCTTTTTTCCAAGCACCTTCTGTGTGGTGGCTCCATATATGATGGACAAGGTGGACAAGTAGAGGATAAAAGCAAGGGAATGTTGCTCCTGTTGCTAGGCCTTCCAACAGGAGGCTAAACAGCTTCCAGAAAGCGTAAGCTGACAGTCCTCTCCACCATGCCAGGTGCACATCAATCAGGCTCAGAGGACTGGATGACTAATATCAAGGGAGGGGAAAGGGAGTGCCCTTTGGCCTTAAGTAGCTGCCCTAGACTGCACTGTGAATGCTAAGAGGTATTTTTCCTGTGTTTTAAAGGTAACAACTGCAATTATTTCCAAGCACATAACTGCAGTTATCCATAGAGAATTCAATAAAGGTCAGGGAGCCTCTCAGACTGAAGTATGGTTTCTGGAACGGAGCCAATTGCTGGCTGCATCAGGAAAGGAAAAACAGCCGGTAGATAGGAGGCTCTGAGCACTGAGAAATGAATGAGCCATCCCCAGATGGAGAAGTCTGGGTCCTCACCGGTTCATCCTTTCTGACAAGTCAGAGGAACAAGGAGTCCTGCAGGAGTCAGGAGATGCCTAAGAAGAATTTCCAATTTGGGAACAAGGATATTAGGACAAGGTGTGGATGCTGTTAGTCTGATTCCTATCTCTCAGGTAACAAAGCCTGCCATGAGATGATTTATAATATAAAACTCTTGGGAATATCAGGTTTTTAGAAGCATATGAAGAGATAAAAATAATCCAGTTCTTCTTGTCCACACTTTTTTAAAGCATTTCAGAAACAATACTACTAGTAGTAATATTACCTTACATTTATAAAGTGATTAAAATATTCCAGGGACTGTATTAAGCACAACCTTCATCAAAATTCTGTAAGTATTATCATACTAATTTCACAGGCTGTGCTATGTATCAGTTTTTGCGGAGGGGGGAAGGATAGACTGAATTATATGTTTTTTTAAATTTGACAGCAGTAGGAGATGATAGTGAAATTGAATGCAGATGTTTTTACAGTCTTTGAATATGAGGTACCTCTAAGAAAAACTTAGTAAAGTTATTTAAAATCAATTACATAAACTTTTAAGATGTTTAAATCACAATATATACAATGACTATTACTTTATCTTCTCTAATAAAATGGCAATATGCAAATTAACCATCACTCCGCTACATAAGCCACGCCCACTAGCCAAGCCACGCCCACCAGCCAATCAGGGCGAGTATGCAAATTAACCCAAACCAAGATGGCTACAGCCACAGAGAGCAAGGTTTCCCAGGTAACAGAGCAAGCCAAGCTTTCCATAGCCGTTGCAGGCCTAAGCCTCCACTCAAGCTACAAAGTTTCAATTGTAGAAGGTAAACAAATTCAAACAAATGGCAACAGAATGGAGCTTGAGAGAGCAGGCCAGGGTTGCCGGCGGCAACAGGGGAAGCAAAGCTTTAAAGCACACCCTGGCCGGGTCCACCCGCTTAAGGCAACAAAGTTTCAATTGTAGAAGGTGAATTAACTGCCACAGAGATGGCTGCCGCCCCGGAGGGAACAGCAGGCTTGGCTCTGCTCCAGGCTACAAAGTTTCAATTGTAGAAGGAAAATAAATCCCAGATACCAGGGCCTCCCCTTAGGTTGCCAGGGGGCGTGGCCCGCCTGCAAACCACCACAGGCCCCTCGCTCAGGCCACCCCACGCCCCAAGAGAACCCCACCCTGATCCGGGACACCCTTCAGGGCAAACCAGCTGGCCCCTACCCGTGCACCAGGCCTCTATCTTATCTAATAAAAGAGTAATATACAGATTGATCATCACTGCAACACACAATATAGCTGCCCCCATGTGGTCAAAGATCCTGCCCCCATGTGGACACAAGATGGCCACTACAAGATGGCCAGCAGGGGAGGGCAGTTGGGAGGCACCCGGCCTACAAGGGAGGGCAGTTGAGAGGGACCAGGCCTGCAAGGGAGGGCAGTTATGAGGGACCAGGCCTGCAAGGGAGGGCAGTTGAGAGGGACCAGGCTTGCAAGGGAGGGCAATTGGAGGTGATCAACCCTGCAGGAGAGGGCAGTTAGGGGTGACCAGGCTGGCAGAGGAGGGGAGTTGGGAGCAAACAGGCTGGCAGGGGAGCAGTTAAGCATCAACCAGGCTGGCAGCGGAGTGGTTAGGGGGTGATCAGGCTGGCAGGCAGAAGCGGTTAGGGGCAATCAGGAAGGCAGGCAGGCAAGCAGTTGGGAGCCAGCAGTCCTGGATTGTGAGAGGGATGTCCGACTGACCGTTTAGGCCCGATCCCACCAGGATCGGGCCTAAATGGGCAGTCGGACATCCCTCCAGGAGTCCCAGATTGGAGAGGGTACAGGCTGGGTTGAGGGACAACCCCCCGCCGTGCACGAATTTCGTGCACCGGGCTTCTAGTGGTTATATAATTATCCAAATAATGTTTCACAAATCATCTGAATCCACTATTTTATGTAAAGGGATCTAATATTCAAAAGACAAAAATACAGGCAACAATTCTAAATATCTCCTGGGATGTTAGGATCTTGAAAACAGTAAGCTTTGGAGACTTTCCCTACTAATTAGTGGTCAACTTATGTCTTAGAACAGTGGTCGGCAAACTGCGGCTCGCCAGCCACATGCGGCTCTTTGGCCCCTTGAGTGTGGCTCTTCCACAAAATACCATGGCCTGGTCGGATCTATTTTGAAGAAGTTTAAAAAATATGGCTCTCAAAAGAAATTTCAATCGTTGTACTGTGGATATTGGGCTCTGTTGACTAATGAGTTTGCCGACCACTGTCTTAGAAGAATAACTCATATTTCTAATCTTACATATTCTTCCTATTAAATGTTTTTCTTCCACAAGAGGTTAAGCAATTGGCTCAGAGTTACAGTTGTGAGATTTCAGTTTAAGGCTGCTGCCCATCAGGGAAGCTAACAAAGAAAACCACTAACAAAAGTCTTTCCTCTAAGAAAGAACAAAGCAGTCTAATTTAGCTCACAAGGGTTATGTTTCTAACACCAACTGATGCCTTTCTTAATACCAGGAAGAGAGGAAGGACCATAAAATGATCATTAGGAATTTACATAGGCATCTAATGAAAAACTTCTTCCATTTCACTAAGTTCACAAAGTATTCATACTCTTTCTGAACCACCGGTCTTAGCACAAGCCACTGAATGGGAAATTACTGCTAATAATTTCTCACTGCATTCTGTTTCTCAAAGCTTTCAAACTGATTATTGTAACAAAGGTAAAGGAAACTGCCAAGCACCTAGTGTTCTGTTCCTTTGAAATGTTTCTGGTCACAGTCACTGCTAACATAAGCCCACAAATGTAACCAGATATTGACTGAGATGTCCAGTAAATAGGTTAACATGTTCTTTAGCTTAAAAGAGACAGTGACAAAAATGTAAATTCATCTTCTTCTGCCTATCAGTCACTAATCTTAGAATTAAATTTAAATCTTTATATATGCCACAAAATGATCACTCAGCTTTTAATTTGAAAAGCAAATGTGAATGCAATGCTATTAAGTGAAGAAAATAAGGAGAAACTATTTAAAGTTGTTTTTCATGGGTATAAGAACTATGACAGGAACACTGGGGTATATTAAGATAATATATACTCCACAAGGTGTACATAATACTTTGATTTTCCATTTTTCTTTCAACGAAATAGCTTATAGGTATGATACTATATAATGAAAATAATAACATTACCTATTTGTATAATTCACCATTTATAAATTATTTTTATTAATGTCATCACATTATCAGTTATTACTACTTTATGCAAAGTCCCTTACTAAGGAACTGAGAGGCAGAATTATCATTAAATTTCACTGCAGAGGGAGAAGGTAATAATAATATACAGCTAATTATAATAAAAATTTGGACATCTGAAAATCTTACTCCTCAGAACCTCATTTTACATAGTTTACCACCATTGAATATTTAAAATTCACGAGATTGTAGATGTCCATTTTCCCCACCTTGGTACACCACAATGCTCATATGATTTATGAATTGGATATTTCCTTGTTTGACATGAAATTGTGGAACTGTAGGAATACAGGACTGAAAATACATATGAATCTTATGTTTAGTTAGTGACAGTACCCGCAGAATCTCATCCAATGATCTCATCGAATGCATAGAGAAATGGGCTCCACATTCAGTGGATGCCCTTTATTGTTCTAGAATGTTAACCTGGAGGGAAGAGAACCTTTCTGAACTTGTAACATTATGAGCACAATAAAATTAACACACTATAACTAAGGAAGAATCAGTATTGTCAACAAACTCTCTCAAAATAAGGCAAAATCTCATATGATAGATGAAATGGAACCCTGTAAGCTTGGATAGAGTGTCTCACCACAGGTTCCTCCCCAAGAGCTCTGACATGTATACTGACAGAAAGTAGCTAACTCTTTTATCATAAACCTAGAAATTCCATTCATCTTCTATTCTCCGACATTTTTTAAAAGCATGATTACATATAAATTCACTTTTCTGTTATTCACTTCACTTTAGTCTTCACTCTGAACTGCTGAGTAATTTTCACTCATACAAGAAGAAGTAGAAAATAACATTATGCTCAAAATGCCATTTATCTTCACTCAAACTACATGTTTGTCTTGACTTAGAAAGAGTGACATCCAGAGGCAAAATGCAGTGTGAATGCTTTATGTGTATGGAGACAGACTGCATCAGTAATAATCACCTTGAAATACAGTGGCAGCCCACAATCAAGGACATCAGCACAAGCAGAAAGTATCTGTCCATTTGTTCTTCAGAATAAGGCAAAATAGCAACATTTTAAATAAGTAATTTGATGCAGATTTGGTTTACTTTATCGGGTATGCTTTACAATTAAAAGGGTGATTCATTTAATAACATTTTATATAAGAAACACATTGTCAAATTTTACTAGCAAACGGAAATAAAGTAATCCATCCAACCTGTTAGTTTTTTATATCATCTGACAGAGCATTCTCCTTAAAAAGGGAAAAGATTAAAAAAAAATCTGAAGCAGTAAGAGTAGTCAAAAAATCATACACCTATGGATAAGGACAACGGGGGGGGGGGGGGGAGGTAAGGGCAGAGGGGGATGGGAACCGGGTGGTGGGGAGATATTGGGGGAAAAAAGGAGAAACAATTGTAATAATCTGAACAATAAAGATTAAAAAAAATAAAAAAAGATTAGTCAAAGCTTTTACAAGGATATAGCTAAAATAAGTCTATTATAACTAGATGTAACTGATGTCTAGAATCAATATTACATTGTTTGTCAACATCTGTCAGTAAAGAAAACTGGCAAAAATCATCTCTCACAGGTTTCCACCTCTCTGGTGCGGGTTAAGCATTTCTGGATGTGTGGCGACCTCTTCAGGACACCAGTACCATTAGTCTGAGATAGCCAAGGAATAACAGACATGGTAACTCACACGGGTCCTGACACTCCTGCTTATCCATCTGACCTCATGAAAGTAGTGTCTCCCCAACTGAAAGTACTCTATTTGGCTTCTTTTGTAGGTCATATGTCCCATGTTATATCCTGGTTGCATATATCTATATCTTATGTGTTATTTTACATGCAAAACCCTTTGGGAGGAAGTTTCTTATTTGTTTCAGAATTCTCAATCAGAAGTAACAGAGTATGCCTTGAACTGAGACCAACATAGCTTGAGAAAGGAAAGAGGAGGAGAGGAGGAAGAAAAGGAAGGAATTTACAGTGGATTTTTGTAAGATATATTTTTATAATTTTGAAAGAGAAAGTATATAACTAAAATGTAAGAATAAAAAATATCACAAACCACGAAGTCATTGGAAACTGAACGTTCTAATCCTGGCAAAAAAAAGGCACAAAATCTATCTGGTAGACTTACATAAAGCTTACTTATGCAGATGTCTAAAACAACTTAGATTGTTTTCATAATTTTAGGTTAAATAACCTGAAAATAAGCAAACCACGTTAGAAATGAATTTCACAAAATTCCTGGATGTAGAGATAATTTGTTACTATGTCACTTCCTTTGCTATGCTCAAGTCCTTTTCCATTTACAACTACATAGGTGGGTTAATAAATGTGGTAGTATTACCTGAACAACATCTGCTTTCAATTTGGAACAGAGATAAATGGCTTTGATAAATTATGTTAATTCTATCTACTAAATAGTCTTTAATTTTACAACTCTTTTCCATCTTTACTATAGTTTAGGCTTTTGTAATATTTTGCCTAACTGGTCTCCCTGGTCTTAAGTGTTCAAATTTTTCATAAAAGAATGTTTGAAAAAAATTTTAAGATCTTCATTAGCAATAACAAACATTTAATAGCTATGTTAGGTCCTGAGACATTAAAATAAAACAATTACTTTCATAATATCTCCTATAATGATAAGGAGTTAAGAGTTAAAATAAACTCATTATTACTAACAAATATCTACTGGCTCATCTCTTAAGAAGGAGGAAGAATGGAAAGGAGGAAAGGGTGCAGACGAAAGGAGAGAAACAATCAAATAGCTAATAGAATGTAGTTCGAGAAACAAGGCATTCGTTTTGGAAGATAATAAGATATAGAACAGAAAATACAGACAAAGGGAAATCAGAGACAGAAAGGCTGAGAGCTGGGATGTATCCCTCTTTTAAACGTCTTTAGTTATTCTAGAGCATGAGTCAGTTAAACATGGCCTATAGGCCAAATACAGTCTGCTACCTGTTTTTGTAAAGTTTTATTAGAACACAGTCACACCTTTTTGTTTACATATCTGCTATAGCTGCTTTTGTGCTACAATGGCAGAGTTGAGTTGTATGGAGGCCATGACTTGGAAAACCTAAAATATTTACTATTTGGCCCTAAACAAAAACTTCTACAGCAAGGATTCACCCATTTTTGTCTAATCCTTTTTTTATCCTTGAAAGTTCCAAGTTACAATCCTGCATACATAATTACAGATATCTTTATATGCCATGAAATACTGATATCAACCTAAGAAAAATGAGGAAGCTAGTATCATTTACAAAATATCACTTAAATAGCATTCACTTCTAAACATTTGCAGTGTTGCACAATTCAAAAGTGACAAATGAGATATATTCCTAGAAGTGGGATCACTGGGTCAAATGGGAATTCCATTTTTAGTTTTTTGAGGAAACTCCATACTGTTCTCCACAGTGGCTGCACCAGTCTGCATTCCCACCAGCACTACATGAGGGTTCCTTTTTCTCCGCATCCTCGCCAGCACTTGTCATTTGCTGATTTGTTGATGATAGCCATTCTGACAGGTGTGAGATGGTACCGCATTGAAGTTTTGATTTGCATCTCTCGGATAATTAGTGACTTTGAGTATGTTTTCATATGTCTTTTGGCCTTCCTTATGTCTTCTTTCAAAAAGTATCTATTTAGGTCTGTTGCCCATTTTTTGATTGGGTTGTTTATCTTCCTTTTGTTAAGTTGTATGAGTTCTCTGTTTATGTTGGAGATTAAAACCTTATCGGTGATAACATTTGACTCAGTGATCCCACTTCTAGGAATATATCCCAAGAAACTAGAAACACCAATCAGAAAGGATATATGCACCCCTATGTTCATAGCGGCACAATTTACCATAGCTAACATTTGGAAACCACCTAAGTGCCCATCAGCAGATGAGTGGATTAAAAAACTGTGGTACATCTACATAATGGAATACTATGCTATAGTAAAAAAGAAGGAATTGTTACCATTTGCAACAGCATGGATGGAACTGGAGAGCATTATGCTAAGCAAAATAAGCCAGTCAGAAAGATAAATCTCATGTGATCTCACTCACTTATGGAATATAATGAACAATATAAACTGATGAACAAAAATAGATCCAGAGACAGAGAAGCATCAATCAGACCATCAAACCTCAGAGGGAAGGTAGGGGAGGGTGGGGGTAAGAGGGAGAGATCAACCAAAGGACTTGTATGCATGCATATAAGCATAACCAATGGACACAGACACCAAGGGGGTGAGAGCATGAGTGGGGGTAGGGGGGGTGAGGGGATAAGGACACATATGTAATACCTTAATCAATAAAGAAAAAATTATATATTAAAAAAGCAGAAAACTGAAATCAATACCCATGTATAATCTCATTATAAAACCTATATTGCAAAATACTGATTGATTAGTCTGTTATAATTGTACTAAAATCAAGTAGTTTCTACCTTAGCAATTTGATTGACATAAATAAGATTGTATTAAAGGCTTAAATGTTGAGAGTGATCTGAAAATTTAAAGCACTGTACTTCAAAGTAAAAAAAAAAGTGACAAATTAAAAACTAATAAATGATTAACTATTAGAAACCTTAAAAGAAATAAATTAGTGCTATTAAACTTAGTCCTGGGTATGGCACGTTCACCATTTGCATTCATGGTAAGTTACAAAGGACATGGCTAATTGAATCTATCCTATGACAAGTCCGTGTACTTACAGTGAGGCTAATGCTGCAGGTGAGGAAATGAGCACCCATCACTGCCTATAAACATGGCCTCTAGGCCATGTGTGCACAAAGCTTTCACTTCTAAGAACATCCTTCAGTACTAACCTTCATGACCACATGTATTTAGAAAGTGTAAGGGCAATACTCTCTTAGAAAAGCCATTCTTATACATCTGATTATATATTTTTCTATTTTGATGTCTTATTTCATCTACTATTTCCCTTGCATTTTCTCTTGCATTTTAAGTAATTTAACATTAGAAGTATAACATAACATTTTAAGTATATTATGCTCTTTAAAGAAACTTAGAGAAATTTACTTTTTCCCACAAAATATCATATCAAAAAGTATGTATTTATAAAAGTCAGGTCTACTTGGTGCTACAAAAATAAAAAAAGATTTCTTTCATGTTTTGCCAATGTTAAACCATAGTCACTGGAGAACAGTACAAAGCTGTATTCCATGTTCACATATTTCATTGTTATAATTTCACATGTTACAGTGAGTTCTATTGGCCCAGAGTCCCAAGAAGACAAAATCAGTTCCTCTTCTGCTTTTCTTCCCAGAAAAGAAAACTTTCCAAAGGAAACAGATTTCTTTCTATACATTGTGCTTTTTTTAAAATAAATTTATTTTTCCTACTGCTAGTTTATTTGTACAGTTAGGGAAATTTCTGAATTCAATGAAAATATATTTTTCTCTTTTGTTTTCCAGTTGTCATTATTTGTGGGACTACAAAGTTATCAAAGCTGATATAACTCACTAAGATTTTAAAGGAAGTATTTAATGATCAGAGCGGTTACTTAAGTAAATGAGTTAAACATCATTCTAGAGTTATTTTTCTGTCACACTAGATTAACAATACTAGAATGACTACCATTATAAATTAGAAATAATTTTTATATTGCCTCGCTTTCAAAATCCAGAGGCAAAATAAACTGTTCATTTTAAAATACATATATGTAGCCTGGCTGGTGTGACCCAGTAGTAGATAACCAATCGATGATGTTTCTTTCTCATCGATGTTTCTATCTCTCTATCTCTATCCCTTCCTCTCTACCTAAAAATAAACAAACTTTTTTAAAAAAAACATATATGCAGCCCTGCTGGTGTGGCTCAATGTATTGAGTATCATCCTATGAACCAGGAGGTCACGGTTCTATTCCCATTCGGGGCACATGCCTGGGTTTTGGGCTCAATCCCCAGTAGGTGGTGTACAGAAGGCAGACAATCCATGTTTCTCATTGATGTTTCTCTCTCTCTCTCTCTCTCTCTCTCTCTCTCTCTCTCTCTCTCTCTCTCCCTTCCTCTCTCTAAAATCAATTTAAAAAGCATTTAAAATACATATATGTAGAGTTTAGAAAGTCACCACTATCCATGTTCTTTTCTCATCCTCAAATATTTTGTATTGATTCATGATTACTTCAGTTTCACTGATCCACTCATTTTATTCATTCATTCATTTTTCTTTCATCATTTCCACATTGTTATGTACAGGTCAGACCTTTCCCCTGAGTTCTAGGTCTAAATACTCAGCTGCCTGCTCAATAGTTTCAGAGACATTTCACATTTACTTCAGTTCCAACATGTCCCCAAATAAACTCACCATTTTCACCCATAATCCCACCCCCATCCTCCTCTATATCCAGTGTTTACTGAGTGAATAGAGACCTAATTCCAATGACGCCCAAGTCCGCCTCAACTTCCTGTCCTTGGGTTCTGTGAGATCATTTAATTTTCTTATAACAAATCTCCGATTGCTTAAGTTCATATAAGCAGTTTCTGTTCTTTGCAACAGAAATTAGGCCTCAAGAAGAAATGGTAGCCTAACCATTTGTACTTGTTTAATGTAAAAGATCACTTTTGACATTATGAACCAGAAATGTACTTACTGTAATTAACTGAATACAAGTCAGAAATCATAGAGAATGAGGTATAGGCCAATTTTCCTCTATCATTTCTATGTACCATAAGACAAGGCTAGCCCAGCCAAACCATGAAAAAACTTTAACTACTCCTTGTTCCTTTTTCCCTTTCTTCACTCTCAAGGACTTCCTACCTGCTGACTGGGCTGCCCTGAAGTCCTAAACAATGTCTCACAAATCTGCATCTTTCCCACCAGTAACCATAAATAAATCCTTATCTGTCCCCTGACCCTTTACCCCAAATCTTTCTTTTTTGTTTCCTAAGAAGGCCGCCAGATCCTCTGGTACATTAACTCAAGCCAACATGTTAATTGATTCTAATATAAGAGAAGGCTTCCTTTCTCATTCCTGGAACATACATGTGACTTTAGGGGAAAATCTCTTAATTAAAATGAATGAAACCAGTGATGGGAAATTTTAACACTGAATAAAGAAAGCAGCAGAACAAATGATTTTTAGGAAGGTGTTCTTGGGATATCTTTTGTATGATAATCACCCTGCATATGCAAATACCAAGCTGCACAAGAAAAAATAGGCTGAACTAGAGAAGGATTACATATTTTTGACACATTTAAACTACTGAACAGTCTACTCAGTATTGTTGCAAAATTGATCTAGATGCTAAAAATAAAAGTACAGCTTAATATATTCAAAATTGTAATCAAATGTTGGAACAAGAAAATTAGTCATCAATGCTTAGTCAGCCAACTGAGATGATCACATTTCTATGCTAATCCTGTGTTTTTAATTAACAGATAAAGCAGAAGGGGGTATCTAAACAATGGTGTTTAAAAAAATGAAAAAAAATAAATTTTCAAGCTCTAATTAAGTGGAGAAGCAATAACAAAACTACTGCTGCACTTCAGCAACTGTTCATTAAAAAAACAAACAATAAAAACCCTTGGCATATTTCTAAAATTACATTCCACAGGCTTCTGGACCCTCTTCTGTTTTACTCATGATCATAAAGAGTACAGATGTAGAATATAAGCTGAGCCATTATACCAAATACCATCTGGCCTGCTGCCCTGAATCTAATTGGTCAGCAGACCAGTTCTTGTGGAAGGCAGTGGGGTCCCAGTGCGGTGATTCAGAGTGAGCTCCAGGGAGAGTGCCGGCATTCACATATTATAACTGCTTTTTTCTTTGAATATTTTCTTGAGTAAGATAACTCAAACTCCCTAACCATAAGTTTCCTCATGTGTACAATAGGCCTAATAACAGTACCTACATTGTTTTGAGGATTCATTTATTCACCTTTAGATACTGGGCACTGTTTCTAGCTTTTAGAATCCAAGAGTGAACAACACAGGTAAAACTCATTGCCTTCACAAAGCCTCCATTCTCAAATATTGCATCTAAAGCACTCAATTAAGCCTGATACTCAGTAAGTCATCAATACACGTCAGCTTGAATGAGACCGAGTAAAATGATGGCATTAGAACGAGTAAGAATGTATCAGGATGAAGTCAGCAGATCTAAGACCGTACAGTGGCCCTGTCACTGTCTAGGAGACCTTCACTTAATCTCTCGGGGCCTCAATTACTTAATCTGTACCGTGATCTTAAGGCCCCTTCTACTGGATATATGCAAGTCATGCAAGACAGAAAAGATGAGGGGTCAAAAACATTTAAGGTAATATTTTCCTTTGCATATTTTGGCTTTATATTACCATTGAATCAAGCTACATTAAACAGAAAAATGCTTTTTTTCAGTACCTTCAAAGTTTAGGAAAAGCTCAGAAACTAGGTAATCAATTGCAACTAAAAAACAGAAAAAAACCTCAGGAGTCACTGTGAAAAAATGTAAATGATCAATATCAGACCAAATCTTTAACTTCATAAAATATAAAATCACAAAATACCAACATAAGATAGAAGCAGTATCTTTTATTTACCTTAAAAAGTATAAACCTTATCAAAAATCATTAGATGAAACAATCTCCTTCTAGAACATATTTAAGTGAAATGTAATATTGTCCCTTTGGGGGAAATCTTAGTTTTCCTAAACTAGTTTTTCCAATGAAACTTAAAAATAAAATTGGTCCCATACCCACACCTTTTCACAAGTTACATATACACTAGAGGCCCGGTGCATGGATTCGTGCACCAGTGGGGTCCCTCGGCCTGGCCTGTGCTCTCTCGCAATCCAGGACCCCTCAGGGGGATGTCGAACTGCTGGTTTCAGCCCGATCTCTGGAGGGGACCGGGCCAAAACCGGCAGTCCGACATAGAGGGATGTAGTAGTGCACAAAGTGGCAGGCACCCGGGGAGGAGCCTGAGCCTGAGCCTGAGCCCGAGCCCGAGCCTGAGCCCAAGTCCAAGCCCAGGTGGGCGCCATGCTGCCCCTGCTCATCCGGGCCCCGCTGTGCCTGCTACAGTGGCCACTTGGTAGAGCTGCTGGAGATTGGAGAGGCTCACACCACCGCAGCTGCCCGTGGGTTGACCAGTTGCCAGCTGCCCGTGGATTGACCAGTTGCTTAGGGTTTTATATACATAGATTTTTCAGAGTTTTACAAATTTTGCTCAAATTACTTTTCTTTTCCAGTTAAACACTACAGCATTTTAGCTTTTTAAAAATTAACCAAATGTATGGCTAGATATTCCTATAGTTAGCCAAATTAAATGGTGTACGTGACCCTTAGTGAGAAGGACCCTGTGTACCCAGCTCAGCCACATGTCTTCTGCACTTCCCATTCTTATATTGAACTCTTTGTAGTTCCATGATTAAGTCCTGCTCTCTTGTGAAAAACACTAACTTTGCAAACAAGTTTCCTTCCGCTGAAATATTTCCCTTTCTATTCAAAGACACTCCCATCTATCAAGTCTGAAAAACCTGTCCTGATGACTTTCACCATAGCCCCCTTCCTGACAGGTCAGACCCTTGTGATATAACTCCCTTGAGATTTTGTGCATATTACCATTAAATTGATTATCTCTTTAAATTATTGTTATTTTGTTATGTCCATCTGAAGGCAGGTACTGTGATTTTCATGTTGCTATCATCCTGGCCCAGAGTAGGCAAGTGCTCACATGTGTTAAATGTATGACGGAAATATTGTTCTCAATGGATAAGAAAAACACCCTTACCTCACATAAATTAAATTTGTTCTTATATATAATTTATTTTGTAGAATTGTTAAACCTTACTCCAAAACAACAACAACAACAAAATCATTGTGGTAGAGCAACCAAAACCAAAGAGGAATCAGTACAAGATTTAAAATTAGAAAAGCAAGTCATATTCTACGGCACTCCTCCAAAAACACCTTTTTCAGGTACTGACAACAACATAGAATATCTTGAAATTAAGATTTGCTTCCAAAACTCCCCATAGATTATGATCTTTAACTCAAATACATAGCAATCAAGAGTTTATTCTCCCTTTACTTCCCAGGGACATCAAACAAAGGACATGTCACAAAACCAACTTTTAGCAATAATCCTAAATAAGAATAAATCATGCAGGATTCATCATCAATAAAACCACAACTGTCGTTACCATTAAATCGATTACGTCAACCTTAATGTCAATCCACTTAATGTCAATTAATGAAGTTTTAAAACTTTTTCTAGAATGGCATCTAACAATCTAATAGCAGGCCATTGCAAGTAAACACATTCACCCTGCCCTCCCCATCCCCCAAGTTATCAGTGTACTTCAAATGTCCATATAAAGTACAAGTAGGAAATAATTTCACATTGGCCTACAGAAAAGTAATAAAGAAAATTCGGCTGAATACAACTAAAGTAAAATGCAAAATATGTAGTACTGCTCAGCTATAAATAGAAATACTTCAATTAGAAACCCAGACTATCACGAGAACTCTCCTAGAAGTCAAATGGGAATTACAGCAAGAGCACTTCCCAAAAGCAGGCCATTTCTTTATGCAATTACTTGTTTTCATTTTATAGCTGTCATACTTGTTTGCCTATAATGAAACACTGCTCTGCTCTTCCTGTAATCAAAACAATAAAACACAGCTAAAGAAAGAAAATGTGTTTCCCAATAGGTAAGATACTATTTTGGGGAGAAATAATTATTTTCAGGTAACTGAAGTCCAGTAACCTCTAATCAGGGAACAGGATAAAATTTATAACTTCATGTAAAATAAAAGGCATATTTAAATTTTTTGCTTTGATTTGTGGGACAAAGACTTTATAATTCATGGACATGCATATGTTTTAGTAATATTTTGGGATGTCAAGAATGAGTCTTCGTATCTTTCATTACTTGAAAAATGAAACTTCTGATCATGTTTTAGATTAATCGATTTTGAAATACCTCATTGGAAATTTTTCCAATGACAAAAAACATCTTTCATTGTAATGAATACTAATGTTTGATATTTCTTGGGAGAAAAAACATAAAACATGTCTTGAGTGAAAGTTTTAACTATAAATCAATTAAAATTCCACTGCAATTACTACTGCTAACACAGAAATATTGCCACAGTATGACACATAGAAACCGGGTTTTATAGCACAATTAACTCCCATAAAAAATTCAACCCAAAGAATGACTTAAAATGAATAGGAAAAAAATGAATTCACTCAATAGAGCATTTACATAAGTTTGAAGAGAAATGAAAAACCACTGGCTAGAGGTAACATAAAATTCATTCAGGAATCATGATTAACAAAGGAAATAATAGCAGATAGTTTAGAAGAAATCAATGGAAGTGATTATAGAAAAATATGTATTGTTGCTATAACTAGTAAGAAAAATGTCAAAAATATTTATAAAAGTAAAGACAAAAAAATGTGTTATGCCACAAATGACAAAATTGGGGCTTATGTGTTAACTAATGTTTGTCAGCACCTTGACAGATTTGACTAATTGGTCACTGGAATCTTTGTTGCTAATCCTGGAATCCTTCTCAATACACAACACTGAGAGCCATTACCAATCACTGAAAGTTGACACTGAAACCTATTTGTCATATCTGCTCTCAGTGCCGTTATTCAAGATATTCCATTTGGAACCTTCTCTGCAGACAGTACATGCTATGCACAACTTTCTAGGAAATGTGGTCAAGCATAGGCTGACTTTCAAAAATTTGTGAATGCATGAAACTTCTTAAAAAGAAAAATGGAAATATAACATTACAGCAGATGATGTTGTGGTTTTGTGAGTGGAATAAATTTTTTAAAACTAACTGTTATCTATGACTTAGAATGGTTTCAATTCTGATGCTATATATAAAAAAATATATACTGCCCTCCACTTGCAAGAAAAGCAATCACTACAAAAGCAGCAAGAAACTGAAACAACCCCAATGCAATAGAAATTAAAAAATGTTACTGGTAACTGACAAATTAGTAAAACAGTTTCAATAATGTACATTAGAATTTACAGCCATAGAAAAGGAATCTGAGAAAAAATGAATAACTAAAGTAGAGAATCTGATACCCATAGTAGCATTAACATCTGAGCCATCAAAATTATTGATTTCCTCTAAAAGGCAAAACCCTTTTACTTTGAACAAAAAGTGTTTTGTCTAATAAAGTAAATAATAATACAATTTTGTCCAAAATCAACCACTTTAAAAATGTCTATTATAATGTAATTTGATCTCTATTTATAGAAAGTAAAACATAAATACAATGACCATTATAGGTGTTTTAAATTCCAGAAAAATAGTTTCCCTATTGAAATATTTTTAAATATATATAATCATTAAACCATATTTGAAACATAAGCCTTAATTTTAGCTTTAGAATAAAACTGAACACTAAGCAAAATGTGTATGGGGGGCCCAGCCAGCATAGCTCAGTGGTTGAGCGTCGACCTATGAACCAGGAGGTCACAGTTCGATTTCCGGTCAAGGCACATGCCTAGGTTGCAGGTTCAATCCCCATTGTGGGGCATGCAGGACATAGCCAATCAATGATTCTCTCTCATCATTGATGTTTCTATCTCTCTCACCTTCTTCCTTCCTCTTAAAACATATATTTTAAAAAATGTGTATGGGGGGATTAAGTATAAAAAATATTCATTGATGTGTATATCGGGGAAGTTAACTTTATTCTGCTCTAATTATATATATATTATATAACCCCACCAGAATGTTAAGTCAAAGGCTGCATAATAAAACACACCAGAGAAAAATATACCTGAATTACTAAACAGGCTTAGATTATTCAATCTGACAATGAACCCTACTCCACATTAAATAGTATTTTGTGCTGTTTCCAACGAATAAAAACTTCATCAATTACACACAGCATTTACAAATACAGACTTAGCCATATTTATGATCTGACATGAATTCTGCAAGAGATCTTAAGTTGTAGTAACATTTAGCATTAAAGAACATTAACCATAATCCAGAAAGCATTCAGAACTAGTCATTGGTTGTAATATAATTAGAGAATGTTTTCTAAAATTTTATTTGAAATAACTAGTACACTAAAATCTTTTACCCTTGGTTAAATTCACTGTCATGAATTGTTGTTCTACTGTTATGCTTTTCCATGACTTTTAAAGTAAATTCTTTGAAAAAACTGCAAATAGGTGACACATGAAACAGTATTATTGGCTATGAGACTGTATATGAAACTGCATATATGACTAACTTGTGGTATAACTTACCACTATGTTATTCATGATTATAACAAAACAAATTTTACTTGATAGGTAAATCATTGCCAATTAGGTGTAATTACCTCAAGTAAGATGGAAAAAAATGTTTCTGTGAACTATACAGGGATGGGCAAAAGGTTTACAGTTGTGAGTACATGAAACAGAGTTTATTCTTGTACTATTATTTATTATTGTATTTTTTACATAGAAATTGTAGCCCTACTTTTGCCCACTCCTGTATAAACAACTATCAAATAATGCTTTCACACACAATATGAAAACTAAAATGAAAATATTTAAGTTTTGTAAAAGAAATTTATTGCTGTATTGTAACAAATATATAATTTTTCTAGCATTCTATTAATGAAAGTGGAAATGTTTTTAAAATATTCTCCTTACCTGTGTATACATTTTTTACTTTCGAGATATGACATACCGGAAGCAGCATCTAATGAAAATTTCACTAATTGTTTGGGTTTTATTTCATCTTTCTTTTTTCTCAGATAGGAGAGGAAATCACCTCCTAGAAGAATTGACAGATGAACAATCAGACAAGATCATGATGACAGTCACATTTATCACCTATTATAGATATACGTCACAGAACAAAAAGCACAACACATTTGGCCATGCTTCCTGGCCATTTTGTTTGAGGTGGGGATGAAAGAAATTATAAAAAGAATACATCTTATGAGAAAAGAGACACCATTAACTCTCCCAGGTACAGTTTAAGTACTTTAAGTGCTTCACATTGCATATTACCTAATACAGGATGATAATATTTAAACAAAGACATGCAATTTCTCACCAATTTGCCCAACTAAAATTTTGTAAGAAATTTTACTCTCTCTAATATCAAAGATTGTAATTATTATGAATTAAACAAAAAAACTCAATGATACTGAATAAGTTATCAGACTCAGTAATTGCTTTAAAAATATTTTGAGGTTATTAACAATACCATCACTCTCAGTAGACCCAGACAGAAGGGGGAAATGGGTATGATTTTGCTAATAAGAATCAGTTGCTGTGCCAGATTGCATTTTTAGGCATCAAATGAATTCCAATGATTTGGAGAAGCACCTTAAACTAGCATGGTTCAAAAGAAATATAATTCAAGCCACACAGTAATTTTAAATTTACTTATAGTCACACTTTGAAAAGTAACAACAAAGGTGAAATTTACTTTAATAATATATTTTTTCTTTAGCCAATAGATCCAAAACATTATTTATCAACATATATCATAATAAAAATTTTAGGTGAGATATTTTACATTTTATCATCCTAAGTCTTTAAAATATGTTTAACATTTATGGGACATCTCAATTTAGATGCAAATTTTCATCTGAAAATATTTTATCTGTATTTAGATTTCATAAAATTTACAGTTATAAAGTAGATTCATATACATAGGTTGTTCCAAACATACTTAAAATTTTCCAATAATTGAATCATGTATCAATTTTTAAAACAATTAAAATGAAATACAATTATAAATTCCGTTTTTTTAAGAAGCACTACCCACATTTCAAAAGCTCAAGAGCTCAGAAGCTATATGTGGCCAGGATTATCATGTAAAATAGTACAGCCTTAAACTGAATTCATTATTAATACAGCATTGAAGGCTATGGTTTGATTATTTTTTCTCTTGTTAGTATATAATGTATTGCATTCTAATAAAGAAGTCAGACAGAAAAAAAATCAAGAACCATATGATTTCACTCATGTAGAATATAAAGCTGAAAGCAAGAAATGAACAAACAAGACAATCAAACAAAAACTTATAGACACAGACAACGGTGTGCTGGTTACCAGAGGAAAGGGGAAGATAAGGTAAAGCGGATCAAATACATGGTGACAGAAGATTTGACTTTGGGTGGTAAACGCACAAAGCAATATACAGATGATGTATTTTATAATTGCACACATGAAACAATTTATTAACCAATGTCACCCTAATAAATTTAATTAAAAAATTAAAGTATATTAGAATGGACGTCCTCTAAAAATAATCATTCCCACTTTCTATTAGGCCTTGGGATATTAGCCAGGTTTTTGCTAGAGAAATTAGCATTTTAATTGCCATTTCCTAAACTTTTTTATCCTCTTCACCAGGGCCTAGGCTTCCTAAAATGGAACAACTCTAGAAGTAAAGACTTAACGGCTTTTTCTTTAATGAGAGTACCTAGAAAATAAGAACCTGCCTAATTCTCCTTATAATATTCTTTCCTGAACCTCTTCTTTTATTCACAAATCAAGTGTTATACAAATTTAGGTGGGCCATTTACAAAATCAGTTAAGACCTATGCTTAAAAATAACTTTAACAGTGTCAGACAGTTTACTTCTTTCTGTTTTTCATTTTTGTCTTTTTAAGGAGAATATCAAATGTATTAAATTACTAGGAAGATTGTTGAAATAGTTTCTATCAAGTTTAATTTTCTGAACAAAACACAAAAATGCCACAGTAAACAGCAAAACTAACCAACTTCTCACCTTTAATACGTACAAAAATGTCTATTAAAATGGACTTAAAATCAATATTTAATTCAAGTTATTATTTGGACCAATATTTCCATATATACATTAATTCTTTGTTAGATGTACATTAGCCTATTTTAGAAAAAATGCACCCTCTGGTCTTGAAACCTCAGAATTTGTTTACACTGTGGAATAACTTTCAAGTGAAAACATCTTTTCTGGAATTTGATTTAAAGCAGCATTATGACAACTCCAATGTTCTGTCAAATCCTAATATTATTTCTCTCCCTAGTTAGCGCATATTCAGCACTTTTCTGTCTGCCTCCAGCTTTTTGTAAATTTTCTCCTTCTTACAATCCTCCTTGTACTCCCAACCCTTACCCCAGATTATAACCCTGGTAAAGAGAATTGTACAGACATCTACCACATGATGTTTAGAATGTAATAATATCTCAATAAACATTTCTTGAATTAATGTGTAAAAATGTATTTATATATCCTTCTTACAGCTTATAAGCTACCCATAAAGAACTATTTTTCATTAATTTCAACATTTAGTCCCTCTCCAATGGTCAGAACTATGCTTTTTAAATGCTTGTTAAATGTTAAAATGACATTACATTTCTTATCAATAGCACCTGATGGATGCCATTGAAATCTTTACATTCCAACAATAAAACTTAGTATATTTAAGACTTTGAGCTCTGTAACACTACTGCCTTAGAAATTACATCATCTAAAAAAGAAATGATTTGCAAAGAAACAACCCTTGGTAGATAAAATTAAAACAACAAATGCATAATCTATGGGTAAACAAAGAAAAGACAACATTTAAATAGCATTAAAAGTTGGCTGAAAAATGATGCCAAGTCAATAAAGGTAAAGTATAGCCTGGCCAGTGTGGCTCAGTTGGTTGAGGGTCCTCCCGTGCACAGAAAGATCCCCGGTTTGATTCCTGGTCAGGGCACATATCCAGGTTGCAGGTTCAATCTCTGGTCCCGGTGTGTGCAGGAGGCAAGGGATAGATGTTTCTCTCTTTCATTGATGTTTCTCTCTCTCTCCCTCTCTTCTTCCCTCTCTCTATAAAAATCAATAAAAACATTTAAAAATAATTTAAAAAGTGAAGGTAAAGTATTGAGAAAGAGGAGTTAGATACAGCTATTTCTAAATATGTGACACAGCTACATAAAGATACAGATAAAGGGGAGTCTGTCTCTTAGTTAATCCAACAAAAATTTGCCTTAGAGAAATGTCTTGCTTACAATCATTAAATTGTTGAAGTAAAATTTAAACTTATTTCCAATTTATAGATGCATTCCATAGACACAGTGATCTTAAGTAAAGGAGCAGAGCTGCACCATTCCACAGCCCTAGTCAGTTTCTTGCAGATGGCTGTAGAAAAGCAAGGCCTCCAGTAAAAATTAAATAATGATTCAGTACTGAAAGCCTGAGACTTGAGCAAGTGCAAGCTTTAAGAACCCTGAAACAGGAAGTAAACGCTCCACGGGGCTAGAGTATGGAATTACAGCTAGAATACCCAGAAAACAATTCAGACTGGCCAGAACTCTTCCCTTAGGCATGATACTTCATTGGTACTTTATTAAGTGAGGAAGAACTGGAGACTGACATCAGATCATGTAGTCTCAAGTATTCACTGAGAGGTTACTGTAGAGCAGGGGTGAGGAACCTTTTTTCTGCCAAGGGCGATTTCGATATTTATAACATCATTCGTGGGCCATACAAAGTTATCAACTTAAAAATTAGCCTACTATATTTAGTCAAACATTTAATGAACTCACCCCTCATGCCTTGGTAGGGCCAGACCACGGGCCAGGTATTCCCCACCCCTGCTGTAGAGTCCCTTTGATCTCACTTTGTCATTTTCATTAAGTATCAAGTTAAAGAACCTCTCTTAGAACTTGTGATATACACAATACTTATATATGCAGCCCATGTGTATATATATGTTGTATGCATTGATGGATGCATACACATATATATACACATGGGCATGTGTATGTGTGTCTATACATATAGCACAGAGTACCCTACCTGGCCACTGCAATTAAGAATCTTGGTGTACAAAAAGAACAAAACAAGATCACTTATCTTTTGTAACTGTCTTAACAAGGCTTATTTCTGTGGGTAGACTACATATTAAACTAAAATAGAGTGGATTATTTTCCAGCATTCTTCATCAGGATGAGTTTCTAATAGAATACATTTTCAAAGCCAACTTTGGCTTACTAGGGAGAGCATGACATGGTGCAAAGAGCATGGATATTGAAATCCAATTGACTTTGGTCTGATTAGCTAGCTTTGTGGCCTTGGATAAGCTGTTTAATCTTTCTAAACTTCTTTAAAACAAAAATTCCATTTATGGCTCCAGATGGTTTTGAAGGCTGAATGTATCTAAAGAACTAAGCATGCGCCAAGCACATAATGCACACAATAAACATTACAACTTATTGTTGTTGAAGTTATTTACATAACATGAGAAAGCGCTGCAGCCAGGACTAATTGCTTCTCATACATCTATTCTTCATTCACCTCAATTTATTTTAGGGGACTGCCCTTCTCCCATTCTGAAACATATTAACCTCAACCCCAATAATAAGGGTGGTTCTGGATTGGCTTAACCAATGAAGTTCACTTCCTTGTGCAAGTGACTGTTTCAAGGACAGGCACAAGACTTAATTCAGACCACTGAGATACAAGGAGGTATTTAAGAGGGGAAATTTTTTTTTTTTTTTTTTTTTTTAGAAAACTACCAAGAAAGCATCAGGCTTTGCAACTGAAAGTGTATAGACAGCATGCCATAACACAGGGACTGGCAGCCTTCAAATGGAGCCACCACTGTGGAGAGAAGAGTGAAGGAAAGAGAATAGTTTTGGGTGACATGCTGGAGCCACTGGATCAAACATGGCCTCAAGAGTAACTTCCCTCTAGATTTTTCAATTAAGTGAACTTATAAAATCTCTATAATATTGTATATAGCTTCTGTACTAGCAACTCAAAGATCCCCAGTGGATAAAAAAAATCTGTATCAATAAATTACTTGGAGAATTAAAAATTTATAAATAGAAATGTAAATGTAAATACATACACACACGTCTGGAATAAGTAGGAAACAGTAAGAAATGCTTTATTATTGTTTGCAGCAACTTTTCATAAGAGGATAGAAGCTATTACTCTCAATAGCTCTTGAAGATGTCTACTCCATGCTGTGGAAATTTGGTCTTACCTGTTGTTCAGTATTAATGGAACTCTGAGGAACTAATCTCATTAAACAAACTTGGAAAAATTATGTAAATAAGAATATTAATTTATCAACTTGTCATTGGAGAAAGGATCATTAGGGTCGTACTACTAATGATTTGTCATTAAATCATATAGAAATCTTAATTTATCTTTGAACAACTTCAAAATTTATTAAATTAATAGATACCAGTCTCTGGTGACATATAAAATGTATAATTCATGTCCCATGTTTTTTAGGATATAAACTTGTTTCTAAGATGTTTGCTTTAGTTGTGTTCATTTATACATTTAAAATAGGATAATAATCAAAGCAACTAATAAATTGTAGAGAGCTCTTTGGAGGATCCATTTATGCCATTGTGCAGGTTCTTATTTTTTTTTAAATAAACACTTGCTCTTTAATCTGTACTAATGAAAGTTGTGGTTGTTAGCTGGCCCATCAAAAGTAAGGAGAAAAATCTATACAATCATAAACAATGAAAGCTGATTCAATTTGTACTCCATGAAACACAGAATAGATTTTATATAATAGGATATAGGCCAAAACAATTCTTGATGAAGAAAGAATCAATGCAAATACTGAAGCAGATGATACTGACTGCTACATGTGGGGTATGTATAATTAGGAGAGATTAATTGCACAGAAAAAAAATTAACCAAGATGTCTAACAGGTGATGAGGTTTATACTGAGAACTACCCAAAGAAAGACTAAAAATAAGATTTTAAAATACTCAAGAAGAAGCTAGAAATGGATCAGTTTTGGGGAAAGATGAGGAAGATGAAAACCTGAAAATAACTCCAAGAATATACTAGCTTTCCTGATTCTACTTTTTTCTTTTAAAGAAGCACTTGCTGAACAGCTTGCTATCTAAGTAGAGAAATTCAGCCCAGCCAGAAGCAGAGCTGAGTGTGTGGTTTTCCCAATTTGGACTAACACATGACATTAGTCTTTTCAGATGAGGTTCCTTAATAGTCATGTTATGCTAACACTGCAGAATAGCGGAGACCTTCTGCATTTCTCCCTTGCAGATGATCTTTGAGAACATAACTTGATAGCAGTTATGATAACAGCTCTATGTAATAAAAATACATCTCACAGGATTTCTAACTTGCTGGTTTCAAGGGGCACTATATATATAATACATATCTTGCCAGACATTATGTGAACTGCCACTACAGATTCCAGAGTCTGCTTTCACAAACCCTTAGAATGTCAGTATTAGAAATTACTCTGGAAATAAGTTTTTTTTCATATTATAGAAGAGGGGACTGAATTTACCTAATTTATTTTAAGGTGGTGATTTTGCTGATATTATTGAAATTCTAAGGCAAGCGATCACTTCATAAGTTATATAAATGTCTAATCCCTTGGTTATACACCTGAACTAATATATTATACATCAACTAATTTAAAATTTTTAAAATATTTTTAAAACTACAGAGAGCAGCAGCGTTAAGTTACTTAAGTTAATAAGGTATATATTCATATGTTTCAATTTGCAAATAAAAGCACTGAAAGAATAAAACTAAAATTAAATAAACAAAATCAGACAGCAAAACCCCACAAACTAGTAAGAGCTGCTGCTGCCAAGAAGAATTGAAAAGGGAATGGGGATCTGGGATGATCTGTCATCGTGTTTCCTATATACTCTTTGAAAGTAATACATAAGAAAATTCACTGCCTAAAACGAAATTATTTTGGGAATATAATAAAAAATTGCTTATTCTGACTTGTGAGGCCCTTCATCACTCCATCTCTCCTACCTTTGCAACCTTATTATATGCCAGTCTCTCCCAGGCTCAGTATGCCTCAGTCATTCTACCCTTCCTCCTGTTCCTCAAATATAAAAGCAATTCCTACCCATAACTTTTGCACCTGCTGTTCTCTGTGCCTCTTCCTAGCCCTTTGCAAAGGTAGACTGCTTTTATCATTCAGGTCATAACACAAATGTCACCTCCTGGTGTTGTCTCCTAAGGCCTCTAAAATAAACTAGGTGCCACCTGTTGCCATATCTCTGAGCAATGCTCTTTCTAGAGTGAAGTTTGCAATAAATGTGTGATTAGTGTTAAATATATGTCTCTCCTGCTCCCCTGAATTCACTGAGGGAAGACATCATGGATATACTTTTCACCAATGTATATGGTGGACGAAACTAAGTGTTTATCAAATAAAGTAATTAATCCAAATGTCACAATGAAAAGTCTTTTTTTTTTTACTTTATACTTTCAATGTTTTTTAAAAATCTTTATTGTTGAAAGTATTACATATGTCCCTTTTCCCCCCATTGACTCCTTCTAGACCCCCCCACCCCAGGCCTGCACCACACTATTGTCTGTGTCCATGGGTTATGCAAATATGCATACAAGTTCTTTGGTTGATCTCTTCCCACCCACCCTCACCTTCCCTCTGAGATTCGACAGTCTGTTCCATGCTACTGGTATGTCTCTGGATCTATTTTGTTTATCAGTTTATTTTGTTCATTAGATAAGAATGTAAAGTCTTAAAGGAAAAAATAGGTATATTTCTAAGTTTCAAAGTCACTTAAATACAGGGTGATATATGTGTTTTCAATAAGTAATCATTTAGCTGAAACCGGTTTGGCTCAGTGGATAGAGCGTCAGCCTGCAGACTGAAAGGTCCCAGGTTTGATTCCAGTCAAGGGCATGTACCTTGGTTGTGGGCACATCCCCGGTGGGGTGTGTGCAGGAGGCAGCTGATTGATGTTTCTCTCTCATCGATGTTTCTAACTCTCTATCTCTCTAACTCTCCCTTCCTCTCTGTAAAAAATCAATAAAATATATTTTTTTTAAAAGTAATCATTTAGGGGGGTTATTTTTATCAAAGCCGACTAGTTTGGAATATTTTTAAAAGAATAATAAAACTCCTTCAAATTACAGCCTCATTAATTTAGAAATTCCACTTTAAAAAGAATGAAAGAATATAAAACTGACTCTTTAAAATAATCTCAATGACATATTTATAAATTCTTCAAATAATATTATGCATTATTTTATTTTTAGAAAGCACTTTTAAAGATGGAAATATTTGCAAAAATACAAGTATTTGCATCTTTTATCCTACTCAACAAATGATAGATGTTTCTATAAAAAGGGTTTCTTTATTACTTTTAGTAGCCAAGATAGAAAATAGAGATATAGCACTTGCTAGTAGCAAATATCTTCTTAGAAGATAAATTGATTTGGAAATCTTTGTCAAAGATCTTGATAAAGCTCTCAATACCATCAGACTAATGTGTAAGAGAAGAAAAAAAGTCTTAAAACACCAGTTGCCTACCTGAAAATATTTAATATGTATAATCTCTTAAGATACAAAATGATAAAGATGCTTTATAAAGTCATTTCTTTAATCTTTCAGTTTGCTATAGAAAGCCTTTCACTTTAAGTGCAGATATTGTCAAATGTGATACTGTTGTCTCAATTTTGACACAGAAGACTTTATGCAAATTTACATTTTCTAGCAAAGGTTACATTTTCCAGGTGTATTTATTAGGTGCTTAATTTCAGGCACAGCTGTATCATGTTCTTCCTGAAATTGAAATTCATGCCCATAAATAGATACCAATGACAATCTACTTCAGCTTTACAGAGAAGGACAAATGAAGGCAAATAAAGAACAGGAAAGTTTCACATACACAAAACCTTGTTATAATGACAGTTCTAATATTATGTTTACATTTTCAATGACACAAGGCTATACAATTCTTAATATAAAGCACAGTGCTTCAAGATGAATTTGTGAAGATGTTTTATGTTTAAATAGTATCTGAAAACCAAGAAAGGGAAATAAAGAGTACCTAAATGAGAAGAGAGATATTAAAAATGACCAGAAAACTAGTGAAGAAATGAGAAAAGAAAAATGCATAATGGATTTTCAGAAGTAATTAATTTGGCTTGTCATAAAATGAGCAGTTAACAAGTAGAAGATTGATTTCATCCTTAAGGTATTCACATTTATGACACAACAAAAAACAATCTCTTAGGCCTGGAGGGCTTAAAAGGTATTCAGTATTTTCTATGGTATTTGTCATAAATGTGAATGAAGCTCTGTTTACATTATTTACCCTTGAAAGGTGATAAGGACAGCAAGAACCTAGATGTTCAGTTTAGGGTAACCACTACAAGAAGACTCCTTAAATTGAAATAGAGCATCACTAAGATCTACAAAGCTTTGTATGATTTGAACCTATTCCCTCACTCTGACCTCATGCAAAACAAATAAAGTAACTAATTTCAAAGTGTTTTTAGTGTCTGGAGAAATGGCCAGTTTAAACTATTCCATCTACATTTGCTTTGGGATATTAGGCAGCAAATGAAACATTATGACAGTCCAACATACCATTTAGCTGATAAAGAAATATAAATTTAAATATGTCATTCCTTTTAGAAAGTTGTTTTGGAAATATTTTAATTATATCAAAATCTATTACCTGTGACATAAGTTGGCAAAACAGTGCATTTGCTTTGCTTTTCATTAATGTAATATACTTGAACAAAATAAAGACCGATGTCTAAGTTTAGATATTTTAATATCAGTTAATAATAAAAGAAAAAAGTTACCCATTCTCCAAAAATAAAATTTACTGTGCACTATTTTATAATTATACTCATTGAGACTCATATCAAATTTAAGAGTATTCTATCGACATCTCCAAACAACATGAAGTAATAAACTCCACAAAATTAGGTTCATCTTTAATAATTTATTAGCAAAATAAAATACCCAGCCATGGAACTGACATATCTTATAATTTTTTGGTAAAAAAAATATTAATCTGAGAATTACTATGTTATCCTTTCTCTTGAATTCACAATTTGCTGCTGTGAAGTGATACTGTTAATACAACTGGAAATGGGTTAAATCTGTAAGGCAAGGAGCCAGATCATAGTTTGAGGGCTCTCTTTTAGTGAGTGCCAGAAGCCATGTTCCTGAATGTTTTGCTGGTACAATTTGCCCTTTTCTACATTTATGATTAGTGAGAGAAACACATGCAAGGCAAGTATCCAGAGCCAAAAATGCTGGGAGTTCATTTTTAAAGGAATGGGAACTGTCATTTCCAGGGACTACTAACTATAATAACTCCCTATTGCTATGATGTCACATCACTGAAAATTGCTTCTGTTGAAATCACACAAAAATAAAAAATTTCATGATGAGTTGTCAGGGCAAAATGTTTATTTTTAAAAAGAATTTAATACAATGACAAAAATTCATGAAATTACCTATAGAAATTACAAATGGAAACAAAAAAATTAAAAATTGCTGACAATGGAAAGATGTCTACTGAAAGTTTAGAGATATTTATGAGAACAGTATTATTACGTCCAGATTTCTAAGGTAAAATCTCTATATAATATAAACTATATGAGCTCAATTCCTTTTTTAAAAGCATCTTATAAAGGTGAGATATATTTTGATGATATCTAAAAACTGGTAAAAATTCTTCAATAATTCTAAAAGTTCCAAAGCCATAAATCATTCTAAAATTAAGTTTGAGGATTGCCCAGGGGCATACATCTGTGTGAGCTGAGGAATGTACCAGATAATATAACATTCAGTTACTTCCAGGAAGTTCTGAACTCAAAGAGACCATCCAGGTCAGAGAGGAGAAGGCAGTTTACAAGTCTCTAGTGAAAGGAAAAGAGTGAAGACTGGGATTTTCTAAGGCTTGCTAAAATTAGCACCTCTATACCCAGGATCTGCAGAGACATGGTAGGTAGAGGTTAAATTGCTTAGTCTCATCAGGGTATCTTGTGGCAGCCCTAATTTAACCGCAGATATAAAAACAAATGATGGATGCCTTGCACCATAAATATTCCTTTTTTAAGTCATGTTTGTCACAAACTCATTTCCGTCATTTGAATTTCTAAATAATACACAACTTGTTTGTGAAATGGGGTCATATATCAGCATATTAGAGAGGCTTTCGTTTTTGTTTTAGTATTTCCTAGTTCCATTTAGAATTTTGTTAGATTTTACTTATGCAGCAACTCATAGCAAACAAGTAAATAAATAAGGTATTTGTAATTCAAGAGATGATTCAAATGAAGACAGGATTATCTTGGGAGTATTCATTCTAAACGTGAATTCTCAAATGCTTATAATTTCTTCAAACATTACTGTGTTTAAAATATATTTCGGATTTCATTCCAATGGGCTCAGTTATCTGACAAGAACAGCAGCATATTAAATGTTTGCATAACACATTCTTGAAATGGCTTGCATATTAGTCACTAAGCAGTTATTAAATTTTGCTTTTAACCTACCAGTTTTCTAAATCTTCTCTCCACAGCTTGATCCCCATAGAGAAGAAAGTAACTCAAACAAAATTTTTTCTGTTTACTGCAATAGCTATTTACTTATCTGTGCACCAGGTTGAGAAATTATTAAACAAGGATTCATGTATTTGCCCATAGAGTATCTTGCATAGACATTGGCTTGAATTTTCATTTATATTTTCAATTCATTAAAGGATTATGTATTTTGACCCACTTATAAACTAAATGACATAGTAGAAAACAGAGCACGATTTTCCACTTGCTATTTAACTGATGTTGACAAGTCACTTTAAACTCTCTAAACTCCATTTAGCTTATTTGTAAGTGGGTATAAAAATACTGCCTGCTAGAACAAATGACAGAATGTTAAAGTGCTGTGATGACTGTAAAATTTTATGTAACTGTAAAATATTTTATATTATTATGTTACTTTTATAAGAATGAAAACCAGCTGGTTATTTCCCCATCATGCCTACTATAAAAAGAGAAAAGGACAGAGAAATACTGTTTTAGAGTGGTCTGAGAGTTTGTTATGAAAGGTTTCAAATTTAAGAAAAATTTTCCTAACAACTAAAATATTATAGGTTAAAGCTAAAATTCAAAGGCAATCTAATCTAGCCACTTTAGTTCTACATATAAGAAAAGAAAGACCTATGAAGGCTAAATATTACAACATACAGACAAAACAGTCACAAATGGTGGTAGAATGGGAAGAACTAAAGAAATTTTAAATGTCCCAATTTGTTTGTGGGTTATTCTTTTTTTTAAAAAAATATTTTTTATTAATTTTTTACAGAGAGGAAGGGAGAGGGATAGAGAGCTAGAAACATCAATGAGAGAGAAACATCGATCAGCTGCCTCCTGCACGCCTCCCACTGGGGATGTGCCCACAACCAAGGTACATGCCCTTGACCGGAATCGAACCTGGGACCTTTCAGTCCGCAGGCCGAAGCTCTATCTACTGAGCCAAACCAGTTAGGGCAGTTTGTGGGTTATTCTTGGCTAGAGTTTTAATAAAGGGGTAGGATTAGGGTTAGTGGCAGGGGCAGGTTCAGAGTTTGAGTTAAAGTTCTTGCCAGATTATAGCATTTTAGTAAGTTACTTTTTAGCCAATTATAAAATAAAAATGATGATCATGAGAACACATAAATGGTTTTGTATTAAGCACTCTAAGAGACAGATATCTATACAAATATCTATATCTATCTATCGATATAATGTGTATTTACATACAATCACAGTTTATTCATCCTTACAACTTAATTATCTTTTCTTTACAGGTAAGGAAACAAGGCACAAAGTTTAAGGAAGTTGAGCAAGATCGCACAACTTGTACTAAGTGACAGTGTCAAGCTTTCAGCCAAGATTGGCCGTTGGGCCTTTTTTAATTTACTTTTTTTGATGAATGGGGTGTTAGATTTTGTCAAATGCTTTTACTGTACCAATTGATATGATCATGTGATGTTTCTTTTTTTAACCTATTGATGTGATGGATTACATTAATAGATTTTTAAATTTTGAAATCAGCCTTGCATACCTGGGTTAAATGCCTCCTGAGTTTTTCATAACCATGTACTTTGAGCTCTTTATCTTGCAGTGGAAATATTTTTTAAAAGGAACTTTATGCTTTTGTGATTATTTAGCTTTACAAATTCTGATGTGTTCACATTGATGAGAAAGGAAAAGAGTGCATAGGACTGTATTGATAGAAAAAGTAGAGAATGGGAAGAATTTGTTACCAAGGCTTAACTTGAAAATGCCATAAAATTACTAGTATGAGTCCATTATTTTTGAACTTAATATTTTGGCCCAATTTTTATGATATTAGAAAGTGAGATATAACTGGCTTAGTACCGGCTATGGCTTAAAAACGCACATTCCATACGATCCATTCATTCTACTTTAGAGTCTTAAAATACTCAGCAATGAAGTTTAATGTAATATTCTAAGTAATAAAATATGCACTTTCCCTAGAAATATGAGAGCACATGTCCATTCAAAGACTTGTGCATGGATGTTCACATTAGCTTCATTTGTAGTAGCCCCAAACAGAAAACAATCCCAAAGTCTATTAACAGCTGAATGGATAAACCCTGGTAAATTCATGTAATCTAATTCTACTCAGCAATAAAAAGGAATGATGTTACAACACAAACAAGTACCAGACTGTATGATTCCATTCATGTAAAATTCTAAGAAATACTCATATATAGTTTTAGAAAGCAATCAGTGGTTGACTGGAGAGGATGACCAAGAATGTTAGGAGGAAGGAACTAAAAAGAGGCATGAGAAAAATTTGGGGATGATTGAAGTGTTCATTACTTTGGTTGTGGAGATGGTTTTAAAGGTGTAAACATGTCAATACAATAAAGTATACATATATAAAAAGCATATTAAAAATATTTTTATATTCCTTTAAGTTTCTTCTTTGTTGTTATTAAAGGCAACAAAGCAAATCCTTTGCAGTTATTACATATTATAGTAGTAAATCTCATAAAGATCAAATTATATAATATATAATTATATATTCCACAACAGAAAGATATAGAGTGAAAATAAATTAAAAATGTACCGTGTCAGTTTGTAGTTATCTTTGTTGACAAAAGTTGTTAACCAAAAAAACCTGGAGGTGCTGAAAGTCACAAGACATACAAACTCCAAGACAGATTACTTTTTTTTGTCCACATATAAATTAGTTCATAGTTCATAAGTGACCAAAAGCACTATGGGATTATTATAAAAAACCAAACTAAAGTATGTGTGTTAATGTACTTGGAAAATGATATAAATGAACTATATATAAGATACTACTATTTCACTGTTATAATATGAAACAAAATACTGTTTTTCTAAACAAACATTATACATAGTTACATTCCATATGTAACTGCACTGCAATAATTTATTTTCTCTTTTAAAAGAGGTTGGTTGACATTTTCTAAAAAATAGCAAAGTATTACAGACTATAAAAATATTGAGTATGTGTACATGCTCTTTGTCATCAGGAAAATATTAAACAAAATCAAAGAGACTGAACATACAGAAGTAATAAAACATGGCATTAAAATGTCATTGAATGAGACTATATCACACTGAAAAGTTTTTGCACAGCAAAGGAAACCATCAACAAAATGAAAGACAACCCACTGAATGGGAGAACATATTCGCCAATGATACATCTGATAAGGGGTTAATATTCAAACTTTATAAAGAACTTATAAAACTCAACACCAAAAAAGCAAACAATCCAATTAAAAAACGCTCAAAGGACCTCAATAGACACTTCTCCAAAGAGGACATACAGATGGCCAATAGACATATGAAAAGATGCTCAACATCAGTAATCATCAGAGAAATGCAATTTAAAACCACAATGAGACATCACCCCACACCTGTCAGAATAGCTATCATCAATAAACAAACAAACAAGTATTAGGATGTGGAGAAAAGAAAACCCTTGTTCACTGTTTGTAGGAATGCAGATGAGTACAGCCACTGTGGAAAACAGTATGGAGTTACCACAAAAAATTAAAATGGAACTGCCTATGACCCAGTGATTCTACTTCTGAGAATTTACCCAAAGAAACACAAAACACTAAATCGAGGGAGAATATACGCACCACTATGTTCATTGCAGCATTATTTACAACTAGAGGCCTGATGCACGAAATTCATGCACAGGGAGCAGAGTGCCTCGGACCCTTGGTGTATTGACAACAGGCCTCTGTGCTTTAATTGGCCTTGACTGTCGGGCATCTCTGGCGCGGTTCCCACAAAATGCAAGGTTTAGGCCTGATCCCTCTCACAATCCGGGACCACTGGCTCCTAACTCACCTGCCTGCCTACCTGATCGCCCCTAACCACTCTGCCTGCCTGCCTGATCGCCCCTAACTGCTTGCCTGCCTGCCTGATCACCCAGAACTGCCTCTGCCTCAGCCCCCGCAGTCACAGCTTGTCCGGAAGGACATCGGAAATGATGTCTGGAAGGTCATTTGGCTGTCCGGTCTAATTAGCATATTATGCTTTTATTATTATAGATAGCCAAGATTTGGAAGCAGCCCAAGTGTCCATCAAGAGATGAGTGGATAAAACAGCTATGGTACATTCAGACAATGGAATGCTACTCAGCCATAAAAAGGAAGAAAATTTACCTTTTGTGACAACATGGACAGAATTGGAGAACATGCTAAGTGAAATAATCCAGTCAGAGAAAGACAAAGACCATATGATTTCACTCATATGTGGAATTTAATGAACAAACTGAACTAATAAGCAAAATAGAGACAGAATCAAAGTAGAGAGCACACAGACAGCTCTGATGGGGAGGGGGGCTCAAGGCGGGTGGAAAGATTGAGCAAAAAAGCGAAAGAACTCCTTGGACATGGACAAGAGTATAGAGATTGTGGGAGTGGAGGAGGGTGGGTAGAGGCAGAAGAGGGTACAGGGGGGATAAATGGTGATGGAAAATAAAACAAAATAAAATAATTTAAAATAAAATGTCATCATGGAAACCTCTAAAATGCTATTACCTGGAATCAGTTCCATAATGATGTAGATCGGCTGTCTCTGTGTGCAAACTCCTATAAGTTTGACAATATTGGGATGATCATATTGCTTAAGAATTCTGGATGAGAAAAGAATAAGAATAATTATTTAAATATTTATGCATTAACCTACGATCATAAGTAATGTACACAAGTAGAATATACTTTAATCAATATAACTCATTTTTTAAAACTTCAATGTGAACCCAAATTGTGATAAATAGGATATATGCAAATTTTTATAAATCTTGGCAAAATATAGGTACAAATCAGTCAATTATCCTCAATTCCATTAAATATTCACTTAAAATTATCATTCACTCTGAATGACTAACAACCATGCTAAATAGGAATAACTTACTTAGTCCAAAACATTTAGAACTCTTCCAAATATCTGGACTTAGCCACCACCACAAAAGCATAGCTGAAAAGCATGAGTGAACTCAAAACTAAGCTTCTAGGGTAGCATCTTTTTGTTTTGCTCTATGTACACACTTGATTTAAAATACAAAACACCATTGGGTAATCCCTTCATTAAATTTTTATAATCAGAGCTTTCTTGCTGACCATAATCAATTTCAAAATAGTAAGAACTCAAAAGTTTTGAGAAAGCTATCAAAGGTTAAACAATAACTGAGTAACAGAGTTTCAGTATCAAGTTAAGCTGAAGCAGAGAAGACTTAGTTTGGATAAGGCAAAATTTCAGAGGGTTATAAAATAGCACAGACTCCTAGCTCGAGTTAAAAGTAGATTAGATTCCCTCAGAGGCCTGTTGTACCCTGGTGATTTCTATTACCAAATTTTACTCCACATTATCCTATTGACATAGTTATAAGCTTACTTATATTTCAAAGATGCAGTTTTCTTGCCTAAGAGAATGAAAAAATAACTTCATTTGGAGAAAGATAAAACAATTTATATAAATTTTTTATATTTAGTTGTACATGTACAACTAAAGCAGGGATACCTCTAAGAAAAATTTTTTATATTGAAAATACAGAATGATTTATAAATGAAAAAATAAACTTGGAAGAATTCTACAAATAAGGGAAATATTCTGACAATAACTTTGAGTTTGCAACTTCTACAAGGAATTAAAAAGAAAGTTTTAAAATGTTTGACTTTAATTCAAAATGTCATTTCTGAAGCTGGAAATTGCTTAGTAAAGAAATTCCAAAAAACAGCCAGCCTCAATTCCAATAATATTTAAATAGCTAAATATAGAGCTCTATCTTCTATTAAAGCACACTTAAAAGTTTTTACATGGATATAATTTTTATTTTTTAAATATATTTTATTGATTTCACAGAGAGGAAGGGAGAGGAACAGAGAGTTAGAAACATTGATGAGAGAGAAACTGATCAGCTGCCTCCTGCAAGCCCCCTACTGGGGATCAAGCCTGCAACCAAGGTACATGCCCTTGACCAGAATCAAAGCCGGGACTCTTCAGTCCAAAGGCCGACATTCTATCCACTGAGCCAACCCGGTCAGAGCTATAATTTTTATTTTTATTTTTTTATTTTTAAATATATTTTATTGATTTTTTTACAGCGAGGAAGGGAGAGAGATAGAGAGTTAGAAACATCCATGAGAGAGAAACATCGATCAGCTGCCTCCTGCACACCCCCCACTGGGTATGTGCCCGCAACCAAGGTACATGCCCTTGACGGGAATCAAACCCGGGACCCTTCAGTCCGCAGGCCGACCGGTTTCGGCTATAATTTTTATTTTTAAAATAAAACAAGTTCACTTTAGAAAAGCAAGCTAAACTCTCTATTTTGCAATAAAACAATCACAAATTCGAAAAACAAAAAAATAAAGATTTTTGAAAATGTTGGATATAACTTATACCATAAGAATACTTATGAATATCTATAAAATAATAAATGTATGAATTTAAAACCTTTAAATTTATTAGAGTATTTTTTTCTGAATTGCCAATAATACACATGAAATAGGGTTTCAACTTTATTCTGTGGTTCAACAAATGCATCATACCAGTTTACTCCTTTGCTATCAATACTCATTTTCAGATAAATGGAGAAATGTACATGAAAATGCTCCATGCCATGGGACTTAGTTCGCTCATTACCATGTTCCCTCATTGCCATGTCGTCTGTTCTCCATGACACTTTACAAAAACTTCAATTTTATACACTAGACCATGATGGAGACACACATACCCCTAACACACACACCTCTCCCTCCCTCCCTTTAGACCGGGGGTGAGGAACATTAGGCCCTCGCAATCATTTGGTCTGGTCCTGCCAAGGCATGAGGGGTGAGTTAATTAAATGTTTGATCAAATATAGCAGGCTAATTTTTAAGTTGATAATTTTGTATGGCCCGAGAATGATGTTATAAATATTCAAATAGTTGTTGGCAGAAAAAAGGTTCCCCACCCCTGCTTCACACCAACAATCTATAGATCCACCTATTTTCCTCCTCTCCCATTCATCCATCCATCTCTCAAACGTAAGTCTATCCTCACTCTGTCCAAAGCACCTTTCAATTTGTTTTGTGCTTCGTTGTATAAACTAGATGTTACAATTAACCGAATGGTTTTAACTATCTGCAATGAAGAGGTAGCAAATTGGAACATTAAATTTTAGCTGATAATAGGAAAAAAGAAAATCATCTAAAAAGATCAATTAGAAAAGAAACAATATGCAAATTCTGGAACAAATGCCAGACACTAAATTATAGAAGGCATATGAGGTTCTTAGAAAACTAACAGATGGAAAAAAAAAATTAAGTGATAATATCTAAGTAAGGTAGGGGAGATTAAATTATATATCTAAATATTTATGTAAATTATATATTTTATATATAGAATATAGTAATATTTTTATTATAAGGAAAATCACAACTTTGCATATATACATATGTATGTATATGTATGTGTGATAAAAGCAAAAAATACTGCAATTTTTTTTCAAAGACTTGAAGAATACTCACTGTTTATTAGCACCTGGTTCTTAACACTCTGCTTACCCAATTGACCTCTAGTCTCACTCAAAAACAGAAACCTTCTGATTCCACATTGTATAAGTGCTTACTTTTAGATGAGGGCTCTGAAAGTGCTTATTTCCACTTCAGCAAATCGTAATTTATGATATCTTCAAACTTACATTTTAGTGAGTCACTTATATTATAAATACACACTTGACATAACTTTAAAGAACTCACTTGGCTTCTTGTAAAAATTTCATTTTCAGTTCCTGAGGAAGATCTTCTTTACATGTTTTAACAGCAACAGCAGTTTTATCCTTTAATATGCCTTTAAATACTTCACCAAAATTTCCCTGAAAATACAAATACATTCATTGTTTGAGATGTAAGACAGCCACATAAATCTTCACAAAATACAAGAAAAGCATGTAATGATGCATTTTGAGTTAAAGCACTCAGCATTATTCAGAGTTTGAAGTGGAAATCAAGATTGGGAATGTTGCTCTTACCAATGCTCTCAACTTTAAATATGCTACTCAACACACCAAATATTTGGGGACAATTGAAAATGAAAATAGGGGAAAAATTCAAGAAAATAGGACAAAAGGAGAAACTCAAATTTGACACTGTCAGAAATATCTGAGTTTCATTACATCCAGTTTACTTTATCTGCAATTTATTAAATGTAAAAAAAAATTATCTATTAATGATTAAAGATAAAGCAGAGATTTTTCAAGGTGACTGTTGGTGTTGAGCCACATAGCCATATTGTCAGTTGGAGAGGAGTGAGAGTAAGAGACTAAGGTAGAGACAACAGAACTAGGAAGATGAAGGACTGTCAGCCACTATTGTAGGCTGTCAGTCTTTAGAAGGTACCAAGGAAGAGGAGATTCTTATCCAAATGCCCATGTCACTGGTGATGAATTCATTTTCTGTCAAATGTATGAACTCCTAACCTTACTTTATGGCAAAAATGTATTTTGACTTAAGGGGCCTAATTTCCAGTTTGAAGTCATTTTTATTTTATTATAAACATAAAACATTACAGAGAAGACCTATAAGGTTAACACAACAATTATTTTTTAGTATTCTCTTCAAGTTTTTCTACATATGCTTATATGTTTTTACAAAGCTATAATAATAATAATAATAATAATAATAATAATATGCAAGCATTATCCTATCTAATAAAAGAGTAATATGCAAATTAACCATCACTCTGCTACACCCACAAGCCACGCCTACCAGCCACGCCCCACCAGCCTACAGGAGTGATTATGCAAATTAACCCAACCAAGATGGCTTCAGCCATGGAGAGAGCATGAGGGAGGCTTGGGTTTCCCCGGCAACAGAGGAAGCCAAGCTTTCCACACACCCTGGCCAGCCCAGGCCTCCACTTAAGGCTACAAAGTTTCAATTATAGAAGGTGAATTAACCCCAACAGAAATGGCTGCTGCCACGGAGTGAGCTGGAGGCTTGGCTCCGCTCCAGGCTATAAAGTTTCAATTGTAGAAGATACATAAATCCCAGATACCAGGGCCTCCACTTGGGTCACCAGGGGGCATGGCCGGCCTGCAAACCACCACAGGCACCTCGCCCAGGCCGCCCCACACCCCAAGGGAACCCCCAACCTGATCCGGGACACCCTTCAGGGCAAACCAGCTGGCCCCCACCCATGCACCAGGCCTCTATCATATCTAATAAAAGAGTAGTATGCAGATTGACCATCACTCCAACACACAAGATGGCTGCCCCCATGTGGTCAAAGATCCTGCCCCCATGTGGACACAAGATGGCCACCAGAAGATGGCCAGCAGGGGAGGGAAGTTGGGAGGGACCAGGCCTGCAAGGGAGGACAGTTGGGGGCGCTCAAGTCTGCAGGTGAGGGTGGTTAGGGGTGACCAGGCCGGCAGAGAAAGGAAGTTGGGGGCAAACAGGCTGGCAGGGGAGCAGTTAGACATCAATCAGGCTGGCAGTGGAGTGGTTAGGGGGTGATCAGGCTGGCAGGCAAAAGTGGTTAGGGGCAATCAGGAAGGCAGGCAGGTGAGCAGTTGGGAGACAGCAGTCCTGGATTGTGAGAGGGATGTCCGACTGCCTGTTTAAAGCAGTCGGACATCCCTCTAGGGGTCACAAATTGGAGAGGGTGTAGGCTGCGCTGAGGGACACCCCCCATGCACAAATTTCATGCACCGGGCCTCTAGTATTATAATAAGCTTCAATACTATTCTTGCTGAGCAAGAAGTAGCTGAAGTAGGAATCTACTTTATTTAGTTTTCCGAGTTCTAAGGTCCATGTAACTCTTACTAATAAATAATTTAACATTATTAAAAAGCAAAATATTTTTTAACATTTTAAGTATTACTTAATATTTTACTTAATTTTAAAATTAGTTTACTCAAATTTTAATACACTTAAATATTAAGATAATAAGTTGTTACTGAATTTAATATTCAACTCTTATTTATTTAAACACAATGATTGAATATAAATTCAACATAATACACATTTATCATAAGTTAGAAAAAGAAAAATTTGAGCTTTTATATCCTTCCATGTTTGTTATTCTCAAGAATCTCCCCACCTCCCACCCCCATTATCAGATCATTAGTATATCATAGATAGAGCTGAGAGAAGATATTAATATACACAATTACTGCTGGGCCTCTACTTATCTGAATGATTCTGAAGCACTTATAATTCAACTTGTCTAAAACTTAACATTTTACTCAGACTTTTCTTAACTAACTTACCTTTTTCATTTACTAGGACCATCATTCATTCTCTCTGCAAGTATTCAGATTCTACCTCTGCAATATTTGTGTCTTCCTCCTTACATCTCAGAAAGGCCACCCTGATTCAAAATCTTAAGTTTCTCACCTACACTGATGTCAGTCACTCACCCCTTCAATTCATCCGCCACAGCACTGCCAGATTAATCTTTCCAAGAGAAAACTTACTTCCTTAATCAAAATTCATCCTTCAATTACCACCACTCTCAGCCTCTGTCTAGCTCCACAATATAGCCTCCAACTGTTACACATGTCCTTAAACTCAAGCACTTAGTGATCCCCAAATATGTGCCATGCCTCTCCTACATGTTTATCCTTCATGGAAACCATCCTCCACCCCCAATCAGGAAAACGCTAACTAATTTTTAAGTTCATTTGACAGGCACAACTTCATCTCTTCTACTGACCTTAAGTCCATGATGCTAAATATTATGTCTCTCGTCTATTTTCATGTCATTCCTCATAAGAAGATCTTGGCTCTAGGTTAATCCTCATCTCCTCCTTCCTTAGTCTTCATTAGATCCTGTAGACTCCTATTCAACCCTCAATATCAAAAATTTCCCCTTCTATCCCCAACTTTTACTGTGCCTTCTGGAATCCATGGTTCATCATTATAAAAATTTTATCTTCCATGCATTTTTTGGTCATTCTCTCCACCTTCTTGTTCCATTAGAAACTTGGTTCTCACTTGAAAATACTCAAATGGTGGATGATTTTCCTTTTGTCTTCTAAACTTAAGTGATGACTCCCCCATCCAAGCCTTCTCCCTCTGCCCAGATATGGGATAAAGTATTTACTAGTTCCTTGTTAATATTTTCAAACCATTTTGCTCCTACATTCCTAAAAACAAAACAAAACAAAACACACACACACACACACACACACACACACACACACACACACAACACATACACACAAAACAAAAACAAAAAACACAACAACACACCCAGCTTTGAAGCTTTATACCAACTGAACAACTGTCCCTTACTATGGCTATAAGCTATTGAATTTGAAAAGATTTTGCTTCATTTATTGACAATTTGAGCTCCTGATCACTATACCCCATGTTATTCCCGTCTTAATTCTTGGCAATTTCAACAGACACCTAAAAATCCATACAACAGTTCAAATTCAATTTTGGTTTTTTTGGTTTTTTTTAACATCTCTCTTTCAATGATCTTCTATTTCGAACTATTTCTATGATAATACCTTAAACTTTGCCATTGACAATAATACAACTCCTCTATAATATCTATGTCATTCATCCCGTTTTCTGGCTGGCTTCTATTTTTCTAACTTACTTCCTCTAGTATCTAGACCGCAAAAATCCTTTCACTCTGTAAGAATCTAAAGATTTTGAGGTTCTATTACTCATTGTCCATCACTCCCTTAATATCCTTTCTTCCTTCCTTGTACAACTTAAATTCCATGGTCAATAATAATTACAACTGAGACAACCAAGATGGTGGCATAGGTAAACACCTGTACTTGCTGCTTCTCACAACCACATCAAAACTACAACTAAAAGACAAAACAAATATCATTCAGAACCATGGGAAAGCTGGCTGAGTGGAAGTTCTACAACTAAAAGGAACAAAAAAAAGCACATTGAGACAGGTAGGAGGTGTGGAGGTGCGAAGATGCGCGTGAAACATCTGGCAACTGGGTGCACTGTTATTTTTTTCAATCAGGAGGGAGATACAAGCTCCTGACTGCTCTGAACTCCAGTTCTGGGCGAGACTCTAGGGACCCAGACTCATACGGGGAGAAACTGGATTGTCTGGCATCGGGCCAGAACACGAGGGCACCTTTCTCTCGAGGTGCTTGCAGCGATCATTGTTCCTGCATGGGGCTGTGGGACACAGAGATCCAGGGACCTCTCCGGGGCAGGGCTGACTGGCAGCCATTGCTGTTTGCTCCGCCCTGGTGATTCCCTCAGACCCCGCCCCACCCAATTTACAACCCCACCCAAGCTGTGCACAGCAGCTTTTGCATATGAATGGTCTGTCCTTTTGCAACCTAAAACCTAACAAACTGCAGCTGGGTCACAGAGAGCTCCAAAGCTTCCAAAAGAAGGCCCAAGGCCCAGCAGCAGCAGCCTCCATTGCTTCACGGCTGGGCCTCATCTGGGCACTTCCAAACCCCAAAGAAAGAGGAGGAATCTGTAGCTCTCTCTGTAGCTCCTGCTGGGTGGCCTCAAGCAGTGGCGGACTTTGCACCTCCTTGGAGATCCAAGAGCCAGTGTACCCAGTGGTTAGTGTGAGACCATACCAGATTACAACTCTTCACATCCATAAGAGACACACTCAGGGGGCAGACTCAGTGAGCACCAAAGGGTGTATCCAGCACAGCAGTTCTCCCATTGTAGACACAACTGGTCCTCACAGCCAATTGGCCTGGAGGTCAATTCCTCCCAGTGATACCAACAGCAATCAAGGCTTAACTACAACAAGACTGTGCACACAGCCCACAAAGGGGTCTACCAAGAGTGTCCACCTCAGGTGATTGGGGAGGCTGAGTCACTGGGTCCTATAGGACACCTAGCACACAAAGCCACTCTATCAACACAGGGAAGCAGCCAAAATGCGGAGACAAACATGTCACAAATGAAAGAAATGGAGGAAAACAAACTACTGGACATAGAGTTAAACCATGGTTATAAGGTTACTCAAGAATCTTCTAGAAACCTCTGAGAAATTTAGTGAGACCCTCAAGGATATGAAAAAGGACCAATCAAAAATTAAGCACACACTGACTGAAATAAAGAATAATATACAGAGATCCAACAGCAGACTAGAGGATCCCAAGAATCAAGTCAAAGATTTGAAATATGAAGAAGCAAAAAAAACCCAATCGGAAAAGCAAAAAAAAAAAAGAATCCAAAAATATGAAGATAGTGAGATAGTGTAAGGAGCCTCTGGGACAACCTCAAGTGTACCAAAATCCGAATTATGGGGGTGTCAGAAGAAGAGAGAGAGCAAGATACTGAAAACCTATTAGAAGAAATAATGACATAAAACTTCCCCTACCTGGTGAAAGAAATAGACTTACAAGTTCAGGAAGCGCAGAGAACCCCGAACAAAAGGAATCCAAAGAGGACCACACCAAGACACATCATAATTAAAATGCCAAGAGCAAAAGACAAAGAGAGAATATTAAAAGCAGCAAGAGAAAAACAGTTACCTACAAGGGAGTACCCATATGACTGTCCACTGATTTCTCAACAGAAACTATGCAGGCCAGAAGGGAGTAGCAAGAAATATTCAGTGATGAATAGCAAGAACCTACAATCAAGATTACTCTACCCAGCAAAGCTATAATTTAGAATTGAAGGTCAGATAAAGAGCTTCACAGATAAGAAAAAGCTAAAGGAGTTCATCACCACCAAACCAGTATTATATGAAATTCTGAAGGGTATTCTTTAAGAAGAGGAAGAAGAAGAAAAAGGTAAAGATAAAAATTATGAACAACAAATACATATCTATCAACAAGTGAGTCTAAAAATCAAGTGAATAAAAAATCTGATGAAAAGAATAAACTGGTGAATATAATAGAATCAGGGGCATAGAAAGGGAGTGGACTGACAATTCTCAGGGGGAAAGGGGTGTGGGAGGTGCGGGAAGAGACTGGACAAAAATCATACACCTATGGACGAGGACAGTGCGGGGGGGGAGGGTTAAGGGGATGGGGTAGGGTGGGAACCGGGTGGAGGGGAGCTATGGGGGGGGGGGGGGAAGAGAAACAACTATAATAATTTGAACAATAAAGATTTATTTTTTAAAAATAATAATTACAACTACTTACCATACATTGCTAACTTTTTTGTTCCTCAATCTGTAGAGCTTCCTTGTCAAATCCACAACCCAAATTAAATGCTACGCTTCTACTCTGCACTTATGCAGCTAAATGCAACTGAAGAAAGCCCACAACCATGCTGACTGGTTTCACTTTAAATTCATGAACGCAATTCTTTTATTTTTTTAAAAAATGCATGAACACAAATCTCCTTAATGCTGTTCAATAATCATATTACAATTCTGTAGAAAATTCACACTCTCATTCTTCTTAATAATGGCTTTCCCCCTTCTACTCTCTTCTTAAGTCCCCTATTCTTCCTCCCTCCATCTTTATTCTTAGCTGATAATCTTGCTTGTTAGTACATTGAGAAAACTGAAGCAATCTACTAGTAAAGAGAACTTTCAGGCTCTCAGCCCTACATTTACCCATCTACCAATCTTCCTTGCTGTTATAAAAATGAACTATTGTGTTCTTATTGAAGTCAATTCTCCATTGTAAATTAAATTTACTCTTATCTACTCAATGACATTACTCTACCAATTCTCATCTCTCCCTCCCAAATCATAAATTTGTCACTAGATCATTCCCAACTGCAAACCAGTATGCCTACAAGGCACTATATGACTTATACCTTCACCAACTCACTGACTTCCTATCCTATCATATTCCTCCTTGTTTCCTCAGTTACAGCCAAATGATCTCCCTTGCTCTTCAAATGAAATTTGCACTGGTTACTGCCTCTGTCTAGAACCCTCTTCCTTAGATGTCCCATGGCTAAATCCCTCCTCTCCAAGTTTTAATTTGAAAGTAACAATTTTAATCAGACTTACCCAATTTCCCTTTTAAAAATGGCAACTTATAGCACACTCCTAAACCCAGTATTTTCCACAGGACTCAGCACCATTTAACATTATAAAATTTACTATTTACTGTGTTTATTGTTTATCAGCCTTCCCCTGCTAGATAGAATAAAAGCTCCAAAAGGGCATTGTTTACTGAGGATTTGAGGATTGAGTAAAATATTTATTGAACACCAATTACACATCAAGAACGGTCTAGTAAGAGTATAGTACTCAAAAAATTAGAATTCTTGTCTCAACCTTATATTACCACTAATATACAGTACATTATAAGTATTTGTACAGAATTGGCAGTGAAAATATTAAATAACAAATCATTTTCTATTTACAGTATTAGCTGAAATGAAGCTATACCATTATCATTGAAGTTGCAGTCTTTTATTAAAATGATTAAATATTTTTGAAATTGACATCATGCTACTGCCTTATCATTGAGAAAAATAACTATTCTTTGAAATACCCTTATTAAGAAAATAGAGGCTAAAATTCCTCCTGATATACTATTATTTCACATATTCAACTAAACATAAAAGTAATTGAAATATTATGGTTTTTTCCCAAGTACTAAAAAAATCTGTCCCCTTCAACACATGATATTTCAGTAAGTGATTTAATTTGACAATTTATTTTTAATTATATTTTCATGGAAATTTATTTAATTTCTTTTTAATAATTTTTGGTCCAATCAGTACTACTGAGTTATTGACCTAAAGTAATAGAAAGAAGAAATATTTCCTTAAGAATGACAAGCATATAACAGAGGAAATAAACACATAACCTAATGCTTTTAGCTTGAAATGCTTTAGAAATTACTTACTAAATAAGTAATTGCAGTCAATAAAACCTGCTAGCCAGGAGTATTTCATGTTTCCATTTTGAAAAAAGATTTTAAAATACTAATAAGAACCCTTTGAAGTAGATCAGTTCAACAGGAATTTACTTTCTTAAAATATGTAACAGTTAAAAAATAGGAAACATTTTGTCAAGTCATCATGCTTACATTTAAAACAAAAAAGTAATGAATAATCACTTTTCACTTAACATACTGAGCTTTAAGTCTAATACTGATAACTCAGAAATGCATCAGTGATAGTTTTCACAAAATATCTTGAGTTTACTTTTTTTCACATTGCATTATGAAACTAAATTAAAAATATTTAATGGAAACATCTCTAATTAAGCCATTGACAAAGAAGGTAACATTTACCATTGGTACTCAATTATAAATAAACAATAAATTTGCAAGTAGTCCATTTGATTATCAAATGTTTGCCATTATTGTTAGATATAATACTTTCAAATGGCCTATGAATTGAAACTTCCAACTAGATTGGAAGAAAGGGACTTCTAACCATTAATAGAGCTAGCTACAAAATGAATCTTTATACTGAAATATGTGTCGTGTTTATACAATATTTAGATAAAATAACATTTCCAATGGTGTTATATACTGTGATTCTATACAGAGTTTTGAAATCCCAAAGAGCAGTATTTTACATTTTCTGATTACACATGATAGTTTTTTAAAAGTAAAAGATCATCTTTAAACCTTTCAAAGGTTTTCACACATCTATTTCAGTGACCATCCCAGATGTGCTACTGTGCTCTTCCAGTTAATGTGGAAGGTGCCTTGTTGTGTGCTGGAACATAAGAAGGGCTGGAGGAAAATAAAGACTCTAGAGAGTTCGCAATCACTATAAAGACTGTCAGTTATTTACCTCACTTGATTACATACCTTTCCCAGTAATTCACCCAATGTGACATCTTCATGATTGAGAACCCATTTCTTATCCTATGGCAAAGAAAAAAACAACAACAGTTTTTAAGCCCAAGTAAGAGTACATTTCCTTTAAGATGCACTTGAGGTATTGGGAAACAGACCGAAGGGGATACTTCATTCAAACCATTAAATCTACAGCACACTAGTAAGTTGTAACATCAGGAGGCTATAAAACAGATCTAAGTTATGTTACTATACAAGATATGTTAAAAATCTACATTATATAGCAAACTTCTATCAGAAATCTTCAAATGAAGGTGTCCCTGTAACTAAAACATAGCATGCACTTTTCTCTCCCCATAAAGCTTAGACTATGTTATTATTTGTCATTTCAAAAGAGCTATGTCATAAGTACATGAGAGAATTTCATTTGATAATACAAAATTTCCAATTCTCTTTTGATCATAGAGAATTCTTCTTGTACCCAAACCACATTACTAAGAGCTAATTTTTCCACATATAAACTGGTCATGAGTTATAGCTGTTAATGACACTGCATGTAGTCCCATATCTTGCCTAAGTAATTTCCTGAAATGTAATAAACAAAACTTGGGTACATAAGACCAGTGATGCAACCCATTATCTAATCTCAAGAACTAATTACTGCTTAGGGAACAGTTTATCATCTTAAAAATTTCATATTAAACCACATAATGCCATAATGTTATAAAGGCATACAGATTTAAAAAAGAAAAGGAAATGAAGCAAGGGAAAGGAATGGGGAGAGAGGAAGAAAAGGAGGGACAGAACAATTGAGTTATGCAGGGAAGAGTCAGAGAAGGAAAAGAAAATCCCGGAGTGATATATTTTATTCAGGATTTGTTTTTAATTAATGTTAAAATGTAGTATTCCCCCCATTACACATGTTGAAATGTAATTATGATCTATAGAATGAGTTGTAATAAGTAAATAAACATCTTGAAGTAAAAAGCCACCCTAACTATGGCTTAAAATGTCCTGGACAGCCATTTGAAGTACTTTACCATCAGAAACACCTTATGACAAACACTCAAACACCACCCTCTGTTACATCAACTGATTTCAAAAAACAACAATTTACATGTACAGTCTTTCAATCTAAATACAAAATTAAAGCTATAAAGGACCTGAAAGAAAACATAGAGGAATATCTTCACAACTATGTGAATAGGCAAAGATTTTGATAGACACAAAAAGCACTAACTATAACATAAACAAATAATTGGAATTCATCAAAATTAGAAACACTTGTTCTTCAAAGGCATCACTTTTTTAAAAATGAAAAGGTAAACTATAATCTGAGAGAACATTGATTTTGTATGTACAACATATAGAGAACTTACGAGATGACAACAACCCGATTTTAAGAAACAGGGGTGGGGAGGGGGTGTAAGAGAAAAACCAAAGGACTTATATGCATGCATATAAGCATAACCCATGGACACAGACAGTAGGGGGGTGAGTGCATGTGCTGGGGGGTGGGAACGGCCGGGGATAGGTTAATGGGGGAAAAAGGAGACTTATGTAACACTTTCAACAATAAAGATTTTTTAAAAATTGGGTAAAAAATTTTAAGAAAATAGATAATAAGCATATAAAAATATTTTTAACATCATCATTAGTCTTCAGTGACATACAAATACAAATCACAATTAGAGGCTATTCCATACATATTAGATACTAAAATTAAAAAGATTAACAATGCCACAAGATTACAAGAATATAGAAAAAGTGAAGTCCTCATACACTGTTAGTATGTAAAATGGTACAAGCCATTCTGAAAGACAATATATATCTACTTTATGATTCAGAAATTACACTCCTAGGTATAAACCCAAGAGAAATGAAAATATAAATTGACAAAAATACATAAAAAATGTTTGAGGCAGCTCTATTTATAATAGCCAAAAACTAGAAAAAAATTTCAATATCCAGCAAAACCAGAACTGACAAATTTTTGTATATTCTGACAATTAATTACTATTCAGCAATGAATAGCAATTTACTAGGGATACAGACAACAGCAGGGCACTTGCAAAACTCTTTTCCATGGTCACACAAGTACTGACGTGAAAGTTGGGATAAGAAACTCAATCTTTTGTCTCCTGTTACAGTGCTTAGCTTTTACTGTGCTGAAGACACCAGTCAAAGAACATTGCATTTAAAATAAAACTGAGTACAATAATTTTCTGAGTCTAAATTATATGAGTAAATCATCTCAGGTAATTAAAAAGAAGGATCAAATAATAGAACAAACATCTATAACCTGAATAAATACCATGCAATTTGTAAAATTTTTTTAATATTTCCAGAGTCCTTCAACTGAAATTGAAGCATACTCAAGGACATGCATTTTTTCTTAGATATTAATCTATGACATTACTCTATGATACATTGAGTGCTATGTTTCTAGAAAGCTAATTCAGAAAAAAAAAATGGCGGGGGAATAGACAGATGGGTCCCGAGCCTTGTCCCGGAGCAGAAGAAAGAACAGCTGAGGGTCGCTCAGGGAGTATTTGATGGCGAGTTAAGGGACAGCTAAACTCCAGGAGAAGGCAGGGGACTGCTGAATGGGGTTCCCCTGACTGGGCAGCCCCCACTGCGGCTGGGTTCCCTCTCAGAGCAACCGGCTAGGATGTGGAGAAGCACCATCTTGAAGGGGAAAGTGGATCTTATTGGAAGCTTGAAAAGTTACAACTGAGGCAACCACCGAACAGCTGCACCAAAAAAATTAAGATACCTAGGAATAAACTTAACTAAGGAGGTAAAAGACCTATACTCGGAAAACTACAGGACATTGAAAAAAAGAGATAGAGGAAGACAAACAGATGGAAGAACATACTGTGTTCATGGATTGGTAGAATCAACATCATTAAAATGTCCATACTACCCAAAGCAATCTATAGATTCAATGCATTCCCCATTAAAATACCAATGGCATATTTCACAGACCTAGAAAGAACTCTCCAAAAATTCATCTGGAATAAAAAAAGACCTCAAATAGCTGCAGCAATCCTGAGAAACAAGAACAAAGTAGGTGGGATCTCAATACCAGATATCAAGCTGTATTACAAAGCCATTGTTCTCAAAGCTGGCTGATACTTGCACAAGAACAGACATATAGATGAATGGAATAGAATAGAGAACACAGAAATCGACCCTAACCACTATGCTCAATTAATATTTGACAAAGGAGGCAAGAACATACAGTGGAGTCAAGACAGTCTCTTCAATAAATGGTGTTGGGAAAATTGGACAGATACATGCAAAAAAATGAAACTAGACCACCAACTTATACCATACACAAAAATAAACTTAAAACGGATAAAGGACTTAAACATAAGACGGGAAACCATAAAAATACTAGAGGAATCCACAGGCAGCAAAATCTCAGACATATGCCGAAACAATTTCTTTACTGATACAGCTCTTAGGGCAATGGAAACTAAAGAGAAAATAAACAAATGGGACTACATCAAAATAAAAAGCTTCTGCACAACAAAAGAAACCATCAACAAAGCAACAAGAAAGCCCACTGAATGGGAGAACGTATTTGCCAATGTTATCACCGATAAAGGTTTAATCTCCAACATTTACAGGGAACTCATACAACTTAACAAAAGGAAGATAAACAACCCAATCAAAAAATGGGCAATGGACCTAAATAGATACTTTTCGAAAGAAGACATAAGGAAGGCCAAGAGACATATGAAAACATGCTCAAAGTCACTAATCATCCAAGAAATGCAAATCAAAACAACAATGCTGTACCACCTCACACCTGTCAGAATGGCTATCATCAACAAACGACAAGTGCTGGAGAGGATGCGGAGAAAAAGGAACCCTTGTGCACTGCTGGTGGGAATGCAGACTGGTGCAGCCACTGTGGAGAACAATATGGAGTTTCCTCAAAAAAAACTAAAAATAGAACTCCCATTTGACCCAGTAATCCCACTTCTAGAAATATATCCCAAGAAACTAGAAACACCAATCAGAAAGGATATATGCACCCCTATGTTAATAGCAGCACAATTCACCATAGCTAAGATTTGGAAACAGCCTAAATGCCCATCAGCAGATTAGTAGATTAGAAAACTATGGTACATGTACACAATCGAATACTATGCTGCTATAAAAAAGAAGGAATTCTTACCTTTTGCAGCAGCATGGATGGAACTGGAGAACATTATGCTAAGTGAAATAAGCCAGGCAATGAAAGAAAAATACCACATGATCTCACTCATTTATGGAAAATAAAGAACACTATAACCTGATGAACAAAAAGATAGATACAGAGGCAGTAAAGCATCGAACATACTGTCAAATTACAGCAGGAAGGCTGGGGGAAAGAGATCAACTGAAGGACTTGTATGCATGCATATAAGCACAACTAACGGACACAAGACACTGCGGGGAGTGGGATGAGGGCATGCGACAGGGGCTAGGGAAGGCTGGGGAAAAGTCATGTGGGGGGGGAGGAGATATATGTACTACTATGTGTAATACTTTAAACAATAAAAAAAATTAAAAAAGAATCTGTACTGACAAAAAAAAAAAGAAAAGAAAAGAAATGCCACAAAGGCTCTAAAATTTAAGCTGTCATTGAAACCACAGCCCATGCAAGTAGGCCAGGACCAGCATGCTAAATGTAACTGCCTGCAAAAATAAAAGATGTAAATAGAACCAATGTCTCCTAACAAAACAGATAAAACGTCCATGGTACAATAAAAAATCATCCATCATCCCAATAGCCAAGAAATCTCAAACTGAGTGAGAAACACCAGTCAACTGACATCCATACTGAGGTAGATTAGATGTTGGAATTATCTGACAAGAACTTCAAAGCAGCCATAAAAATGCTTCCACAATCAATTTCTCTTGAAATAAATGCAAGCACAGATTGTTTCAGCAATAGGAACAGAAGTTATAAAAAAGAAACAGCCCTGGCCTGTGTGACTCAGTTGGACTAGCATTGTCCTGTGCACCAAAAAGTTGCTGGTTTGATTCTAAGTCAGGACACATGGCCGGGTGATAGGCTCGATCCTGGGGGTGTGCAGGAGGCAGCCAATGGATGTTTCTTTCTCTCCCTCTCCTTCTCCTTCTCCCTCCCTCTCCTTTTAAAATCAATAAAACATATTGGTAAAAAAAAAGAAAAGAAAAAAACATGTGGAAAAATATAGAACTTTAAAGTAAAAAAACTCAGTAAATGAACTGGTAAAGTGAAGATAACAGAAGACAGAACTTTTGAACTTGAGGACAAATCAAGATAATTTACCCAATTTAAACAACAAACAGAAACTAGACTGGGCAGAAAATTAAACAACCTCAGGGACCTGTGGGATAATAGCAAAAGAGCCAACATTTGTACCATCATGGTCCCAGAAGAAGAGGTGAAAAGAGGAATGCTGAAAGACCATTTAAAGAAATAATGGCTAAAAACTTCCCAAATTTGGTATAAGACACAAACATACAAATTCAAAAACCTGAGATAATCTTACATAGGGTACACCCAAAAATCCAAGCTAAAACATATAAAAGTTAATCAGAAAATTAAAGCCAAAGAAAAGTCTTGACAGCAGCCAGAGAGAAGTGACACACCTACAGGAGAACACCAATTAAAGGACAGATTTTACTCTGAAACTATGGAGTGCAGATGAACGTGGCACAATATTTTTCAAGTGTTAAAAGAACTGTCACCCTAACCGGTTTGGCTCAGTGGATAGAGCGTCGGCCTGCGGACTGAAAGGTCCCAGGTTCGATTCCGGTCAAGAGCATGTACCTTGGTTGTGGGCACATCCCCAGTAGGAGGTGTGCAGGAGGCAGCTGATTGATGTTTCTATCTCATCGATGTTTCTAACTTTCTATCTCATCGATGTTTCTAATTCTCTAATGTATCCCTCTCCCTTCCTCTCTGTAAAAAATCAATAAAATATTTTTAAAATAAGAACTGTCAAGTGACACTATATGTGGCAAAAATATTTTTTAGGAATGAAGGGAAAATAATAACAATATGAAGGAAATCTAAAAGGATGTGCTCAAAAATAAATCTAAAAATAGTTCTAATATTTTCTCCCTATACCTCAATAAATTGTTTTGTGTATCCCAGATACTCTAAAAGGGTTGACACTGGAAACAGGAGGTTAATTAGGATAGGAAAGCCATAATAAAAGTGGTTTGTGGGACAATGACACCTTGGCTATCCTTCACAGTAACTGTGAGGAAAAGGTTAGCAGAACATGTCCGTGTCACCCCATTTATATTCATCTTCAGAGTCATGATGATGAGCCTTAGTCAAATAGAAAATTAAGCTACTGGAATGTCCAAAAATTACTGAGTAATGCTAGTCCACATGCCTGATGTGAGGAGTCCAGATGAACATGTCAGCATGTTTAAAGGAAACATGAAGAATGAGGCTGTGCACCTGGTACCCGGTTTGGGGTCATTACCATGGCTGGTCATGTGAAAAGTTATGTGATCAGCAACCTGTGAGAACTCTGGACTCCAAGACTCAAATATGATTTCCTGAGCAATGACAGCACCAATGTCTGCAGAATGTAGGTGGAAAGACATGCCCACGCAATTCCTACATAAATAGGGCAAGGAAGCCTGTGCTTGACCTCTCCTTGGCTGCTCCTGCTGTTCTGGCAGGTACCCTACGCTAGAATACATCTTAGCCTTGAGTACAACTTTGCATTACGTTATGTGATTCTTCCCAGTGAATCAGTGATTCTTCCCAGTGAATCAGTGAGCTGGTGGGCGATTGTGGGACCAAACTCCAAGGGCCTTGAGGTGCTGAGAGAGAGGTCACTCAGGCGGCAAGTGGCAGAACCAGTGTCTGAACCCACACCTTCCTGACTCTGAAGACTGTCCTTTCTAATTACAGTGCCTCCCAAAATAGAGTAATTTAAAGTGATGCATATGACTCTTTCAAGTTCAGAGACTGACTGTCATGCAACTGTCAGTTTTAATTAACTGGAAGAAAATGGGTTTAACACTCTGTTTCAAATTTCCAGTTCTAATCCTAAAGATTTCTCACTTCTTACAGTTTATACTTTGTTTTATATAGTTTACATTTTTATACTTTGTTTTCAGCAAATTATTGCTATGTGAATCAATTAAAGATTGTGCTTTACTCACAGGATTTACTAGATTATAATCTAATTTAAAGCTTTTGAACAATCCTTTTTGGTGAAAAAAATAAAATTTTCAAGTTGTCATCAAGTAAAATGGTTTATATACCTGGCAGAATATAAAGTTTACTTTATATATATATAATCTGAAAATATGATTCATACTTCCATCTCAAGACCATTTATTGTCACTAGATAATGCATGACAATGTTACCCTTTTTCCATAGTAACTCTACCAATTTTTCTTTTAAAATTTAAAGAAATCATCAAAACACAAGGAATCAACATTTAGCCATTATTAGAGTATTCTCCACTTTCATGAAAACATTATGTTCTTGTAAAAACAGATTTATCCATGAGTAGGTATAATAGTGGGCCTGAGATATAAAAATAATGGGAAATAAAGCTTAATTACAGCTTTAAAATATTAAAAGCTAAAACGTAGAATTACTTGGGCCTCACAAAGGTAGCGATTTTAAATGAAGTGAACAAAACAGCAAAGCAGCAGCTTCTCCTTTGTTCACCTGCAGAAGACAACCAGCCCAGTCTGCCGGGCTGCGGGATAATCACGCTTCTTGGTGGATTGCCACGGGGTGCAGATGGCTGTTACTAACTACACCAATCAATCCCTGCCAAAGCACTCTGGGATGGCTGCACATCTTCCTCAAGTTATCCCTCCAAAGGGCTTTACATGGGTACAGGGATGTATTTCAAGTTGAATCTCAAGCAGGTAAGTTAGTGATTAGGAGTATGATGTAAATAAACACTGCACTTTGATTCTATTCAGTTCTCCAGGGAAAAAGACCATCTACAAGAATACTTCTAACATGGCTGCAAAACTATCTAGTCGATTCTCATAGGTCTTCCCAATGTTCAAAATTCAAATAGAAAGAGTTCTCTAAAGATGAGATTTTTAAAAATATATATTTGTATTGATTTCAGAGAGGAAGAGAGAGGGAGAGATAGAAACAACAATGAAAGAAAATCATTGATTGGCTGCCTCCTGCATGCCCACTACTGGGGATGGAGTCCGCATGTGCCCTTGACCGGAATGGAACCTGGGGTCCTTCAGCCTGCAGGCCAACACTCTAGCCACTGAGCCAAACCGGCTAGGGCTAAAAAATGAGATATTTTAATGCAACATTTTCACTTTAGAATTTTTTTCTTTATTACCTCCGCCTTAAACAAATACAGAACAACTCACTAATACAACCTATTTGGATGCAAGAGCCAATGCCATGTAGGTCCAACTTGAGAATTTAGCTTCCAGAAATAGTGGAAATATAAGCTTTATCCACATCATGGTCAAATGTATGGGAGTGATTATCCAGTGTAATAGCAAAAAAAAAAAAAAGACAAAAATTTAAATGCAGACTTTTAAAACATTTCTCACCACAAAGATTTAACACCTAAAACAGATGAGTTGCTGAGCATATTGGCAATATGACATTTCAGAGCCTTTATTTTGAAGCCACAAGCCCAACATATAATCCTAAGTAGGAATAATTAACAAAATGCCACAATACAGAACATAAAATGATTGTCAGGGACTATAATTTTTCTACTATTCATACTGAGAAATAATTGCTATCTCTACATTTCTTTTATAAACAAGTTCACAGTCAGTCTGCTTCATTACCTGGCTTAGCCTGCTTAGCACATTTGTTCCATTCAAATCTCAGGCATGCCATATTTTTAGAGTCCAAGGATTATTCAGGATTTGATCAGCTTTGTCATTAAAATTATTAGAGTAAAAATCTTTGTTGCTAAGTATGCAATGTAGTCTGCCCGTCTGGCATTCATCTGAGAAGTTTTTAGTAATTGAATACTTGTTTTAATACTCTATAAATTAATTTTAAATAATCCCAAAGTTCTTTTTTCACCAAAAATGGTCTTCTGCAGTAGTATTGCAGACAATTCCAATTATCACCTTAGAAAATATTTCATTACATTTGCAAGTTACAAAAAAAGAAGTTTTTATGTGTATGATATACTTTTATCCTGTTTTTGTACAGAGAATTTTAATTTGTATTTTTAAATTAATGTCTACTCAATTTCCCTACTTAGATAATGAAATTCTGTTTCTATTAGTATACTATTAATTGAAATAAAGGCTGCAATATATGTCTCTGTATATATATTAATATTTTTCAACTCATTTTCCTTCATCTTAACGTTAGAATGTCATTTTTCTTAAATAAAACTGTCAGAGCCAGCAGTTACACACTCAAAGGCAGACATGCAGCTGGTATAAGTAAAAAAATGCAGATACAGACTCTTTCTAGGTTCTGGGAATTGAGTGACTGAAAATAATCAGCTGGGAAAATATTCAGGGTCAGTTTGGTCTACCAAATTCCTACCAAAAAACATCTTATTCATCCGTAAATTCCATGTCTTAGATTTATCCCTTTTGCTAATGGGATTCAGTTTAACATACAAAATGTATAAAAAGCAAAGGGGTTCATTAAAATGAGAACAAAGTCTAGACTCCGCTTTTAGGAGTTTATTGACCAATAAGAACAGAAGAAAGGGAGAACAGAAAGTACCTTTATCCCTAAAGAGCAAAAAAAGATGAGACTTGTAGCTTTTTCCTTTTAGTCTTAGCATCTACCCTTGTTCCTCCCTACCCCCACACACTTTGGCCATTAAGAACCCGGGGTCTCTATTGAGTGGGTCTGGCTCCCTTACCCATGGCTAACTGGAAAGGAGACCTGTCTGTGAGTTGAGGTGGGTTAGGGCCTGGCTCCTGGGGACCTCTCTCCACTCTACTGTTGGAGGGGTGTCAGCTTCATGAGGAACAGGTCTGTAAGGAGGGACATTTTTCCTTTCCTCAAGGAGTATATGGTGGAGTCATTTTGTTGGGCCAGTAAAGATATTTCTAGAGCCTGACACTGACAAAAGGCTGCTGAGTGGTACTGCAGACAATTCCATGGACTTTATCAGAACCTTCTTCCATATCTCCATAAGGAAACTAAATAATCGAAGGCACTGCAGCATGAGCCTTCTGTGCTGTGTAGTGGTTAAGAGAGCAGGCTGTGGAATCAAACTACTGGGCTTTAAATATGGCTGTGTGATTTTCATCAACTCAGCCTCTTTGAGTCAGCTTCTTTAGTTGCAAAATGAAGAGAAAAACAGTAGCTACTATACAGAGTGGTTCTAAATATAAATGAGATTTTTATAAAATGCTTAGCAAAGTGCCTAAGGCACAATAAGTGCTTACTGAATATTAACTATTCTTCCTAATCAAGATCCCTCAAGCCTCAGGGGAGTGGGGAATCCATCATCTCTTATTCCCATCTACCGAAAACACCTTATCTTTCCTTTTAAGTAAATCATTACCCTGCTCAGACACTCATTCAAGTATTTACTGAATATCTATTAAGTGACAGGTATTGTCTTAGACATTGGCTGGAAGGTGAGAGAAGCAAAGCCCTTCTTCTTAAGGAGAGAAAACAGTGAAAGGAAGTTTGCAAATTACAAAAAAAAAAAATGATACAAAACACAAACAATACCGAGACTGAGAATAAATGTGGAGGGAATAATTTAGATAGATTGGCCTTTAAGCTGAGAATAAACAGAATAATCCAGACAGAAGGTTTAGCTGGAACAAATGCTCTGAGACATTGGAAGAGTGTTGGTATATTCAAGAAACAGAGGGTCCACATTGATCCCTTGAGCTCTAGACTTGGATATATGATTATATGCTTGACATCTCTATTTGTGTCTAATAGTATCTATGTCTGTCTAAAATTAACTATGTTCACAATAGAACTCTGTTCCTGCCTCAACCAAAAATGTGTCCCTCTCACAGTGTACTCCATTTCCGCAAGTGTAACTACCATCCATCCAGTTTCTCAAACCAAAAATCTTAAGTCATTCTTGAGTCTTTTCTCTATCTCATTGCCCACATATAAGCCATCAGAAAATGTTGGAACTACTTCCAAAAGACAACTTATCTACTTTCTCTCCATCTCTAACCCCACCACTCAAACCAAGCAGACATTATTCAACCCCTAGACCACTGTAACAGTCATTGGAGAGTTCTTGCTTCTATCCTCCCCTCATATATATTATGAATGCACCAGTAGAGAATTGTAAGTGATCTTTTTTAAAAGATCTGTAATTAAGAACCTTGCATTCCTTTGATTAAAACCTTCCAATAGTGTCACATAGGTCTTGGAATAAAATGCAAACCCTATTCTATAGTATGCTAGGGCATAATCTGGTTCCTACAGATCTCTTTCCTTATCTTGCTTCACACTCCCTTTGAAGGGATTTTTCATTCTTAATACAGACTAAGGCTTCAGTTATTGTTGATGTTGAACTTCTGTACATTTGTACTACAAAGTCACTCTACCTAGAATTTGTTTATCTCTGTAATTTCTTGCATAGGTGCCAATTTTCATGCTCCAGATCTTTGACTCAAATTGTATCTCCTCAGAAGAGATACAATTTTATCTGACCATCCTATCTAAAATGGAATTCAAAATGTAGTACTATATTTCTATATTATGTCATTAACACTTGTGGGGCCAAATATCCTATGTCTAAATATGTAAAAGTTATATATCAAGTCAACAAACTATTAAATATAACATGTTCCATCACATCGCTTGAACAAAAATGTACCTTCCTAACAACCTGGGAAGTCCATTATTCATTTCCCAAGAGGTCTGCACTTGAACATGGCAATATAGAAAAAGTCTGCTCTAGGACTCACACTCCAAGCCTGACCTCTTTCCTTCCCACTCATGATTCCATTTTATTCCTCAAAAGCCTAGCAGGTATGTTCCTGTAGACATCCCATCTTGCACATCCAAACTGCATCCACATGTCCCACCAACAGCCACCTATTAGCTACCCTTCAGATGGTCTACCCTTGAGAGGACAAGTAAGAGATCTGGGCAGGCCATGGAAGTGGACTTAGGGTTGCTTAGGCAGAGAATCTGAACCCCTGGAGACCTTGAAGGGGATGCTAAACTACACATGGGCACACATTCTGGCTGCTACAAACTACATGTAGGCACAGTGCCGAAGTGGAGCCACCGGGAAGCTGCATAAACTCCTGGGCCCAAGGACATCATCACTTCCCTTGTTTCCTTTATAGAAATATTAACTTATAATCATCTTTACATTTATTTACCTTCCTATATCTCCTCCCTCTAAAAGGTAAGCTGTACACTTATAGGGGCTTTGTCTGCCTTGTAATGTCTGACACATATATACTTGGTATTAAATAAATAATTGTTGGATTATACTTCTTACAGCGACATAATAAAAAGACAACATTTTTAAAAAATGCACATATTTTACAAGGTCATGTTTCACAAATACCTACCAAATCAAAGGAAACTAATCATTTGCATTTCAATCAATCTTATTTGTATTAGACTTATAGTTTAGTAAACATTACCTACTTTACAAGATGAGATATATAGTGTTTATCCTAAAACCTTGGTAATTTGATAATATATCAAGAGAAATACTGACAATCTTTAATTATAAACTAAAAACTAGTAGGTAAGGAGAAATTGGCCAATAAAAAAGTTTACTTTTAGGTGAATATTCTAATATACACTCTATTCAGCATATTAAAAATATCTAATTTTTAGTAAATCACAACTTAGTAAATGATAGAATACTAAAAATGAAAAATAAATTCCAGTTGTGAGTTAAAATTTCTTAAATTACTTGACAATTATCTATACATATAAAAGGCTAAGTGTCCATCCATTTGACCTGTAGCTACAACACACACTGACCACTAGGGGGCAGATGCTCAATACAGGAGCTGCCATGATGCACACTGGCCATCTATATATACAATAGTGTAATATGCAAATCGACCAGACAGTAGAACGACTGGTCAGCAGAATGACCAGTTGGCTATGACGTGCACTGACCACCAGGGGGCAGATGCTCAACACAGGAGCTGCCCCAGCCCGCAGGCCCCACTCACCCGATGGGGAACGGGGAACCAGGGGTGGGTGGTGGCGGATGTGGGCGGCGCCGGGGCCCCAATTGCCCTGCAGGTTGCCCCACACACAGAGGGCGACTGGTGGTGGCGAGGGGTGGGGCTGGCGAGCGGGGGAGAATGGCCAACCTCTCGGTCCCTCCCCCCAGCCAGCAGGCTGGCAGGCTCCAATCACCCAATGGGGAACCGGGAACTGGGGGGGGGGGGGGGGGTGGTAGCAGAAGTGGGTGGTACTGGAGACCTGATCACCCCACCTGTCGCCCCACACACAGAGGGCAACCGGCGGCAGTGGTGGGGGGAGGGGGAGAAGGGCCAGCTGCTGGAAGCTGGGAAGATCAGCCCTGATCGCAGGCCAGGCCTAGGGTCCCTACCTGTGTACAAATATCATGCACTAGGCCCCTAGTTTAAAAGTAAACGGCACCACGGACTTGGCGCTGACAAACCAACACTTGGCTTTCCCCAAATGGGACACAGGCCCTGCCACCACCCCAGAGCAACACCCCACCAAATAACAGCCTACACTGCCAACACCCCATGGCGCAAAACGTGGCCCACAGCCCAGCCCAGCCTGGAAACAGTGGGTGTGGGCACCAGGTAATCATGTCAAGTAGCAACGCAATGCCCGGCTTCCTCTCCCTAGTGACTAGCCTCCTTGGAATTTCTTCAGCCCGGAACAAACAGCCAGGTGCAAACATTTTACAGTTTAACTAAATATTTGTGAAGCATTTTCCCGTGCCTCATCTCATTTGATCCTCACAGAAGTCTTGTAGTAGGTAGATAGGAGACTCAGTACAATCCTATTTTCCTTTCATAAGCAAGATGCGAATAGCAATATTAAAATATTTCTTCTAATTTCCTTTCAATGTGTATGAATCTGTGCACTGGGACACTAGTTTAAATATATTTAAGTATATACTAGGAATTTTGTATCAAACTGTATCTCCTCAGATAAATTGTATCTGACTATAAATTCCTTGTTTTCAAGATTAAAGAAAGATCTAGGAAGATTCCACAGCAGAGTCTAACATTACAGCCCCTGACATCACTCTTAACACATTAAGTGCCCTGTCAGACACTGGTGACTGACACTATACCTTCCGTCCAGAAGACAAAACAAGCTGGGCGCTTAACATGTTAAGCAAGTCAAAGACAACTTAAAAGGCCTATAGTTAGTCAAAATTTAAATTTTATACTGTTCCTGCAAACCTGCTAAAAAATCTAAGTTTATTAATAAAAATCATAATAGGATAGCACTGAGTGCAGCAAAAGTAAGTCGTTTATCTCTGAATCTAATCATGAGGTAGGTGTGAAATATTTTGGCACTTGTGATAACAGATGAGTAAAGTAACTATACTAGAATTTTTCTGCTTGCAATGTGAAGCAAAACACTTAACAAAATTTGAATTTAAGGGGAATAAAGGTAAAATGGTTCCTTAATTCCTGGTTACCAGTATACCAAGAACATGATGGTTTTTATGATTTGAGAGTAATAAAAACTTCATTTCACTCAGAGTAGTACCAAATCAAACAATCATTTTTAACACATCCTGGTAATAAATCAAGAAAGGAAGAAAATGTCAAAACTCTTGAGGCAATTAATTCACCACAGTTATACAAGTAAAATAAACAAACAAAAGGAGTTAGTTCATCAGTAAGAAGGCTTTTTGCTGGCAAAGTGGCTGAAAGCCAAGATTTCTCAGAGTGCTCACGAAAGTGAGAATGCAATTTTTACTTTGAACTCCTAGTTACATAAACATAAAGTCAAAAAGAGGAGTGAGGAAACAAATTATAAGCCAAAAACTCACAAAGGGATATAATAGCTGGACAAAACATAATTATTCTCACATATCAAATTCTCTACCCAGGAAAGATTTCCAGCATGCTAAATTTAGTGACACAAAAGTCCTCCAAGTTATTAAGAAGAAAACTATAAAGAACATTATAAAACTACCGATTACTTCCTCCCCTGATCTCAACAATTAATAATTCGATGGACTCTCTTTTTATTATGTAAGAGTAAAAGAATGTTGGCTCATTTCTCTTTTAAGTTGGTTTATGGAATATTTATATATAGAAATTTTTATCTTATTTCTACAATTGTGGTAGACAACAAATATTGAACTAAATTTATGCTATATTACATATGGCCATCAATTAGTATTACTGATTTTTTTAAAGCACAATTTCAAAGCAAACTTATTCCACAAATACTGATCTTGCTCAAAGCAAGTTTGGAAATCCATTTTTAAAAATGGTTTGAGAAATTAAGATAATTTCCAATGTCAGCCTACATAAGTAGATTTATTTTTCATAAAGTCATTTATAATGAAATCTGGTACATGTGGTAAGTGGTCAAACTAGGTAAAAAATTATTTGACTGCACAGAAATAATATCCATTTTATGTTACTTGAAAAGTTACTTTGCAGCCAATTCCAAAAAAAATAAATTTTTAAATATTTTTAGGAAATTGCTGCATTGTTAGAATTTTTTCCTCCAGGATTATCTTGATGATAACAAGCTATGTGATTATCTATCATAAATATATTTTAGATTAGTTTCAGGTATACAATGATGATTACAATTAGATGTTCGTATACTTTATGAAGTGATCAGCCTGATATATCAAGTACCCACCTGGTATCATACACGCTTACTAAAACTCAGGCCTTAAACAGAGAGAAAAAGGACACCTAGAAAAGGGCTCTCTCATATTTTTTCTGATATATCTCCTCTGGCAAAGAAAACAAACAAAAGACACAAATGGAACTACATTAAACTAAAAAGTTTCTGCACAGCAAGAAAACCATCAATAAAGTGAAAAGAAAACCCACTGAATGGGAGAACATATGATACATCTGATAAGGGGTTAAATCCAAAATTTATAAAGAACTCATACAACTCAATATCAAAATAACAATCCAATTAAAAATGGACAAAGGGATCTGAAATAGACATACAGATGGCCAACGGACATATGAAAAGATGCTTAACATCAATAATCATCAGAGAAATGCAAATTTAAAACCACAATGAGATATCATCTCATATCTGTCAGAATGACTATCATCAATAAATCAACAAACAACAAGTGTTATTGAGGATGTGGAGAAAAGGGAACCCTTATGCACTGCTGGTGGGAATACAGATTGGTGCAGCCACTATGGAAAGCAGTATGGAGTTTCGTCAAAAAATAAAAAATAGAACTGCCTAATGAACCAATGATGACACTTCTGGGAATATAACACTAATTAGAAAGACTATATATACCCATATGTTTATTGTAGCTTTATTTACAATAGCCAAGATTTGGAAGCACCCCAAGTACCCATCAGTAGATGAGTGGATAAAAAAAGCTGTGGTACATTTATACAATGGAATATTACTCAGCAGTTTAAAAAGAGACAAAGAGAGGAGAGAGAAACTTACCTCTTGCAACACCAAGAATGGATATATGCTAAGTGAAATAAGTCAGTAAGAGAAAGACAAATACCATATAATTTCACCTACCTGGGGAATCTAATGAACAAAATAAGCTGGGCATGGGGGTTTGAGGTGGGAGGGGGGGAGATATTGAGCAAAAAAGAGAGAGAACTCATGAACATGGACATCAGTGTGGTGACTGCAAGAGTGGAGGAGGATGGGTGGAGATGGAAGAGGGCATAGAGGGAATAAATGATTATGAAAAACAACAACAAAAACAAAATAGAAACAGACTCATAGATATAGAAACAGACTGACAGCTATCAGAGGGGAGGGGTGTTGGAGAGTTGGATAGAAAAGGTAAAGGGATTAAGCAAAACAAAACAAAACAAAAAAATCATAGCCACAGACAGCACTATGGTGATTACCAGAGGGGGAAAGAGAAACATCGATGTGAGAGAGACACACGGATTGGTTGCCTCCCACATGCACCCGGACCTGGGCCGGGGATCAAACCTGAAACCCTTCAGTGCACAGGCCAATGCTCTAAACACTGAGCCACAGACCAGGGCAAGCCACAATTTTCTATGAATATTTTTCAGATAAAGAAGTAATAAACTTATTGACCAAGCAGCTAAAAAAAAAAAAAAAAATCAGTATTTAAAAAGATTACTTTAAAAACAAAGATAACACTAAATTCGGAAAATGCACTTCAGACTCCATCATCGCTAAGCTAATAACAGGTTCTCAGCACTGAGGATCAGCGATTTAAGTATGCAAAGACAGTCTTTACTTCTAATGCCCCTGCTTTTGCCATTTTAAGTCTGTTAAGTGAGACTGTAGAGTTTCTTATTTTTCTTTATTTCATTATTCATCATATTCTCATAGACTTTTCTAGCATTTATCCTTATTGAATTCTTTTTCCGTTTTGGCAAAAGCAAAAGAAAAGGATAAAAAGTACTCATAATTTAAAGGAAATTAGTTAGCATTTATTTTCATCTGCCACCTCTACATTCATTTAGTTTCCTATCAAGACAAATATGTCTCTCATTGAACACACCTCTCCAATATCAAGTTCTAGGCCTCCTGCTGATCGCATTGTCATCACAAGCAACACCACCAGGTGTCAAAGAAAGCGACCTTAGGAAAGACTTTCTAGTCATCATAGTACATGAAGAAAAGTGACTGTTTTAAAAATAATAGCTTTTACTTAGAAACAAATTAGGAAGGCAGGGGGGATTGGAAAAGGACTAAATTAGTAGTAAAGTTGCAGATTTAGTCTCAAGATAGGTAAACAAAATTTTAATGGGCACATATCAAAGTTATCAGTCAACAAAGATGATGTTTCCTACCCCTGCTATGAAAAGCCACCTAAATAAGCAATTCCCCAATTCTCCATAACCATCCTCTCCTCATTTATTTGTGAACCCAGCCGAGTTGTATTGGTCTATGTGAACATTACTAGTATCTTTGATGTAATCATTATCTTCACTAACCTCATCTGCTAAGTGTTTTAGCAAGCTATTACTTGATTCAAATATATTAGCACATGATCTCTACATTCAAGCTCACAGTCACAGACACGTTCACAATGGACAAATACAATATAGAATGTGTTACATGAGCACTATGACTAAGTATCAAAAATACAGAAGAGAATGACTCATTTCTTTTGTATTTTTGCATATTCACACTTCTCATTTTTCAAAATAAATTCATATTATTTGTCGAGAAATAAATGTTCAAAATTCAAAAGCATTACAATTAGAGTAAAGTAAAGATAATACAGAAATCTGAAGAAGAGAGCTTGGTATATAAATGAGAGTTGCAAAGGCTTAAGATTTATAGTCAGCATAACTACATGAGCAACTGGACCCTGGAGAAGAGAAAATATACCCCCAAAATTTAGTTTGCATAACAGCACAGATGATAATGTAATGTCATGGATCAGGACAAACTCAGGAAGAGAAGTGAAAGTGTGGGGTCAAGAATGAAGATAAATATTCTTTTAATTTGGGACACCCAAATCCAGGTGTTGATCCTTGGAAACAAATATAATTATTGGTCAAAACCTTATGAGACTGGTAAGAAAATGGGAGCACAAAACATTTAAAGAGGAACAGAAGTGGAGAGTCAAAATAGAAAACAGCCCGGCCGAAATGGCTCAGTGGTTGAGCATCGACCTATGAACCAGGAGGTCACAGTTCCATTCACATTCACGGTACATGCTTGGTTTACGGGCTTGAGCCCCAGTGTACATCAATGATTCTCTTTCATCATTGATGTTTCCATCTCTCCCTCTGCCTTCCTCTTCCTTTTTAAATTTAAATCAATTTAAAAAAAAAGAAAACAGAGTATGTTTTCCAACGTTAAGAACTGTGGTATACTGTTTAATACCCACACTTTTCCTACCAAAGTGTGGATGACCAACAGATTGTGGCAGATGCAGTAGAGTGCAGGTTATAAAGTCCAGACCTCAAGGCCTTGAAGTTTCTGTCTTCACCAGCTTAGACACTACACTAAGAGCATGAAGATGTGAAGAAGCCTGGGATTAAAACCAGCCCTTTCAGCTGTCTCTGTGGAGCCCACCCCTTAACTTGTCAGCTGAGTGCCAACACATGCGTGAGCCCACGCCAAATCAGCAGAGCCACAGAATCACGAGAAATCGACCCCTGTTGTAAGACGCTAAGTTTTTAGGTGGTGTATTGCACAGGAATACATAACTGACACAGAACCAACAGAGGACTGCACCCTGAAAGAAGCCAAAAGCAAAGGAGAAGGTGGTTTCTATAAAAAAGTGGTCAGAAGTTTCTAAAAGTAGCCGATGTTTCAAATAGGCTGAGGATTAAGAAGAGGTCATGAAGCTAGTAATAAGTCCTCTCAGGCACTGGAGAGTTCATTTTTAGTAAGGTGTTCAGGGTAGAATAGCAGTCTTTTTTGGTGGGTTTCAAATGAGTAGTTGATGAGAAAAATTGACACAATACAATAGATAAATGATGCTACTTTATTAAAAAAGGAAAGACATGAGCTATTTTAAAAACTGAAGGGGAAGACTGTGAATGAAAGCTTTGGCCATTAGGAAGGAGTGGCTGAAGAAAGGCTGTAGGGGGAAAAGAAAAGTATTTTCTAAAACTAGAGAAAATTGACATATCGAAGGCCCAAGGAAGGTGAAAAGAGATGGAATAAGGTTGGTACTTAACTTCAATGGAACTGCTATAACTATATACCATAGACTAAGTGACTTAAAAAACAAGTATGTATATCTCACAGTTCTGCTGATTCAACGGCCGGTATCTGGTGAGAACCCAGTTTGGAGACAAGTGCCTTCTTACTCTTCCTCGCGCGGCAGAGACTGCGCCTTCCCTTTTTATAAGGACGCAAATCCCACCATATAAGCTCCACCCTCATGACCCCATCTGAACCACGTTACCTCCCAAAGGCCCCTCCTCTTAATAGCCATTTGGGCCACAAACGTGCAGTGCATAACAGTAAGTTAATCAGAGAAAATGAAAAATCTAAGAACAGGTGAGGTGAATGAGTAAGAGCTGAAACAAGAGAGAAAGTCGGAGGGTAGAACAGGTGAAAATAATTGTTGGTAGGAGTGCACAGGAGTTTCCTCTCCAGGCTCTTAGAAGAAAAAAGCAAGATCAACTGCTAAGATCGCACAAACTGAAAACATTTTGAGCTTGAGAAAAATGGTAAAGTTTGGAAATAACTATTTAGTCTAATTTCAGGGGACATTTGTACTGCAAAGTAAAATAAAAGTAGGTAGATTACAATTTTTCCTCATTAGCTTCTGGTCTGGAATCAGGAATACCAAGTAACAAGCATATTCTAAATTTGTGAAATTCCTGCATGTGAGTCATTACCAATATTAATTATTATTTCATATTCTATGTTAACTAATCTACGTGGTATATCGTTTTGTAAGTGAATGTTTCAGATTTTTAAGTGAATGTGAACTTCCAAATTGCTTTTTGGAATTAAAAAATATGAATTTCAGCCCGGCCAGGGTGGCTCAATGGTTGAGTGTCAACCTATGGACCAGGACATCATGGTTCAATTCCTGGTCAGGGCAATATGCCTGGGTTGTGGGCTCAATCCACAGTGTAGGGCATGGAGGGGGCAGCGACTAGGGCTGTTTAATTTTTTTTTAATTTTTTTTTTTATTATTATTTCAGAAAGGAAGCTGGCAGGCGGACATCCTCTGAGGGGTCCCGGACTGCAAGAGGGCGCAGGCCAGGCTGGGGATCTTCTCCCAGTGCACGAATTTAAGGCACCGGGCCTCTAGTATTGCATATGTATGAGTGGTGTGTGTGTGTGTGTGTGTGTGTGTGTGTGTGTGTGTGTGTGTGTACTAGCCTGGCCAGCATGGCTCAGTGGTTGAGCATCGACCTATGAACCAGGAAGTCATGGTTCGATTCCCAGTCAGGGTACGTACCCAGGTTGCAGGCTTGAGCACCAGTGTGGGGCGTGCAGAAGGCAGCTGATCTATGATTCTCTCTCATCATTGATGTTGCTATCTCTCTTTCCCTCTCCCTTTCTCTCTGAAGTCAATAGAAATATATATTTTAAAAAAGGAACTGCTATCGCTTCTCGGCCTTTTGGCTAAGATCAAGTGTAGTAAAAAAGGAACTGCTAATAGAAGCATGGTTAGGATTAAGGGAGTAAACCAGGGGTGGTTAGTTTCCAAGAAACTGCACAGTGAGCAGTCATTACTGTTCCTAGCAATAAAGGGATGGAAGGCAGAAGTAGTTGTCAGAGCCCAGTGTGTGCTGGTGCTTTACTGGGAATGCTACCCAGTATCCATTCTGATATACTCTAAGATCACCTCATGGTTTTGTTTTATAATGTTTTTTGTTAATCCTCACGCAAGGATATTTTTTCCATTGATTTTCAGAGAGTGGAAGCGAGGGGAAGAGACATAGAGAGATTGATTGCCTCCAGCATGCAACCCGACCAGGGCCAAAAATTGAGCCTGCAACCCAGGTATGTGCCCTTGACCAGAGTCGAACCTGGAACCGACACCTTCAGTTCGTGGGTTGACATTCTAACCACTGAACAAAACCAGCTAGGGTTTGGTGTTTAATCATTAAAAAAAATTTTTTTTTATTGATTTTAGAAAGGAAGGGAGAGGGAGAGAGAGATAGAAACATCAATGATAAGAGAGAATCATCGATCGGCTGCCTCCTGCATGCCTCTCCAGCCCCCACTGGGGATCCAGCCCACAACCCGGGCATGTGCCCTGACTGGGAATCAAACCATGACCTCCTGGTTCATAGGTCGATGCTCAACCACTGAGCCACATTGGCCGGGCTGTTTAATAAAGTTTTACAAAGCTACTTACATGCTCTTCATAAGAGCCTTATGAGGCAGACAGTAGGGCATTAAGATCATTTCATAAATAACTTTGATTCTTGTAGAGGTTCTACTCTTCCATAATGAGATAATGAAATGAAGAAAGTTGTGAAGAGTTTTCACTGAGCCATAAGCTTTAATCCTGAGGAGATGTTGCAATTATAGAGGGAAAGGAACATCCAGATGTCTTTGCTTCTACCCTTGAATCTCTTACTGGAATCTAATGGGAAGTCCATCAACTCTGCTCAAAGTGACCTCTGAGGAGTCAGCTTCCTGAGGCACAGAGCGGAGCAGAATAGGTCAGAGAATACAAGAGGTTGGAGGGGAGGCAGGTTGGCAAATGGAGAATAACTGTGTGTGTGTGTGTGTGTGTGTGTGTATTCATTCATATCTACTTATATGACATATATATATATGGTTGGTATTATATTTACATGAGGTGTGATACATATACGTATGAACATTTACCATCTCTTTGTGGGAGATTCTAGCATTTGTATGTATTCTCACAAACATAGCCACATTTACAAGATGCTTAAGTTCTAATAAGCTGGCAGTCAGACATCCCTCTCACAGTCCCGGACCCCTCGCTCCTTATCCCGCCACTGCTGCTGACCACCAGGGGGCAGTTCCTGCATTGAGTGTCTGCTCCCTGGTTGTCAGTGCGCGTCACAACAACTGGTCATTCTGCTGGTTGTTCAGCCGTTTGGTCAATTTGCATGTTAATTAGGGCTTTATGATATAGGATGATACTTAAGTATATAAATAAAATTCAAATAAAACTAAAAAATGGCGATACTAATTACTTTAGGAGCTTCAAAACCAGACAGATCCCAAACCAATGTAACTTTGATTTTTCATTTTTTGTGACTATAAAAGATGTGTGTATCTGATATTAAATGTTGCAAAAATATGCCAACACTACCATACTTTGCAATATAAATTTTTAAACATTTTAAAGTAAATTTTTAATCATGCTGTAAATAATGTTTTATGGCCTGACTATTCAGTTGACAGCATGCTATAAGCCTATTACCATGACATTAACTAAGGCAAAAACATATTTCAATTGGCTGTATAACATTCTATTAAGTGAATTTATAATAACTTATCTGTTCTTTTTTGTAGACATTGGATTATTTTCAAACTTTTACTATTGTTTTCAATGCTTTGGTGAAGATTCCTACACTTCTAATATGTCTTTGGAACAGATTCCTAGAAGTAGAGTTATTGGGGAAAAGGATATAAATATTCTGAAATGAGTGATAGCCAATAAAAAATTCAGTGATTATGGAAATGTTCTATATCTGCTGTATGCAATATGCAGCCACTAGCCATGTATCTACTGAGCCCTTATAATGTGGTAAGTGAGACAGAAGAAGTCTTTAATGTAAATAGGCTGTGCACAGCACAGTACTGGATACGTAATGTCCAACTGTCATCCAGAAGAGCTGTAGTCATTTACATTTTCATCAGCAGAAAAGAAGAGTTCTCATTCCTTCATCTCTCCATGAGCAATGGCATTTAGCATTTTCCATTATTTGTCAATTTGATAGGAAAAGACAGAGTGTAATTGCTTTTTAATTTGTATTTCTTTTGAGTGCTTGGGTTAAATATTTCATGTTTTCTATCTGCTTTTCTTTCATGGATTATTTTTTTCTTTGCCCATTTTTCTACTAGAGAGTGAGTTTGTTTTTCTTAGAATAAATTCACTCTACATATTAAATAAATGCCTGTCATATCTATTGCAAATAATTTTAAATTCTGTTTATGATGACTTTTTTATATACAGATGTTTTACATTTTAATGCAAATTTATTAATCTTATGTTTGTGTTTTTATCCCAAGGCAATTTAGATAAAGTCTCAAATCAACTTACATATAATTTATTTTTTTTATCATCCTAGTGAAAACAAAGCATTGAGATCAGTGAATTCATACCTTGAGACACCACCTCTGCCTCAAACACATAGCAATGACAGATAAAATATAAAAAGAAATCATCAAAAAGGCTGTGCTGAACTCAAAAACAAAACATGTAAATACTTTGAAAAAACAGAGATACAAAGCAATAAATAGAGCTGATGCTGCAAACCTGCTGTGCTTCTGTGTGTTATGTGTCTGGAATCAGAAGTGATGGCAAAGAGTTTCCTCTTACTTAGCAAAAGGAGCTAAAAATAGATCCAAGATCCCAGCTTGAAAGAGCAAAAATACAATTCATAGAAGTGAAAACCAGGAGAGCCAATACATACAGGAAAAGATGGAATTTCTCTGGTAATCATGGGGATACAATTGAAACTGTCAGAATGGCAAAAATAGTAAGCATGGTAAAGATACAGGGAAATAAAAACACTTTTTCCTTACCGATAGGAATATAAAGTAGCACAAACACTCAGCAACATCTAACAGAACTAGGGATGAGCGTACCCTTTCATCCTCCACTTCCAGGACAACAACAGGAGAAACTCGCACACATATCTCACAGCTGCACAGGATGCTCTTTATGCATTATTTGTGTTAGTGAAAATTAAGAGGGAAAAAAAGTCAAAATATTCAGTAACAGGAAGATGTATGAACTGTGTTAGATCCATAAAATTTAAACTTATTTAAAAAGTAAAACCAGTTGAAATAAATGAACCAGAGTGACATTATCAATATAGGCAAAAATACTTTTTTAAAATGTTGAGCACAAAAATCAAGTGGCATAATGATAAAGTTCTATGAAAATTGAAAAACATGCAAAAAATACAAAACATATAAAATATATTGCATGTGACCAGTAAAAATAGCATAGTACAGTTATACAATACCCCCTCCCCTGCCCCCCAAAAAAGGGAAAATAAATCAGAGAAGTAGGTAACACCAGGACTAGGAAAAAAGAATAGAATCTAGGAGGGCTTCAAGTTTATCCCTATTGTTTCAATTGTTATTTCTAAGAAACTTCAAGCATAGTAATTGTTGGGGTTGGGAGCAGGGGATGAGTTTGGATATGGGTATTTATTATTTCATTCTCTGTATTTTTTCATGTTTGAAATAATTTACATTATAAAACAAACTAACAAAAAAAGAACCTACAAAGAATTCCCTAGAATCTTTCAAAATAAAATATATATAAATCACTTAAAAAGTAATTTGAGTGGTAGATTCAGTAACAAACAAGATGAAGTAATCCCACTACCATCAATCTCTCCTGCTGATTACAATTAAAATTCTGGACAAAATATAAAAACCAATTACCAGACAAAACTAAAAAGTCAAAAATGGCAGGCAGACTGGAGAGGAGATGCAAAACTTATAAACACACATAGCAACAGTGAGTTTCCTGGCGATTTTTTCCTCTATTGTCACCTGACTTTGACCCAAAGGAAAACTCACAGAAGCAATGGTAGGTAGGAAAGGAAAAACTATAATCTAGGTACATTTTCTTGGTCTCATGCTTTCTGGCAGGAGACCAAGAAAAGTGCCTAGATTATAAACCAGAGAGTGGAGAGAGATCACCTCCCTCTCTTTTCCCTCCTTCTTCTGTCCTAGCCCGTCTGTTCCTGAAAGTGGCTTCGGTCACAGATCAGCAGGGCTGCAGCAATGAGGAAGGCACTGAGAACCCCAAAATGAAAGAGGAAAAGGCAATTGAAGGTCCCAAAAGTGCTGGGGGGAATATCTTGGTGTTTTTCCTCTGGCTTTTCTCTCACTCTTTATCCCAACTGTAACCCCGGTCAGGTGGAATTGCTCAGGGGCAAGAATGGCTGAAATTCCACGAGAAGCCCCTCCCCTTACATTACTGGACTAAATGGGGGGGAGGGAGGGGGGAGAAGAGAATGTAAATAGAGAGTTCTGTGTACATCTTGAAGAGGAAAGAACTGGAGATGTTATATAATTTTGTATATGACACATCACAATGTTAGAAGGCTTCTGTCCATGGCATTACTACAAATTTTGGACTATCTTCTAAGGATGTTTATACAACAGACAACCTTAGAAGCTGGCCACAGAGCCTCCCCTCATGACTTATGGGGAAGGGAAACTGATGGGAAGTTCACACTGACTGCTATGCCCTGAGAAATAGGCTGTCTGCATCCATTTGGGCTAGCTCTTCCTTTCCCAATAAAGTGTATGGAAGTGTAGCAAACAAACCCAGGAATATTCCAACACACTGCTCTTAGGAACTGCTTGACCACTTGAAACACAAGTGCCAGGCTCACCCTCAAGTTGCACACACTTGATTCCATTTACATGACATTCTGGAAAAGGCAAAATGATGGACAAAAAACAGGTCAGTGGTTGCCAGGGGCTAAAGGGAAAATTTGACCACAAAAGGGCAGCATAAGGAAACTTTGTGGATGGAAGAAACTGCAGAATCTTGATTGTGGTAGTGATCACATGACTCAAAATATTTGTCAAAACTCAGAGAACTATGAGTGAACTTTACTGTATATAACTTTTAAAACAGTAAATGTATGAAAACATTAATTTGAAATTCACATTTTTAAAATATATTTTTATTGATTTCAGAGAGGAAGGAAGAGGAAGAGAAAGATAGAAACACCAAAGATGAGAGAGCTCCCCGTGCATGCCCTACACTGTGGATCGAGCCCACAACCCAGGCATATTGCCCTGACCAGAAATTGAACCATGATGTCCTGGTCCATAGGTTGACGCTCAACCATTGAGCCACCCTGGCCAGGCTGCAATTCACATTTTTTAATTCCAAAAAGCAATTTGGAAGTTCACATTCACTTAAAAATCTGAAACATTCACTTACAAAACGATATACCATGTAGATTAGTTAACATCGAATATGAAATAATAATTAGTATTGGTAATGACTCACATGCAGGAATTTCACAGATTTAGAATATGCTTATTACTTGGTATTCCTGATTCCAGACCAGAAGCTAATGATTCCTATTATCCCTGGCATTCTTTTTTTCTTTCAGGTGTTAAACAGGAAAAAATGCCGAGATTTCCCTTATGTAAGTTGCATCTCTTATCGTACTTTGGATTTTTTTTATCTTAACCTTTTACTAACTCTTCATTATTTTCTATTTTAATAGAGACTAGATTTTACTCCTTAAGAATTTTGGCATCTGCTGCAGCTCAGTAAGACTGTTTCTGGTTAGCTTTACCTCAGTTCATGTCATTCATTTTATTTACTAGTATTATCACTATTTCTTAGGGTTCATCAAGCATCCCACAATGTTATAGGGCACAAAATGATATTTAAATGTCAAATATCAAACTCAAAGTTTCTGTCCTTTCATTCACCTTCAAAACTATCTCAAGTTTGACATTAAGCTTTCGATATAAAGGCAGATAGGGTTGGATTTGGGGGCAATATATTTCACTCAACTATTTAATATCAGAGTAACTTTCTCATCTTGAATTTCAGAGATATGAAGAGAAAAGAAACGAGAATTATTCAGCCAAAGAAAGAGAAAACCTTGAGATGATTTAATATATTTCTGTGGCTAAGCTATAGCTTGAGGGCTTGAAATAGCTAAAAAAGAATACCAAGTGCTAAAAAAAGAACAGCATTTAATGAATGAATGAATAAAAATGAATAAAGAAAGAGGTCTTGGAGTACAGAAAAAAAATGTTCATTTCTTTGAGAGTACAAACTTTGCACAAATGTGATATAAACAGAAGTAAAAAAAAATCATATATATAACCACTAAAATATAAGAGATCAAAGTTGGTCTGCCTATTTCAAAAGCTTCTTATTTCTATTAATCCTATATATTTTCCTTAAATTTTAAAGCCTTACATATAGATGACCGAACTAATAAGTTTTGGTTAATTTTATGTTTTTAAGTTTGTTTAATTTAGAGGGAACATGATAACTTATTGTCTGTAATTATTCAGGATTAAAAACTATACTTTTTTTCATTTGCCTTACTGATAACTGTAGTAAACTATGTAATAATTCAATCAACTTCTTTAGTAATAAGTTAAAAGCTAGGTGAAACACACACACACACGCACATGTGTGTGTGTAACCTGGGTATTTAATTTCAATATTGACATTTTCTCTAATATATTGTATTATTAATAATATTCTTTCTGTCTCATTACAAATAAGAGTAGCATACATACATGCATACATATGTATAAATACAAAATTTTTGTCAAACTCACAGGCACAATGTGTAAATGCATACTTATTCTAATTTTCAACAAAGCCTTATTTCATGCCACATAAGTTCCGTACATATTTTAATGCCCAGAGTAGAATACTGAGACTATTTTAGTAATTATCATATGAAAAATCATGACTATTAACCTAAAAACATATTTCAGTTCTGCAGTATTCTTGGGTAGAGGGTTTCTGTATTGCTTGATTTCATTTGAGCTTTGTTTTACAGATGCTAATGAGGATGACTCAGCTCTGTTTCACTGAATTACTTTTGTCATTTTCTCTCTTACTTGTGGCCTTATAAAGATGTATTTTCCAAGTCTCTCTTGAGGCTATTACCCATTTCATCTCTTTCAACTACCAAAAATGGCATTCCTATTTATACCTCTAAAATATTTATACAATATTAGCACACTTTCTGTTATCCTCTCATCCTTTTCCTTCATTCTCTCTTCGCCTGCAATTTTCTTGCAAATCCTCTTGCCTTTCTGTTTGCATTGCATTGGATTGTATTAAGGGGGCAGTTAGGGTGGCATGTACACACACATACACATGCACACACCTATACTAGAGCAAGTGTCATCATAATGCTCTAAACTGAAATATTGCTATCTATAAATGAAAATGTCATTCACAATACTTTTTACTGAATTTGAATCTGGCATTTTGAAACTTAAAACATTAATTATCAACCTGAAATTGATTACAATATCTACCTACACGAGTGGAATATAAATGAGAACCACCAGGTTAAAACAAGTTAGCAAAATTTTACGTTTTTCTCCTAATATGGCCTAAGTTGACTGACTACTAAGAGAATCATATTACTATTATAATTCACCAATATTTTATTTCATTCCTAAGCTAAAAAAAGTTGGTTTTTATTGACGTGTGTTAATGTTAAGAAGCTGCTTTATTTGTATGTTTGTAAAAGAAAAAAACTAAGTGGATTGTATCTGTGGCATGACCCAAATCAGCTCATCAATTCTTGAAAAATGTACTGAGTATCTCTTAAGTTCAAGGCACTATAGGAATACAAAATTGTTATGATCTACTTCTTGACTTTAGACTGATTAGAGAGACAACATAAATGCTTACAAATAACCAAATACTGATGAATAGAATACAAATGGTCTTGTTCAAATCAACAGAAATGTATTAAATGCCTCGCTATAGCATATTAAAATATTTCATATTCTTAGTTATGCTTACTTATTTATGCTTATTCTCATGCTTACTCCACATGCAATTTTTATAATAGAATTACTATGAAAATGTGTGACTGTGAGTGTATATCTGTGTTTTCATGCCTTGTGTAGGTTTCTTAAGTTGTCTCACCCTTTTTTATTTTTGTTTTGTGGGTGTCTCTTTTTGGAAGAAGGACCTGGATAACACACTTTAGCTGACCTAACCTGAAACTTTTTAAACCACAATTTATCCCTTGCTCTTCTGTGACCTTGAATTCTAATGACTCTCTTACTCCTCTATGAACTCGATTCTGTTATTAAAATTCTAAAGTCTCAAAAATCAAATTTTACTGACAGACTCAGATGAGTAACTTCACTGTTCCCTCTGCTCTCATCTCAGGAGTTCCACTTGGCTTAGAAATAGCCGTCATCTGCTTGATGTGTTGATAAAATGGCTAAGAATGACTGTCATGTCAAAAACTCCACTGTCATAAGATGACAAAAGTTAATTTACTACTTTGCATGTATTTCATACCTAGAAGAATAATGAATCAGCTATCCAGATTTCTGCCAAAAATCAGCTCAATTTTAAAATATAATTAGATTTCAACTTAGTTTAGACCAATAGAGCCAAGACATTTTAAGGAAGCAGAGAGTAAAATAAGAGAATAGGGCTTTTGAGGAAGCAGGAAGAGGTAAGACTGACAGAATATGTTATGTCATCATTATCTGAGTATAAATCTTCGTCAGAGAGGCCATCAATCTTGTAATTTTGTGCTAGTGGCTCCTTCTCCAGAAATGCAAAGTGTGATGCTCAATTATCTCTAAAATTTTTTCTGACCCTGTACGTATTCCATAGTGTACAGATTAGAATCATTAAACCCATCAAGTCATCCATTCAACAAATTTACTGAGAACCTACTAAGGCCTAAGGAACACAATGGCACAAAATACATACCATCCTTGCCCTCATGAGGCTTACTTTGTCATGGTAATACTATATTAGTAGTATTAAACAATTAATAGTATTAAACTATGGAAACAACTACAAATTTCCCATGTATGTGTTATCTCATTTGATAATAGAACTGATAAGGTAAGATTATCACCATTTTAGAGGGTGTGGAAATGAGGCTTAAATAGGCTCAGGCTAGTAAATATATAATTACAAAAAAAAATGGAAAATGTTGAGAAGGAAATTTGAAGTATGTAATGAGGTATCTGATTTTGCTTTGAAGTCAGGGACATTTCTCTTGAGAAATAATGTTTACCATTTAGCTTTCTTGATCAATCTAAAACACAATGTAACAATTATAATCCTTAAATAGATGAACTTTATCATCTTCTCTTTTAGAATCACATCAGAATGATTACAGTGCATATACAGCACATAAAAAGACCAAAAATAAAGTAGTGTTCAGGCAGAATATCTTTTTAGATATCTTTCTTTTTGAATTCTGATGAAACTGCAAAAATCAATTTTGGAACATCAACTTCTTCAAAAAGCCATAAAATAGACATTTCTGCTTCACTGATTCTTGATCATTAGGATGCTTTGAGATGATTAAAATTTAAAGAGGTCACTGCTTATACCTCAAATAATTACCAGTCTATTCCCTGATAAATGTGATTTCTTCTCTTAATCCATTAGTAGATACATGCAGTTTTATTTCAAATTCCTCCTATATTCTCACTGTCTAAATGACAGTGATAGGTAATTAAGAGAATTTATAGGTTCAGCATAACTCTTTTTCTTTTTTCCCATCTAGATTAGTGGTTCTCAATCTTTAGGAACTATCAGAATTACCTAGAGGACTTTTAAAACACAGAGCTGGGTCCCACTTCCAGAGTTTCTGATTTGGTAGTTCTGGGGTGAAGCCAGAAAAATCTGTTTCTAACAGTTCACAGGTGATGCTAATGCTACTGATCCTGCGTATCCACTTTTCAAAACCACTGGTCTAAGACATGAATCTTAGCGAGACCTACAACTAAAAGTGGAAAAGTACTATTTCCTAAATTAACTCAATTTCACTGGTTCTTAATGAGCACCACTGATGGTCATAATGAGAAACTGTCACAAAAACTCAGTATACTTATTACAAAGATGTAATTACAGACACTGACCTCCTCTATAACAGTTGGAGAAGTAGCAGAGTGAAGTGTTAGGAGCAAATTCTCAGAAGGCAAATTGCTTGGGTTGGAATCCAAGCTCTGCTACTTAATAGCTATGTATTCTTGAGAAAATTATTGACCTTCTCTGTGCCTCAATTTTCATCTATAAAATTGGCAAAATAATAACACCTACTGGAGAGGGAGAGGGAGGAACTTGACAAAGGAAGGTGAAGGGGTTAGCTAAAGAACATATATGCATAGCCCATGGACACAGAAAATAGTGTGGTCAGGGACAAGAAAAGGGGGAGCATATATTCAGTTTTTACTAAAACTTGAGCAAATGGCAAGAGACCTTATTAGGTTGTTTGTCATATCTGTAAATAAAACATCTGGAACCAGAGTTCATATATATATGCCTAATATGCAAATTGTCCCCTTGGGAGTTTGACCAGGAGACTGGGAGTTCAATCTCTCGCTATGATGAAGGGAGGCTCCAGCCAGCAGCCGGCAGCTGGGGAAGGGAGACCCTGGCAGGCAGCCAGAAGCCAGAAGGCCCCAATCGGCCCTGATCACTGACCAGGCCTAGGGACCCTACACATGCACAAATTTCATGCACTGGGCCTCTAGTTCAGTAATAATACTAGAGCCACTGGAAATATTCTATAACCGCTTGAGGAATATGGGAATCTCATGGAAAAAAATGCATATATTCAATCTTCTGCAGGGTATTTGAAAATTCACATTTTTTTATTGGTCCAAATCCTAAAACATGGTTTCTTTACTATGACTTCTAAATGTATCCTATATTATTGACAAAAGGCCTGAAAAAGCAACCAATATCAAAACAATTTCAAATACATTAGTTCTGGACAAGGGAATTTGGGATAAAGTTTCACATTTTTATATATTTCAGGTGAAACGGCATTGAAAAAAATATTGAGTTATTTTGGCTTGGATGGTTTTCTATTAGATAGAGAAATCAGAAAAATTATAAGAATTTATCAAAACAGGGAATAATGTCTTTCATGGACACTTAGTCAACATAGTAAAATTGGCCCGTATGAATTGTTTCATACTAGTAATGGAAAGAACTAATAGTGTACAATATCCAGCATTAACTGAATTAGGATTATTTCACACCACAGTTAATCACATATGTGGAGAGCGGCTACAGTGTTTGGACAGGTTCAAGCCTCGGACTAATTAGAGGGCACAGTCCTCTCATGGCCACGTGCAAGTCCCAGCTTGGCGGGCAAAGCCCTCCCAGCACAATTATAGCCAAAAGCTATAGTTGTAAGCTTGAACCTATGGTCCGAACACGTGGTCCCACGTGTCTGAGTGATGTGGGCTTGATAGAGTTCAGGTGCATGTAACTGAGTAGATTCAAAACCTATGAGAATGTTGTAACCATACCCTTACTTTGCCTCGTGGAATCTGGCTATAAAATAAAGAGACAGCTTACAGGCTGTGGCGCTGCCTCTCCATCAGAGAGGACAGCATCCCACCCAGACCCAGCTTTCTTCTCTTGTCTGTCTTTTTTCAATCCTTCACCACCCCGTCTCAGGCTCACCGAATCTGGCTGAGCTGGTTCGGCTGACACATACTTAGATTGGAAATGGATATTTCAATATTTTTAAAAATTACATCTTTCTTTTTACTCAAAGTAATGCTATATAACATTGCTTGAACTTTTGGATTTGACTTACTATTTAAATGTGAAATATATCTGTTACTTATCATAACTTAAAAGCACTGGCTTTCTAAACTCTTCATTTTCTAGTTATTGTTCTACTTTTCCATTTTAATAACGTAGACTTTCATATTCTTTTCCACTGTTTTCTTAAAATTTATTAAATGAGAGTGCTCACCATCAAAATACACCTAATTTCTTTTCTATTTTCAGAGTGAATTCGGTATAACTCATTAGTTCAATCTGTAATGCACACATGACATGGTGTCTCCCCTGTCTTTTGTCCCAAATTGCAAGCATATCTGTCTCATATATCTAGGTCAAACTTATATTTCTGTAACAGGAACTTAATGGATATTAAGGAATTTTGTGCTATTATGAAAAAGATGACCTAGTATTTAGATTATCTTGATTTTTTTTCCTTTTATTGAATGTATTGGTGTGACAATGATTAACAAAATTATACAGGTTTCAGGTGCAAAATTCCACAACATCTCATCTGTATACTGTATTGTGTGTTCACCATCCCAAGTCAAGTCTCCTTCTATCACCATTTATCCCCCCATACTCCCTCCTCCGTCCACCTCCCCTCCCTTCACACACACCCCCAGGCTATCACCCCACTATCATCCATGTCCATTAGTTTTCTTGCTCCTTTTTTTTTTTTCTGATATATTTAAAGTTTCCAAAGCATAATGTATAATACATTTTCCCAAGTCTATGGATGTTACACTTTCCAACCCAGTGAGCCATAATTTCATTACGTACTATCCTATATAATATAAGGCTAATATGCAAATCGACTGGACAGCAGAATGACCGGTGGCTATAACACACACTGACCACCAGGGGGCAGATGCTTAATGCAGGAGCTTCCCCCTGGTGGTCAGTGCACTCCCACAGGCAGAGCACCGCTCAGCCAGAAGCCGGGCTCACGCTGGCGAGCGCAGTGGCGGTGGTCTGATTGCCGGCTTAGGCCCGTTCCCTGAGGGCTCCCGGACTGCAACAGGGCACAGGCCGGGCTGAGGAAGCCACCCTACAGTACATGAATTTTGTGCACTGGGGCTCTAATATGATAATAAGTGACATATTCAAAGTATTTGAGAGTTTACAAAATGTTTTTCCTATCTTGCCTTCGCAACAACACTGTGAAGTACATATAGAAGGGGAAATGGGTTCAAAGCTATCAAGTATATTGTCTTAAGCCTTGTGAGACTATCTAGTGAGGATACAGATAGTGAAGATGTCAAACTGAATTCGCCTCTGAACACTAATTGGTTTCCACAATGAAGCCATATGTACTTTATAAAGTTCAGATCTTACTATGACTTTTCCCAGGATAAAACTAGTCAAAGCTTCCTATTGCTCCTAGAAAAGGTCAAACCCTTTAGCATGAAGTAGCTACCACTTGGCACCTTTTAACTTCTCCAATTTCACTTCCTGTATCAATTTTCTATTGCTGCTGGTTACAAATTCTCACAAACTTAGTCATTTAAAGCAACACGAATTTATTATTTTACAATTCTGGAGCTCAGAACTTCAAAATAGGTGCTCAAAATAGGTCCTGGTGCTAAAATCGAGGTGTTTGCAGAGCTGGATTCCTTCTGGAAGCTTTAGGGGAGAACCCATTCCTTGCCATTTCCAGTTTGTAGAGGCTGCTCATCTTCCTTGACTCTTCCCCCTACATGACTTCAGTCAATACATCCACAGTTACATTTCCTCCTCTGTTTCTGACTCTCCTGCTGCTCTCTTTTCCATAAAAGTACCCTTGTGGTTGCATTAAACCATAATCTCTCCATCTCAAGGTTCTTAATATATCCCTTCTGCTGTGTAATAGAACACACCACAGTCTCTGGGGATTAGGAGGTAGACACATTTGAGATGCCACTGTTTTGCCTATCACACCCCTTCACCCCAACCCCCTGACTACTCAGTATATTCTCCATTACAGGTGTATATGCTGGAATTCTTACAGTCCCTCAAATGTGCCACAGAATTTCTCATCCCAAAATTATATGCAGCTCCTTTTCTGAAACACTGCTCTGTCAGGCCCTTCACCATTTCACCCCAGTAATCCTTCACAACTCTTGGAAGCCTTCCATGAATTGTCAAGGTAACAGGCCCTTCTTATATCCTATAAAATACCATAAATTTCCTCTAGAATAGTGTTTATCACCTTGATCATAATTCCTACTTACTGTTCTGTCTTCCCAAACAGACTCTAATTTGTTTTGGGACAAATACTGTCATAGTTATCACTGTATCTTTAGTACCTAATACACTTTCTATTATATAATAGGCACTCATATGTGTTTGTTGAATGTCAACTAAAGAAATAGAGACATGCTTAAAACCTATGTATTTCTAGAAAATTTTGACCTATATATTTCAGATGAACACTAATGACCTTCTAGAAACCTGACATTCAACATTACAATAGTAGTGGAGGAGGCTTTTAAAAGTTATTTCTAGAGAAGACTCCAAAAATTCTATTTACTCACAGTTCAGTATTATGGACATTTAAAAAAGGTGTCCAACTGAAGTGATTCTAGGGACAAATATATATATATACAAATTATGTAAAAGAGAACATTTTATCAATACTAAAAAGTATTGGTAAAATCATACCTCTTCAGTCCACCATTAGGAAATATCTTGAATGGTAAGACCACATAACAGTGAGGCCATGACTAAAACATGAGGGTCCTTTATTACTAAGAGACATACAAGTTACAATTAACAGATGGCTGCTGATCTTGATTCTATTTCTCACTAAATAGTCACCAATCAACCCTAGTCGGTTTGGTTCAGTGGACAGAGTGTCGGCCTGCAAATGGGGTATGTGTCAGGTCAAGGACACTTACCTCAGTTGCAGGCTCAGTCCCTTGTTGGGGCATGTGAGGGAGGCAACCAATGTGTCCCTCTCACATCAATGTTTCTCTCTCTGTGTCTCTCCCCCTCCCTTCCACTCTCTCTAAAAATCAATGGAAAAATATCCACGGGTGAGGATTAACAAACAGACGAACAAACAAAAAATAACAGTCACCAATCAAGGTTCAAGGGTATCCACAAGATTTTAATTTCTCTGTATGGGTATTTCTGTTATATGACTTCATCTGTGGTCTAATTTTAATATATATCATTTGTTACACAAATAACAAGAAAGAACTTAAAGTTTCATTTTCTCTAAGGCTTATATTATATATGAATGAGACTTCCCATTTAAAAAAATCACTTGAAGATATCTTTTTAATGTCCTTGGTCGTTCTCATTTAAATCCTGTAATTTTAATGTCATTAAAATTCTTAGCATGCAAATTTAGTCTATGAAAAGTACAGCAGGATGTGGGACAAGTCTTGCAGCATAATTAAATTGTTCCCTTCAAGGACAATGTAGCAGGTGAACACTAATTTGGCTAATCTGGTCAAGAAAGATAAACGGTTCTTTTAAAAAGTGAAAACAAGCAAGCAATGGCTGTTCTGTTCTTGTATTTCATTTTCACTCTTTAAGTGGTTTAATATAGGGCAGTAACTTGCAAATAAATAAGGAATATTAAATATTATATAAGATGGCTTCACCACTTTAAAGTTAATATCAGAGAGCAATCTCCTCAAGGTGTCAAATGAATTTTATGAAACCAATCAAATGTAGTTCCCAGTAGTATAAAATACAGATAAGCTGAATAACAGCATACCAGAATATTTTCTTTTCTGTACTTAACAATATTTATTAAGTTCAGAAGAGCATAACTACATGAGCCAGTAACTTCTAATATAAAGCAATGTTGTACAAATGGAACTGAAACAAAATATAGTTTATTTCCAAAGGGATCTCATTCATAAATCTAAACCATGTTCCACTTTAGAAACATTAAAACCTAAAATTTGTATATTGTCCTAAAATATATTAAAGTCTATATATGAAAGCACTTAATAAATGTCCTGATATATGAAGTACTTAATAAATGTCCTGATCTTCTAAAAAATAGCACCAAATATTCACTGAATTATGGATCAGACATTGTGAGATATGTAAAAATGAGAAAAAATATCCTTACTGTTCTCAAGGAGCTTATTATCTAACTAGAGGCCCGGTGCACGAAATTCATCCCTCAGCCCTGCTTGTGCCCTCTTCACAGTCCGGGAGCCCCACAATCAATCACCCCAAAGAGGTAGACCCCACCCACCTGGCTGGGACTCCTTGATGGATCGCCCTGCAGAGGGAGGCCCGCCCACCCACCTCAGCCTGCCGGTTGGTGGCTTGGGCCTCCCTCTGCAGTGTGATCGTGGAGACCCCCGATTGATCGATTGCCCCACTGGCCAGTGGCCTGGGCCTCCCTCTGCAGGGCGATCATGGGGCGATGGCGGGCCCCTGACCAATCACATCACACCCGCCTTGGCTGGCCTGGCACCAGTGGGTGTCATAGCGTGGTCATCCGGAAGGTCGTCCGGATGGTTGTTCTGCTGTTAGGTCGTTCAGTCCATTTGCATATTACGCTTTTATTATTATAGATGGGAATGTCAGACATAGAAAACTAACAAATATTGCAGACTGATAAAGTAAGTACAATGTGAGACTAGAGGAAGAGGACACTTTTATGGAATACTTTATGAATACCTGTGTTAAATAAAGTTGACAAATAATGAAGATAGAAATTACACATTAGCATCAGAGATTTTCTACTCTGAAGCTTTTGTGGCCTGCAGGCTGTGGGGCAAGAGGAGGAGAGCAGTCATGGGGAAGAGGGGTTATGTGACTGAAGAGACTAACTCAGCCTGGAGGCAGAACAGGTACCTGCTCTCTCAGCCATACTTCTCATCAACTCACCTCACTTACCCCTCCCACCTCTCATCTGCCCCACCTTCCCACTTCTCTACTGCTTGAATTACAGAAGTACCAACATTAAGAATACTCTGTGTTAGAATGCCTTTCTCTTTTTCTTAATAAAGACTTTTCTTGCTTTCTAGATTCCACTATCTTAGTCAATTGTACTCTGAGGTTTTAGAATATCAAATACATTCTTTTTGTCTTGACTTCACAATTTGATAAGTAAGACATTAAAGAAGATGTGACCCTCCATTAAATTATTTAGAACTGACAATTTTAATATAAAATAAAATAAAATATTGGCAACATATTGTGGATTTTTCTTCACAAGGTCAAAGGGTGAATGTAAACAACAATACTTAAACAATACAGGATTCCATGTTTAAGGTATTTTTTTACTCACTATGTGGATCTCCTACCAACTTTGCTAAATGTTAAATTGTTCAGGTATATTATTAAAATGAAATTTTGTAAATATCATAGGTATATTGGTATTTTGGTACTTATTTAAACTTTCTAATGTATTAAATGCTACTTTTATTAACATTTTTATCATAAATCTGGATTTACTACTATATGCAGTAAAAATTGAAAATGGGGAAAAATGCTAATAATGTTCTTTATTATGTTGAATTTTAATATTATGCCCTTGGCTATTATCGAAGGATACTAAATGCAACAAACAATATTCCTAAACTTTTGCCAAAATGTTATTAAAGACATTGTTATATCCCAAGAGAGAAATTTCCCTTGAAACATATTGGCAGTAAAACTTTGCTTTAAACAAATTAATATCCTTCCTCTTCTCTAATCACAAAATTAACTCTTTTTCTATAATGGTTTATACCTAAATTTCAAGCTCAATACAGAAATTATTACGGGTCATTAAGAGCCTGCATTTTGTATTTTACTTTCCACCATTACTGATTTTTCCCTGGTATTGATAATTTGTTTCTATTTCTATGCTAGCATTTCTTCACTTTAATGTAATTTGGCTACGGTTACACAAGTTCTTTGTGAAATAGTAAAATGAAAATTGATTTCTTTGTTTTTTAAATGTCCCAGTAAAAGAATTTCTTTAAGCAACTAGAAGGCTAGATAGGCTTCAGTATTTTAGTAGGGAATGTGGTTTCACCAACTACACTTTAGATGTGCTCAGATCATATTTACCCTTTGCTTACAAACTTGCAGTGAAATGGTATTTTCCATAGATAAATCCTAATCCTTTCCATAGATAAAACCTTATTCAAGGTTTTCAAATACCTGATTTTAACCTAAATTTTTCAAATTATTCATCTTTCTAAATCATCTGCTTCTGTCAAGCTGATCTTATATTCCTTAAAACAAATCTTAGAACTCCCCATGTTTTAGATTATTCCCTTATCATAATCCCAAATAATTCCTCTACTCTTTCTGTCTATCCTCAAAAACGAAGTCCATTTTCCTCTCTCAACTATTTCCAGGCCATTTGCTCCTCTTTTAAATTCCTGTAACACATATTGTAATGCTACTTTAAAAACTGCCCGGCTGGTGTGGCTCAGTGGTTGAGCATCGTGGTTGAGCATCCATCCGTGAACCAGGAGGTCATGGTTCCATGCCTGGTCAGGGAACATGCCTGGGTTGAGAGCTTGATCAGGAGGCAGCTCATCGATGATTGTCATCATTGATATTTCTCTCTCTCCCTCTCCCTTCCTCTCTCTGAAATCAATTTTAAAAACAAGAATACAGTAGGCCGATAACTACAGAAGAAATTGAAGCAGCGATGAAAAATCTTCCAGCAAACAAAAGCCCTGGTCCGGACGGCATTACAGGGGAGTTCTACCAAGCATTCAAAGAACTAAAACCTATCTTCCTCAGACTATTCCAAAAAATTCAAAAGGAAGGCACATTTCCAAGCTCTTTCTATGAAGCCAGCATTACCCTAATCCCAAAACCTAATCCTAAAGACACCACACAAAAAAGAGAACTACAGGCCAATATCCTTGATGAACATAGATGTTAATCACAAAATTAACTCTGTTTCTATAATGGTTTATACCTAACAAATTTCTAGCAAATCGGATTCAGCATTACATTAGAAAGATCATACACCATGACCAAGTGGGATTTATTCCGAGGATGCAAGGATGGTACAATGTCTGCAAATCAATAAATGTGATACATCACATAAACTGAGAGACAAAAATCACATAATCATATCAATCAATGCAGGAAAAGCATTTGACAAAATCCAACACCCTTTCTTGATAAAAACTCTCAGCAAAGTGGGAATAGAGGGATCATACCTCAACATAATAAAAGCCTTTTATGACAAACCTACAGGCAACATCATACTCAATGGGCAAAAACTAAACTCATTTCCCCTAATAATGGGAACAAGACAGGGATTCCTACTCTCACCACTCCTGTTCGATATAGTACTGGAAGTGCTAGCCATAGTGATCAGACAAGATGGAGAAATAAAAGGCATCCAAATTGGAAAAGAAGAAGTAAAACTGTCCTTATTCGAAGATGACATAGAAAACCCCAAAGACTCCATCAAAAAACTACTAGACCTAATAAATGAATTTGGCAATGTAGCAGGATACAAAATTAACACCCAGAAATCTATGACCTTTTTATACACCAATAATGAACTCACAGAAAGAGAAACAAACAAATAAACAAAAATCCCATTTACCATTGTACCAAAAAAATTAAGATACCTAGGAATAAACTTAACTAAGGAGGTAAAAGACCTGTACTCAGAAAACTACAAGACATTGAAAAAAAGAGATAGAGGAAGAGATAAACAAATGGAAGAACATACTATGTTCATGGATTGGTAGAATCAACATCATTAAAATGTCCATACTACCCAAAGCAATGTACAGATTCAATGCAATCCCCATTAAAATACCAACGGCTTATTTCAAAGATCTAGAACAAACTCTCCAAAAATTCATCTGGAATAAAAAAAGACCCCGAATAGCCACAGCAATCCTGAGAAAGAAGAACAAAGTTGGAGGGATCACAATACCAGATATCAAGCTATATTACCAAGCCATAGTTCTCAAAACTGCCTGGTACTGATACAAGAATAGACATACAGACCAATGGAAGAGAACATAGAACCAGAAATCGACCCAAGCCATTATGCTCAATTCATATTTGACAAAGGAGGCAAGAGCATACAATGTAGTTAAGACAGTCTCTTGAAAAAATGGTGCTGGGAAATTTGGACAGATACATGCAAAAAAATGAAACTAGACCACCAACTTACACCATACACAAAAACAAACTCAAAATGGCTAAATGCAACAAACAATATTCCTAAACTTTGGAATAGGATTTAAATGTAGGACAGGAAACCATAAAGATCCTACAAGACTCCATAGGCAGCAAAATAGCAGACATATGTTGCAGCAATATCTTTACAGACACAGCTTCTAGGGCAATGGAGACTAAGGAGAAAATGAACAAATGGGACTATATCCAAATAAAAAGCTTCTGCACAGCAAAAAAAAACCATCAACAAAACAACAAGAAAGCCCACTGCATGGGAGAACATATGTGCCAATGATATTTCCGATAAGGGTTTAATCTCCAAAATTTACAGAGAACTCATAGAACTTAACAAAAGGAAGGTAAATGGTCCAATCAAAAAATGGGCAAAGGACCTATATAGACACTTTTTGAAAGAGGACATACAGAAGGCCCAGAGACACATGAAAACATGCTCAAAGTCACTAATCATCTGAGAGATGCAAATCAAAACAACAATGAGATACCATCTCACACCTGTCAGAATGGCTATCATTAACAAATCAACAAATGACAAGTGCTGGCGAGGATGCGGAGTAAAAGGCACCCTCGTGCACTGCTGGTGGGAATGCAGACTGGTGTAGCCACTGTGGAAGACAGTATGGAGTTTCCTCAAAAAGTTAAAAATGGAACTCCCATTTGACCCAGTGATCCCACTTCTAGGACTATATCCCAAGAAATGAGAAACACCAATCAGAAAGGATATATGCACCCCTATGTTCATAGCAGCACAATTTGCAATAGCCAAGATTTGGAAACAGCCTAAGTGCCCATCAGCAGACAAGTGGATTAGAAAACTGTGGTACATCTACACAATGGAATACTATGCCGCTATAAAAAAGAAGGAACTTTTACCATTTGCAACAGCATGGATGGAACTGGAGAGCATTATGCTAAGTGAAATAAGCCAGTCGGAGAAAGATAAATATCACATGATCTCACTCAATGTGGGATATAATGATCAACATCATTTAATGAACAAGAATAGATCCAGAGACAACTGGCAGGGAAGTATGTGGCGGCGGGGGGGGGGGGGGGGGGGGGGGAGAGATTTTAAAGAGCAACCAAAGGACTTGTATGCATGCATATTAGCATAACCAATGGACACAGACACTGGGTCGGTGGGGGCTTGCCCGGGGTGGGAATGACTATGACTGGGGGTGGGGGCGTCAATTGGGGGAAAAGGAGACATATGTAAAATTTTAGACAATCAATCAATCAATCAATAAATAAAATAAAAACAAGAATAAAGGTGTTCTTAAAAAAATCAACTTTACTGATTTTTTAAAAATATTTTATATACGTATTTTTCAAATTGAAATTCATAAAGTCAACTTTTTGAATTTAAACTTCATAAAAATATAATAAAATGCATCACATGTAAGAAACATAAATCCTAAATATATGGTAATAGGCAATGATTTGACTTTGGGTGGAGGGCACACAGTGCAATATATAGATCTTGGAACATAGAAACCCACACCTGAAACCTATTATGTTCATGCTGACCAATGTCACCCAATAAACTTAATTTTTTAAAAAGGAAACATAAAAAGTTGACTTGTAAAATTTATTTCATTTTCACATACACATACATATCAACACTCATAATTGTTTATATCCTGGGTCTCAATAAAATATGTGATTTTTTTATGCATTATGAAAAAAAATTTTAAATACCACTTTATAGTGTTCTACTAAACATGATACTATGGTTTTAGAAAATTTTTAAATTGCAAAAATAATAACATGTTCAATTAAAAAATTTAAAATATACTTCAGAAAAATTTACCCATAATTGCTCCAACCTAAAATAATCATAATATTCTGGAGTATATAGTCTTTCAACTTTTTCTATGTATATGTACATATGCATTACATATTTTGAAAATAGGATAGTACTCTAATACTATTTTATAAATTGCTTTTTCTACTTTAACAATATATAACATGAAGATTTTATCATTTTAACTATATTTTTTTCAATAAAGCATCTCCCTGGAAAATTAAAACTTTTAGGGCAGGTGCCATAGTTTTAATATTTTAAAATGTATTTATATATTTTTAAAAAGACAGATATAAAATGCAAACATTAAAGTTTCCTTGTGCTGCCAATTTCAACCCTTACCCCAAACATGTAACTTCTGTTACACATCATCATTCTTATTCATCTCCAGTATACTGTAAAAGTTTATTTATCATATAAAAGCAAATTCAGTCTTATACTCCCCAATATTGTTATATAAAAATAGCATTATAGAAAGTATGTTTTATAGCTACTTCCTTTTAGTAACAATATATCTTGGAACTCTCTCCAATCAGTACAAAGAAAGCTTCCTCATTCACGCTTCTCTTTTGAATGAGGAACCATAATTGATTTAACTAGATTCCTATCAATGAACATTTCAATATTTTCAATCTCCTAATACTAAAAATAATGCTTCAGTGACAAACCTTTGTCAGGGAAGGGACATTTTTCCCTCTGTACCTTTCTCAGTTCTTAGAGGCTTTAAGAATGAAATTGATGTGAGACAGATTAACAGCTAAATAAAATTTAATTTCATACATATGTATGAAGCTCTCATAGTATGGGACCTCCTGAAATGACCAAAGCAGGCGGCTTTTATGTTTTCTAGAGAAAGAAACCAAAAATTTGTGAGAAAATGACATGAAAAAGAAATGAATTAATTAGTAAGGAATCTAATTAGGAAAGAATCTTAAGAGAATCTAAGCAGTTTGTTTACATAGCCCTCACAGTCCTGAATTCCCTATTTCCTGAGATAAAGATATCTATCTCTCTACCTCTGGATGCAGGAAAGGCACCTTTCCCATGAAGTATTTATTTTCTGCTTTTAGGGACAAAAAGAAAGGTCGTAGTGTCCCTTTGTGTATAGGCTATTTCTTAAGTAACTTTAATTAAAAATAACCAATATGCAAAAGGTGCATATTTTGGGGTAGCCTGCCTTGAGCCCCATCACCTTGTACTGACATCATTTCATATACATACAAATATAACTGAAGGATAAATTGGAAAATTATTGCTAAGTCAAAGGTATACATATTTTTATAATTTTTATAGATTCTGTCAAATTGCCTTCTATACAGATTTTTCTAATTTATACTCCCATCATGAAATTATCTAAGGACCTTTTTCTGCACATCTATATCAAGAAAGTGAATTATAAACTGTGAGTTTATACCATTCCGATAGTTTTTAAAAAATCTTTAATTTTCCTTATTCTACTGAATGAGGTAATCACCTGTCATTTCTTTAAAAGCCATCTGTATTTTTAGCTTTTGAATTATCCATTCGTGTCCATTGCCAATTTTTCTATTTATTATCTTTATTAATTTCTAAAATTTCTGTGTATATTAAAGAGATTTTCCCTTTTGTGGTATGAGTTTTTCTTGATTACATGAGCAGGGGTTTTGATTATGTATTGTTCTTTTTAAAAGCAGTTATACATATTGTTTTCCTTTTTTCTAATTCATTCCTTTTTGCTTTTATCTTTATAACTAGGGGCCCAGTGCACAAATTCGTGCACCTTGAAAGGAACTATGAGCCATGAAGCTGCGGTGGGCACAGGGGCGGGTCTCGGCCCATCCTCTGGGCCCCAACCAAGCCCCTCCCACCACGGCCCCCGGTCCCCTGTCTGCCGCCAGCCCTGCTCCCGCTGCCGCAGCTCCCACATGCTGACAAACACCAGCCAGCTCGCACCTGCTGACAACATGGAGCGACTGGGGCTGGCGCCAGCAGCGGGTGCGAGCAGGGCCAGCATCGTCAGCGGTGCAAGTGGCAGCTGCTGCCCCAATTGCCCCTCAGGAGCAGTGAGAGGTGGAGAAGCCCTCAGAAGCTATCTGGGCCAGCAGACACCACTTGCACCCACAGCCGATGCTGGCCCGCCGGCACCTGGCACCAGTCCCGATCACTCGGCTGGTCAGCGGGTGTGAGTGGGGCTGGCGCTGGCACCGGCGCCAGGTGGGACCGCAGCGCACAGGAGCAAAAGATTTTCAGTAACCACCAGAGGTTCACCCTGATGATAGCAACCAGCGCCCCAGCTTGGTCTGGAGCTCCCCTCTCACCTGTTCCACCATCCCGCTGTGGCTGACACCCGCCATGTTCCACACTCTGTTGCCTGCTGCCAACTCCCACCATGTTCCCCATGTGCCCCAAGGTGGTCAGCGCATGTCATAGTGACCAGTTGTTCTGCTGTTCAGTCTATTTGCATATTAGGGTTTTATATATGTTGATTCCTTTCATCTGCTTTCCTTTTATTTAATTGTGGATTTGTTTTTTCCTAATTTTTTTTTAGTTCAACACTTACCTCACTTATTCTTTTTGCTTTACTGATGTTAGTATTTAAGGCTCTGAGTTTTCCTTCAAGCGCAGTTTTGGCTGTATCACTTAAGTTATGTGTATAAATTTTTACTCCCTCACACATTTCCCACATCCATTGATACAACAAGGAATATAGCCTTGAACTTTAGGGTGACAGATATATTTGCTGAAACTTGGTAAGATCTACTGCAGGTGGTTCTTTGATCATATCTTCTCTAACTTTATGTTACACAACTTCTACCCAATATAAGGTGCTTTTCACTTTGAAGTCTGCGAATTACATATGCCTCCTAGTTTCATGAACATATTTAAATTTAAATTTTTGTTGTTCTCTTTGATATGGTTTCCAACAGAGAACAGGGAAAAGATGCTAACTTACAAACCATTTTCAAACATTTCATAGAGGATTTCAGAAATCCTCTTGTACATTTTTATACATTTCTTGTACATTTCTACATGCTTCCTGAGTCCATGCATATAGAAGGTTTTATAAATACTTAAAATGATTACATGTATACTTCAGTCAATGTTTGTGATATAAATGCCAAACCCTGTCCTTTAACCTGCATTAAAAAAATTTCAATGAATTATTCTTTTAATCTCTTGGGTCTTAAAATTCTAATTCCCATTACTCCTCAAATATTTATAAGGTAGATAAGAAATATATGGAAAACATTACCAAAAAAAACCTGGCTCTTCAGACTAAAAATGTCATGATATTTAAGAAAGTTTGAAGTAGGCTTATAGATGAAATGCCCTTAAGAGATCACTTAAGGAATTTTAGTGGTCTCCAACGTCTATCAATTTTTTGAGTAACACTGACTGAAAAATAATGTAAATGGAGCCACTCCAAAATGGAGTCAGAGCTACCACTGCAGAGAAACTGCCTGTTCATCCTACTTCTCAAATGTTTTGGATATTTAAGCTGGGCAAAATGACCTTTGGACTAGGCCAAACCAACATTGAATTACAAACAGCTGTTTGCCAAGCCAACAGGAAAGCAAACATTCTGACTACTGGACGGAGAATTAAAGACATCCTTAGAATTATCATCCTCATGTATAGCTAAAGCATAATTCAACTTATTTGCATTTTTAAAGAAATTCCTTCCTTTACTTAGTAATGCCTTATAGAAATTCCTTCTTTCTTTTCATGTAATTATTCCCCTTTCCTTCCTCATAAAAACCTCTTGCCTTTGCCGAAACCGGTTTGGCTCAGTGGATAGAGCGTCGGCCTGCGGACTCAAGGGTCCCGGGTTCGATTCCGGTCAAGGGCATGTACCTTGGTTGTGGGCACATCCCCAGTAGGGGGTGTGCAAGAGGCAGCTGATGGATGTTTCTCTCTCATCGATGTTTCTGACTCTCTGTCCCCCTCTCTTCCTCTCTGTAAAAAATCAATAAAATATATTTTAAAAAAAACAACAACAAAAAAAAAACCTCTTGCCTTCAACCCCCTAATAGAAACACTACTTGGGTTTCTGAATCAGTGCTGCCCAAATTGTTTTGGCTTTCAAGTAAACTCTTGTCTCTCACTTTTGGCTTTTACTTTTAAGTTAACAAATGCTGTTCCTCAAAATATCTGTTGGTAAAGTTTGAGATAAAAAACTGAAAGGCAGTCTATATGTTATATGTATTATGACAAGGTTCTTTTTATTTTATTAAATGGATCAAGCCTAAAATCCAAGTTTACTTGAATTTCCCAGACTATGCTAAATGAAGGCTAAATATTCAAAATTACATGTATTTCCCATGGCACAACATGCTATATAGTTTCTCCTAGACTAAGTTTCATAGGTTTCATAAGGAATGAGACCATATCTCATCAAGTTCACTGTTACATACTAGAGCTAGAATGCTGGAGTTTGGGGAAAAGTTGTTGTTGAACTACTGACATTATTGAGACTATACATTATAATTTATGCTAGCTGGGATTATAGTCAATAGATGAATAGAACCAAATCAGTTTCAAATCAGAACTCTGAAATTTATAAGAAATGTGATTTGGGATATATTATAATCTCTGAGTTTCTTCACATAATAATGGGAATAATACTGATACTCAACTCACAGTTGTTGAACAGATGTAATAAAATCAGAGAGGTGGAGTGATATTAACACACTACACTCAATAAAGGTTCTTTTTTCACCCTTCACAATTTAAAATCTTGCAAATTTGCCTTCTATTCTGATTTACCTGTCCTGTGAAAAAGTTTTTAAATAAGAAAGTATATGGTATTTTGCAGTTTCCAAAATGTATCCACAAAGATTTTCTCACATGATTTTTACAACAACTATGTGAGGATACTATAAAATGAAGATGACTTTAGGAGGCTGGTTGACTTGTCCCAGATTATGCTGAAAACTGGCATTTAAAATTGAATTCTCTTTGCTCAAATTGGAGGTCAGCATGGAGATTTATATATTCTTGATGAATGTCCTAAGAAGAACATTTCATAATTTTGTGTGTTCTACCCCTCTCCATAGACCTGATAATTGATCTAAAAGAGGCAATTAAAGAGTGCATATTCTAGATCAAAACTTTTTTTCCAAATTATCGGTTTCCCTTACTGAAAATCTAATTTGACATGATATTTAATTATCTCATTTTTAAGAGATTAAAAAAGGATCACTCTTAGCAACAAAATTTAAAAATACAGCACTTTTTAAAAATCCCATACAAATGACAGCATAAGAGGATTAACTGCAAAAGGACAGCTAGCTAAATGCCTCAAAAAATAATATTAATGAGTGCAATATTGCGATACAGTAAGAAACTATATTTGGTTTTAGACCCTTTTTCTGGCACACCTTCTAAAACCCCTGAAAATTCCTAAGTGCTGAGAGTTATAAAGGTGTCTTTTGCCACGTGACTGAGATGACTTTGGAAAGCCCATAGGTGATCTAAGGATGGAGGCTGGTGCCGGGGAGCCAACTTTGTGACTAGAGAGGTAGAGCTTTCAGTCCTACCCCTGAACTCTGGGCAGGGGAAAGAGGCTGGAGATTGAGTTAAGTCACCAGTGGCCAACGATTTGATCAATCGTGGCTATGAAATTAAACTACATATTTCATAGAAAATACATAGAAATCCAAAAGGGCTGGCTTCAGAGAGTTTCCGGGTTGGTGAAGGCAGGCAAGAAGGTCAGGGAAGGTGGCTTACCTGGAAAAAGCATGAAAGTGCCAAGCTCCTTCCCACATACTTTGCCTTATGCATCTCTTCCATGTGACTATTCAGAGTTATATCCTTTTTATAATAAACCAATCATTAAATAAGTAAAACGTTTCTTTGAGCTCTGTGAGCCACGCTAGCAAGTTAATCAAACCCAAAAGAGCGGGTCATTGGAACCTCCTATCTATGAAACAGTTTGTCAGAAGCACAGGTGATAATCTGGACAAGTGACTGGTGTCTGAAGTTGGTGGGGAGAAGGGGAACAGTCTTATGGAACAGCCTTTAAGCTGTGGGATCATGCTCTATCTCCAGGTAGACTGTGTCAGAATTGAGTTAATTGCTTGATGGTATGGGAGAAAACACATCACACACAAACAATGGACTGGGGGGAAAAGTTCTTGAAAAATTAAAATCAGAGGTTTTACTCTTATTTAGATGACCATATTACTACAAAAATACTCCCTTGAAATTCAATAATAGTATCAAACACAAATCTTTTTGTTTTTAAGAGACCCAATTATAAAAACTTATAAAATTTATGCTGATTTTCTACTCAAATGAAGTGAATCTCTTAAATTATATTATAAACAATTGACCTTTTAAGACAATATATATTAGTTATTAAATTAATCCAAATCTGTGCTTATCTCCCCTTATTCTCTCCTTCTACCGTTTCAGCCACACTGGCCCCTGTACTAGTAGTTCCTCAGTTATACCAAGGAACACTCCCCAGACATTCATGGAGGATATTCAGTCAATAAACACCACTAGGGTTCCACCACTTTAAAGTTGGCACCTGTTGTCATCAATTAGTATTCATGTTATACTAATTGTTAAGTACTTTTATGATTACTCTGGCTTATAACCTTACAGATCACTCCTTTGTTTGGTTCACATTTCCCCTCAGGTTTCATTAGGAGGCCTGCTTTGATCACAATGTTTAAAAAAAGCAGCTCTCCCCTAAACACACACCACACAACCCTGCCGTCATCATCATGCCCAGATCATTATCTCCTTGACCTGCTTCATTTCCATCACGTGCACTGCAGTAATACAGAACACTGCCCAGCACAGAGTGAGTGCCAAGCAAATATTTGCTAAAAGAAAAAATACTGAATCACACATATTCTCCGATCTTCCCTTTATTAAAATTTTTAATTACTGTAATAATTTAATTAAATAGTTAAGAACTCAAGCCACATGGATGTAGATTTATGGAAAAGGAAGTCTTTTTAATTGCATAAAATGTTATATTGAAAAGGACTTAAACATATCAAGAACTATATCAAAAGCCTCTATAAAAGGAAAATCATTAAGCAGTAATACTGGGAGAAGCAACCCTTAAGTATAAAATAAAATAGACTTATAATTAAATTGAAAAAATGAATAGAGTACCTAATAAAAAGTATATTTTTCCTCTCTTATGAACTATTCTTTGTTTACCTGTGTTTGACCATGAATGCTTTTATCAGTAACCTTTCTCCTCATTACTGGTCAGTAGTTTCAGTCACAGAAAGATTTACTCTTCTCTCAAAAAATGTTCCTCTATTATTCTGGCAACCTGTACCAAGTTCTGATAAAAAGCCACAGGTACTTGATTTATGTTGGCAGGCAAGTCATTTGTCTAAGATTTGACTGAATGGCTCGCTGCTCAACTCCCCTGAATGTAATCATGAATTTTAATTTCCATTCAGAAAGAAATTTCTTTTTAAAAACAGCTGCATTTGAAGAAATATTAAACTTAAGAAGGCAAATATCTTTCAAGGCACGGTTTAAGTGTTAAACTTGAACTGGATGTCTTTCTAACCTATATTTTACCAAGTCTTAACTTTTACCTAAAATCCCAGATCTCTGACACCATATTACTGTTTAAGAATTTTCCTTTTATAGAGAATTATAGTATAGTTTTTGATATGTTAAAATCTTTTTCAATTTAACATTTTATCTGATCAAAGAGACTTTCTTTCTCTTGAACCCACATCAATGTTCCTTAAACAGTTTATTCTAATCTCTAAAGTCTAGACACTACAATCTAGACAGATAGTGGTTAAGAACATGGGCTCAAATCTAAGCTCTGAGCCTTATCAGTTGTGTTATCTTATGCAAGTCGTTTATCATACTAAGCTTCAGCTCCTCATTCATAATAGTGTATGGGATTAATAATATTGTATGGGATTAATAACAATATTTCATAGGAATACAGGGTATCCCCAAAAATGTATACACACTTTAACAGCTGATAGCTCAATTTTGAAAATGAAATTTAATAAACACTGCCTTTATAATTATTCAAACTGTGTGTATACATTTTGGGGGGACATCCTTACTAATAAAAGGCTAGGTAGTCGTCACACCCTCACGCATGATGCCCTCACGCCATCACAAGATGGCTGCACGCGGCTTCCACCAGGGGTCCAGAGGCCTCCGTGCGCACAGTAGGGGTGGGTCCCCAACAGCCACTCCACACGGCTTCTTCCAGGGATCTGGAGGCCCCGAGTGGGGCCTGGTGGAGGCCTCCGCACGATGAGGCCTGGGGGTCCCGCAGGTCCACGTGGTACAGAGGCAGGACCCCCGGCTCTGGCCTACCTCTTTGGTGCAATCCATCGAGAAGCCCTGGATGGGTGGGCGGGGCCTACCTCTTTGGGGCTATGGATCGTGGGGCTCCCGCACTGTGAAAGGGCACAGACCCTCCCCCAAGTGTAAGAATTTCGTGCACCAGGCCTCTAGTATATAGTAGTAAAAGGATTAATGAGATAACATATATAAAAGTTCAGCAAGTATCCATCTGGCTCCTAGCAATTGCTCAATGAATCCAATTCATGAACAAATATTTACTGAACATTGCCAGAAACAAATCAGTTTCACTAAAAGAGAGATGTTGACAGGAAGCCAGGAAGGCTGGTCAACAACCTTAATTGCTCTGTTATTTCCTGCCTAAGGGCTACATGTAAGTTTCTGTTATTTCCTGCCTAAGGGCTACATGTAAGTTTCTGTTTATCTTGCCTAAGATGTTTTCCCCAAAGCCTCAATAAAAGGGATGGCAGGGCCAGAGCAGTCGGTAGTTCTCCCACTAGAGGTGGACTACCGCCTGGCACCCCATATCGCCAAATTGCATTTCTTCAAGTCTCTTTTCATTTGTGTGCGACCCTTCTCCAGAACTCGACCCCTGAACCGGAACCCTGAACCACGCTGGACGTGAAAGGGATTCCTACAGAACATCTACTATGGGTCAGCACTGTTCTAGATACTGGGATACAGCTGCACTAATTGTTAAATGTAATTCTGGGCTTTATGAAACTGACATTTCACTTGGGGGAGACAGACAACTAAAAATATATCATATAATATAATGTGAGGTAAACGTAGCTGTAACAGAGATAAATTAAAAAGGGGAAGAGGAGAAAGTAAGGAGGTAAAGTGTTATTTCACATATGGTAGTCAGAAAAAGGTCTCTTGATAAAGTAACATTTGAACAGAAACTGAACTAAGTAAAGAACAGGCCATGTGCAGATGCAACATGTTGCTAATATAAGGATGATGATAATCACCCTGTTTATAACAATGCCTTTCATCTTCCATATCTTTACAGACTTTGGGAGGCAGTATAGGAGAAATCAGCCAGTGGAGGGTTAGGGTTAAAAGTCTTAGGTGCCACTGGCTTTATTACCATAAGAAAGTTAAATTATTTCTCTATCTCTGGATTGTCTAGTTGCCTATACTTCTGAAGATAAGAAAGAATACTTTGGCCATTGTGTCCTCCAGTTAGGCATTATGATGATAATTTCATATTTTTATGGATAAGGGAGAAATGGGAAGTCTTAGAAGTTGCTATAAACAGAAATTATAATGAGACAATAATAGCATTCTTTATGTAGGCTAAAAATGAAGTCTGGCAAGATGGAAATTAGATGTTTTATAGCACATTATATGGTCAAAGACATTAACTTTTTATACAAATTAAATCAAGAAATAGATTCCAATTATAAGAGTACAAATGACTTCTCAAAGGAAGATACCTAACAGATAATACGACCATAACAGAATCCATATCACTTTGTTCTTTGCTCGTAATTGAAAATTATCTAACTTTCACAACCTCTGCTTTGTGGTTTTCTTATTAAAGTGCAACATGATTCTTTAAATCAAGTGCATAACAATATTTACAACAGAGATAATGATTTGCGTATTTCAAATATCAGTACTTTAGATCAGGTTAATAGCTATATAAACTTTAAATTTCCACCTCATAAAACAATCGTATATAGCCCCTTTATCTTCTATAGCTTTCAGTTTACAGTCATTTCACAGGTAGTACTATAAAAGCATAAGACGATCAGCTCCACAGCCAGTGCTGGGGGTTTGGGAGGAAGAGAATAGCCAGGCCTGGAACAGTTCAGAGAATCTACTCCATTTACCTAGGCTCCTGTCATGAAAAATTTCATATAGTGAGAGATGTAACTTTATTTGAAATTACATATTCCCACTTAAAACCAAATCTGCATTTTTCTGTACTTCTTTTATAGTCTTGGTCTCTCAAATGAGACCTGGGTAAACAAGTAGACAATGCAAATATTTGGCTGGCTTGTGAAAGGAGATATCAGTATATCTGAAAACCCAGTTGTATATGTCATTAACCTAACGTGGGTAAAAAGTATCTTCCTTACACTGAATTTTATTTCATACTAAGGTATACTGGAATTGAAGTTCATACTGTCACATGTCCAATTAAGTATACAAAACTCCTGTCACTTAAGTTCTGAAAATGTCAAAGTTGTCCTCTAAGTATATGGTTTGAGTATTTGGTGGTACCATTTACCGAGAAAGGAAGAACTAATTTTGGAGTTAAAGGTGATAAACTCAGTTTTAGGTGAAAGTTGAAAAATATTAGTTTTGGGAGATAAATAAATCCGAACTAGAAATATGAATCTGCAAGTTACGCCATGAGAATAGATCACCTTACCTAAAGAGCTCTTAAAATTCTGCAAGACTTAGCTATTATTCACTGATGGAAGAGAAAACACTGATAGACTTTTTTTTAATTGAAGAAAAAAAAGTGTGACAACTTGCTCCAGACTAAAGAAGAATTTTCGTCAGATTTTCTGCAATTAAAATGGAAAAGAGGAGGGAAGGGTAGGGATGGAAAAATATTACCAAAGAATGAGCCAATCTCATAATTCTAAATATTTGCAGAAAGGTCAATGCCTTTGCCACAGAATTAGTTTTTAGCAACTATCAAAATCTTCTGTGAGAGGAATTTTTTAAGCTCAGCTTGTGAGTAAAGACTGAATAATAAAATACAAGTACAAATATGCGCATTATGTTCTAGACCAGGGATGGGGAACCTTTTTTCTGCCAAGGGTCATTTGGATATTTGTAACATCATTCTCAAGCCATAGAAAATTTATCACCTTAAAAATTAGCCTGCTTTATTTGGTCAAACATTTAATTAAATCATACCTAATCCTTGGCAGGGCCAGAGCAAATAATTCTGCCTGCCTTATGTGGCCCAAGGGCCGGACGTTGCCCACCCTGTTCTAGACTATCAAAGGAAAGGATTATAATTGTCTTTTAAATTTTCTTAGCTCAATCTGGATTATACACTAGCATTCTTGGGAATATCACTTAGTTCATATTAAAAGTTACACCTACATATATAAAAATCAAATCAGCAAGTATTAACCTTTTATGCCTTCCCTAGTGTGGACGAAAGGGGCCACATGCTAACCTGCCAAGCTCAGGGAAGGCCTGCAAGGCGGTCTTGCAAACTCAAAGACCTAACTAAAGTAACCACAAAGAATGGTCTAAAATTAAACTTTAACTAAAAGCAGTTATGGTGGGTAGTCTCCTCCTAGGCCGGAATCTTCCCTGACAAGGTCAACCTTTACCTTAACTGAGCCTATCTATCTTTTTGTATCTATGATAACACATCCTTGAAATGTCTGGGTAACTTGTAACTTGCCTTTTTTCCAGACCCCTTGGGGCACAATCAAATGCACCTGGGCTCCCGGGACAGAGACCATAAATTCCTTCATTGTTACTGTTATCCTGTTAATTATTGACTGTTAACTATCCTGTATCCACCTAATTAAAAGAAGTAGTGTCTATCATTTTATTTTTTATCCAGTCCCAGAGGTTCCCCCTACTCCACTGCTTTGCTTTCTCCCACCTCTCTAATCTATCACCGATGGATTTCATGTAAGCCCCTACTCTCTTCCTTTGATTTCAATGTATAAAAATAGATGAAAAACTGCCATTCTCTGGAGCATTATCATAATCTGTTCAGATTCTGGGACCTGGGAGCTCACCTTGAAATGCGTCCTATTCCGCCCATCCAGGAGCTGCTTATTATCAAGGGAAGATGAACAACCTTGTGGCTGAAAGGAAACAATAGAGTCCTGGATGCCCCCTGCCCTATGCAAACCCCAGCCCACATGGCCTGTAATTTGTAACCATTCTTTTCTTTTGCCTACTTCCCCATGCAGTCTTCGTCCTTCCACCCAATATAGGTAGCTGGTTTATGTGGGGGTGCTGAGCAGATCTTCGTGGATGACCTACTGCTCTCCATACTGCCGACATATTGGAATAATGCTCATACTAGTATACGATTCCACCCTGTCTCTGCTTAATTGGCTCAGGGAGTGACAGGCAGCCTGGACCCATTGGTTGTCCAATTTCTCTGTACTTGAAAGGGAAGTTATCATTGACTACCTTTAAGAGGAGCAAAATACAGTTTTTAAAAGTTCCAATTCTTATATTGTAAACATAACAACCATAATTAAAATTCTAATTTATTCATGATTTATAGAAATTTTCCTTGACATCTTAGAATCTTTTATAAACTAAACCTTTGAAAGATTGAACCATATAAAGTGAAGAAAAATCTTAAGTCTTTCAAGAAAAGCTGAGGGTGGGGTGGGAGGGGAGCTAAAGACCATTTGTAACCTAGCAAACATTGAATAAAGAGGCAACCATCTGAAACAAAACCAAGGAAATTGCTCCAACTGTATTTGCACGAGTAGTAATCACAAAACCCTTTGTATCCAAACTTCTATTAAAAAGTCTAAGAACTTCATTTACTGTGGAAAATTTTAACCGACAAAGCATTCTTTATAAAAAGAAAACAAATGTGCATATATATACACCTACCTTAGCAATAGGATTCAGCAGAACAACACCTGATTTTTTCGTGATGACCTGTTTGGTTGTAAAGTGATGATCTATAAGTTGAGGAATGTTCGAAAAACCAGTGCCTTCAAATCGATACAAACTCTGGCGAAAAAACAATAAAGCAGAATAAATGTAAAGTCATTATTTCAACATGACTATATTCACTAATAAATTAAGTTACATTTAAGAAAAACTATTGTTGTACAATGTTAATACACTTACTACTGAGGTACACACTTAACAATGGGGTTAAGAGTAAACTATGTGAGGTAATGGATGTTAATTACCTTGATCTTGGTATTCATTCTACAATGTACCCTCTAAACACATGATTATATTTGTCAATTATTCCTCTATAAAGTAAATATACATATGTATATTGTTTCTCCCTTTGTCTTCCTTCAGTCTACTCTTAACACAGAAGCCAGGGGATCCTGTTGTATCATTCCATTACTTTACTCAAAATTCTTATCTCCTAGAACAGTGGTCGGCAAACCGCGGCTCACAAGCCACATGCGGCTCTTTGGCCCCTTGAGTGTTCTAACGCCACTTCTTCAAAATAGACTCGCCCATGCCGAAAACCGACTTCTGCACATGGGCCACGAAGTTTCAATCACACTGTACGTGCGTGCCCGCACGTGGTAGTTTGTGGAAGAGCCGCACTCAGGGGGCCAAAGAAACGCATGTGGCTCGTGAGCCACGGTTTGCGGACCACTGTCCTAGAATAAAAGCCAAAGTCTTTACCACAGTCTATACACTCTATATATTCTGTGCTCTATCATCTCTCTTACCTCATCTATTAACACTACCAATTACACCACAGCCACACTCATTTCCTTCTTGTTTTATAAATGCACTTACATACATTTATTTCTCAGGACATTTACATTTGCTGCTTGAACCAGTTCCTCAGATGGACATATGGGTAATGGCCCCCGTACTTAATGTCAGTCTCTCATCAAATGTTACCTTTTCAGTGAGGCCTACTCTAGCCACCTTACACAAATATTTAATATCCATTTTCTCATCCCAGCTACATTTTTTCCCTTTTCTCACTGAATTTTCCTGCTTAGAATTTATCACTACCTAACATCATATATATTTTGATTACCTATTCTGTTTAATTGTCTATCTCCTCCTCCTCTAAAAATAGAGCTCATGGGGTTATAAGATTTTACATTTATTTTGTTCATTGCAGTATCCCCATGGTCTATAACAGTGCCTGGCATATACTGCCTGGGTAAAAAAACATGTGTGACTGAATGAAATGAAATGCATAGAAAATGGTTGTCAAATTAAAGCAACAAGTAAGACAACTTAGAAATGAATACTAGAAAGTTCAATATCAAGTACAATGTTTAATAGAAAGCAATGACACAGAATGAAATTTCAAATCAGACACTAGCATCATAATGCCTTATATAAACTTCTAATATATCTCTTATAACTAGAGAAATAGTGAATAGAATAATGGGACTTTTCAGTTTCCTTTTCTTAATTTAGGAGTGTATCTAGTTTTCAATTTAAAGGCAGTATTCTGCCATTGACATAGTAATTGGGATGGGCCAATACAGTGAGTAATGCAAACAACAGTACTTCCTTCATGGACTGAAATAAGAAAGTGATACATAGGAATTATTTTTAAAAGCAATCACAGAATCAGTGAAGTTCTGAGTCTGAAGACAGTGCAAACCAATTAATTCACTTCCTTAAAGATAAAAATAAAGTAATTAATTTAAAAATGATGTTAAGACTGTGTGCTTATTAAGCAACTAAGCAGCCAAGAACAGTACAGACATTAAAACTCTTGAGGACTTGTTTCTTGATACACTCAAAATTCTGAATATTGCAATTGACCTTGTGCAGAGGTGTATAAATTTCTTATAGCTCAAATGACCTGAGGTTGGATTCACATACAGATGGGTTTTTCTGCATGCTTTAACAATAACATGACTCAGAGAATTCAGACTAACTTTTAAATAAGACTTCTCTTTGGAGCTAAGATTATTACTAATGATCTCTTATGTGAATTCCAAAAGAAGCAATAAAAAATAGTAAATTTCTACAAAGATCATTTTATTGTCAGTGTATGTTTTAAATATCACATAAAATGTCAATTAAAAAATAAGAAGTATGGCCCTGGCCAGTGTCCCTCAGTGGTTAAAATGTCAGACCCACACACCATTGAGTTGTGGGTTCAATTCCTGGTCAAATTCCACCCCAGGCCCAGTCGAGGTGAGTGGGGAAGGCAACTGATCGATGTGTCTCTCACATTGATGTTTTCCTGTCTTTTTATCTATCTCTCTCCCTCCCCCTTACACTCTCTCTAAAAAGAAATCAATGCAAAAAATATCCTTGGGTGAGGATTAACCAATAAATATATAGTGTATGACTCAATTTTTATAAAATAAAAATTATATAGATATAATTAAAATATATTTTTTAAATCTCAAAGAATATATATTGAACCCATATGGGGGTGTTATTGTGAAGCACACATTCCATGATACATATTTCTGAGTTTCCATCAAGAGTACATATTACTTCTGTTTTTAAAACATTTATTACAGCTAGAATTGTTCCTGAGTTATCACTGTGCAACTGAAGAATCAATCACACATATAGATGAAAAATACATAAAAATCAGATTTTGTTGCTGTATGTATTTCATAATAACAAGAGAATTGTTATTAAACAAGGAAGTCAAACAGAATAGAATAAGCACTCAAAAATGAGAAGGGGATTCAATGGATGTATAAGTTGCCTGAGTAGATCCCCTGAAACAAAATCAAGGATAAGCAGGCTTAAGGGGGAAAAAAATGAAAGGAAAAATAATTTCTGAAAAAGGCTGAGATGAATAAGCTGATTAAAAACAAGACTACAACACTTTTTTTTTGTAAAATACCTAAAAATGTAAGGCGTACACTTTAACTTTCTCAAATAAAAATAGCACACTGAGTAGTTACAAATAACGAATTAAACCAGTATACATGGAAGCATTTGAGGAATAATATTAATAAGGTTTGGTATGGCTTTTCCCAACTTTTATTAATTTTTCAGGTGGTGTCTCAAACTTAGCTTCCTTAACTTTCCCAGTTAAAAGTTTTCATAGCACTGTAAGCCTCCTCTCCAGACTGTAAGTAGGCTCCACCATTATATCTCTGGGCCTTAAGAATACTCACTCAATTAGTGTTTCCTGTAAATTAACATTGATAAGGTTTTGGGCACTGACTTATGAACCAGAAGGTCACATTTCGATTCCTGGTCAGGGCACATGCCCAGGTTGTGGGCTTGACCCCCAATAGGGGCTGTACAAGAGGCAGCTGATCAATGATTCTCTCTCATCATTAATGTTTATATCTTTCCCTCTCCCTTCATCTCTGAAATAAATATATATATATATATAAAGGCCTAAGCAACCAGACGAACAGTCCACTGGCCGCTATGACACGCACTGACCACCAGGGGGCACTCAATGCGGGAGCTGCCCCTTGATGGTCAGTGCGCTCCCACAGCCAACCTCCTGCAGATGGCCAACCTCCCACAGCCCCTCCCCCTGGCTGGCCCGCTCCAATCGCTGATTGGCTCCAATTGCTGGCCAGGCCAAGGGACCCCACCTGTGCACGATTTCGTGCACCAGGCCTCTAGTATATATAAAGGAATATACTGAGTGTGTGTGTGTGTGTGTGTGTGTGTGTGTGTGTGTAGTTTCCTAAGTCATGTATCAAAGAAAACCAGTGTCATTTTTACTTAAACGTACTGCTTGCCTTCTTTTGAGTCCTTGAATTGTTATAGTAGAATGGTTAAATAATCCCAAGTGTAACAATGTGATAAGGCCACACACTTGGAATTAACTGTTATCCAAACAAATTTTGGATTCCTACTTGCTTTCACTTAGTTTTCCAAAAGTCTCATGGTATGAATTTAAAGATAGTTCAAAGAGTCTAGAGATTGTGGCAACAAAACAAAGTAAATCTAACGAGTACATTTGGATACTAAATCTATCAGCTCAAAATGGACTGTAGCTTATGACAGAAATCCAATATCTGTTGAATGAATGCTGATTTAATACACTGAACTATCCCAAATTTCACATAGTAATTAGAACCTCCACTTTTGTGTTAATATTTTATTGGCCCATATCCCTACACCTTACATAATACTTGCTCAAATAGTATTTCCTGCATGGATGAATGAATGAATAAATGAATCCTATCCTATATAACAAAAGCCTAATATGCTAAGGTTCCAGTGGTCTATTCAACCAATCCAAGCATAATATGCTAATGATATGCTAAGGCTACTCAACCGCTCGCTATGATCTGCACTGACCACCAGGGGTCAGACAGTCGACCTGTCGACCAGTTGCTATGATGTGCACTGACCACCAGAGGGAAGACACTCCAGCCGATCGGGACTGAGCGAGACAGGTTGGACATGCCCTGGAACCCTCCTGTGGTCCCTCCTGCTGGCCAACCTCCTGGATCCCTCCCCGCACCCCAATCATACATCCCTTGGCCTGGCCTGCGCCCTCTCACAATCCGGGACCCCTCAGGGAATGTCAAAGAGCTGGTTTCAGCCCAATCCCACAGGCCAAGCCAAGGGACCCCATTGGTGCACGATTTTGTGCACCGGGCCTCTAGTGAATAAAAGATGTTATACCATTACATAGAGAATTGTTGCTGTTTTATTTTAAAATTTTTATTATGTTGTTATTTTTAATTTATCACCATATATTAATTCAAAATTTTTGGCTCAATCATTTTTCATTTGTATATTTAATATTTCTCAGTGAATAAGTTCTACTAATGTCTCACTTACTCAGTTTTAAGCTGAGAAGTAGGTTACACAATTTTTGGTTTCATCTCCTTACAATGCATATGTAAATTTCATGCATTTACTTTTTGCAGAAATGAATGTTTAGTAAATATGTGTCAGATAAAAAAATTAGCACTTTCCTATAATAGCATAAAAATTCTTTTGTTTTATCATGTTATTTTCTGTTTTATAATGTACAAAAGCAAAGATTTGATTAATATATGTTTACTTATCAAACAGAACAAAGGTATTTGAATCTGTATGAAAATCTATCAACATTTATGACCACAAATAAACAGTTTTAGGTAAAAACTCTAAATAGCATCTTACATCAAGCACCACAAATAGGCTAGTAACTATGGAATAGATCAGTAACACTAGAATTACACTTAAATTCAGATACTCTTAGATATGTTTATATATCTGGCTTTGTGAAATTAATATGTTTGGGCTTTGTGAAATTAATATGTTTGGTTACACTACAAGGTACAGTTCTTCCTGCTTGAACTAGCTAAAACAATAGATAATCTGTGCTAGCATAGTAAAAATGTAAAAATGGAAAGTATACATGTCCATCTTGTTAAATCATAATGACAGTTTCACACCATGTTGAGAAGTAACTGTGATATGCATTCAAAACCAAAGCTAAAATAATTGCTAGCCTAGACTTTGGTTGACAGAGGCAATATTACTAAAAATAACATTATTTGTGATCGATGAAGACCTCAAATCTAAATATAGGCATGCCTCAGAAATACTGCAGGTTTGGTTCCCAATCATCACAAAGTGAGTACATATATAAATTCTAAAACACTTTCTTACTATTTAAATTTCACAAATAAATCTCATAGAAACAAAAAAATCCTATATAATAAAGTGGTAATATGCAAATTGACCATCACTCCAACACATAAGATGGCCGCCCCCATGTGGTCAAAGATGGCAACCCCCATGTGGACACAAGATGGCCAGCAGGGGAGGGCAGAGGGCAGTTGAGAGGGGCCAGGCCTGCAAGGGAGGGCAGTTGGGGGCAACCAGGCTGGCAGGGGAGGACAGTTAGGGGTGACCAGGCCTGAAGGATAGGACAGTTAGGGGCGACCAGTCCTACAGGGGAGGGCAGTTGGGGAGACCAGACTGGCAAGGGAGGGCAGTTGGGGGCGACCAGGATGGCAAGGGAGGGAAGTTAGGAGTGACCGAGCCAGCAGGGGAGGACAGTTAGGGGTGACCAGTCCTGCAGGGGAAGGCAGTTGGGGGCGACCAGGCCTGCAGGGGAGGACAGTTAGAGGTGACCAGGCCAGCAGGGGAGGGCAGTAAGAGGCAATAGGGCAGGCAGGGAAGCAGTTAGGCGTTGATCAGTCTGGCAGGGGAGTGGTTAGGGGGTGATCAGGCTGGCAGGAGAGCAGTTGGAAAGGATAGTGAGAGGGATGTCCCAGATTGGAGAGGGTGCAGGCTGGGCAGAGGGACACCCCCCCTCCCCCATGCATGAATTTTGTGCCCTGGGCCTATAGTTAATTAATATTTCCAATTACATTAATATTTCTTACAAAGTCATAATTGTATTTTTTTGTCAACTAGAGTCATCAAATATTAGAAAAATTACCTAATATTTGCATAGCACTCCACACCTTGCAAAGTATATATTCACTAATTTGATTCTCATAATCACTGTCTAAGCTATTAACCCCATTATTTAGCAAAGACAGAGATTATAAAGTGAAAAACTGGGACTGGAATCCAAGTCTTCTAAGTCTGCTTTTTTCACCGATCCACTATTTGATACTTTTACATTCTCTAAAATCCCATAATTTTTATGTCTTCCTCTCTTAGGACTCCTATCCCCTCATTTATGTACAGCTTTTATAACTTATTACTAGATTATAAATTCCTTGATTAGAATATGACAGTCAATCATTAACTATCTGGTAATGTTCCCCCCCCCCCCTTTATCCACCCCTTCTAGGCAACAGGTATATGAGGAAGGAAACAGGATCATTTAAGCTCACAGAAGATTTACTTATGCATATGAAAAAGAATTAAAAACTCCGAAGTCTACATCACCTTCAAACTCCTATTTTCAACTGAGCTCAATATTATTTAATGAGTAGGAACTAAATAAAATTACAGTGGAAAACCCCTGAGGCATTTACAGAAATACAAGCACTTTCATCTTTAACAGAGATCTTTGAAAATGTCAATGACAGGAGAAAACCAAATAAAATTTACAAATGTGAACTTGTAGCAATGTCTTATTTTTAGAATATAGTATTATGCAGTTCAGTTTACTAGTAGTCACTTAAAAAATGGCATTGAAGACAAGTTATAATTTGTAAATAGACCTTTTTTGTTTCTAAGAATACTAATTTAAATTCCTAAAGTTACATTTAAACTAGAAGTGGTCATAAGAAAAATATTTCAGTCTTATTTAATGTATAACCTATATAAAAATAGTAAGTTTTAGAGCTTAGAATATAGAAGGAAACATTTATATAAATTACAGGTAGTTTATACTTTACCTATGATTTTTCCTCTACAATTCCTGTACCACTTAATAAATATTGCCAGCATGGTCACAGGTTGTAATAGGAAAGCTTATCTACATCCATTACAAAAGCATATACAAATTATAAGAATTTGACAAGAAAATACTACTAGAAGCAGAAAGTCAAATGTATGAAAGTAAGCAAATAGGATTATCAAGTTGAAGTGTGAATACTAGGCAAAATTAACAAATAAGGTGAAAATTATAATACAAACAAAACTGTATACACACATTTTGAATAATTATAAAGGCAGTGTTTATTAAAATACAATTCATTTTCAAATTGAAATATAGGCTGTTAAAGTGTGTATATGTTTTTTAGGGGACACCCTGTATAAATATCTCAATGCATCTATTTTAAGAACCCTTTTGAGTTCATCCAATGATAAAGGTTCAATCTATTGTCAAGTAATTAGTTTCACTCTAGTGACTGGACAAACACTGAAATTCTATAGACTGGCAGCTTGAAAACATGTTCCATTTGAAATAATGGAATGAAAAATGACAGAGGCAGCAATTCTTCATATGCCAAAAATATTAACATTTCTCAGTGGATAAAGTTAAACAAAACTTTGAGATTACCCTTCATCTGCTTACAGCTTAATAAAGAATGTATAAAACATAGTTTAGCAATGCTTAAATACATTTTAATAAAAGTATTAGAGCAATTAATGTTAATAGATCATCCTTTTAATTTTTATCAAATTTTATTTATGGTTTATTAATGCCGACAAGCAATAGTTTATACATAAAGGGGAAAAAACTTTAATCCTAAATGAATCAGAAAATCTGCTCAACTACCATTATCCCACTAATTAAGGGATTTTATTATCATTATTTAATACAATACTTCTTTAAAAATCTCTCGTAATACCACTTTTGAAAGCAATTTTATGGGCTTGTTTTAAGAGCATAAAATTCATAATTTAAAATCTCCAGGAAAAAAAATATTGATAATCACATTTTCTACTTTTAACTTAAAATGTTTTCAATGTTCAAATTTAACTCAAATATTTTAAATATTTGTGCATTTAAATTTAATTCAAATTTTTAACAACTTTTTAATTTACAATATTTTAAAGTACATATTTCTTTAATAAGATTAACATTTTAGTGAGTTTTGGAGCACTATATTTAAGGAATTCAGCAAAATCAAATTAAGTGCTAAACGCTGTTAACAGGCATTTATCAAAAACTATTCATCATTTTATTACCACCATGGACTACATCAGAATATACATATAAACTAAATTAGAAACGTACATCAACATATTGTATGATAAAGTGTCTCCTTTGTCCATCAGAAAATACAGAAAGGACATATTCACCAGGTTTCCCATGGCTCTCTCGCACCAAGAAGTCTCCTTGTTCTTTTAACAGATCTTGCGCTTCTATTCTGGGAATTGCACCATGGTACCACTCCTGTTCTGTCAGGGGCTTCTCAACTATGGACATCCTTTCAGAGAACTTGAGCAAATATTGGGGGGAAAAGAACACTAAATTAGAAAAAATAGCTATTTTTTCCAGTAAAATGTAAATCAACTGCAAGTACTTCTTACATATGTTCCTTCCTTTAATTGACCAATGAAAAGTTATACAATGAATCTAAAATTTTCATAATTTTTAAAGAAATATCTCATGGAATACTGCTGTTGAAGTTTAGCACAAATACATAGCCTTCAATATTTTAAGTTTATTTGTTTTTTCTACCTATCATACACAGCTATGCACAATATCAGCATCTGTAGTTAATAATATAATCTCCAATGTATCATAAAACAAATCCATATAATTTAAAATTTATCAACCAGAGAATTATGAAAAAGGGGGTATTATCAAAGAAATTTATCACAAAACATTTTTATTTAAATTATTTCTTTTTATGGAATTAGCTCTCAATTACACGGGCTGCGGAATGTCCATGTCATATGTGACGGGAGTGCTACCTACAGATTCATATGATGCAGCCCTGCTGCTGTGCCTTCCCATTCTTATCCGCATTCCCCTCACTTCCTTAACCATTACCTATGCCACATGGATGGATGGTCCTGATCCTGTACAGCGATGGTACATAAAACTTTAGGAGAAGTATCACTGCCAATGACCAACATGCAATTACAAACGTGGCAAAAACAAAGGAAGAACAGAAGCCATGAGCATGGCAGGAAAAGCAAATTATCCATTATTTTAGGAAGCCTAATGCTAAGACCAAATAGCAGAGATAACTAAGCTGATTATACTTCCTTGAAATGTTCCTAATGAATGATAGATAGAACCACATTTTATGATTACAAGTAAAAGTTGTTGGTTTTTAATCATCCATAAAAACTAAATGGCCCTATGTGAAAAGAATACTTTACAGGTAAGGAACAATAATGTGCACCAACTCTTAGGATTCTTGAAATACAATATCATAATGTCTTATTTAATTTATAAATTGGGAAAATTCTAATTAATAATAAATGAAAGGCAAATTTTCACACATAAGGTTTTTCAGGCTAATATTATAAACTGTATCTAGGGACAAAGTATGGTATCTTTGTGGTAATGAAAACTATCTTTAAAGACAGTCTTCACAGTTTTGTACCACTGAAGAGGCCAAACCTTATTGCTCAAAGTTTCATTTTATAGCATCCAAAACTCATCCTATTGATTTAAAAAAAAAAAAAAACTTGAAAAATCTCAAATAGACATCCAAGAAGAGTACACATTTGAGTTGCTATTTCAACCACTTATGACAGTTTATTCTTTAAATATATACATGGTGTAACTATACATGGAAATTTTTTGTAAACTAAATAAGCTTTTTCCTTTTCATACTAATCATGATATAGTATTTTCCAAAGTATTAAAATTATTTAAACCCAAAAGTGGGTTTAAAGCACAAATTATATAAAGAATAAGCCACAATTATAAGAGATACATATATACTAGTACATTTACATATGTAGATAGATTGCTTTTAAAAACAAATGTATAACCTACACAAAATGTTTATTAACAGTTTATAGTTCTTAAAGTAGGTATTTCTTTTCCAAGATTTTATCACAGTGCATCTCATAGCAAATACTAAATTTTTACTATAATTGAAATATTTCCAAGTCTCGCCTATGGTAAAAGTGTTTCAAATGTGTACTCTTCTTAGAAGTCTACTTGAGATTTTTCTTTTTACCTCTGAAAAAAAATCAATAAAATAAATTCAGTGTCAGTTCTTTACAAAGAACTTGTTTTCATCATTATCTCTCAAAAAGTCCACATAAAAGAAAAATATCACAAACAAGGATGTCATGTGCTAGATTTCTTGTCCTACTCAACCTATCTTCCCAAATTTGAAATACCCAGATTATTTATTAAGTAGATGGGCGTTTAAAGTACAAAAGCTCAACCAAAGGACTTGTGTGCTTGCATATGAGCCTAACCAGTGATCACGGACAACAGGGGGGTGGGGACATGCGTGGGGAGGGGTTTGGGATGGGAATGGGGGGGGAGGGGAATGAGGACAAATATGTGATACCTTAATCAATAAAGTAATTAAAAAATAAAAATAAAAAATAAAGTACAAAAGTTCAGCTAATCCTCTGAGAAACTCATTGAAGGTTGTGAGGTAAGAAATATATTTGGGGGCGAAAATCATCCTCAAAGAGTATTGAAGTCTGTTTTTAAAAACAAATGAATAGGAAGAAACTTGTATCGCTATTTCATTGCTATTCTCTGGGTTTATTAGCTGCTTCTGGGTAGGAAGGGAAACTCAGAGACCTGTTACTTCTCAGCCCCTAAACAATACCATTAAGAAATGTAGGTGGAAATTACTGCGTATTTGTGGATGCAGGGAAAGGTCAGACATGTCCCCTGTCTGGGTCTATCAGATATTTCAGGGACTTCTCTGGAAGCATTAAAAGGAAAATGTTTATTAATATCCTACCTAATAAAAGGGTAATATGCAAATTGACCACACCTTCGCTACGCCTAAGCCATACCCACCAGCCACGCCCACCAGCCAATCAGGGTGAGTATGCAAATAAACTCAACCAAGATAGCTACAGCCACAGAGAGCAAGGTTTCCCAGGCAACGAAGGAAGCCAAGCTTTCTGCCTGCCCTTACTAGGCCTAAGCCTCCACTCAAGCTACAAAGTTTCAATTATAGAAGGTAAACAAATATTAACAGAAATGGCGGCAGCCATGGAGCTGGAGAGAGCAGGCCAGGGTTGCCTCCGGCAACGGAGAAAGCAAAGCTTTCTGCACACCCTGGCCAGGCCCAGGCCTCTGCTTAAGGCTACAAAGTTTCAATTATAACCCCAACAGAAATGGCTGCCGGCCACGGAGCAAGCAGGAGGCTTGGCTCCACTACAGGCTACAAAGTTTCAATTGTAGAAGGTAAATAAATTCCAGATACCAGGGCCTCCTCTTGGGTCGCCAGGGGGCGTGGCTGGCCTGCAAACCACCACAGGCCCTTTGCTCAGGCCGCCCCACGCCCCAAGGGAACCCCCATCCTGATCCAGGACACCCTTCAGGGCAAACCAGCTGGCCCCCACCCCTGCACCAGGCCTCTAAGCTATCTAATAAAAGAGTAATATGCAGATTGACCATCACTCCAACACACAATATGGATGCCCCATGTGGACACAAGATGGCCACCACAAGATGGCCAGCAGGGGAGGGCAGTTGGGAGGCACCAGGCCTGCAAGGGAGGGCAGTTGAGAGGGACCCAGGCCTGCAAGGGAGGGAAGTTGGAGGCGATCAACCCTGCAGGGGAGGGCAGTTAGGGGTGACCAGGCCGGCAGAGGAGGGAAGTTGGGGGCAAACAGGCTGGCAGGGGAGCAGTTAGGCATCAATCAGGCTGGCAGTGGAGTGGTTAGAGGGTGATCAGGCTGGCAGGCAGAGCGGTTAGGGGCAATCAGGAAGGCAGGCAGGCGAGCAGTTGGGAGCCAGCAGTCCTGGATTGTGAGAGGGATGTCCGACTGCCCTAAACGGGCAGATTGGAGGGGTCCCAGATTGGAGAGGGTACAGGCTGGGCTGAGGGACACACCCCCTCTCCGTGCACGAATTTTGTACAACGGGCCTCTAGTGACTTTAATAAAATTCCAATGTAATTTTGCAGGCTCCATAGAATGTATGATGTAGAATGTATCAGCAACAACATCCAACATCCTAAGAGCTATCATAATTACTCATTACCTCAAATGTCACATCTTTCTAAGCCTCAGTGGAAAAATAATTTTTCCCTCTTGATAGGTTACCTAAGTTTTTGCCAGAGATATAGTGGAGGGGAAGCCTTTTTAAAAAAATACTTTTTTAGTAATTTTTTTAGAGAGAGAGGAAGGGAGATGGATAGAGAGATAGAAACATCAATGAGAGAGAAACATCATCAATTGGCTGCCTCCTGCACGTCCCCTACTGGGGATGAAGCCTGCAGCCCAGGCATATATCCTGAGCAGGAATCGAACATGACCTCCTGGCTCAACAATGAGTCACATCAGCCATGCTCAGTATCAGTTTAACATGATCTGGGTCACTTGTTTTAATCATTTGAGCAAAAATATAAAATAATAGATTTGCTCCCTATGCAGTTAATTTATAAAAAATAAAGCCTGTCTTCAAAATTACAAGTGATAATGCTAATGATTCAAAAGTTGCAAGTTTGAGCAGATTATTCCATCTTCCTAAACATGCCTGACTGTACAGGAAAATTCAATGTGGGTATAGCAATAATATGATGCAAAAAAATTGTATTTTCTCTGTTGTTTTTCTAAATCTTAGTGCCTAGGCAGAAAAAAAAAGGGTTGGTTGTAATTTTAGACTTTAAGAATAAAAGAAAACAACTAAGGTTTAAAATATAAAATATTCAACCTGAACTAAATAGCATGCCTTATTAGAAGGGATAAAAAGTTGCTTTGCTAGACTTGAAGGAGAACTCTAAAAAATATAAGCAGTTTATCATGTTATGCATAAAAAATTACAGTGCCCTATGACAACGGTAAAAGCCAAGCATTATGATGCTAACATTATAACAAATGTACAAGTTAAACATAGCTGAATTACAATTATCTAATTTTCTAAAAAAGAAGCAACCAAGCAAATCATATTGAATATATTATTCTATATAATGGAAGCATATCTTTACTTTCCAATATTTTTACTTCCTAAACTCTTACAAAGTAATTCAAAAATAAAAACCCTATATGCAAATAGAGTATAGAAAATATGAATTTTAAGAAGACAAGAGTTAAATATTCTTCTGATGTCTAAAACAACAATTATTTGGACCAAAATATGCTTTATTCTAAAATATTTAGAATATTTTTAAATGTTTTAAAGAACATTTTTCAAAGAGTGCTGCTATTAGAAGGGTGTTAATATATAACTACAGCACATACAAGAGGCTGTAAGGTGGAGGCCAAAGTTGTTCACTCAACCACATATTAAAGAACTTCTCCAATAAAAAGATGGCTCTGGAGAAGCACCATATTCTTGAAAGGACTACAACAGATCTCATTAAAAATAATGTGATTTAAAAGACTTCCAACAGAGCCTTAACCTGTGTGGCTCAGTTGATTGGAGTATTGTCCCATGCACTAAGTGGTCACGGGTTCATTTCCATGTCAGGGCACATACACAGGTTGCAGGTTCAACCCCCAGTCAGGAGGCAACTGGTCAATGTTTCTCTCTCTCCCTCTCCCTTTCTCTCTCTCTAAAATCAATAAAAACATATCCTAGGGTGAGGATTTAAAAAAAAAAAAAGTATTTCCAATGGAAATGGACCCTTATGATTGCCAGTAGGCTTTCAGATTATGCAATTAACCCTATCTAACACCTTTTGCCTTGACTTCAAAAGCAGACTCTGAGAAATAGTTCTCAGAGCAAAATTATAAGTTCCTGCAGCCTGGGACGATGCTGCATGTGGAACAGGCCTCAGAGCCCAGAGGTACTCATAGGTTATTTAAGATGTTTAGTAAATTGACCATATGCCTAGAGCTGATATAACATATTGAAAATACTACTCTGATCATGACAATAAATATTAAACATCTACCATCAGATACTATATGCAGTTAATGCTAAATTCATCTATGAGCTAATTCTCTGACAATCTTCCTTCCATCAAAACTACTAATTGAAGTGATCTGTTAGACTGGCTTCAAAGCTCTACATTTTAGCCACACTGTTTAGAACACTAAAATAAATAGAGATGACAAGTCTAATGGGAATATTATTATGACAAATTCTACTTTCATGTTCCTAGATGTAAGGCAAGTAATTGCTTTATTTTTATCTAAAATTTCACTTTAAAATTCCAATCGTTGTTTCATGGTTACATCGCCATCTCCATTTAAGTATGTTCAATTGAGTAGAGACACTGTTGTTGCTTTTTTCTAATATTTTAAATTAAATATGCTTCCACATCCAAAAGATTACATTTGGACCTCTGCCTCATACCATGTATAAAAATTAACATATAATGGATCAAAGACCTACATGTAAGGGCTAAAACTATAAAATTCTCAGAAGGAAACAAGGGTAAAAATCTGCATGATCTTGGATTTGCATGGGGTTGTTGTTGTTTTTTTAATATGACACCAAAAGCATGTTCCAGTAAAGAAAAATTAATAAATTTAACTTTGTCAAAAGTAAAAATCAAGTAAGTGCAAAAATAATCCACAAAATGAAAAAAGCATTTTCAAATTATATATCTGAAAAGGGACTTCTGTGCAAAATATATAAAGAACCCTATAACTCCACAATAAAAAAGTAACCCATTTAAAAATGTGCAAAGGAAATAGTCATATCTCCAAAGAATATATACAAGTGGCCAGTAAGCATATAAAAAGATGCTCAACATCATTAGTACTCAGAAAAAAGGCAAATAAAAGCTATAATAACGTACTACTTCTTACCCACGAGGATGCCTACAATTTTGTTTTTTTTAATAGGAAGTAAGTGTTGATGAGATTGTGGAGAAATTGCTGGTGAGAAAGTAAAATGATGCAATCACTATGAAAAACAGTTTGGCAGTTCCTCAAAAACTTAAACAGAGAATTGCCATATAACCTAGATATAGATATAATTGAGAAAAATAAAAACATACGTTCATGTAAAAGATGACTACAGCATTATTCATAATATTAGCTAAAAAGTGGAAACAACCCAAATATCTATCATCTGGTGAGTGGATAAAATATATGTGATAAATCCATACAATGGAACATTATCCTATATAATAAAAGCCTAATATGCTAAGTGTCCAGTTATCCATTCAGCCAATCAAAGTATAATATGCTAATGATATGACAAGGCCGCTCAACCACTCATTATGACACACACTGACCACCAGGGACAGATGCTCAATGCAGGACTGCCCCCTGGTGGTCAGTGCGCTCCCACAGGGGGAGAGCCACTCAGCCAGAAGCCGGACTCAGCCAGAAACCGCTCCTGCCTCCATAGCAGCGCTAAGCCATCAGTCGAACATCCCTCGAGGGCTCCCAGACTGCAAGAGGGCACAGAATTTTGTGCATCGGGCCTCTAGTTCAGTTATAATAAAGATTAACCTTTAAACTATTACACCAACTGAACAAAAATAGACAAAAAAGGTAATATATTATATAATTCTATTTATGTGAAATATCCAGATTAGGCAAATCCATGGAGATCAAAAGTAGATTAGTGAATGCCAGAAAATGGGAAAGGGGGAGGGGAACTGATATTAATAGGTATGAAGTATCTTACTGGCGACATTGAAGTATTCTGCAAGTACAGACAGTCCTCAGGTTACATCGGACTCGACATACGTCGTTTCATGGTTACATCACCATCTCCATTTATAAAAATAAAAAGTTCCAGAGAAACCAAGATGGCAGCATAGGTAAACACCTAAACTGCTGCCCCACACAATAATTTCAAAACTACAACTAAAAGACAAAACAGACACCATCCAGAACCACAGGAAAGTTGGCTAAGTGGAAATACTAGAAGGAAAGAGGAAAGCACATTGAGACTCAGAGGAGCGGCAAAAGGCTGAGATTTGAGACTTTAAAATCATACCCATACAGAGAAACCAAGATGGTAGCATAGGTAAACACCTAGACTGCTGCCTCGCACAACAATTTCAAAACTACAACTAAAAGACAAAACAGATATCATCCAGAACCACAGGAAGGCTGGCTGAGTGGAAATTCTACAACCAGAAGGAAAGAGAAAAACACACTGAGACTCAGAGGAACTGCGGAAGGCAGAGGTACCGAGGCGCGCATGGGGAGAGGGCAGGCAACTGAGTATAGGGCTAACTTTCTCAAGCAGGAGGGAGACAAAAGCTTCCAACAGCACTGAACTCCAGTTCTGGGCGAGACTCTGGGGACCCAGATTCATTCAGGGAGAAACTGGACTGTCTGGCAGTGGGTGGAACTCAAGGGCAGCTTTCTCTCGGAGGTGCTTGCAGTGATTACCACGGGACACTGAGACACTAGGGCCTATTAGGGCAGGGCTGATGGGAAACCAATGCTGTCTGCTCAACCCTGAGACTCCACCCCATTCAAGCTGAGCACAGAGGCTTTTGCAAGCCTTGTCTCATAAGGCTGTCTCCAGCACAGAAGTTCTCCCAGCGTAGACACAGCTGATCCTCACAGCCAATTGGCCTGGAGGTCAATCCCTCCAAGTGATAACAACAATCAAGACTTAACTACAACAAGACTGTGCACACAGCCCACAAAGGGGTGCACCAAGAGTGTCCACCTCAGGTAACTAGGGATGCTGAGCCACTGGGCCCCATAGGACACCTAGCACACAAAGCCACTCTATAAACTCAGAGAAGCAGCCAAAATGCAGAGACAAAGAACGAGGTCACAAATGAAAGAAATGGAGTAAAGCAAACGACTGGATATAGAGTTCAAAACCATGGTTATAAGGTTTTTCAAGAATTTTCTAGAAAAGGCCGATAAATTTAGTGAGACCCTTGAGGATATGAAAAAGGACCAACTAGAAATTAAGCATACACTGACTGAAATAAAAAATATTATACAGAGATCTAACAGCAGACTAGAGGATCGCAAGAATCAAGTCAAAGATTTGAAATACAAAGAAGCAAAAAACATTCAACCAGAAAAGCAAAAAGAAAAAATAATCCAAAAATATGAAGATAGTGTAAGGAGCCTCTAGGACAACTTCAAGCGTACCAATATCCGAATTATGGGGGTGCCAGAAGAAGAGAGAGAGTAAGATATTGAAAACCTACTTGAAGAAATAATGACAGAAAACTTCCCCCACCTGGTGAAAGAAACAGACTTACAAGTTCAGGAAGCGCACAGAACCCCAAACAAAAGGAATCCAAAGGGGACCACACCAAGACACATCATAATTAAAATGCCAAGAGCAAAAGACAAAGAGAGAATATTAAAAGCAGCAAGAGAAAAACAGTTAGTTACCTACAAGGGAGCACCCATACGACTGTCAGCTGATTTCTCAACAGAAACTATGCAGGCCAGAAGGGAGTGGCAAGAAACATTCAAAGTGATGAATAGCAAGAACCTACAACCAAAATTACTCTACCCAGCAAAGCTATCATTCAGAATTAAAGGTCAGATAAAGAGCTTCACAGATAAGAAAAAACTAAAGGAGTTCATCACCACCAAACCAGTATTATATGAAATGCTGAAAGGTATTCTTGAAGAAGAGCAAGAAGAATAAAAAGGTAAAGATAAAAATTATGAACAACAAATACATATCTATCAACAAATGAATCTAAAAATCAAGTAAATAAAAAAATCTGATGAACAGAATAAACTGGTGAATATAATAGAATCAGGGGCATAGAAAGGGAGTGGACTGACAATTCTCGGGGGGAAAGAGGTTGTGGGGGTGCAGGAAGAGACTGGACAAAAATCGTACACCTATGGAGGAGGACAGTGTGGGGAGGTAAGCGCAGAGGATGGGGTTGGCACCGGGTGGAGGGGAGCTATGGGGGAAAAAGGAGGAACAATTGTAATAATCTGAACAATAAAGATTTATTAAATTTTTTTAAAAATTTCCGTCATTTCGACGTATATACATAGGTACTTTTAAGTATTTTATTATTTATTTACCACAAGTAAAGGTCAGGAATTTTTATCTTTCTTTTAATTTTTTTTACTGTTTCGCTTCATTACTGCTGTATATGTGCTCCATGTGAGTGTTGTAGGTGCTTATGTAGGTGGGTTCCGACTTACGGGGAAAATTGCGTTACGTCGCTCTGCAGGAACAGATCTCTGACGCAACCCGAGGACCTACTGTAGTGATGATGGTGCACAATGCAGTGAGTAAACTAAGAACTATTAAGTGTACACTTTAAAATGGTGAATTCTACATTGTGTGAAGTATATCAGCATAATATATTTTAAATATGGTTAACTATGCAATGTTGCAAAGTTTTTATAGAGAAAAAACATGTATAGTTATTAAAATTTTCCCTTCTATTTTAGTTTTACCAAATTAGAATATTCTAAAAAATACTATATTACATCAGAAAAATTTTTAATTATGATTAAGTAGTGCCTAAATTGTTATACATCTTAGATTATCATGCTTAGCACCTAAAACCTTCACATTCACATTAAGACTCAAGACCTCAGTTACCTATGTATTTGAGGACAACATCTCCTTCTCTAAATAAGTAGGATACATAATGCCTTAGAGAAATAGCTGTGTACATTTATTCTTAGTGTAACACAGTGTCATAAACCAGGCTGCCTCAATCAAATGTGAGCACGGAGCCTTCAGGAAGTGAACATTCCCAAGAATTCTCAAATTCAGAGGAAACACTTTCTTAGAAGCAATGGGCATTTCATGGATTCAAGGATGTTGATAGTTTATTTTAAAAACCATACCACAATGTATGCCTAAATGAAGTACATGTTTTGTGGGAAAGGCATTTTCATTCATTTCAGGAAAAGGCAGTTTGTAAACACCAAGGGTTTACCAATATCAATCACTGTCAATTTAATAATTTTACTTGAAAATAAGGTAAAGATCTTTGTAAATGGAGAAAATAACATGTAAACACCTTCAGATATTTTAAAACTTATGGTTTATACCATTAATTCATTAAGATTGTGCATAATACACCCAACATACTTTTAAGATAGCATCCCTATATAACTCCATCATAATGAGTTAACTCAATTTTTCTGTTTCTAGATGTAAATTAGTATATCTTAAAAGACAAAACCTCTTTCATCTTCTGTTCAACCCTGATTTAGAGCCAAAAACTGATGTTCCTATAACTATGAACTTCAAAGCAATATACATAATGTGAAGTCTCAGAAGCCACTGTTGCATCCTAGACACCTGTCTTGAGGGCACAAGGTTCTTAGCATCCTAGGTTGTCGGGAAAACAAACATGTGGAATATTGGCCCATTTCCACAATCATAAATTCTTATTTTTCTGTCACTCGCTAAATTTCTAAAGCTCTAAATTCAAATCTCCTACCTTTACATTGAGAATCAAGCAGAAGGAAACCCTGAGTTTATAATGGGTCTTGGTTTTCAACTATTTAAAACATTTTACTCAAGTCAAGCTTGATCTTACAGCACATAAAAAGGAAAATTTGGGGCAGGAGGACACCTTTTATAAATTAGATCACCATTAAACAGCTGGCACAAAGGCCTCTGATTTAAGTGAAATAAAGGTGAGTTAATGACAACTTAACTATGCCATTTAGTTCATGGACTTGTTAAATAATTTTATGAAAAGCTAACAGTTATTGGAACATTTCTTTTCAAAATCTATTTTTTTCTTCTTTAAAACTTTTGAAATATTTCATCTCAATAACTTTTTCCTCAAATAAAAAATTTTGCAAAACTATATCTAGAGCCCTAACCGGTTTGGCTCAGTTGATTAAGCGTCGGCCTGCGGTCCCCAGGTTTGATTCTGGTCAAGGGCATGTACCTTGGTTGCGGGCACATTCCCCAGTAGGGGGTGTGCAGGAGGCAGCTGATTGATGTTTCTCTCTCATCCATGTTTCTAACTCTCTCTCCCTCTCCCTTCCTCTCTGTAAAAAATCAATAAAACATATTTTTTTAAAAAAAACTATCTCTAGAACTTGTCATAAATTCTTAATCAAATCTCCTATACTTATTTTGATGACAAATCATAATAAATCAAGTGCTAGGAACTACTACTTGTCTGTAAAACTGTCGAACAATTACTTAAGAAAATAAGGGTAGTTGAAATAGGCCTTGACAGTGACTTACTCTATCATGTTGCTTTTACTTATAATTATTTTTATTTTCATTTGCTATGTGATGCCATATGAGATGGTCTGCAATAGTTCACAGCTCCCTCCCTATTCCCACAGAACTTCTGTGTACAGGAAGTGACAATGGCAACATCAAAGGGTGAAATATAAGTAGAAAATCTCTTTTATACAAAAATATAATTTTATTATTTTTTGTTAAAATACCTAACTGACTTACTTTTCATATAAAAGATTATTGTTGGGGTAAATACTTACGGGAACATGTTTCACATACTCAAAAGGAATTATAGCAAACAAATCCAAAATATGAATGGAAATTTAAGTAATCTATGTTTAGGAAATAATTTCTTTTTCTAAATAAAACTACATCACATTGTCTTAAAAAATAAATTTTAAAAGGTAAGAAATAATATTAAGATATTATTAGGTAGAAACTTAAAGAGATGGGGAAAGCATATAATTACTTACATTGAATATTGTTGTGTTGGCCAGCATTCAATAAGATACAATTGTAAGGCTTTATTGTTAATAAAACATGGCTAGAAAAATTAAGTTTTACAGGTAATGAAGTGAAAAATATACTTTGGAGTTTTACTATATAAAGGGGATAAGAATATTTTTTATCTTGTTTGGCTATAGCCACTATTACTAAAGATAACTAATGTTCTATGCACCATTGTAATATGCCACACCCAAATTTCAAACCGATTTCAATTTTATAATTAATGTTCTAAAAATTATGAACACACATATAAAATGATACATGTAAAAGTTCATATGTAATAATCTGTATTATAAAAATGTTTCACTGAAAAAGAGATCTGTTTATACTATTCTTCTAACCAAGTACAAAAGTTCATAAAATATTGCCTGTAATATTTATTTGTAGTACAGGAAATCTATAATACAAGTTTATTTCTTTCCTCCCTACATCAATGTTACATAGGGTTTTATTATATACATGTATGCACAGACTCAGATACATACAAAAAGTTAAATTATGTACTTACTTTTCCATTTGTAAGGAAAGATATACATATGATATTCATTGGTATATCAGAAAGAACTAGACAATGACTATTTTCAGTAGCACATAGAATTCATCCTACTTACTGTTGAAGAGCCGAATGCAGATTTTGGAGACCTAATTATTCCAGCAATTGAATGACGAAAAGACTCAAGTTTGGATACCCTCTCCTTCCTTTCCTGAAGAGATTAAAAAAGAAGCTTTCAGCAATAGTAAACATCCAATATACATACACAGTGATGCTAAATATTAAGGTATTTATTCATAGTTCATGTCCCTCCACCATGTCTTCCAATAAAATAAAATGTAAATTTCCTAACATTAAAGATTACAAATAACAAAATGCATATAGACTCTATAGCATTTTACTTTCCTGTTCCCTCAATAAATGTTGATTAGGGTAAAATAAAAAGGAAATAGAATTTTTGTTCATTCATAAGATGAACAAAACTAAGAAATACAAAGGAAATTGATGGCAAACCAAATATTAACTGAGAGAGATACAAGGTAGAAAGAACCAGTCTCACACAAGATTCAGATACCACTGTAGTCGTGAGGGATTTTCAAGGAAAACAAATAGTAGGGGAAAAACAGGAGGAGAATTACATAGAACACATTTTTAGACAGTGAATCCCACTTAAGTAGCTGGAAAGTTTCCCAAAGGTTTACATGATGATGATGACAACAACAACTACAACAATGATGACAACAGAGGAGGAGAAAATCAAATGAGGAGGTAGTGGCAGAACGACCAAGAAGGCAAGTCCATTCAGATTGCTATTTGCCATAGAATGTATACTTCTGAGTATCATACACAACAGTTGAAGGAAACTTTTCTTTAAGATTTCAAATCTGTAAATTCATTCTTACAAATGCAAGTGAATGAGGTAAGTGAAAGAGTAGAAGAGAAAGAAAATAAACAAATGAAAAGTAGAAGGTAAAAAAAAAGAACAATGGAAAGCATGTGTGAGCATTTATAATGGAAGCATCAATAATGACTGCATTTCTGCTGAAACTGGTTTGGCTCAGTGGATAGAGCGTCAGTCTGCGGACTGAAAGGTCCCAGGTTTGATTCCAGTCAAGCTCATGTACATTGGTTGCGGGCACATCCCTGGTGGGGGATGTGCAGGAGGCAGCTGGTCGATGTTTCTCTCTCATCGATGTTTCTAGCTCTCTATCCCTCTCCCTTCCTCTCTGTAAAAAATCAATAAAATATATATTTTTTAAAATCCTATCTAATAATAGAGTAAAATGTAAATTACCATCACTCCGCTACACCCACGATTGGGCGGTGGGAGGCTGGGGGGCGGGACTCGGGGTGGCCTATCCGGCCATTGAGAGGCACGGATCCTCTGCCACTGAGGGGGGCGGAACTCCCGCCCCCTGCGACTCTCAACGGCCAGATCGAGGCCAGATCCGCGGCCGCTGAGGGGGCCTGCGCGGACACCTAGCTGCGCCTCTCAACGGCAGGGTAGCCATGTGTCCGTGGCAGCCCCCCTCCGCGGCCGTTGAGAGGCGCAGGGGGTGGGAGTCCCGCCCCCTGCGCCTCTCAACAGCAGGGTAGCCCCCCTCAGTGGCCACGGACCATCAAAAGCGTGGGAGCTGGGTGCCTATCCGCTCAGGCACCCAGCTCCCCGCGATCAAAAGCAAAAGTGTGGCAGCTGGATGCCTTTCCGCTCAAGCACCAGGCCTTTCAGAAGCCTCCGCCACGCCGTAGGCTTCTGAAAGGCCTGGTGCACCAGCGATCGAAAGTGAAAGCGTGGCAGCTGGATGCCTTTCCGCTCAGACACCAGGCCTTTCAGAAGCCTCCGCAGCGCTGGAGGCTTCTGAAAGGCCTGGTGCACTAGCAGACAGGCACCCAGCTCCCCGTGATCAAAAGCAAAAGCGTGTAGGGGACCCTACACGTGCATGATTCAATCATGCACTGGGCCTCTAGTAAAATAATAAAATAATGACTGCATTTCAATTGCTTCTCAGCAGCAGACAAAAGAAGAAGATATACTATTGCCAACTACTATATTTCCATGTCTTTCATCCATAGTGATGGTCAGTGTTACTTGTCAGTGGGAAATAACTACAGCAGGCCACAACTAACATATTTTGTTTCCTATGTCTCCGACACCTAGTATATGTCTCCGACACCTAGTATATGTCTCAGAGACATTTTGGCCATATGCTACAGACTCAAACTCAAATCTGAAATTCAACTTTTGTCTCCCCATTTACCTACTTTTATTGTATTTACCTTTCATTCTAACAGTTACAATACTAATAGTTCTTATTATTCTACTAATATATGCATATTAATAATTTTAAATAATCTTATGATAATCTAACAGAATAGATCTCAACATCTTTTTCATCAATATTACTTATATAACTTGCAATCCAGGACTGCTGGCACCTAACCACTCGTCTGCCTGCCTGCCTGATCACCCCTAACTGCCTCTGCCTGCCAACTTGATCGCCCCCTACTGCCCTCCCCTGCTGGCCTGATCGCCCCTAACTGCCTCTGCCTCAGCCCCTGCCACCGTGGCTTTGTCCAGAATGACGTCCGGAAGATGTCCAGTCTAATTAGCATATTACCCTTTTATAGTATAGATAATCAAAGGCAAATAGAGTTTATAAAACATTTTAACTAGTATCAGCTCACATGGTGCCCTGATATTTGTATTTCTACAAATAAGACATGAGATTCATTGGCCAAAGCTCCACTATATAGAGTAGTACATATCTGCTTTAAATAATAGTCTACTTAATAATACATCATGCTGAGCTAAATTCACTGACAGGCTGATTTTTGTATCAATGAATTAAATAGGTACTTTAAAAAAATTAAGTTAATATTTAAAAGCTTCCTTTAAATACATAAATACAGTATCTAACTCTGCCCGTTGGCCTGCCAGAGCTGGTAATGATACACTTATTATACCCTCCTCAACTAAAGAACTTTCTCTAGATTAAGGAGACAGGGATTCATTATGACAAAGGACAGCCCTTCAGAGTCGACATAGTTGGGGGCCAGTGGAGGGGGAAAGAGAAGCAATGTTATAAAATAATACCTTCTGTTATGAAATAATATTTGGATGCTATGCCCAGAAAAATATTATCAGTAGAGCTACAAAACTATCTTAAAAGAAAACTTCTAGATGCAGAATCAGTTTCATATCTCATTTAAGAATAATTTTTCATTATTTTAAAATTAAATGAAGGTCTCTCATTATATTTACGATATCCTATCTAATAAAGAAGAAATATGTAATTAACCATCACTCCATCACAAAGATGGCTGCACCCACAGCTGAGGCCAAGTTCCCATAAAGAGCCTTAACGAGCAATCAGGAGGGACCTGAGGCTACACCCTCCCCCACCTGGCAGGGCTTGACAGGGGACCTCAGGCCGTGCCCCCCACCTGGCAGGGCTTGATAGGGGACCTCAAGGTGTGCTTCCCGTCTTAGTGCTGGGCTAGGGGACCTCAGGCTGCTCCCCCCGCCCCATCTCTAGGCCGGGGGACCTTAGGCTGTGACCCCCACGCGGCAGGGCTTGACAGGGGACCTCAGGCCATGCCCCCTGCCCGGCGGGGCTTGATGGGGGACCTCAAGGTGCGCTTCCCGTCCTGGTGCTGGGCTAGGGGACTTCAGGCTGCTCCCCCCGCCCCCAGTGCCAGGCCGGGGGCCTCAGGCTGCGCCCCCCACCCAGAGGGGCTTGACAGGGACCTCAAGGTGCACCCCCAGTGTTGGGTCAGGGGAACTCAGGCCATGCTCCCACCCCGCAGGTTTGATGGGGGACCTGAGGCTGCAACCCCCCCACCTGGCGGGGCTTGACAGGGGACCTCAGGCCATGCCCCCAACCCAGCGGGGCTTGACAGGAGATCTCAGGCTGTGTCCCCCACCTGGTGGGGATTGACGGAGGACCTCAAGGCACGGCCCCTGCCCTGGTTTGAGCTGGGAGACCTCAGACCATGTCCCCCGCCCTGGTGCCGGGCCAGGGGACCTGAGGCTATGCCCCTTACCTGGCAGGGCTTGACAAGGGTGGGACTAGCTGGGTCTAGATCTAGCCCAATGAGGCAGGACGGCTGGGTCTGGGTCTCACACAATTTTGAGGTGCAGTGGGTGGGCGGGGACCTTACTCTGGGTCCCGTGGTGAGCCCCAGACTCTGACAAGAGGAAGGTTTTAATATACATTTTACTAATTTTCTTTCATCTCTGACCTTTTTATTATAGAGAAAGGGCAAATAGTAATATTAAATTATTTCCTCTAATTAATCCCCTTTTAATGTGCATGAATTTCATGCACCAGGTCACTAGTCTATCTATAAAACTAAGAGATTATTTCATAATGATTAAAAGTTTGCCTATCAGCTGAAACCAGTTTGGTTCAGTGGATAGAGCGTCAGCCTACGGACTGAAAGGTCCCAGGTTCGATTCCGGTCAAGGGCATGTACCTTGGTTGCAGGCACATCCCCAGTAAGGGGTGTGCAGGAGGCAGCTGATTGATGTTTCTCTCTCATCGATGTTTCTAACTATCTCTCTCCCTTCCTCTCTGTAAAAAATCAATAAAATATATAAAAAAATTAAAAATTTTTAAAAAGTTTGCCTATCATTTTTAAAAGCTCTGTAAGAAACAATACCTAAATTACTTACAGTTACAGTAAAACCATACTTATCAAGTTTTAAAATTACTATTCACTAAAACTCCCAAAGTGCAGTGAAATAGGCTCTCAGGTTACCTCCATCACCTGCCCAGTAAAACACAGGCAAAGATATAAAAGGCAAGAATTAGGGTTTTGCTGATTGGAGTGATTTGGGGGGGGGGGGGGGGGGAATTAAAAGTCTTCCAAATGACAGCATATCTAGATGCTGCAGTAAGTTACAAATTAACAACTTTAACCAAAAAACACATAACAGTTCTCAAAGCGTGACTCTTAAAGGAGGCACTAAAGTAGAAAGAATACGGTTCTGATTTCAGATGGGATAAAGTGTATGAATTTGGGCAAATTACTTGACTACCCTGGCTCTCAGTTTCCTCATAAGTAAACAGGAGGGCAGTGGACTAGATAAAATCTTCACCTTAAAAATTCTGTAACCTTGCCAAAACCGGTTTGGCTCAGTGGATAGAGCATTGGCCTGCGGACTGAAGGGTCCCAGGTTCGATTCAGGTCAAGGGCATGTACCTTGGTTGCGGGCACATCCCCAGTAGGGGGTGTGCAGGAGGCAGCTGATCGATGTTTCTCTCTCATCGATGTTTCTAACTCTCTATCTCTCTCCCTTCCTCTCTGTAAAAAATCAATAAAATATATATATATTTTTAAAAATTCTGTAACCTTTGTCCAATTCCCGAATCAAATGCATTGCATTGCTCATTGAAAAAGCTTACACAGAAGACTTCCATAGGAGAAAAGAGAACCCTGGTGTACTGTTGTTGGGATTGCAAATTGCTGCAGCCACTATGGAAAACAGTACAGAGGTTCCTCAAAAAGTTACAAATAGAATTACCACATGACCCAGCAATTCCACTCGTGTGTATCTGCCGGAAACAATCCAAAACACTAATTTGAAAAGATATATGCACCTTTATGTTCACTGCAGCATTATTTACAGTAGCCAAGAGATGGAGGCAACCTAAGTATCCATCAACAGACAACTGGATAAAGAAAATGTGGTACATACAGTATATACAATGGAATTTTACTCAGCCATGAAAAAGAATATAATCTTACCACTTATGACAACATAGACAAACCTAGAGAGTATTATGCTAAGTGAAATAAGTCAGACAGAGAAAGGCAAATACCATATGATTTCACTTTTATGTGGAATCTAAAGAACAAAATAAATGAAATAGACACAGATGCAGAGAACAAACAGGATTGTCATATGGGAGAGGTGTGGCGCGGCGGGGGGAGGGGGGAGAGCTGGGTGAAAAAGGTGAAGGGATTAAAAAGTACGAACAGGTAGTTTCAAAATAGTCATGAGGAGGTAAAGTACAACATAGGGAATATAGTCAATAATACTGTAATAATTATATATGGTACCAGGTAGGTACTAGACTTATTGAGGGGAGTACTTTGTAAATTATGTAAATATCTAACCACTATGATGTACACCTGAAACTAATATAATAGTGAATTTCAACTGTAATTTAAAAACAAACAAAAATTACAACAAAAAAGAAGAGTTCCATAGTAACAGGTTGGCCACCACAGTTACTTCCCTTAGGGCATTTAGTCATCCCACCTGAGATGACCTCAGAACTTATCCCCAATGGGAAGTTGAACTATAGTGAAAGGTGCCACTGGAACACTTTTTTGTTAACAATAAGTAATTAAAGCAACCAAATACTATTTCTCACAGACTTCTGAAAATAAACCCAATCTAATAACATTCTTGGAAGGAACAATGAAAGTGATTATTTGGCCCTATAGGAAGAGTTAGATACTTATTAAAATCAGGAGGCAATAAGAATCAAGAAAAAGATAACAATATTCACCCTCAAATTCCAGGCTGAGAGCCAAATATATTTGGAACTATTTATGCAAAGCACCATGAAATTTGAAGGGATTTTTATACCTACAAGAAATTATAATACCAGAGAAGATTGTCTCCTGAAAAAAATTCTATGCTGTTGACGACTCCAAAATATAAATGAAATACTGCAAATATTGATATGTCCTTCATATAAGGAATGTATCCTATATAATAAAAGGCTAATAATCGACAGAACGGCAGAGCGACCAGTCTCTATGATGTGCACTGGCCACCAGGGGGCAGACGCTCAATGCAGGAGCTGCCCCCTGGTGGTCAGTGCGCTCCCACAAGGGGAGCCCCGCTCAGCCAGAAGCCAGGCTCACAGCTGGTGAGTGCAGCAGCGGTGGTGGGAACCTCTCCCGCATCCACAGCAGTGCTAAGGGAGTGGGCCTAAGCCAGCAACCGGACATTCCCTGAGGGCTTCTAGACTGTGAGAAGGCACAGGCTAGTCTGCAGGACCCCCAAGTGCTCAAATTTCGTGCACCAGGCCTCTAGTTTATAAATAAACAAATAACTTAGTCTTTTGGAGATGTTGATTTGCTGGGGAGAATGAAGGAGGCATAGTTTCTATTACCATCAGGATATAAAATTTAAGTATTAAAACAGTTTTTAAATAATTTACCTTAGCAATTGGGTTCTGTCTGAAGGAAAATCATTTTAGAAGTACTCACTGCCTAGTAAACTGGTCTGTCATGCTGTCTTTTTTCTTTGAATATTAAGGAAATTTATTAAGAGAAAGCCCCCTTGCTTAGTCAAGCATTTTCATATTCTGAAATAATGAAACTGGAAACCAGATGTGCAAAAGAAACATTTGAATGATTAAAATTTTGTCTTCAAATAACAATGGTAAGAAAATTTACAATATAACAGAATAGAATTTGGTGAACCATAGGTTGTAAAATGTCAGATCACTAGGCTTGCTTTTTTGACTTTATATCTCTTAAATAAGATGACATCTCTGGGGAAACAAGACTCAAGCAGGAGGTGATAATCAGTAACTTTCCTGTTCAATATCTAAATACAATTCACATTCCATCATGATTTTTCTCAAATGTATGAGCAAACTGGCTAAAGATATTCTTTTTATAAATTATCCAGTAGTACAAGATATACACACATTTCCTTATGAGGATCTCACTGACTCAACAATTTCAGAGCTGATAGACTTCGCTCAGTAAAAAAAAAAAGATGCATTTCGGTGTGTGTGTTTTTTAAGTACACTATTATGAGTTAAATTATCAAGACTCATCTAAACTGAGATTTTTTTAGATTTTGCTTTTAAAACAGAGGGATTTCCCTGGCCAGTTGCCCAGTTGTTAGAGTGCCGACCCATACACCAAAGGGTTGCAGGTTTGATTCCCAGTCAAGGACACACACCTTGGTTGCAGGATCAATCCCAGGCAGGAGGCAACCAATCCATGTGTCTCTCTCACCTCTCGCTCTAATTCTCATTCTCGCTTTTTCTCTCTCTCCTGCCTCTCTCCCTTCCTCCCACTCTCTCTAAATAGTAATGGAAAAATATCCTCTGAAGATGATAAATAAATAAAACAACTGAGGGATATAATGATGAGATATTAAATCTTTAACTTGTAAACATCAGCTACCCTAAACATTAAAACAAACAAAAAATAAAAAAATAACCCTGATATGAAGTCTATTAAATCTAGAAAATTGGCTGAAAATTGCATTATTCTCATAAATTCTATGGAGAAATATTAAAATGTCCATATATGCCCTTTTTAAATAATCTTTCCTTTCCTGCTCCAATTTTTAGACCGTATCTCTCACTAAAACAACACCGTGCCCCAGACCCACTGTCAGAAGTCCAGCTGTCATCCCAAAGACAGTTTTTCTCAGCAGGAGCCCAGGTGATTCCAGAGAATATACAGCACCACTCACAGCTGGGCAGTAGCAAGGTCGTAGGATTTTCTCCCTCTGGCTTTTCATGCACCTGCAGCGTAGCAGCTGGAGCACTGGCTAATTTTGTCATTTGCTTTGCTAACATCTATTTTCACACTAATTAGCACATGTGGTTTGAAGTTTCTTTTCATATTTTGGGGTCCAATATTGTTTCTTATAATAAGATGCCAGCAAAGAAAGAAGGAATTTCAAAGGCAACCAACTCCCAAGTCAAAAATAAGTTGACCAAAATAAGTTTGTACAAATAAGGCATGTATTAAAAAGATGAACATTGAAAATCACTATTATAAATTACCATGCCATAATTTTTATTCTATGATTTTCTTTTTCACAGAGATGTCATATAATATAATATAATAGAACAATTATTACATTCAATTTATAACATTAAGTATGAAACTGTGGTTCATTAAGTATAAAGGTGAGGCATTATTCTGAATACCACATCTCTAAAATATTATAGGAAAAAATAGAAAATTACAAGACTGAGGAATGCATGTATGCACATAAACAAGCAAATATACACATTTTGAACGTGAAGCATTTAAAGGTTAAATATGACTGAAAACTAAAAATATTAACGACAGGTAAAATGATCACTTTTTTTTCATTAAAGATAAAACAGTCATATAGAGGAGAGGCCTCTGAATATAGACATAGGAAAGTTTGGATCTACATTTCAGACATGCTTTATTCAGTGGATTACCAATTCACTAAATCTCAAAGTAGTTCAGTGAGACACTAAGGAATTTCTTTGTTAAGTATTTTCAAACACATGAATAAAGCTGAGAGTAACATCACTATTGCTAAAGTTTTAGTTATGTGAGAGAGAACAACCACAGTGCACCACTTCAAGTACAACTGAAAAAAAAATACTGACCTGGTTAGAAAGTGGCTCTAACACCATGTGCCAACCACCATGTTCACTGTACGTGCATTGTTCTGCACATTTAATGGTCTATAACACTATATACCAGGTCCTGTCATCCTCGTTTTAGAGATTAGAAAGACAAAGTGTGGAGCGGTTCAATAACTTTCCCAAGAACAATACTTTACTTAGAATACTAATTCTTATATTCAAACCTATAATGTAATTGAAATCAAATAATTTCTTCTCTTCCCTACACTGACTGGGCAGCAACAAGACAATTTCTAGAACCAAAGGATTAAAATCTGGAATTTTTAAAAATTAGCCTAACTGCTCTAAGAATTATACATAAGATTCAAAAATGTATCCATAAACTCTCTTGATGCTTTAAAGGTACCAAAAAAAAAAAAAAATCAAACAGCTGATTACGATTAGGTTAAAATTTGAGTAGAATTTCAGAATTTTTAAAATAACTTATTAATAACTACATGGCACTAATGATATGCCTCAATACAAATGTTGTATTCCTGTGTTCTTACATAGTTCAAAATAAACATAATTATCTTGGGCTTCAGAGACATTATTACATAAAAAATGATAGACTGGACAAGATGATACCAATGAATTCTATATCCTCTATCATTTTTATGACTATAAATCAAGATAATAAGAAACTTATAAATGTAAGAAATTATTTTTAAACCTATGAATAGTACTTATCCAATGACTACAAGACACTAATATTTAGAACACCACAAGTTAAATATTTAATGTGGTAACATTAAAAAACAAATTATGTGTCTATTACAACTCTCTTTAAATATAAGAAAAAACATATGAAGATGTAAAATCATTTAACTTTTTTAAAAAATTTAAATTCTTTATTGTTGAAAGGATTACATATATCTCCTTTTTCCCCATTCTTATTTGAAGGCCAAAATTTGTTTTTCCTAATATAATGAATCTGAATGAATGACAGCCTAAAATACAGGGGCATTAATTAAGGGACCTGGAAGATGTAGGTGATTTAATTTAAACTGAAAAATAGGTTCTAAATTAAACCATAAGAATTTATTATAAACTTAATATTGAACTATATAGTTACATATCATATTAAAAAGCTTTATCAGATATTATCACTGATCATTATCAAGAAAAACATTATTTTCTTTTGCTGACAGAAACTGAAAACAAGGTAATACTGGGCTCACCAGCCAGTAAGGAAACTGAAACACCATCACAGAGTTTAAACTGAGCAATGCTTCTCCTCAGATATCTGATAAAACTGCACTCTTTTCCCTTGTAGAAAGCATGTATTTTTCTCAAATCTGAGATGTGAATAAAGTGAAAATAAAATAGAAATTAAAAACAAGCCACTTTCATTCTTTTAATGGGCTTGGCTTAACAACTGAGTAATAATATTCCTTCAAACATGTTTTGTCTACTATCATATTCAGAAGAAAAATTATTCTTCCCATTGGAAGCAGCAGCATAAAACAGATGATCTGCTGGGCTCAGGCCATTTCTGGGCCCTAACTAAGTAGGCCTAAGACAGCCTTTCCCCTTACCACCTCTCTTCTGATTTCTGATGTGGAAGCAGGAGTAATATCAGAGCTCTTCTTTAAAGAACATGTTCTACAGATTCTGGCTTCAGAATTAGGCTCCAGTCTACCCTCACAAGCTGAACATCTATGTTTCTTCTCCATCTCAGATCTCAGCCAAAGCTGCCAATGGTAGGCCCACAGAAGTCAATTTGCCCATAGACTTCCTCTCTGAGCCAAAAGCCAGCTAGAGAGGACACAGATCAGGACCTCCTATTTCACACTATCTCCCCCTGTTGGCACGGAAGTATACAACTCAGTTCTGGACAAAAAGAATTGGCGTATCCAACAAACTTTATGGATTTACTGAGTAATAAAGAAAAATATCCTCATGAATTAAGTGATGACCCATTATTTAAGAAATAAATCTATTTTCTAACTGATTTTTAAAATAAAATGACTTGGGGTTTTTCCTACACACCTGTAGAAGTCTTCTGCTTTTGGGACTTGGATCTTGGTATCTCTGAGAACAGACCAAACTTTCAAGTGCTTTTTAAAATAAAACCTTGCAAACTGCTGTGCTACAAAGCTTTTCTTAATCCAGTGCTTTTTAATTAATTTCACTGGGATATAATTCCCCTTATGCCTGAAATTCTTCAGATTAAAAAAAATAATCTAAATTATGCACAAATGACCTTTAAGGTCTCATTAGAAATAAAAATTTAAAAATCTTTTGCAGCCGTCGCCATTTTTACTCAGTGGATAGAGTGCTGGCCTAAGGACCGAAGGGTCCTGGGTTCAATTCCAGGCAAGGGCGCCTACAGCAGTTGCAGGCTCCTCCTCAGCCCCACCCTGATCAGGGTTCGGCATGCAGGAGGCAACCAATTGATATGTTTCTCTCACATTGATGTTTCTCTCTATCTTTCCCTCTCTCTTCCACTCCTGATAAAAATCAATGGAAAAATATCCCCAGGTGAGGATTAAAAATAATAATAATAAAATAAAATCCCCTTGCAGCAGGAATGTGTTGAGTTTTATAACATACAATGAGAAGCAGTAGAGTGATTGGGGTACTTAAAATCATAAATGTTTAATCTGAAAATAAGGCTCCTAAATTAATAATCTATTCTATAATAATTTATTTATTGCTATGTAAATCCTTATTTTATTAACTCTTTTTTTTTTTTTTAAAGAAGGTACTATGCAACCACTAAATGCCAAATACATTCCGGTACTGTGCAGAACATTCTTTAAAATAGACCAAAGTTCAAGGAACTTTATAAAAATAAAATAGAAAAAGAACAATTGAGATCTACTATACAAATGTCTTACTCAGTGAAACTTACTTGGATTACAATTCTGACATATCTCCTACTTTAAACCTTTTACCTCCCTTTCCAATCCAATGTACTTAAAAAAAAATCAAGACAACCTCTTTGCAAAATTTCCTCTATTTCTCTACTTTAAATATATCCACATTTTTATTTTGTTGTTCATAACAACCATTCATCTTTTTTTCATGCCCATCAGGGAAAAGCCCCATTTTATATTTTGAGAATAATTTTATAAAATGATATATCCAATAAATATTAATAGACAACATGGGGCAAGGAGCTTCTTATGAGCCAGGCATTGTTGTAGACATTTTAGGTAGATTATCTCATTTAATACCCCACCATAACCCTATGAGATAGATTCTATTCTATTATAAGCCCTAGTTTACAGATGACAAAACCGAGGAACAGGAAGGTTAACTAACTTGCCCCAGCTTACATGGTCAATTAGAGGCTAATCCACAATTCAAATCCAAGCAATCCTGTTCCAGAATCAACTACTATACTATGCTTCTTGGGTTAGGTCCCTGCTCTACCTCACCAAAAGCATCCTCCTGCCAAAAAGGAGTCTTAAAGGATGCATTAGCAATGTATTAATTTTGTCTTTTTGCTATAGGTTGATACATTTTAAAAAATGCATATCAATTCTCAATATTCTTTCTTTGATCTCATTTTTTCTCTAAATCATTTTAAACATATAATTTGGATTTTACACCTACATAAATTTATTTACATTTTCCTATTTTTATATTTTATTTCTTGTATGGTTTTATTAATTTATTCTTTCAATATTCACTGAGCATTTACTAGATACCTGACATATAAATTCACAGGCTCATAAAATCACAGGACTATAAATCTGAAAATAATCTTAGAGATAAAATGAATCAAAATTAATGTTTACAGTCAAGGAATACAAAATCAAGAGAATCTAGATTTCTTCCTTCTTAGGCTAGCCCAGAGAAAAGCTAATGCAGGTATTTCTCCTATGATCACCTGTACCCATTGGTTTGCTTCTCACAACTAGAAAACGTGATGTCATCTAGATACCTCACTCGGCAGTCTTCCAGATCATTTATGTAGATAATAAACACCGTGGATGCTGTATTAGTGTCCCAGGGCTGCTATAACAAACTGGGTGGCTTAATACAACAGAAATTTATTTTCTCACAGTTCTGGAAGTCAGAAGTCTGAAATTAAGGTATTGGCAGGGCCTTGCTCCCTCCAAACCTTCTAGGGAAGGATCCTTCTTTGTCCCATAGCTTCTGCTAGCCCCAAGTAAGCCTTTGCTAATAATAGCATAAATCCAGTCCCTGCCTCTGTCTTAAATAGTCAGTTTCTCTTTTCTTAAATGACACCAGTCATATTGGATTAGAGCCTATCCAGCGATTTTCAACTGTTTTTATCTCACGGCACACATAAACTAATTACTAAAATTCTGCAGCACACCAAAAAATATATTCTTTGCCAATCTGATAAAAAAATATAAGTATAATTTTTATTCATTCACACTGTTCGGCTATTGTTGTGTTGTGTAGACAAAAAGGGGCCACATACTAAACCTGACAAGCTCGGGGAACACCTGCGTGGTAGCCTTACAAACTCAGAGAACCTAAAGTAACCACATGGAATGGCCTGAAATTAAAACTTTTTTACTAAAAGCAGTTTATAGGAGGTAGTCATATGCTGGGCTAGAATCTCCCCTGACAAAATTCAAGCTTTACTGCGCTAGGAGGTGTGGCTCAGTTGGTTGGGCATCATACTGTGCACTGAAAGATTGCTGGTTTGATTGCCAGTCAGGGCTCAATGTTACACTCACATTGATGTTTCTCTCTCTTTCTCCCTTCTTCTCTCTCTAAAAATTAATAAACTATTCTTTTTTTAAAAGTCAATCTTTATCTTAATTGAGCCTGTCTATTGTCTTTTTGCATTCATTATAACATACTTTTGGAAAGTCAAAGTAATTTTCTTTTTCCAGAGGTCTCAAAGCACAGGCACTACACCAGAGAGGAAACCACAAATCCCCTTAATGTTATTGTCATCACGTTAATTGTTGACTGTTAATTATCCTCTACATACCTATGTAAAAGAAGTATGTCTATCATTTTACTTTTAATCCAATCCCAGAGGTCCCGCACACCCGCCCTTTGCTTTCTCCTATCTCCCTAAGCTATCACCAGTGGGTTTCATGTAATCCACTTACGATTTCTCTTTTCATTGTAATGTGTAAAATAAGGTGCAAAACTACCATATTTCCAGATCATTTTCTCAATCCTTTGTGATTTTGCTTCCCGGCAATTGTCTTCAGTTTGGCTCAAATAAATTCACAAAAATTCTCTACAGGTTTGGATATTTCTTACATTTATAAGTTGGCTGTTGTCTTTTTATTAGACAATCTAAGGAAAAAAGAGGCCAGTGCCCCTAACTAAAGTCAGGTATTGCATGTTTTAAAAATTCTTTGGCACACTGGTTGAAAATCGCTGGCCTATCCTAATGGCCTCAACTTAACTTGATTGCATTTACAGACTCTATTTCATATTCACAGGTACTGGTTATTAGAATTTTATCATGTCTTTTGGGGAAATACGTTTCAACCCATAATAGATGTGATCTTTAATTACTGAAGCACCTTGATCTTTACACTCTTTCAATTAAATAAATACATATTTATTCCTCTACCCTTTGATTTCTGATTTTAAACCTTTTCTTGGACCATGCTAAAAGCATATTTCCCATCCAATGGTGACTTCATATTTAATAATCTTTGGTAAAGAACATTGTCAAAGTCTTCTCTAGATTATTTTGTATACCCTATTATAAGAAAAGCTCTAAAAATAATAAGGGAGGCATGATTTCTTCCTTAGAAAATGTCCCCTTTCCCCCAGAAGGTTATTTTATTTAAATATTTGATGACTATTTGTTATAATGAATTTTAAGAGCTTTCCCAATATTCAAAAAAAATAATTTACTGAACCTCCTCTTGTTCTAAGTATGGCTCAAAGTCAAGGAAAGAGTAGTAAGCAAAAGTGCCTGTCTTCTTGGAGCTACAGTCTTGGGGACTAGCAGTGATAATAGAGTGCAAAATTATTTACTAAAAACATACATACATAAACAAATGTCATAATTAAATGAGTTAATACATATAAATACACATATTAAACTATTTAATGCATACATGCTTAAAAGAAACCTACCACATAGTAAATGTTAGCCACCAAAACAGTAGTAGTAGTAATAATAAAGATACTAGAAGTAAGTGCTATTTAAGAAGTGAAAAGGGGCAGGTGGGGGTAGAGAGATAATAAGAGAGTCCACTATAGCTAGAGTAGTTACAGAGATATCTCAAAGGAGTGACACTTGAGTGGAAATGAATAAAAGAAGGTAGTAAGTCCTATGAAGAACTGGGGAAAGAGTATTAGACAGGAAATAGGCCCTGAGATGAGAAGAAGCATGGCATACTCAAAGGGCAATAAGATCAAGAAGGCTAGATGGTGTTAGATGAGAAGAGTGGTAGGCTATGCTGGGGAGGGGTGGGGGGAATGGGAGGACAGGCACAAGGTCATGTAGCTTAGGCTATGATAAAGCATTGTATCTAGTTACATAGAGGTATGCCACTGGATGGTCATAAGCAGAGATATACATGACCATCCACAATGAGATCACTCTAGTTAATGTATAAAAAATAAAATATAGGAAGGGCAAGGGAGCAAGCAGGTAGTCTGGCTGAAGTAGTCTAGGTCACAGTTTATGGTGTGTCTTATTAGAATGATCATAGTGGAAATGCTAACAAGATGTCAGATTTGGGATATATTTTGGAGGTAGCAGCAAGAGAACTTGCTGACGAAGTGGTTGTGAGATTTGAGAAAGTGAACACAAGGGTGTTCCTCAATATTTGGACTTGAGCCACTAATTAAAGGTGAGACCATTTGCTAAGTGGAATACTGTGAGAGCAGCAGATTTGACAAGTTAAACTTGAGATTATCAGCTCAATTACTGAATGAAATAATCAAATTCTAAGCCGGTCTTTTCAATGAAGTTCACTTTAAGTGTCTTATTCATACAACCAAACTGTCATACCTTTTATATATAGCAGATATAAAATGGTAGAAATAACTACAGCATTATTTTTACATATTCAAGAACTATGTTACAGGATGATGACTTTTAGTAGGCATGTTAAAAATAGAAAACCTTCACATATAAATTTCAAAACTGTGTGCATTTAATTCTATTTTTAAAACATAGGTGAAAAATATCTCAGAAACCAAATTTCCAAAATTTTGGAAATTTGGTTTCTCTGACACTGAGCTCCACCTGCTGGTAATTTCTTATCTCTATGATTTACACTATGAAAAGGAATTGAAATATTAATGTTAAAGTGGAATATAGCTTCCACCATAAATGTAGTGAAAAGCCATCATGGTAATTTTTTCTTTCTTTATAAGCACCATTTATTGAGTTTAGCTATATGCCTGAAACTGCACTAAACATATTTACAAACATTGTCTCATTAGTGTTCAAAATAATTCTATGAGGTTTCTACAAATTGTTCCACATTTTACCAATAAGGAAATTTATCTTAGAGAGGTTGTTTGACTTTGTCTATGGTTATATATTTAATAGCATAGAGAGGATTTGAGCAAAGTTTTCTCTACCATTTTGTTCGCTTAGCAAACAGGAAACACTGCTTGAATAGAACTTAAAATATAGTATCACAAAATTTTGAATGTGAATGTGCCACTCTGATTCTGATAAAATTCTTTCATCTCCTCAACCTTCAATATTCTCATCTGAAAGACAGGAATAACTCCTTTGTTTTGAAGGACTGTTTGCCAGTAATATTTTACATACTTAGCATACTGTCAATTAGTTTCTTTGAATAATTTTCCTTAAATGACATATTAGAGCAACCTAACATATGAGTCTTTTACATTGCCAAATATTAATGGATCAAAATAAATGTCTGTTAAAGAATAATTTTGGGGGATGAGGTATTTATAATAACAGCATAAATGAAGCTGGTGCATTTTCATTCTCAATGCTTTCATCTGATGGCCTCTCAGACACTGTCCATTTATTAAGGGCTTTGCAAGTAGGTTGTGATTATTTTCTTTCCAGCTCAATCTGTATCATTATCATGGCTGATTTTTACACTCAAGGCCTCCAAATTCCTTGGATGTCTTCATCTCCAACAATGCTCATTCATGCTCAACTTCCGCATCATATCTGCCATTCATAATTGAGACTTAACCAGGCAGAAGTGCTTCGCTTGAAGATTTTAGACCACACTTGTTAGCTTCGTATAAACCTCTTACTTACTCCAATTACACTTGGTTCTTAAACTAGATTAGTATAATCAGCCCTAAACTGACCCAAGATTATTCTCCGAGGCCATACTTCCTTTCCCCCACCCCTCTTTCTTCCATAGGGAAATATCTGGCAATTATGTTAGGGATGAGACAATATAAGGCCTTTAGTTAGGTCATTTAGAGAAATTGATATTTAGCCTAAAAGTAATAAGAAGTCATTGTGCCCCGGCCAGTTTGGCTCAGTGGATAGAGCATCGGCCTGCAAGACTGAAGGCTCCTTGGTTCAACTCCCGGTCAGGGCACATGCCCGGGTTGCGGGCTCCATCCCCAGTGTGGGGCGTGAGGAGGCAGCCAATCAATGATTCTCTCTCATCATTGATGTTTCTATCTCTCTCTCCCTCTCCCTTCCTCTCTGAAATCAATAAAAATATATTTTTTTAAAAAAGAGGTCATTGTAACCATTCTTGTAGAGGTAAATATAACCAGATTTGTTCTGATTTAAAATTTTAAAAGATTACTATGGCTGGAGTATGGATAACAGGTTGGAACAAAGCCACTATAGTTGGTGATAGATAAGTGAAATAACACATTATCTCCTAATTGCATTTCTTAGTCATTATTTTTATTACTATTGGGATTGAAAAAATGTTCATATTTTTATTGAAGTTTATATTCCCTCTAATTATTACGAATTTCTTATTCATGTTCTTTGCCCACTTTTAATTGGTGCATTACTTTTTTATAAACTAATTTGGATGACTCACTTATATATTGAAAAACATTAATCCTTTATCATGTTTGCAGTACATAATATTCCCAGTTTTTATTCTGTAATTTAATTGTTTTACAACATAAAAAATTGTTCACTTATATTTTATTTAGTAGTTTTGTGTCTTTATCCTAATATATAAAAACCCTGGGTCCATCACATCCACAACAACTGGAGGCTCGACCAACCAGAAGTCAGTCCTGCAGTCAGCGCTGGGTTGCCATGGCTACAGGCGCAGTGACCCAGCACTGACTGCTGAGGGGGCTGCAAATCAGGCCTGGAGAGAGGCCTGAAGAGAGAAGCAGGGTCTGATCTGTAGCCTCTGTGGCAGCTGTTGATCAGCACTTGCCTCTCTCTTTCTCTCTGAGCCTGGCCAGCAGCCGAGCCTCCATTTCTCTCCAGGCCTCCACCGGGGCTGCTGATCAGCCACGCCTTTCTGATCAGGCCCGGAGATAGGCCCGGAGACGCTGACTGGCATAGAAACTGACCAATTAGAACCAAATCTGGGTGAACTGTGAGGAGCCAATGGGTGCCTAGGAGGGGGAGCTTTTGACTCTGACTAGCATAGAAACCAACCAATCAGAACCAAATTGGCCAGCAGAGGAGGGCAGTTGGGGGCAAGATCAAGCTGGCAGGGGATGGCAGTTAGGGGTAATCAGGCAGGCAGAGGCAGTTAGGGGTGATCAGGCCAGCAGGGAAGGGCAGATGGGGGTGAGATCAGGTCGGCAGGGGAGGGAAGTTGGGGGTGATCAGGCCGGCAGGGGAGAGCAGTTAGAAGCGAGATCAGGCCAGGAGGGGAGGGCCGTTGGGAGCGGGATCAATCTGGCAGGGGAGGGCAGTTGGGGGCAATGAGGCCAGCAGGGGAGGGCAGTTGGGAGTGACCAGGCCTGCAGGGGAGCAATTAGGGGCATCAGGCAGGCAGGCAGAGTGGTTAGGGGATGATCAGGCTGGCAGGCAGAAGTGGTTAGAGGCAATCAGGCAGGCAGGCAGACAGGCAAGAGGTTAGGAGCCAGCAGTCCCAGATTGTGAGAGGGATGTCTGACTGCCAGTTTAGGGATCGGGCCTAAAACGGCAGTCGGACATCCCCCAAGGGGTCCCAGATTGGAGAGGGTGCAGGCTGGGCTGAAACCAGTGAGGTAGCAGAAAAAACTAGAGGCCCGGTGCACAAATTTTTTTTATATTTGTATAATAAATCTTAAATTTATTTTTATGTGGCATGAGTTTAAGATATAAATTTACATTTATCAAACATAGAGCAGCAAAAAGAGAGAGAGAGAGTGCCTTACACTGGTCTGCAGGACTGTACGACCTAAATGCCTATTACTTCTCTCGCTCTGTCCCCTATTATTCTCTCTCACTCTGTTCCAACATACTGGCTTCCTTGTTCCTCCAAAACATGAAGCTGATTCCTATCTCAGGCCTTTCATCTGCTTTTCCCACTGCCTGGAATAATCTCATGCCAAAGAGTTTCATCACTTGCTCCCTTAGTTCTTTCAGATTTCTGCATAAATGCTATTTTACCAGTGAAGCTTTCCTTGACAAACTTATATATAGAAACACATCCCTAGCACCCTTTTCCTGCCATCTAGCTTTATTTTTCTCTAAGGAATTCACCACCACCTGACATACATATATGTGAAAGGCCCATGAGGACAGAAAACTTATCTTGATTTTGTTCACTACTGCATTTCCAGAATATAAAATGGCACCTAAAAATAAATAAATAAATAAAATGGTACCTGGCACTGGATACTAAATATATATTTGTTGAATAAATTAATTGGGGGGGGGGAAGTAGCTGTATATACACTATTATAAAATGATACCTAAAATAAATTAAGTAAAAAAGTAAGATACAGATCAGTACTGTTTATTTGCATTCAATGCTTCTGGAAGGTTACCTATAAGGTAGGCAACTAAGGACTAAGGAAGGAACACTTAGACCCTTTGTACATGTTTCTTACTGATTCCTTCTCTCCAAGATCCCTACCTTGGAGTGCCTCAGCCTTTGTTTCTCTTTTCTCCTCTATCTGTCCTCACTCACTTGATGACCTCATACAGTGAAATGATTTTAAATACCATTAGATGCCTACAATCAGGTGACTGAACTCCAGGCCCAAATACTTGTTTTTATGGACAAACTGAAATCTTGTTCTTCCTTATCAAAGCTGCTCAATGTGTAATCTATTCATGCGCTTGAAACAAATTCTGTTTTTCTAATGTTCCTGCTAAAAATCTTAAAGACATCCTTGACTCTTTTCTCTCATACTCCACAATTAATCCACGGGCTCAACCTTCAAAATACATCTAGGAGCTAAAAAGTCCTTGGCACTTCAGTGCTATCATCCTTGCTCAAACAGTCATTTTCTATACCCTGGGTTAGCATTCTTCCATCTCTGCTCCCCTTAAGTATATTCTCAACACAGTTATAATGATCCATTTCATTAAAAGTCAGAGCATGTCATTCCTTTGTTATAACCCCCCTCACACCAATGCCTCCCCATTCCATACAGAGAAAAGCCATAATCCTTAATCATGGTCTGCAAGGCCCTTAGATCTGTTCTCCATTACTTCTCTAATCTCACTCTCTATATACTTCACTTTCCGCTCCACTCAGACCTCCTCACTGTACTCTGAACAGTCCAAACATGTTCCTGTCTTATTGCCTTTGTAAAAATGTACCCTCTGACTGGAATGTTCTTTCCCCAGAAATTAAGTAACATCCTAGCTGTTCATGTCTGTTCAAATGTCACATTCCCAGTGATGCTTATCTTACCTTGCATTTAAAATTATGTCCCAACATTTGAAACCTCTAAACCCCCAATCCTCTACCCTGCTCCATTTCTACCCTTTGGCATTTATTATCTTTCATTATAAATACACAGTTTATTTTATTTACTAAGCCACTTGCTACAGAATGTAATCTCTAAGAGAGATTTCTTATAAGTTTTATTCACTGATGTATCCACAGCATCTAGAAATGAGCTTCACATATAACAGGTGCTCAAAAAACATTAAGTGAATAAATAAATGAAACATACTTATTCACAGAGAATTATTGTGTGATACTTAGTATTTATCATTCTCTCCTTTGTATTCTGGGCAAAATTAGACATGGTGAAAAAAGACAGCATTAGAAAGCATCTCTTCCTGACAGAGATGATTTTATTATCTGCTGCCACAATTTTTTTAAAGATTTCTGTAAATTAATAGATGGCTTTAATTTTCATCAAATTATATTGCCAAAATAAACATCACTACATCACCCGGCCAGCATGGCTCAGTGGTTGAGCATTGACCTATGAGCCAGTTGAGTATCGACCTATGAGCTATGGTTTGATTCCTGGTCAGGGCACATGTCCAGGTTGCAGGCTCGATCCCCAGTAGGGGGCTTACAGGAGGCAGCCAATCAATGATTCTCTCTCATCATTGATGTTTCTCTCTCTCTCTTCCTCTCCTTTCCTCTCTGAAATCAATAAATATATATATATTTTAGCCGAACCCAGTTTGGCTCAGTGGATAGAGCGTCAGCCTGTGGACTGAAAGGTCCCAGGTTCGATTCCGGTCAAGAGCATGTACGGTGGTTGCGGGCACATCCCCAGTAGGGGGTGTGCAGGAGGCAGCTGATCAATGTTTCTAACTCTCTATCCTTCTCCCTTCCTCTACATAAAAAATCAATAAAATATGTAAAATATATATATATATATATACATATATATATATATATATATATATGTATATATATATATATATAAAATCACTACATTTATGATATTAACCTGACTATACAATCCTAATCCTGATTACACACCTGGGAGTATCTATAAAAATGCGCAATCCAGGCCCCATTGCTTTCCAGTGGTACAGTCCTGAAGGCATTCTTCCATAGAAGCATTCACCACCACAGAGTTAGTGTTTGGTTAACAGTGCCTTTAATTAGGATCATATGGAATAATTAACTGTCTCTCTTACCTAATATTTTCCATGATGTCATAGTTTAATTTTTAGTTCTTTCAATTCTTCCAACATTGAACTAAATTTCTCTTGTTTAAATTTTACACCACTTATAAATATGAAATTTATAAGAAAGAAATATCAATAGAATTGCTTATGTTAATTTCAGGCTTTTCTTAAAATATTATTCATAAAATAATGCTTAATTATGCAAAAATTTCACTTATATAGGTGAGAGTATTACTAAGTTTTAAGAATTATGCATTGCAAATATTTCTACTTGTTTTATAAAATACTCTGTAAAATCACACTAATTGGCATCAATTTATGGAATGAGTAATTTACAAAATGTTACTTTATTACTTTGAACTACATATATTACATTAGTCCTTTGTAATTTCCTTAAAAATTACTAAAGTCATTGTTTCAATGAATACCTGATATATTTATAATTAGCATTTTAATTATTTAAAATAAATTGGGTAAAGTGAAATATGTGACATCACTTTGTAAAACTTTACAAGGTATTATCATTATTGAATAAATGGTTACAAGAGAAATGTGAAAGTGCCAGGAAGCATATATAATTTAAAATGTATTACACATTCTCTCTGAAACATTATTTATTCATTTGTTTAAAAGGCTTCTCTTCAATGATTATGAAAGATAAAAAAGTCTAAATGATCGTAAGCTCTTAATAAATAAGAATTAATGAATCAGTATATTTTAAATGTCAAAGTGAAGTTTTTAGTTGTAATTATCAAATCAGAATATGCTACATCTAGTGACATGAATAACTACCTTTTTCTATCATAATAATAATGCCAACAGGGGTCATATGCACACAGAATTACCTAAACTTAATGAGATGGCCAGTTTTAACCTATCTGCCACTAAATCAAGCTATTAAGTAACCAATTCTATACCCACATGGAGACAAGAAAATATTATTAACCATACTCAGAAAACAAAATGTTTACTAGCTAAGGTTTTCAAAAACCTGATAAAAGAAAAATCTTTAGAAGTTCCTCTGAAAGATTGCACATGCCAGATAGTTATCAAGAATCATAAGCAATAAAGTGAGGTCCTTTTTATCTGATGGGACAGTAAAAGAGAACAAAGAATTATAACTCATAATTCACAATGTAAGATATTTGAATCTGTTTAACATTCAAACTATACTATTCAGAACCGCATAAACCAAAAATTGCTAAAATATTAACTACTAGTGGCCCAGTGCACAAAATTCATGCATGGGGGGGGTGTCCCTCAGCCCAGCCTGCACCCTCTCCAATCCGGGACCCCTCAGTGGATGTCTGACTGCCAGTTTAGGCCCATGGGATCAGGCCTAAGCCCGCAGTCAGACATCCCTCTCGCAATCTGGGACTGCTGGCTCCTAACTGCTCACCTGCCTGCCTGCCTGATTGCCCCTAACCACTCTGCCTGCCAACCTGCTCGCCCCTAACTGCCCCCCCTTGCCAGCCTGATAGCCCCCAACTGCCCCCCTGCTGGCCTGCTCGCCCCCAACTGTCCCTCCCTGCTGGCCTGCTCGCCTCCAATTGCCCCCCTGCTGGCCTGCTTGCCCCCAACTGCCCTCCCCTGCTGGCCTGCTCACCCCCAACTGCCCTTCCCGCCAGCCTGCTTGCCCCCAACTGCCCCCCCGCCGGCCTGATCACCCCCAACTGCCCTCCCCTCCTGGCCTGATCACCCCTAACCACCTCTGCCTCGGCCCCGCCACCATGGCTTTGTCCGGAAGGACGTCTGGAAGGTCTCCCGGTCTAATTAGCATATTACCCTTTTATTAGTATAGATAGAGCCCTGGTGTATGGGTGGGGGCCAGCTGGTCTGCCCTGAAGAGGGTCCCGGATCAGGGTGGGTGTCCCCTTGGGGGTGGGGCCGGAAGGGGCCTGGGGTGGTTTGCAGGCTGGCCACACCCCCATCAGGGTGGGGGTCCTCACTGGGGGACGTGGCTAGCCTGGATGAGGGGTTGAGGGCCGTTTTCAGGCTGGCCACAAACCCTTGGGGGTGAGGGTCCCCACTGGGGGTGTGGCCGGCCTGGGTGAGGGGCTGAGGGCCGTTGGCAGGCTGGCCACACCCCTTCAGGGTGGGGGTCTCCACTGGGGGGCATGACCAGCCAGGGCGAGGGGCTGATGGCCGTTTGGGGGTGGTTTGCAAGCCAGCCAAGCTCCCGGCTTTGTCCGGAAGGACATCCAAAAGGTCTCAGGAAGGTCCCCTGGTCTAATTAGCATATTACTCTTTTATTAGTATAGATAGTATCATTATCTATAATGGTTCTTTATATGGACTGCACCCAACTATCCACAGACAAAGCCAAGGACATAGCTCAGGCTTTTTCACCCTTGCCACTATTGACATTTTGGGTTAATTTTTTGTTGGGTGTGTGAAGTGAGGGGCTGTCCTGTGCACTGTAGAATGTTTAGCAGCATCACCAGACTTTACACACTAGATAACAATAGCAATTACTAACTGTGAAACTCAAATTCAATTAAAAAATAAATAAATAAAAACAATGACAAATGTCTCCTGGGGCAGGGGTGGGGATAGAGGGGGGAGTACAACTGCCCCTTGGTGAGAACCACCAACATAAGATGAAAGAAGAAAGGAATGAAGAAATAAAGGGAGACAGGGAAAGTATTTGTACTAGGTATTCTTAAACAGTTAATAAAACTATATAAAATAAGTTTAATTTCTAGTTGGTGAATTTAAATGTGTTTATTGTAGTTTAAGGATATTTGTAAGAAAAAAATCTTATTGTGAACACAATAAACACATCTCAGATAAATAATATTCTACTGTTCTTAAGAAAAAAATTAATAAATAGCTTTCTCCTTATTTCTTACTTCTATCTTAAGAATAACACCCTACCTTCCTGCTGTCTCCCAGGAATAAAAACAATTGCAGTCTTTGTTTTCAGTTCTGAAGGCAAGAGAAGAGCTTTTTCCTCTGACTCTACAGGTGGTTCCTGAAAGTGCTCACCAGGTGACCTGGAGGTGACTGACAAGTCTATTTTGCATTTATAAACAAGTTTAATAGGACCTGCATATTAACAAGAGCAACAATTTGTTTAGAATGAGAATTGACTTTTGTATTCACTTATTACCTACATACCACTCTTCTGGTTTCTTGTTTGATTACTCTTTGGCTTACCATAGATGTAACTGATCGTGCATCTTCTTCATAATTTATTACCGGAGGTGGCTCTTTTCCATCATTTTCTTGCACTTTTTGCTCTAGTAATTCTTTCTGTGCTGTAAACTTTGCCTCAGTGCACCTCAGCTGCTGCACAGACTGTTTCAGCTCTTCAAGTGTCTGTTTTTGGCTTATCAGCAGCACAATACTAAAAAAGAACACATTAAGTATTGACTTCTTTAAGAAATGCAAACTTTAAAGAAACCTTATATATAAAGAAATCTTATATATGCTTTTGTTTTCATCTTTATGAATCCTACAGAATCAGAAGAATTAGGAAACTAAATAGATTTTGAGTCATCACAGAAGTAGCATTAACAAAATAGAAGAAAATGTTTGGAAGCCCAAATCAAATTCAAGATACTTTCAAATATATTACGGTCTATAGCATTCATTTTATTTTATAGCTAAACCATCTACCTCACAGAGTACAGACACTTAAGTCCAGAAGCGTAGGGCCTAAAATGAATTAACATGACTGAAGAAGAATCTTAAATGTACTTCATATCTCACATGGAATATAGCTAGGGTCAAATCTGTGCCTGGAGTAAAATAAATCAAATCAGGATGACAGCCTGGGACCATGTTGTTTGTATATTGGGAAAAGTGTGTGTTCAGAGTTGGGGAAAGCTGTTCTAACTAACACTGAGGGCTGAGCTGTTAATAAGGGAATGAGCATAAGTCCCCAAATCTTTCCAATGTCATCACTATAAAAACAAAAGACTTTCCAATCCCTCCTTTGGAGAACTACATAGCCACATGGTGCCTTATTGTGACTTTTTACCCCTTGGAGGCTGCCCCTAGTGGAAATTTCAAACTAACTCACCATATTTAAGCCGCACACACAAAAGAAAACCCAGGTAGTGGGGAACAACTTTGGAAACACTGTCATACATAGTATAATAATATCTTAAAGAACTGTGCCATGCACTACTAAAAGTAAGTTGTTTATATGTAAGAGACAATAGATTGTCAATAGAGGAAGCTTCAAAGTTGGAGAATAAGGTCAGAAAGTTAACTTCTTCAAATAGAACTTAAAAGGATCAACATAAACTGGGTAAGTAATCGAAGGCAGAAGGAACTCACGGTAAGAGAGTTTTATTTATAAATATGATGCTGATTGATATTTTGAAACTCAATTCCAATCAAATTGAGTAGGAAGCAACCTCAGTGATGCTCTAAAGAAATCTGAAATCTCCTCAATTATATTGCAATGAATTTCAGGAGATTAGCCCAACAAAAAGGTAGAGAATTGATTAATGTAAAAAGGTTACATTCAGTGAAAATTTATTTATATAACATTCTTGAAAAGACAAAATTGTAGAAATGGAGCACAGATTAAAGGATACTGGGGACTTAGAAGGGGGTGGAAAGCAGTGTAGCTACAAAAGTACAATATGAGGGAATCCTTGCAGTGATGAAAAGGTTCCAAGTCATGACTGTATCAAAGTCAATATCTACAATTATAATATTAAATTATACTTTTCCAAAATGCTTCCATTGGGGCAAAGTAAATATAAAGTACATGGGACCTCTATTAAGTCATATACATAGACAGCAATCTATAATTACCCCAAATTAAAAATTTAATTGAAAATATATATCACTGTTGCTGTCATCACTGTTGCTGGTAAGGTGAGGCTTTTGTCGTCTCATATGCCCTGGGTTCCTAAATAATCTGTTTTAGGACAGGCCTTTTTTATTCTCCTTCAGAAGTTCTAAGTATCTACTACATTGTACCACATTGTAATCAGAAATTCTGAGATACTATCCTACTATCAAGAATTAGGTTAAAATATAAATTTCTTGGTTTTTATTTTAGTGGTTTTTAAAAACAGTGAGACTTGAAGGGGCAGCATATGCCCTATTATATGGCTGTGGTCAATTTTCATGTCTTATAATGAAGTCAATGAGCAATACTAGCTGCTTCCAATTAATCCTATTAAGCTCTATGTATAATGACAATTTCACATACATTAACATCTTGCTTTTGTTCAATAGTTTTTTTTAAAGTATTGCTGTAATCACTATACAACACACTATACAATTATTTTATATGCTTATAACACCAATGAGCAAACAATTGTGTATATTTTAAGAAGAAGAAACTTAGAGTAAATACATGATTAAATAATACAAGATGCATAAGAAGCCATAAAGTAAATTTAAAAAACGGAAGGGATCAGAACCTATGCATGTGCTACTTATCGCTATCTCAAACTCCTCTTCATGTGGATTGGCACCTTCTGTCTTTCAGGTCTCAGCAAAGATGCCATTTCCCAGGAGACCCCTGGCCACCTATCTTAAGTAGGTGCTCCTCTATTCTATCAGAACTACCTATTTCACAGCAATTATGACAATTGTTGATTTCTTGTGTTGTATTGGTGCATTCCACAAAAGTATAAGCTTCATGAGACATGTAGCCATATATGTCTTACCTTTCATTGTATTCACAGCACTTAGCAGACATGCAATAAATATTGTTGAATTAATTTCCTATTTACATAGCACATTTTTTGGTAATACAAGTAATTTTAAAGTGCTGAGTCCAAGTTAAAAGTACCCTGAATTTGCAGACTAGAACAATATTTTAGATGGTTCAATTCTTACCTTCCCTACAGGCTAGATGTGGCATTTTGCAAGTCTCTTAAAACTTCTGGTCTACAGATATCATATAATTTGAAAGACAATTATGAATCAAAAGCTCTCTTAAGATCCTGCATGGCTCCAGGAGTTATGATTTTATGATGTAGAAAGTATTTTTAAGTACTAGGTGATATTGGTACAAGATTAATCATTCTCTTTTTGAAACTAAAACCAAGCAATAAAACCAATAGTAATGTTCTAGCTCTTTATGCCATTGAGTCATAAAAGACATATGCTTGGTATATTGTCCCATAAACTATTTTCTAATACAGTAGTCAAGGATCACAAATCAAATGAATATTTATATTATTTCCAGTTGAGTAAACATACTCTAAAAGTAATGATATGTACACTAGAGTGATGCTTTATGTTATATTAAAATCATACCATTTCTAGTGGTTGGCTTTACTCTCTTTACCTTATTTTTTTAGATAAAATTCTGCAACATTTCAACTGAGGGCTACTTTATTTATATGAGCTAAAATTCTGCTCTTGTGTGAATTTCATGTTATATAAAAATCATTCTCTAAGTTCACTTTTCACTTTATATTACTCAATTATAGGAATCAAAACTATCAAATGATTTCTTATATAATTTATTTTGTCACTATTATTATAAGATGTTTTAAAGATAATTACTTAAATCCAAATTTGTAGGTTTTAACTTTAGTCCTTTATTATATTATATTTTGGTAGATCCAATAATGGTATTTCTATTAAGCACAAAATTCAGTATGATTCCATTAATTTAAGAATGTAAATAGTACTTGTGAGGAAATGTAGTTTTATTGTTTTTGTTATTTTCAAGTAGCATTGTAATGAAGCTAATGTGTTACAGAGTAAAAATAATTCTAAATCTACTTTTAAAACTGAATAAAAATTGATTTTAATTATTTAAGTGCACTTAAATACACATATACACACACAAAAAGGAAACAAAATTGAAAATCAAACATTTCCCCAGAATCCCTGAAGACTTATTTGTTTAGCAAAATACTTTAACATGTTATTCAAAGACAAACTTCAACCCTACTAATATCTAAATTAATGAGATTCCACAATGACTATTTCGTTATGTAAATATTCTTAACATTTTTAAGATTTTTTTATTGAAGCTAGCAATAAAACCCCCGTGGTAACGAAGGGCTAATAGAACTTGGGTTAAACAAGACTCATCCTCTGAATTGCCTGACATAATTATCCCTTCTAATTTATTCTCCTAAGAGCACTATTAAAATCACAAGATCAAGCAAATGCTGTGATCAAAAAAGATAGAAACTTTGGAGTCAGGGACTCATGTGTTTTCTACCACTTAATAGGCATGTGATTCTAAGTTATCTAAATTCTCCTAAAGTTAAAATACGAGCAATTATACAGAAAGTAAAATAAAGATCATATTCATTGGCTTACTATATATAAAGCATCCAATAGAATGTGTAGAACAGAGTAAGAACTCAAGAAATGCTATTTCCCATATATCCACCACCCTTTACATTTAAGCCCCCTCTCCTCTACTCCCATTCTCATCTCCTGATAAATATAAATAGGTGAAGGAATATGGATCACACTGATTATGTAGATAAAGAGAGAGTCAAAGTCAACGATTTGAGTCAAGAAAGCATACCAAAAAAAATCAAAGAAACCTACAACTTCTAGATTAAGATAACACTTGAAGATTGCCTCTTCCAACAATATATGGCCATACATGCTGGAGAGAGGGTCAGCTACCTTATTGTCTTTCTTTATAACCACTAAATTTTAAAACAGGAGTCATTTACAATGTGTTCATTTACAAGCTGTAAAAAGTAGAACTACTTTGTCTTCTGTACACATGGGAAGAAATTTATTTGCAAATAGAAAAAAGCAAAAGATAATTCTATTTTGAATGTAATATTAGCAATGGTTGATAGATTTTATTTTTATAATCCAAATAGAAGATTTAGTGATACAAAACTGAAATTTTTCAGATTAAAGGAATGCCCAGAGTAACTTAAATTTCTATTCTCACCTCTGAAAGGCTCAGTGAATCCAATATGATATTTAACACCAAGCAGTAATAAGAACCATCCTATAAATGAGAGGCGCAGGCTCCTACCATGCTGAGTTGTACAATAGGATGGATGGTGCTGCCATTCACTGAAATAAGGAATACTAAGAGTGAACTAGGTTGGATTGAATTGGGTTGGATTGAAATTTTTAATTCAGCCTTGGACACAGAAAATTTAGGGTATTTTTAAGACATCCAAGGAGGCCTGTCAAGTAGGCAAATGACTGCATGACCAGAGAGTTCAGAGGAGAAATCTGGAAGTAATAAATGTGCATCATCTTTAGGCGATCACCCAGAGATAGAGTTCAGGGAGGTGAGTGGCATAACCTAGGGCCATGCCTTTAGTAACTTCAAAATGGATTGGCTGAGTGGAGGAAAATAGGTTTATAAAGAAAGAGTGGCCAGAAAGAGAGGAGTAAGATCTGGCATATTGGGTCCCAAAAACCAATTGAAAAGAGGAAACATAGCCCTAGCCGGTTTGGCTCAGTGGATAGAGCGTCAGTCTGTGGAATGAAGGGTTCCAGATTTGATTCTGGTCAAGGGCATATGCCCAGGTTGCAGCTGATCAATGATTCTCTCTCATCATTGATGTTTCTATTTCTCTCTCTCTCCCCCCCTCTCCCTTCCACTCTGAAATAAAAAAATATATTTTTAAAAAAGAAAAGAAGAAACATAAAGTCAGTAAAGTCAGATACCGTGAGGAGATCAAGTAAAACAGTTGCTAAATTTAGTAATGTAGAGATCATTAGTGATCTTACACATACCTATTTCAATAGTGATGGGCAGAAGCCAGATATATGAAGGTTGAGAACTAAGTGGGAGTTGAGAAAATGCTTGTGCATAATCACTCTTAGAACAAGTTTGACTAAAAAAAAACAGAAAGCGAAGACAGAGGAACTATGAAAATTTAAAAAGAATTATCTGGAGTGGGCAGAGTGATGAAGATTATTTTTAGGATCAAGACCTAAGCAAAGCCCTAACCAGTGTGGCTCAGTTGGTTGAGCATCATCCCATGCACCCAGAGGTCACCAGTTCAATTCTCGGTCAGGGCCCAGCCTGGCTCGATCCCCAGTATGGGAAGTGCAGGAGGCACCCGATTCATATTTCTTCCTCACTGATATTTCTATTTCTCTCCCCCTCTCCCTTCCTCTCTCTCTAAAATCAATAAAAACATTTTTTAAAGACATGCATATTTAAAAAGTGATACAGGATCCTGTTGAGAGAAAAAGGTGGACATAATATATAAAATAATGCAAATTTTCTAAGAAAGTAAAAGATGATGGGATACAAAAGACAGACACAAGAAACAGACTTAGAGTAAGGAGCAGTTCCTCTATGGAAGTAAGGAAAGAGAATGGGAACCAATGTGATGGATTTGGATATCTAGTCCCAGAAAATAAGAATTGCCACCTGATGATTCTAACTCTTTCTATAATGTAGGAGAGATATTCTTTTACTTCAGTGGGAGATAAGGAGATCAGAGATTTGAGAAAAATAAATATTTGAAAGTTGTGAAAATAAGAGCAAGCATAGACCAAAGAGAGAAATCCTACACATCACAATTTCCTTGAGTATGTGAGAGTATAACAGAAAGGACTCTACTTGGGCCAGTCACATGAAAGAAACTAATCCCTGTTGGAGATGCAAATCATTGCCAAAGTTGAATTACAATTTTTAAATGTTTTCAAAATTTACTTAAAACAGTAGAAAACATAATTAACACAAAAATTAAAAGCAGGGTTTAACAAGACAAGTAAAATCAGAGGTTTTGGAAAAACATTTACAGATCCAGAAATCAGCAAGAAAAACAATGGTGAAGCAGACTGCTATTTTTTTATAGAAGATTTTTATAGGTGAAGCAGACTGCTGTTTTTTAATATGTTTGCTTCCTTCTAACACAGTAGAAGCCAATTTCTACATATAACTGGCCTGCCATTTTCTTAACAAGGAATTCATAGTGAATCTTGTGGCCAGTGATGAGGGAAAGTAAAGATAACTTTTAACAGGATTTTTCAGAAAAGTGTTTAATGTAAAATATTAAGATATATAATCTGTACACTATATTAACAAACACATGCTATTTTTCTAGAGTCCTAGAAAGTATCTAAGTTTTATACTTAAAATGAAATTTCAGCTTCTAGAAATTTTATATCCATATACATGTAAAAGGAGTATTTAGTAAAATTTTATCAATTACACTTTCTTCCTTCAAGTTATTTTTGCTTTACTTACTCAGACTTCTTTTCATAGGTCTTAGAAGATTCCTCAATTCTTTTCTCCAGCTCCAGGACAGCCTCCTCTTTGTTTAATAGCATTTGCTGTGTCTGCATAAGTTCCTCTGCTAAAGTTTTCAACCTAGAATGGACAATTTTCTCATTATCAATCCATATATTAATTACATTCACTTCACACACACTCACACACACACACAGACACTCAGACATTTAAGGTTGTGATGTCCAAAACAGTAGCCAAATGTAATTTAATTTAAATTAAAGTAAAATTTCAGTCCCTTGGTTGCATTTGCCTCATTTTAAGGGCTGAACAGACACATGTGGGTAGTGGCTACCTTATTGGATGGTACAGAGCAGACCATTTTGTTGTCATTTTTTGTTAATCCTCACCCAAGGATGTTTTCCATTGATTTTTATAGAGTGGAAGCAGGAAGGAGGGAGGGAGGGGGGGGGAGAGAGAGAGAGAGAGAGAGAGAGAGAGAGAGAGAGAGAGAGAGAGAAAGAAATACCATTGTGAGAGAGACATATAGATTGGTTGCCTCCCAGCTGGGGCGGGGGATCCAACGTGCAATCCAGGTACATGCCTGTGGTCTGGAGTCCATTTTATTAATTCCACCTCATAAAATTTATCCAAAATAATATGCTTCAATGAGTGAAAAAATATGTAATCACAGGCATGTTTATTGTGGCACTATTTGTAATTGCAATAAGCAAAGGTGAACTTACTATAACGCTAATGACACATAACCTTCAGACACCTCACTTGCAAGATACCTTCCAAGGGTCTGTACTTAATTTATATTTGTAAATATGTATAGTTTTGTTCTAGTCAACCCCCCCAAAAAAAATTTGTAAGCTTCAGTCTCCACAAAACCTGCTTCCACCCCTGGCAATATTAACAAACTGGGAAATAATTTAAATGTCCATCAATAAATAACTAAATTCAATAATCATGTTACATGAAAGCAGTAGAACACTGTACCCTATTAAGAGTTCATAAGTGTTAAGAGAACAAGGCAAAAGACTATGCACAGAATAACCCCACTAAAGTAAACAATTTATATACATGTAGTGCTTATATATACATACTGAAAAGATACATACATTTTTAAATGAATTAACACTGGAAACTAGAAATGGGGTCTATAAAAAAAAGAGGGAGAACCTTGATTTTGATTGTATACCCTTCTGTAAGATTTTGCAGATTTTTATTATCTGCATGCATTAGTTAATTTTGAAGGATTTGACTGTATTTAAAGATTAAAAAAACTAAAATAATTACTATGGATAATAACAAGTTTTCAGTACTTATACAACACTTTTGTATTCCCAAACCACTGGATATCATCATCTATATCTTATAGAACTCTTACAAAGACCCAACTTCTTGAAAAATTATAAATTATAAGTTTTCAATACTGTCACATTGTGATATTTGGGTTAATAAAAAAAACAAATGAAATAAGTTGACAGTTGCCTGAAGTAATTTCCTGACATCTTTATTACTGCAACATAAATGGAATAAACCTTTTTTATTAATCTCATAGCAATTTATGTATAACCTTCTATACCAACGCACAAATATGTATTAGTTTTTCTCAAAATTAAACAGAAGGTGACTTCTAATCAACCATGCAAAAGTTTTTGTTAAAGATAGCCACCAGCAATCTGACAAATCCGCCTACATTCTATGTAACCTCTTTGTTTCCCTTAATCAACCTCTCCTAACATATCATCTGCTTCTAATATTTTGCCTATTTCCAAATCTTTCCAACTCACTCTTTCAAAAAGTATTCCCTAAAATAGCCTCATATAATTGCATAGAATTCACCCCAAAAACAAACTTGAGCTAAGACTGTGAAAACAGGCAAAAACAGACTTGATAAAACCAAGGCCCTTCTTAAGACATGAGAGTATTGCAGTATTTGTCATGTCACCAATTGAGAAAGTTGATTCATACAGTTTAATAGGTAAAATCGGTTCCATTCCCACAACAGTCAGCAAACAGTTTCTATAAAGCTCTGGAGAGTAAAATATTTTAGGCTTTTCCACCAAGAGACAAAATCAAGGAATATTATATAGATATTAATATAAGAAAAAGGAGAAAAAGTATCCACAAATATTTTATTGACAAATTCAAAATATAATAATAATGATAATTGAGTATAATTTATCATAATAACAGTCTACTATGAGGATAGAAATATTTTTAGGGTGATAATGTTTAACTTCATTGAAATTCAAAGCTAGTGCTTATCATCAAAATCAGCTACAAATATTCACTTGTTAAAGCAGATATATAATGAGATTTTATGTATTTGATCTTTGAAAATATCTTTTCACACAGATAAGTGTTGCCAAATACCATTATCAATCCATGAGCATATGATTTCAATTGAGTATATTTATTGCTTAGCTGGCATTTATAAAATTATATTACATGCTTTTTAGCATGTCACTATATTGAACATTCATCACTTCTAAAGTTAGGTGGGAACTCCTCAATTGCACAAGTAAGTGGATTTTGAAATGTCGAAATATCTGCACCAAGTTCCAAAACATGCTGCTAGAAACATAGCTTGAACTCAGAAAATTCATCAGCTACAAATTTTGTAAGAATGTTGATCTTGCTTTGTGTTTAAATGTTCGACTGCACAGGAAGTATATAAAACAACCTGACATTTCCTGGGATTCAAATAACATTAGTTGTCATCTAAATGACTTTACTTCAGTGTAAGTACTGCATATAAGCACTATATTAGCTCGTAATTTTAGGTTGAATTCAATAGGAAAATTATCAAGACTTTAGCACAAGCTAATATTCAAAACTTTGACAATTCAATTTTCAATAACAACAGTTGAGGGAAATTTTGGTTATTTAGAAATATTTCAATCTGGGCTCTGAACTAAAAAATAAACAAACAAAAAAACCACCAATAAAACTTTCTACTTCTAAATAATCAAAGTCCTATGCGATAGGGCAAGTCAAGATTTTCAGTTTCAATTTCTAACAAAAAATCATGTAATAGATGATGGTAAAGTCCACAAGAGCAAATGAAGGTCATTGGTGACATGATTGATTCAATAACATATGGTTAGATTCAAATATTTTTCACAAAGTACCTTGTGATGAATAATATAATGAATAACCATAGGATTAAAACTCTTAACATTTTCATATGCTTTGTAAATTTGTTCAACTAAGCCTCTTTCTGATCCACACATATTTTTAACACCATCATTTGTTACACATCTTAAAAGATTCGACTTCAGTTTATACTGGATTAGTGTTGTCTTAACTTCCTTGAAAATATTCTTATCTGTAGTTGACCCACTCAGGCTATACACAGAGAGTAAGTCTTCAGTCACTTAAAACTAGGCATTGACTTCAAATAAACAACAGCTGAGCACTTTTTGATCACACCTGCTAACTCATCAAGAGTCAGGGGAAAGCACATGAAATTATGTGAGTTGTTTTTTTTAATCAACTAATGATGTAGCTCTCAATGTCTCAGCTCTTCAAGCAAATATTCTCACTGAAAAACTAATTGTTATAACACGTTTATTTTCACTGGACATATTTTTTCAGTACTGCAATGAAGCACTACTTAATTAATTCATCATTGGTAAATGGCTTTGCTTACTTGGCTAACAAATGAGCCACCCAGAAACTTATTTTGGTTGCATTCTCATTTACATATTATATTTTTCTAAAGAAAGTCTGCTGTAATGAGGTATTCCATTTTAAGTCCTCTAAGTTTTCTGACTAGCACTGTTCTCTGAGCTGGTAATATTGAACCGCATGTGTATTTGGTAATGTAAGCATATATTGCATTATTTTAGCACAGCCAGGGTATCACTGCAAAATAAACACAATGCTTTACCATCTAATTCAAGAACAAAATAATCCACACTCCACTGTGACTTAGAAGTATGGCATTCAAAATCCATTTTCCTTTCTTGTTTTGACTTAACAGGCATGGACTAATATTAAAAAGTAAATAAAATGATCATGGGCAGCAATATGTGTGGCACTCAAAATGCTGTTGAGTTATAACTTTGTCAACTATGATCTGTACTGTAACAAGGAGCAGTGGGAAGCAATGAGAATACTACACATGGTCTCTGTCACAACTGCTCAACTGTGCCATTGTAGCAGTTTACCTGTGGACCACAGGCAAATGAATGAGCATGGCTGTGTTTCAATAAAAAGTTTGTAGCCCGGCTAGGGTGGCTCAGTGGTTGAGCATCGACTTATCAACCAGAAGGTCATGGTTCGATCCCTGGTCAGGGCATATGCCTGGATTGCAAGCTCAATCCCCAGTGTGGAAAATGTGCAGGAGGCAGCTGATCAATGATTCTCTCTCATCATTGATGTTTCTAACTCTCTCTCCCTCTCCCTTCCTCTCTGAAATCAATAAAAATATATATTTTTAAAAAATATGTATACATTTTTGGGACACCCTGTGTGTGTGTGTGTGTGTGTGTGTGTGTGTGTGTGTATCCTATATATAATTGGTAGGTAATTAATAAAAGTACAGTAAAATGCTCAGTGGCACATATTTAGATGGGCAAATGCAATAACTTTGTCACTTACTCTCATATCACTAGATTTTCATCAAGCCTGAAAAAGAGCAGGCAGCAAAACTGTATAATCTTGTTTTGGATAAAGATACTAGTTGTATAATAATCTCAGAACCTCTTACATTTATTTGAGAAAACTCTGATACACTAAACAAAAACCAAGAACATAAATTATTAAATTTATGAGTAAATTTCTGATAATGAAAATAATTTGTATGTTACATTGAAGAACCTAAGAAAAAGAAAAATTTAAAAGGTGTCATCTAGTTAGTCCATTGTAAAAAGGCTACTTTTCCCCAATAATTCTATAAAATTTGAGGAATTTAAGTTCATTAGAAATGGATTGAAATTCAAGCATTAGTCCTTCGTCATTTTGGGTCATGAAGCCCTCTAAAAATTTGCAGGGACTTCCCCCAAGAAAGTAACACACACACCTCTACAATTTTAGTGGGCTTATGGCAGAGATTTTCAATCCTGTACGCACATTAAAATCACGTGGAAAGCTTACCAAAAATTCCAGTGCCTGATTATACCCTCAGTAAATATGATTTAGTTGTTTTGGGTTGGGTCCCAGGTATCAGCATTTTCTAAAGCTCCCTAAGAAATCTTAATATGAAGCCAGACATAAGATCCATTATTCAGAAACTCCCTGAAATTTCTCCATAAAACAGTCTTCATTCACTCACTCACTCAACAAAGATATAAATTAATCATTCACAGCATCTGACATCTAGCCAAGAATTGTGAAGAGTCCAAGAGAAATGTGGTCCAATTTTCTCTGTTTCATAGTCACTACTAATCAGCAGTCTGGGAGACTGCCAGTATGACTCCTATTTATAGAAAAATTCTCCAGCAGTCACAAATATTAATGACCCTCACTTCCAAACTAAGATAACCTTTCACAATGGACAGGTGGTCACTGACCTCTTAAACAAACATAAAGGAATGCAAAACAAAAAGGGAAATGTTTCTGAAGTTTTTCTTAATATTATTTGATATTAACACATTAGAGCTCTTAAATGAGCTAAGGAAAAATGTAGAATACAGGTAAGCACATTCTATAAAATATTAGCATTTTCTAATAGAGTTTTTGGGAGAGTTCTTCTCTAAAACTACTTAAAGCCAGTGACTCAGAAACAAAGGCTTAGTAAAAGGAGCTGACACAATGAAAGGAAAAATGAATACCTAATATTCTGGAGAGAGTCATGCTAACAAAAGAATTCAAAGAGATGAGAAATAAAACCACATTTATTTAACATTATTATCAATGTTTGCCCCAACATGCTGCCCTACTTACCCCATCCATTCTCCTCCATTTCAAGATATAGTCTATGAATATACAAACATACATAATGTGCCATTTTTTATTAATAGACTCACACCATAAATATTATTCTATAACTTGTTTTTACTCTTTATCATATACTTTAGATATCTTTCCATATAAGCATACATACTAACCTATCTTATTTTATTTAAAACCTGCATAATGGGAAAATTATGGATATGCCAAAATTCATTTAACCAAATCTTGATTAATGAATATTTAGGGTGTTTCCAGTGTTTTGCTCAAATAAAAGGACTGTTTGAGATCTTTATAGTCCTTAGCCTCTATTCAAATAATATCATCCTACCTAATAAAATAGTAATATGCTAATTGACCGTACCTTCGCTATGCCCACAGCCAATCAAGGGGCTATGCAAATTAACCCAGCAAAGATGGCGGGGCAAGGGGTCAGTGCCCGCCACCAAAGAGATCCAAGCCAAGATGGCGGACCGGGGCAGGCGGCGTGGGTTAGCGCCCGCAGCCGCCCGATCACACATCACAGACCGGGGCAGGCGGCGTGGGTTAGCACCTGCAGCCTCCTGACCAGGTCCGTGATTGGGGCTTGGAGTCAGCCGCCGCCATTGCAGACCGGGGCAGGTGGTGTGGGTTAGCGCCCGCAGCCGCCTGACCAGGTCCCCGATCTTGCATCACGGATGGGGGCAGGCGGCGTGGGTTAGCACCCATAGTCACCTGCCCAGGTACGTGTTTGGGGCTTGGAGTCAGCCGCCACCAGCGGCGGCTGACTCCAAGTCCCCATTGCAGACCGGGGCAGGTGGCGTGGGTTAGCGGGGGATCACGGATCACGGATCATGGACCGGGGCAGGCGGCTTGGGTTAGAGCCCGCAGCCGCCTGACCAGGTCCCCGATCACGGATCATGGACCGGGACAGGCGGCATGGGTTAGTGCCCGCAGACGCCTGACCAGGTTCCCGATCGGGGCTTGGAGTCTAGCGTAACAAAAAGAATATTCAGCAAAAGCAGGAGACAAGGTTTCATAAGTTCTCCCCCAGGTCACCAGTGTTCTCTTATACATTTTAATTATCCCAGACTTTGCCTGATGGGATTTGATTTGAATTATGCCTGATAGAGATTACATGGCATGATTACTCTGCAATGGCGGCGGCTGACTCCAAGCCCCAATCACGGACCTGGTCATTCTTTCTTTTTGTGGTTGCCTGACTGAGAAAGGCCTTGGAATGAGAGAAGGCACTTTTATTTTCCTTTTTCATTCTTTAGAGGCTGAGGAATTAGTTATATGAAGAGGTTAGTGAGAGAATGAAAGTCTCATGCTGTATTTTCTGTAAGTTTTATCATATGGACTATCAAAAACTTGGTGGGATCCTTTTCAAGAGGTGTTACAAAAATTATGTTGGAATTAACATTCAAGAGTAAAAGGAGAGAAGTGAGTGGTGGGTAAAGGAAAGAACTTTGTCCTAGAAACTATATAGAAGCCACATAAACCTTCAGATTCTTACTCATTGTGCTTTGGAGGTATTAAAGGATAACTTTTTAAAAAGGTAAAATCATGGCTCATAATCTGTATAGATAAAAGGCTAAGTGACCAACATTTGTCCATCCATCCGACCAACCGGTACATATGACGCACACTGGAAATTTAAAAATAAACTTTGACTCGCACACGTGCCATACATATAAAGCTCTCGCTGGCGCTAATTTGAATGTTGCATTTGGTGGAAAAGTTCTTTTCAGAGGGGATTTTTGTGTTGCCATGCTATATGATTGGCCATAGTACAAACGAGTTTAAAGTACTATAGTGTTTGGGGATGTTTCATACAGTTGTCTCTTAAAACAAATATGAGATCAGAAGATTCTACTTATAGTGAATGGTTAGTAAAACTTGGAGATGGCAAACTTGATAGCAGTTTTCATTTAGGAATGGATATTATTGAAATTCCCCATGAAATGATTTTTAATGGATCTATTATTGAAGCCACCTTTGGAAATAGTATATCTATAGATAATATTAAAATATATATATAAACGTGCAATTCTTTGTCCAAAAAAATGATCACATTCAAAAATTAAATGAAGAAATTTTGGATATACTTGATGGAGATTTTCACACCTATTTGAGTGATGATTCCATTGACTCAACAGATGATGATGAAAAGGAAAATTTTCCCATTGAATTTCTTAATAGTATTACTCCTTCGAGAATGCTGTGTCATAAGTTAAAATTGAAAGTGAGTGCAATCATCATGCTATTGAGAAATCTTAATAGTAATGGGGTCTTTGTAATGGTACCAGATTTATTATCAAAAGATTGCTACCTAACATTATCGAAGCTGAAGTATTAACAGGATCTGCAGAGGGAGAGGTTGTTCTGATTCCAAGAATTGATTTGTCCCCATCTGACACTGGCCTCTCATTTAAATTGATTCGACGACAGTTTCCTATGATGCCAGCATTTGCAATTAATAAATCACAAGGACAAACTCTAGACAGAGTAGGAATATTCCTACCTGAACCCGTTTTCGCACATGGCCAATTATATGTTGCTTTCTCTCGAGTTCGAAGAGGATGTGACGTTAAAGTTAAAGTTGTAAATACTTTATCTCAAGGGAAATTAGTCAAGCACTCTGAAAGTGTTTTCACTCTTTTTTTTTTAAATATATATATTTTATTGATTTTTCACAGAGTGGAAGGGAGAGGGATAGAGAGTTAGAACCATTGATGAAAGGGGAAACATTGACCAGCTGCCTCCTACACACCCCCCACTGGGGATGTGCCCGCAACCAAGGTACATGCCCTTGACCAGAATCGAACCCGGGACCTTTCAGTCCACAGGCTGACGCTCTATCCACTGAGCCAAACTGGTTTCGGCTGTTTTCACTCTTAATGTGGTATACACGGAGATATTAGAATAAGTTTAATCACTTTATCAGTCATTATTTGCATCAATGTTGTTTTTATATTATGAGTTTGTTATTGTTGTTATATCATTTTGTTGTTTATTAATTAATAAAATTATGTATTATTTTCATATACATTGTACTCATTTCCTTTTATCTCTCACACTTTTATTATAGAGAAAGGGCAAATAGCAATATTAAAATATTTCCTCTAATTAATTCCCTCTCAATGTGCATGAATTTCATGCACTGAGCCACTAGTATATATTAAAAAGTGATTTCTCAGAAACCCTCATTCATATGCAGATATTAAAAGTGAGAAAATTTAACCTATGAATTATTTGAAGTATTTTTGTGTATTCTGAATTTAATAATTAATTAAGTGACATATTATACTTTGTAGCAGTTTTCTTTTCATATCATTGAACTAACAAAAAAATTTCAGATATCAAATATTTCTAAAGGCCCCTGAAAAATCTAAGCATTGTGCTTACAGTCCTTAATGTAAATAGTAATAAAAGAAAAAAAATACATAAACTGTACCATGTGCCAAGGAATATTCCATACATTCTATATTTATTCACAGAATGTTAACACTATGAGTTGGACCATTTTACATTTAAGGAAAATGAGGCATAAAGGAATTAAGTAATCTGACCAGTTTCACAAAGGTAATAAACTGTACTGTCAGGATTCAGACTTAGGCAACCCACCATATTATGGCTATACACATACATATCTTTGCATATTTGTAGGCTAAAGTTCTAGAAGTAGAATTCCTAAATCAAAGTGTATGTGCAAGTTGAATTTTGATATATATTGCCAAATTATCCTCCAAATAGGTTACATTAGTTTTCATTTCTGCCAAGACTTCATGAGGGCTTATTCCTCTATAACCTACACAACACTGGGTATTATCAAATTATTGAATCCTTGCCAATCTGGTAGGTGAAATAGCTTCTTTTAAGAAAAACACAAAAACCTCATATTTAATTCTCATAGAATTACTGGTCATTTGCATTTATTTTTCAGAAACTATCTGTTTGCTTATTTCATTCATTTCTATTGAACATAATATTTCAACACAATCAATAACAAAATTAATAAATTAATAAATTAATGCCTCAGGAAAGAAAAGGCCTAGGGTATGATTATTTATTATTTATTGTATTATTTTCCATACAAACAATTGTAAACCTACTTTAGTCCCACCCTGTATTAGTTTAACTTTAAAGCACTAATATCATGTTAAAAAGATAGATTTTCCTCTTGCATTACATAGAATTAATGAAATTACCTTAGATTATCTTGACAGTGCTAACAGACACATTAAATAACTCATTCTTGGAATAAAATTCTTAAGGAAAACCTAATCTTAAACTCATTCCTAAATTTAGAAACTATTCAGTGAAATGTAGCTAATTTTTTGCCTCAGTAAATATGTCTTCTATTACATTATCAAAGATGTAGTCTTGAATTTATTACATTTTTGTTCATTGCTTCATCATCATAATTAAGAAATAATGATTTTAATCTTACCACATTACACTCCAAAATCTACCTGTTCATTCTTTTTTGGTGATTATTAAAATAAATTGATTCATCCTATATAATAAAACCCTAGTATGCAAATTGACTGAATGGCAAAACTTCTGGTAGCTATGATGTGCACTAACTACCAGGGGGCAGACGCTCAATGCAGGAGCTGCCCAATGGTGGTCATTGCACTCCCACGGGGCTCAAGGCTGGCGAGGGCAGCGGTGGTGGTGGGAGCCTCTCCAGCCCCCAGGCCTAAGTTTTCAGTCGGACATCCCCCGAGGGCTCCCGGACTGTGAGAGGACACAGGACAGGCTGAGGAACCACCCCCGCCCCCAGTGCACAAATCTTGTGCACCGGGCCTCTAGTTTTAGTATAAAATCCTTGAAAGGATTAACCCTTGGAAACTTAAATATACAGTAAATATATTTCTTAATTCATCTTTATTGTTGAAAGTATTATAGGTGTCCCATTTTTTTCCACCACTGACCCCCTCCACCCCACGCCTACCACCACCACCCCAGGCCTACTACACTATTGTGCTAGCATATGTCCACAGTAAATATATTTTTGATGAATAAATTATTGGGGAGCAATGTAATAGTTAAAAAAAAAACAGGAGTAATTTATATCATATTCCTTCACCAAGCAGCACAGGAATTAAGAAATGGAATTTGTCACTAAAATTGAGAAATCCTATCGTCATTCAACTCTATTGTTTAGAGCAGAGTTACTCAACCTCAACACTTTTGACATTTTTACCAGATAATTCTTTGCTGTAGGAGGCAGTTCTGTAACTGAAGGATGTTCAGCAGCATTCATGGTTTCTACCCACTAGATAGATAACAGTAACACTTTCCCACCTAATAAAAAAAAATGTCTCCAGATATTTATTGTCAAATTTCTCCTTGGGACAAAACTCACCCAGGGTGAGAATCACTGGTTTACAGATAACTGACATTGTAACAGTGTATCTAAAACCAAAGTGAAACTATTATGAAGGGCTTCAAAACTTGGGACACATCTTCAAGAATCCCAATATAGCTGCTAGGAAAAACCTTCTAACGCAGGTACTCCCATGCCTCCATTCCTCTCAGCAACAGTCAGTCCACCATAATTACTAAGCCTTCATCTTATACAAGTGACAAGCATTGTTAGTTTCTTCAATCCCATTCAGTTACTTACCTACAACACTGTTACTGAACACAGAAAGGAGATTGTTTAATTGTATTAGATGGAGACTTTGGGCTGACTCTTTTGAGATAAACTTCCAACAGGTCAGATGATATAACATGCCCAATATTAAAAAGCAATTGAGTACATAATCATTTCTAGTTGTGGTTCTGGCACAGAAACAAGTACATATAGGGCTTATTAATAGATATGTTTCTTTGTGTTGCTCCTGATAAAATCAAGAGATAGGTTAAATATATAAGAGTAGAATCGCTTAATTATATTTTCTAAATTCAAAAGTGTACTATTAACAGGCTTTAACATTTGGAAAGGACTAAAAAAACACATTAAGATTTCTCAAAAATCCTTAAAATTTTATGAAATAGCAACAACAAAGTGAAGAATGAACTCTTTTACTAGCCTATAATAGAAGACATCCCTGCTTAAGGAGAACTCAATTAAAAGTCAAAGTTTTGTACTAAATGCTGCTGACATCTACAAGTCTCTTATCACTAAACACTCATGTATGTCTTCATTTCCAAAATGGTTCTGCCAGTAAGTTCTGAGAATGAAATGGATTTTTAAAAAACAGGCTTTGAAAAGAATAAAGTATTATTCCAATATAAGATATTAGCAATAACTGAATGAATACATTGCACAGAATTTTGATTTTTGGAATTACCAAAATTAATTAGTGAACAATGAGTAAAAGTCAACATATTTCTCAAAACATTTCATTCTGACCAAACAACAATCAGTTTATTTATTTCTGTTTTTAAAATACGTTTTTATTGACTTCAGAGAGGAAGGGAAAAGGAGAGAGACAGAAGCATTAATGATGAGAGAGTATCATTGATCAGCTGCCTGCTACACACCCCTCACTGGGGATTGGGCCCACTACCCAGGCATGTGCCCTGCCTGGGAATTGAACAGTGACGTTCTAGGTTCACAGGTTGACGCTCATCCACTGAGCAACACTGGCCGGACGGTTTATTTTTAATTTACTTTTCATTACTTGCAAAAAATAAAAATTGGGATTTTAAATTTCAGAATGTACAACTATAAATAAAAATAGTAATATTTAAAGCGTTCAGGTTTTGCAAATACTTACGTTACTTGCAAACTTTCTGCTGTTAAATTATTCCACATAATCTCATTTGCCTGAAGATTTTCATTTTCTTCTAGTAAGGAAGTATCAAACTCAACTTCTTGCTCTTTAGCAGCTGATGTTCTAGTAAAGCATGCCAAATCATTTTGATTAATATGAATAGCCTATCATGATATATCTTAGTACACACCAAAGGCAGAATATATTTTCTCATCAAAAACTATATTCACAAAGTAAACATCAATAAAATAAATCATATTAAACCCCAGGCAGCAAAGATCTAGTCATGTAATTTCAACCTTAATTTCCTCATTTATAGAATGCAGATATTAAGTGGTTTTATTCCTGTCATAATGGCAATGAATATAAAATAAGATGATGAATGCTTGGAGAAGTAATTGATACATTATAAAATTTAATACACAAAGTCATAGTACTATTACTATAGAAATGTTAAAAAGAAAAGACACTTTCATGGATGGATTAAATACAGGCTTAAGAAATGATATAGTGACAACCCTAAAATTTTTAAAGATCACTATCTAAATAGTTATAATCTTGGAGAAAAGACTTTGAAAATAATTAAAAGTAGACAAATTAATCTGAAATATCTAATGTCCTAACAAGCTCATCAATATCTCTTATTTCAATGTAGTTAAATATTATATGATATAAAAATAATATTGCTATTAACACTGAAAGAAGAATGACAATATCATACATACCTGTGAACATCTATAAAATCATTGTATTCTGTGCTAGGGTCTATCTGCTCAACCGACATTTGAATCTCTTTATGGACATTCACTATTTCCTCCGTAACAAGACTAGTTATCTGGCTGTATTCATCAAATATGCCTTTTCTGAAAACAAAAATAAAATTTTACAACATTTTAAAGTTTATCAAGAAAACATAGAACTAGAAAGGATTCAGAATAACAAACACAAGAAATATAATATCAATATTTACAGATGGTAGTTTTATGTACCTTTTCCAACCTGTATTTGAGGTGTCTAAATGTAAGGTCAGTGTTGATCACTTTCTGTTTCTCAACATTATCATAGAAATGTTGGATTCCGTAACATGGAGCTGTGGGTCCACAATAGTCTCTTTAATGTTTCTTTCTAGTATCTGCAACTTCCTCATATGCCCTGCCACTTGTGTCTTCTCTTGCTCCTGGGCCTCTGCTCTCCTAACTTCAATGACATCTAGATATCTCCTCCTGGCCTCCACTCAGTAGCAAAAATGTCAAAAAATTTTTTAGCATTACCTAATAAATGCAAAAGGAAAAACTATTCTGTTGCAAAGACCTGATCCCAACTTGAGAATGCTATGCCATTGGTCATTACTGGCCTCAGTAACAAGTATGGACAGACAAGTTTATCCTGCATATTCCCAAATAAATACAAGGTATTCTCTGTTTTTCTTTTCCAAAATCGTTACCAAATTTGTCTTATTATAAAGTATTTTCTCAGTTATTTTATTTTAAATAGCAAAATAATGTTTGGGCAAAGAAAAATTAGACTTAAACTGCTTCAAGCAGTGCTAGTTTGGAATGATTATAAAAATCACCTGATAGACACCATTTTTTAAAAGGGGGGAGACAGAGAAATTTAATAAGAATTTAGTAAGTATCCCTGAGGATATGAACTAATAATAATTCAAAGTACTGAATGATACAAATGTAAATAGCCTATCTAGATACCTTATAAAGAAATACAGTAAGTCGTTATGATGTGGAGATCATTAATATTCACCTTTAAGACAAATGGAGCGGGGGCATGAAGTCTAACATTATATGAATGAGTACTTGTGACATGGGTTTCAATTTCAGTGATAGCATCATGGTTGGATTTTTTAAATGCTAGGTCTGAACCAATTTCTTAACAAGTAAAGATAATATGCTGTGGGAAACCATCATATGTCTTTAAAAGATGTCCTAGTGATGATGAAAATAATATTATTGAAGATTCATGTGAAGAGTTTGAAAACTATTGATTCATTAAATGGAGAGTAGGAAAATAAATATTTCTGAATAAACACTATGTAATTTAAAGTAGATGTAACTAAATGTATTTATTAAATGTTTTAAGTAGAAATTTCATTATTTTTATTAACAACCTTAAAAGTATACATATTTAAGTTGACTAAAAACACTTTATCTTCTTGGGAAAATAAGGGATCACCTAACCCAGCTAATAAGGGAGATGAAGTCTACCAAAGGGTGGCTTACATTTTTCTATTGTCTTAAATCAATATGTTCGGTACACATGTGTGCATTTAACCAACATATACTGTTAGCTCCTTGAAGGCAAACATTGTGGCCTACTCATCTTTATATTCAATGTGCTTTGCAGACAGTAGAAGTCTAATAAATATTTGTTGATTTTAATCTCATACAACAAGAATATACCAAATAAACTTTCAAAAAATATTTTCTTCACACTTTTCTGTTGCTCAAAATTTAAATTCCCAACCCTGTGGAGACAGATTTCCACTTCTTAATATTTGTCAACTATTGAAATTTTTTTCATATAAATTTCCTTTTAATTGGAGCAAAACAAACACATATAAAAAAGAAGGGAAATTCTTGGGGTCGGCTAGAAGGTTTAGGAGAGAAGCATAAACTAAAGGGATACCTAAAGTGAAAATCAAGAAGAATTGAGGTAAAACAGGTCTGAAACACCCATGGGTCTGGGTCAATAATGAAGCTCACAAAACATAGACAACTTTTACACAAAAGCTTAAGTAGGAGAGCAACTAATATTAAAATCATTTTATGACAGGATTTTATGTCAAATACAAAATGTAACTTACAGTGCTTTTATCATTTCTTCTTGCATTGTCTGTAAGGAGTCCAGAAGCAGAGGAAGGGTGGTGTCATAATACTGATTCTGATGAAGCTGTGCCCCTTTCAATGCCAATACATATTGATTATGTAACATATGAAGTTTCATTGTGGCTTTGTCGTAACGCTCCTTGGCCTTTTCCGTTTCTTTCCCTGAAGAATCATTGAAGACAGTTATAAGAGAGATAATAAAAAAGTTTTATCTTCTCTGTGTGCACACAGAGCCACCACTATTTTATGTTATTTCACTCATTTTATGGCTAATCAAAAGTTTGTTGAACATACACTATGTGCTTAGCTCTATGCAAAGTACTATTTATTTGCCAATACAGAGGCCGCTCTGAAGGAGGCATGCACTGCAGTAACTGTTTAGTGAATGAAGGATAATGTACAATTTATTTGTAAAACTGTACAGATATATGATCCTTCTCATGTTCAAGCAGCTTACACCAAATTGGAACAACAGTGCATATATATCACCAAGAAAACAAGAAATTTTGTAAATGTTAAATTTTGAGGTCTATGTTTGAGATACCAACAAAGACAAGGGAAGTTGGGGGACACTTTGTGGAGAAAACAGACCTTAAAAGATGAGACAAGTCTGGAAAGGTAAAAGAAAGACAAAATAGACAATAGTTCCTCCCTCTTTCTCCTACCTTCCTTTCCCTTCCTTCCTTCCTTCCTTCCTTCCTTCCTTCCTTCCTTCCTTCCTTCCTTCCTTCCTTCCTTCCTTCCTTCCTTCCTCCCTCCCTCCCTCCCTCCCTCCCTCCCTTCCTTCCATCCTTCCTTCCTTCCTTCCCTCCTTTCAGGGAAGAATGTAGGTAGGGAAGGAGGGAGGGAGGGAGGGAGGAAGGGAGGGAGGAAGGAAAGGAAGAAAGCCTTAAATGTACTATTAACAGGCTTTGACATTTTAAAGAATTTTGAGAAATCTTTTTTTTAAATAAATCTTTATTGTTCAATTACAATTGTTCCTCTTTTTTCTCCACATAGCTCTCCCCTCCACCCGGTTCCCATCCCACCCTCTGCCCTTACCCCCTCCCCCGCCAGTCCTCATCCATATGAGTACAATTTTTGTCCAGTCTCTTCCCGCACCCCCCACACCCCTTTCCCCTGAGAATTGTCAGTCCACTCCCTTTCTATGCCCCTGATTTTATTATGTTCACCAGTTTATTCTGTTCATCAGATTTTTTATTCACTTGATTTTTAGATTCACTGTTGATAGATATGTATTTGTTGTTCATAATTTTTATCTTTACCTTTTTCTTCTTCCTCTTCTTAAATATAATGTGTATATATTTCATATAATACTGGTTTGCCGGTGATGAACTCCTTTAGCTTTTTCTTATCTGTGAAGCTCTTTATCTGACCTTCAATTCTGAATGATAGCTTTGCTGGGTAGAGTAATTTTGGTTGTAGGTTCTTGCTATTCATCACTTTGAATATTTCCTGCCACTCCTGTCTGGCCTGCATAGTTTCTGTTGAGAAATCAGCGGACAGTCGTATGGGTGCTTCCTTGTAGGTAACTAACTGTTTTTCTCTTGCTGGTTTTAATATTCTCTCTTTGTCTTTTGCTCTTGGCATTTTAATTATGATGTGTCTTGGTGTGGTCCTCTTTGGATTCATTTTCTTTGGGGTTCTCTGTGCTTCCGGGACTTGTAAGTCTATTTCTTTCACCAGGTGGGGGAAGTTTTCTGTCATTATTTCTTCAAATAGGTTTTCAATATCTTACTCTCTCTCTTCTTCTGGCACCCCCATAATTCGGATATTGGTACGCTTGAAGTTGTCCTAGAGGCTCCTTACACTATCTTCAACTTTTTGGATTCTTTTTTCTTTTTGCTTTTCCGGTTGATTGTTTTTTGCTTCTTTGTATTTCAAATCTTTGACTTGACTCTTGTGATCCTCTAGTCTGCTGTTGGATCTCTGTATAATATTTTTTATTTCAGTCAGTGTATGCTTAACTTCTAGTTGGTCCTTTTTCATATCCTCGAGGGTCTGGCTAAATTTATCGGTCTTTTCTAGAAAATTCTTGAAAAACCTTATAACCGTGGTTTTGAACTCTATATCCAGTCTTTTGCTTTCCTCCATTTCTTTCATTTGTGATCTGTTTCTTTGTCTCCGCATTTTGGCTGCTTCCCTGAGTTGATAGAGTGGCTTTGTGTGCTAGGTGTCCTATAGGGCCCAGTGGCTAAGCCTCCCCAGTTACCTGAGGTGGACACTCTTGGTGCACCCCTTTGTGGGCTGTGTGCACAGTCTTGTTGTAGTTAAGCCTTGATTGTTGTTGGTATCCCTGGAAGGATTTGACCTCCAGGCCAATTGGCTGTGAGGATCAGATGTGTCTATCCAGGAGAACTGCTGTGCTGGAGACACCCTTATGAGACAAGACTTGCAAAAACCTCTGTGCTCAGCTTGGATGGGGCGGAGTCTCAGGGTGGAGCAGACAGCAATGGCTTCCCTTCAGCCCTGCCCTAAGAGGCCCCTGGGTCTCAGTGTCCTGCGGTAATCGCTGCAAGGACCTCTGAGAGAAAGCCGCCGTCAAGTTTCGCCCGCTGCCAGACAGTCCAGTTTCTCCCCGAATGAGTCTGGGTCCCCAGAGTCTCGCCCAGAACTGGAGTTCAGAGCTGTCGGGAGCTTTTGTCTCCCTCCCGATTGAGAAAGCCAGCTGCGTACTCAGTTGCCAGCCCTCTCCGCGCGCACACCTCCATACCTCTGCCTTCTGCAGTTCCTCTGAGTCTCAGTGTGCTTTCCTCTTTCCTTCTAGTTGTAGAATTTCCACTCAGCAAGCCTTCCTGTGGTCCTGGATGATGTCCGTTTTGTCTTTTAGTTGTAGTTTTGAAGTGGTTGTGCAAGGCAGTAGTCTAGGTGTTTACCTATGCCACCATCTTGGTTTCTCTCCTTGAGAAATCTTAATGTGTTTTTTAGTTCCTTCCTTCCTTCCTTCCTTCCTTCTTTCCTTCCTTCCCTCCCTCCCTCCCTCCTTCTTTCCCTTCCTAGCCCCTCCCTTCCTCCCTTTTTTAATTTAAATTCTTCATTGTTGAAAGTATTATATATGTCTCGTTTTCATCTCCCTAGCCGCTCCCACCCCCCAGCACATGCCCTCACCCCACTACTGTCTCTCTTCCTTCCTTTCATTCAATGAATATTATTAACTGATTATCACTGAGAATTGTGCTAAACACTGGTAACTCAGTATTCAGCAAAGCAGAGTCCTTGACCTAAAGCCCATGGTCTGGTGATTTCGACTACCGAGTGAAAACATAGAAATAATAAGCAATGGTACCTAGGTAGGCAAATAAATAAGCTCAAAGAGAGTAAATTTTGAGGAAATTAAGAAAATATGTCTGTATAAATAGGGCAATTTTAGGTTGTGAAAGCCTTGAAAATCAAAGCACAAAAATTAAGACTTGATGTAGGACAAGTCTAGGAGATAATGAAAATATTTTGAACTAAAACTTTTTGTGGCTCCTTTACTAAAACTATTCAGAAAATATTTACAGATAGATCATATGAATAAATAACTATATAAATAAAAATTTTAAGTAAATCTTTAATTTTTATGTAAATCAAATAAGTATTTCTTGCCAATTACATACATTTATGGAATAAACTCTTCAAAATATTTATTAATTTTTGCTCTCTTTCCAAGGAGAGTCCTCCAAATGAATCCTCTCCCCAAAACAGATGTTATGGTGAGAATTTCCGACACCAGAGGCTCTCCTCTGCGGCCACTCTGTTTAGGTTCAGCACCTATCTGAGTATTCCTGGTGGGTAGGGATCAGAAAAACATACTCTATTGGAGAATATCTCCAGCCCAGAGCCAAAAGCAGAGAAAAAGTCAGAGTTTTCGCAGAGATGAGACCTCAGACCCCTAAACCATGCCCAGGCAGAGCAACAGAAGAATTCCCTTGATTTTCTCATCATCCCTCTAATTCTGAGGCACAGAAACTACATCCAGCTAGTGGAAAAGGAAACAAACCTTTCTAGCAGACTAGCATGTCTCTTACCAACAAATTCCAGTGCTTCCAAGTACTAGAACCACCACTCACTTCTCCTAGGGAGCTGCCCATCATTCTTTTACAGAGCATAAATCTCTAACCATGCTCCCTTAGCTGTTCATGCACATGGTGATATTAATAACTGTTCAAGTTATTCACAAAATATTGCCCTAGAACACTTGTTTAACTTTATGACATAATTTCTCGATTATAAAATAATGTAATCACTAGGGCATCTCCCCGACCTCTCTCGCTGTTGACTGGAAAGAGGTTCTAACACTGGAGTGGGAGGATAAGAGCAAACATATTAATTCCGATCTATCTGAGGGAATCAGAAAAAAATAACATTAGCCACTAAATCAGTGGGTTTTCTCACTTTCAAGTTACGAATGACCCACAGGATAATATATTTGGATAATATATTTTATTTCATTAATCAGTAAATAATCATACAAAGTTTTAAATATGTAACTGAGATAACAATTCATGAAATAATTCATCATCTTACTATATCAAGAATGCTCTGCGATTTTTTTATTCTATTATATTTTAACTAGAGGCCCGATGCACGAAATTTGTGCAAGGGGCTTGGCCCTCGCAGCCCCAGCTTCATCTGGAAGGTCATCTGTATGGTCGTTCTGCTGTTCGGTCTAATTAACATATTAGCTATTTATTATATAGGATTTTAAAATCTGTTTAATGTTCATTCAGAAACAATGTTTTTTGTCTCAGTTAATATAAATTGCTATAGAAGTTTTAACTCACTCTATATTACACTAGGGATATTTTTTTAATTTAGCAATTAATAAATCACTTCAATAATAATAATCGCACATAACTTTTAATGTAATCAGGAGCACCTTCCCCTACTGTTAAGTTACTATAATTGTTTTGTCATAGAATACTATATTTACCTATAAACATTGCTACTTAGCATCCTTCCTGCAGAAATACATTTCAAAAAAGTCCCTAAGAGTCAATGCCATTGATACATTTATGGCCAGCCCCACATCCTTCCTTAAAAATGACAACCCCTTTTTCTCCCTATCCAGACAAGTCAGGAGGAGACTTCTATTTTAAACTGACGTCCAAAATTCAAAGTGCATACCTGACCAAAAAGAAACCAGTCCTTTGGCTGGGAGCTAAGTCACATTAATGCCTGAAAAGAGTGAAAGTCCCTGAACTCGAGAAGCTGCCAAAGCCCTTTCTAGGATCCTTTTCTTTAAAGTGGCTTTTTTTATGTGTGGCAGTTTGTTGTTGTTGTTGTTTTGGTTTATCATTTTTAAGCTACTAGTATTTTAAGTTTTTGTCACTTGAAATTCGACAAATTCTGACTACAATTCAAAATATCATTGCATTTACCAGTATACAGATAAATTGATTTCGAATAATAAAAAAGTCTTCTAGAGTCCAAATGTTCATAATAAGAAAATAAAGGAAGCATATACCAGGACAGAATTTTTCAGTATTGTGTTCTAATTTATTAAATTTCATTATAACTTATATAACTTATATAACTAGAGGCCCGGTGCATGAAATATGTGCATGGGGGAGGGGGCAGTCTCCTCAGCCCAGCCTGTACCCTCTCCAATCCGGGACCCCCAGGGGATGTCTGACTGTCAGTTTAGGCCCAATGCCTCTCACAATCCTGGGCCACTGGCTCCTAATCGCTCACCTGCCTGCCTGCCTGGTTGCCCATAACTGCCCCCACTGCAGGCCTGATCACCCCTCACTGCCTCTGCGTGCTGGCCTGATCGCCCCTCCCTGCTGGCCTGGTTGTCCCCAGCTGCCCCCCCTTCTGGCCTGGTCACCCCCAACTGCCCCCTCTGTTGGCCTGATCACCCCTCACAGCCCCCCCACCAGCCTGGTCGCCCCACACAACCTACTTGTTCAGTCGTTTGGTCATCCCTCACTAACCACCCTGCCAGCATGGTCACCCCACAAAGCCTTCTTGTTCAGTCGTTTGGTTGTCCCTCACTAACCCCCCTGCCTGCCTGGTCATAGGCAGCCATCTTGTGAGGGCGTGATGGTCAATTTGCATATTACCTCTTTCTTATGCAGGCTATGCATAACCCATACACACAGAAAATAGTGTGGTGAAGGCCTGAGAAGGGGCAAGAGTAGGGTGGAGGAGATCAATGTGAGGGAAAAAGGAAAATCTGTAGTATTTTCAATAATAAAGATATATTTTAAAAATTTTACAAATATATTTTTTTAAATTTTATTATAAGTTTAAAAGGTATAACTAGTAAATTCAATGAATTCCATACATGATGTTATTTTTTAAATATTACTTTTTATATGAACTCTATTATTCCTAATTATTACTAGGTTTTATTAGCATGTAACTTCAAGAGTCACACTCTCCACAGAAACATTTTCATGGAGACCTTTAAAACATTTAAACCACCCATCTGTCCTATTTGTACAGATTTTTAAACTGCATAGTTCCCATATGTCTTTCTAGCTGGTGCAGAATTCATTAAATATGCAATACTCACCTCACTAAGATTTTGTAATCCAAAATAACATTAGAAAAGTTAAGAAGTTCCCAGATACTTTTTTCCTTATCAGATTTAGTGTATGACAAATAAGCTAAAGAAAACTATTATAGCCAAATCTAATTATCATGATTATTAACACAATTTGGAAAAAAAAATTTTAAACCTTTGAAAACATTGAAGGCAGATTCCAGTACATAAAAATAATGGTAATAAATTATTTTAAAAGCTTTGGGCTTAAAACTAAATTTTTTTTTTGGGGGGGGGTATATGTTTTCATAGAGATTGGGGGACCTGTTTTTGTACTCTACAGCTCACATATACCTGTGCATTGGTTATAATGTGTACTTGGCACAGTCACATGATTGATTGATTATTCTGTCTATACTACCCTGCACCCTCCCTCCCTTGTAGGAAAATGAAAAGTTTGGTACGATTTGGAAAGAAATTCTATTATATTTTTTTCCTTACTTGTTTTAAATAAATATTTAGGGTCCCATTGAGACTATGTAAATAAATTCAGGAAATAATAATACTGTGTAAAATTCAAAATTGCAGGTAAACTTTTTAAAATTCTATTCATCTAACAAAATATATCGCAAAGAAACTAATGATTCTTGCCACATAAGCTTGTTGGCTCAGAATATCTCAGATCACTATTATACTTGTTTAGCTTTTAAATAACTACATTAGAGCTGAAAATTAATATAAAGTATACAACGTGAATAAATTCTCATTGACAGATACAGAACTGTACCTCTGTTGCTGTATACTTTGTTTTGTTTTAATGAAAGGCAATGAGCAGGGCATAGAATTATTGTGTGTCAATCAGCAGGGAGTAAACCATCCAATTTTTTTCTCTTCTACATAAATTATAATTCTTTTGCCACCACTTGTTGACAAATCTGTTTAATGTTTGTAACAACAGAGTATGCATACATGTCATGTATTATGAGGCTAACAAAGCTCAACTATGTAAGCTTGACCTTCACAAAAGACAATCTATTTACTTTCATATTTTTTGTGCTTTCTATTCATTATTTTGCTGTTTAAAATGGTCCCTAAACATAGTGCTGAAATGTTGTTTAGTATTCTTATGTTTAAGGTGGGTGTGACGTGCCTTATGGAGAAAATAGATGTGTTAGAAAGCTTTTAGTCATGAGTTGTAACACTGTGGTTCAATGTTAATGATTCAACAATATATATTAAACTAGTGGCCCGGTGCATGAAATTCGTGCACATTAAAAGGGGATTAATTAGAGGAAATAATTTAATATTCCTATTTGCCCTTTCTCTATAATAGAAGTGTCAGAGATTAAAGAAAATTAGTAAAATGTATTTTACTACCTCCTGTATGTATTTTACCTCCTCCTGTCAGAGTCTGGGGCACACCACAGGACCCAGAGTCAAGTCCCCGCCCACCCACATGCACCTCAAAATCGCGTGAGACCCAGGCCTGGCTGCCCCCGCCCCCGTTGGGCTAGATCCAGACCCGGCCAGTCCCACCCTTGTCGCGCCCCGCTGAGCAGGGGGCGTAGCCTCAGGTCCCCTGGCCTGGCACCAGGATGGGGGGGTGTGACCTGAGGTCCCCCAGATGAGGGTGGGTGGCATGCCTTGAGGTCCTCCGTCAAGCCCCGCCAGGTGGGGGGCATGGCCTGAGGTCCCCCGTCAAGCCCCGCCAGGTGGGGGGGGGGGGGGGGGACACAGCCTCAGGTCCCCTGTCAAGCCCCACTTGCAGGGGGGCGCAGCCTCAGATCCCCTGTCAAGCCCCGCCAGGCAGGGGGGCACAGCCTCAGGTCCCCTGGCCGGTGCTGGGGCTGGGGGTGCAGCCTGAGGTCCCCTGGCCTGGTGCCTGGGTGGGGGGCATGATCTGAAGTCCCCTGTCAAGCCCCACCTGGTGGGGGGCGCGGCCTGAGGTCCCCCAGCCTGGCACTGGAGTGGGGGAAGCAGCCTGAGGTCCCCTAGCCCAGCACCAGGACAGGAAGCGCACCTTGAGGTCCCCCCTCAAGCCCTGCTGGGTGGGGGGGCGTGGCCTGAGGTCCTCCGGCCTGGTTCCAAGGCAGGAGGCTCGGCCTGAGGTCCCCTAGCCTGATGCCAGGGCGGGGAGCATGGCCTGAGGTCCCCTGTCAAGCCCCATGGGGGCAGCGGAGGGCGTAGCCTCAGGTCCCTGCTGATTGCTCATTAAGGCTCCTTAAGGGAACTTGGCTTCAGCTGTGGGTGCAGCCATATTTGTGATGGAGTGATGGTCAATTAACATATCCCCTCTTTATTATATAGGATAAAGTATCTTTAAAAAGAAACACACACAAAACAATGTATTGTTAGGTGTATTGGTGATGTATTTATTGCTCAACTGTCAAAACTGTGACTCTGCTAGGGACAATGATTCAGTACTCAGGTAATGCTAATTTAGTTCTCACAGTAATTTTATAGAGTATAACTACCAAAAATAACAAGAATCAATTGTATAACCAGAATCTGACCACTTCTAATCACATCTGCTACTGCCACCCAGTCCAAAGCAGCATAAACTGGGCCTGGATTACTCCAATAGCCTGGAAGCAACTGGTCTTCTACATCCATCTTTCTCCCAATCTCAGACTCTTATTTTCAACAGGCTACCAGAATTCTCCTGTAAAAATGTAAGTTAGTTCATGTCATTCCTCTGCTCAAAACCCACCAATGGCTTCCCATCTTACTCATGGTAAAGGGTTTTAAAGAACTACCAAGACCCTTCATAATCTGTGTCTCCCTTGCCACCACCATCATTCTTCCTCTGATTCTCATACCTCCATGCCTTTCCCTGATCAATCCTTCAGATCTAGCCACACAGATGACTGTAATACTTCTCAGATATGCTGGACATGATCCCATTTCAATGACTTTGCTTCGTCTATCCCCTCTGTCATGGAGTAATCTCTGCCCCATAAAACCACGATTCATTCCCTCACCTCCTTCACTCTTTATTTAAAGGTCTCTTTCTCTATGACAACTAATCTGATCAACCCCAAACACCCTATCTACCTATAGTGTTTTCTCCATTGTAATTATTACCATGTAATTAATATACTATGTTTCACTTTTTAAAAATTCATTAGCTATCTTCTGCTCTAAAATGTAAGCCTTATGGAGGCAGGGATTTTTGGATATTTTGTTATCTGTAATATTCCTAATATAAATAACAGTGCCTGGCACATAACAAGAAAATGTATGAATTGCTATAGTTCTTATTTTAAAAATAAATTTAAACAAATAAAATTCTTAAAAAGTTAAAAGTTATAGAAAGATTACAATTTTACCTTCTGCATCAGTTCTAATAATCAAGTCCAAAACTAATATTGTTAAGGAGATCACCTATAAAATATAGAGGAAAATCAGCAAAAAGATTTAACTTCTCTTAACCTCTTTATATGTGAAACTTAGTTTTATTAAATAAAACTAAGCAAAAAGGGCACAAAGCAAGTAATTATGCTTTCATTTTATTTTTTGGAAGTTACCTCCAGAATATAAGTGAATCATGGAGCATATTTCATCCCACATAATATTTCAGTATCTAATAAGAATATTATAACTGTCACTTCAATTTCTATAGCTTTAACCAAATGCAAATTTAGATTAATAACTAAAAGTGACATTACTCTTTATGACCTTGTAGAGTTCCTATCATATTAAGCTCCATGCAGGGAAAAGCATTCATGCCTTAAGTTAGCTGCTAATATATTATGTACTAATAAGTAGGTCCAAAAAAAAAAGGAAAACCTCTCACTTTCAGGTCACTTTCAATAGAATTGATAATCAGCAAACTCTCCTTCGGTCTTTAGCAAGTCCTGTATCCAAATGTATTTCTTCTCTATGTTGAACTGAGAGGTAAATTTGAATTTCAGAATATTTTTCTAGAGAACCTCCATTCATCATCCATATCTAATTTTGATTTTTAAAAATCTCTAAGATTTAGAGATTATTGAATAAAAAGGCCAGTTACCATTATTAGTCAACTCAAAATGAGGAAATCAACTAAAATAGATTTTTAAAGTTTTATTCATTTTTTAAATTTTCAATTTATTTAAACACAAATTAACCATCTGTCTGAGATCTGAGCTCATTTCAAACTGGTTTTCATAATTAAAGTACTCTAAAGAGACAACTCAATGGATCTAATCAATTTAATTGGCTATAAAATATCATAGAACTATTCATAATGAATGAAGAGACAATTTAAGAAAATCTACTGCCAATTACAGAAAACTTTACTTTTTTTTTTTTTTTGAATGAGACATAACAGCTAATTCACCACAATCTAGCTATAGGTTTCCTCTTATTCCGTCTGCATAGCGTAGTGAGAGATTGTAAATAATCAGGGAATTTACCAATCCCTTAGCACTCTTTTGTATTTCTCATACAGAAAGAAGAATTTGAAAGAAAGATTGTTTCCTACTCTTGTCATAAAATTGTGTGAGGAGAGCTCCCTTCAAACTTCTCCAGACTGACTCGTATGGGCATGTGTCTTGTGAAGTGGCTCATCCTGTCTTGTTTTTTTCCTGAACACGATGTGTGATAAAACAGAAGCATTCAGACTTCTACCCACGTAAGAGAAACTCCGACAAATGCTATTGTCTGTATTTTGAGGCTTGGTAAATATAAAACACTAGTGTAATTCTATCCATATAAAATCAATTAAATATGTCACATCAGAATACATAAGTATGAGGTAGTTATTTTGAACATCTTTCCTAGTACTTCAGTATATCTTTAAGTAAACTAGAAAATAAGATTAGTAAATTTACAGACATAGCCATAGAAACTAACCAAAATAAAACAGAAGAGAAAAAAGACAAGGGGAAAAAATGATCACAGCATCAGTAGGCTGTGAGACAGTTACAAGCAGCTTAATACACAAGTACCTGGAGTCTCTGAAGGACAGCAGAAAGAGAAGAGGTGACAGTAAATATATGTGAATATATAATGGATAAACGTTTTCCACACTCGCCCTACCCAGTTTGGCTCAGTGGAATGAGCATCGGACTATGGACTGAAAGGTCCCAGGTTCGATTCTGGTCAAGGGCATGTACCTTGGTTGCGGACACATCCCCAATAGGAGGTGTGCAGGAGGCAGCTGATTGATGTTTCTCTCTCATCAATGTTTCTAACTCTCTATCTCTCTCCCTTCCTCTCTGTAAAAAATCAATAAAATATATATTTTCTTAAAAAGCTTTCCACACTCATTAAAACTATAAACTCTCAGGTATATATACAAGAAGCTCAGAAACCACAAACACAAGTAAAAAAGAAAAACCACATCATGACCAAATTACTCAAAACCAATGATGAAAAGCAAATCCTAAAAGCTGCCAAAGGAAAACAAATTGTACAGATAAAATAGATAACACAGCAAAGAATAATGCGAGGGATAATAAAAGTCACTTCATAATGATAAGAGAGTCATCAAGAGAATATAACAATCTTGACTGGTTATACACCTAACAACAGAGTGTCAAAATACATGAAGCAAAAAACTGAGATAACTATAAGAAGAAACAGAGAAATCCACAATAACAGTGGGAGATTTCAATTGCCCCATTTCAATAATTGATAGAACAAGTAGACAGAAAATCAGTAAAAACATTAAATATTTAAATAACTATATTAACCAACTGTACCAAGCTGACAAATAGACCACTCCAACCAATAATAGAATACATAGTCTTACCAAATATACATGAAGAATCAAGATATGCCATACTATGGGATATATAACATATACATAAATATAAAGAAATAAAGTCATAAAAAGAATATTTTCAGACCAAAATGGAATTAAATTATGAATAAAAATAGAACATCTCAAGAAAAATCCCATAACTTTAGAAAATTAAATAACTCAATTATAAATAACCTATAGATCAAAGAATAACACAAGGAAATAAGAAAGTATTTTGAACTGAATGAATATGAAGACACGATTGTATATAAAAAGGATATAATGTTGCAAAAGAGTACTTAGGGATATTCATAGTACTAAATGCCTGCATTAGGAAAGAAAATAAGATATTTCTCAAATCAATGATCTTAGCTTCCACATCAAGAAAATAGAATAATTGGTACAAACTAAGCCTAAACAACGCAGAAGGAAATAATAAAGACTAAAGCATAAGTCTATTAAATAGAAAGCAAAGAAATAGGGGGAGGGGAGCAATAAGTGTTGGTGAGGAAGTGGATAAAAGGGAACCCTCATGCACTCTTGGTGGGATAAATTGGTGCAGCCACAGTGAAAAACAATATGAAGGCTCCTCAAAAATATAAAATAAAAATAGGACTAACATACCCAGTAGGGGGTATGCAGGAGGCAGCTGATCAATGATTCTCATCATTGATGTTTCTATTTCTCTATTCCTCTCCCTTCCTCTCTGAAATCAATAAAAATATATTTTTTTTAAAAAACCAATGTAACCATCAAAAGCATTTTTAAAAAATTATAAACAAAAACTTAGCCAACCATATTCAACAATATAAAAAATGATAATGCATCATATGCAAGAGGAGCTATCATTCCAGGATGCGAGGCTGTTGTAATATTTGAAACATATGTGAAAATCAATCAAATAATCCACCATATTAAATCAAAAAGAAGAAAAAATGTCATCTCAATCAATACAAAAATCCAACATCCATTACAAAGAATGAATATAAAGGAATTTCTTCAACCTAATTAAAAAAATATTTGAATACTACAGCTCACATCATATTTAATGGTGGCAGACTTTTCCCCTCAAGTTCAGGAACAAGGCAAAATCTTTGCTCTTTCTGCTTATACTCAACATTATACTGGAGGTTCTAGCTAGGGCAATCAACAAGTAAAAGGAAAAATAAAGAAATCAAAATGAAAAGGAAAAATAAAACTCTTTATTCACAGACAACATGATCCTGTAATTCTTTTGTGAAATCATCTACTTTTATAAGAATGATGTGATGGCAAATTTTTCCAACATTTACAGGCTTATGTCAGAACCCTAGTCCAGATACAAACTATATTTATTCACAAAATTGTTTGATGGCAAAACTATGTGTTTAAAACCAACTAAGATGTTCAGAACTCAATCTACAATAGAAAACCTCTGTACTTTGCATTCAATAACTTATTTTTCTAAAACTCAGTGCTGCTATCAAGAAACAATTAAATTATTAACTTCAGCTCAATCAGCTACTCTTATTATGGTTGTTCTCCAAGCACATGTAAATAATAATCAATAGACTAAGGTCTAGGAAATAGTCAATAAACAGATATACATAGCCAAAAATAGACTAATGTCCAAATTAGTTCAAATCAATTTAATGCAAACATCCGTTCCCTCAACACAGCACCCAGCAAAACAAGTTTAATATTTAAAATGTTAACAAATTAATTAAAATAATGCTACATTCATATTGCAAATGAGTTTTTATTTTACACTGAACATAAACTAAATTCCCATGGGATATAAATTCTAACATTCAAAATTGAAAGTATTTTGTGTAATCCATCCAGCAGGGGTCAGTTTGGCATTTCAGCTTTAACCCAGCCTTCCTACTGATCTGCTGCTACTGCTGAACCTCCAGTTGCAGTCACTGAGCCCTAGACTCAGAACCCATTCTCGATCAAACCCAGACTTTAAACCTTAAAATATTTCCAGGCCCTGTCTATCTCAAAGCCTTTCTCTTCTCCAGCTGGTTGCTATATGTCAGACTGGTGTTCTAAATAGCTTTTCCAAGACCTCCACCAATCTACAGTAATCTCTGGATACCAGAGCCATAACTTGGGCATTCGCTGCCAGCACCCAAGCAGTGCCTAGGGTCCATTCCAGAATGCCCTGGACTGACCTATCAAGACGAACTAAGGTTCTGGCATAAGCCTGTAAATATTGGAAAATTTGCCATCACATTATCCTTATAGTGACTAAATAACTTCACAAAAGGACTCCCATTTTCATGTTAAACACAGATGCAGTCTGAAATCAGAAACAAAATATTCAGAAATATAATTTTATACTTTTTCATGTAAAAATGAGAAAAAAGTTTCAATTGATTTTATTATGGAAGAGAAATTTACATATGCCTCATGCATAAAACAATTACATAAGAAGTTATTTTTAAAATATATATTCTATAGGTTATAAGTTGATCTACTGGGAGTAATCGAATTCTTGAAAATAGGAAAATACTATCACTAATATCTTTAGAAAGAGAAATGTAAATAAGTTTGCATATTTTAATACAGAAAATTAAATAAAATAATACACCATAGAATACCAATAAAAACTACAGTCTTGAGATTTTCTGGTTGCCTTCCTACTATTAATACAACACTAAATAGTATTTTATCTAGATCCAAAGTAATAAAGAACAATTATAATATGTGAATAATCTTTGATAATATAAGCATTAGGTATAAGAACTATTTAAAACTTTATTATGACATCAAAATTAGATTTCCATTTTTAAACAAAAACAAGTAATATCATTAAAAATAGGCATCCAGACTTGGGAGTAATTATGTGTTTCCTTTCCTAAATAATTTTTCTCTAACAGATACAGACGCAGTGTGAAATACTTAGCATAGATGGATTATAATACAGTCGGATTAAGTCATCACTTGCTCTGGGTGAATTTCAATATGATTATTTATAATATAGAACACTAATTTGAGAATGCTAGCCAGGCATTAAGTAATGAACTTTATAAAATTAACTATTTTGACAGATTAAGTAGCAATGCTAAATGTACAAAACTATTTCTGAACTACTCTTGATGGTTTAGCAAAGTATCCCTTGTATAAATGCTAAATTTTGAAAGATGATAAGACTTGAAGTTCCCAAGTTAGAATATCAACTAGAAACAGGTAAGCTCCTTCAATACATAGAAAATACTGCTTTAATCTCAATAACTTAAAGACAGAAAGTGCTCAGTAAGTACTTCTAAATTATCTAAAGCACTCTTAAAAATAACAAAGGACTAGTAATTAGGTTTTAACACGAAGTTTGAAAATCTATAAAATATTCACACAATGTTAGAATTTAATGCAAGACTATCTGACTCCAAAGTCGATGCCATTTTTACTTTTCTTCACTTAAATAACAGGTAATTAAATTACAAAAGCATTTTAAAAGAGATGTTTACATTAGTAAAGAGGTCATAATCTCAAAATTTTGGTTGAAATACACGAAAAATAAGTAAGATGAAGAAAGATAAGGAAACTGCAAACATGGATTCATCTTCCCTACAAAAGCAAATAGAAACATTGTGAGAAGCAGAAACATGAATTAAATGTGGGAGGAGTGAGGGAAACATAGCTTAGGTGTTGGAGGAAAAATGGGAAGGAGGAAGGGGGAGGGAGACCAGGAAAAAGAGGAACAGGGGAAAGGAGGCAAAGAAGCAGGGATGAGCAAGGTGGGTGGGGAGATAGAAAGGGAGGAGGAAGTAAGGAAAAGAGGGAGGAAGGGAGAGCTACATCTAAATCAGAATCTCTTCTAATCTATTGAGAATAATAATAAAAACAATGTTTTCATTGTGCAAGAAATATCCAAATACAGGAGCTATTTATTTATTTACTTCAAAAATAACAATATAATATACAGGTAAAAGACAAAGAAAAATACATTAATAAAAGAGAATGGTAAATTCAATAGTAAAAAGAAAAGGGAGTTTCTAATAAGGCTTACATATTTAGCCAGAAAGAAAAAAAAAATTTTTTTATTGATTTCAGAGAGAAAGGGAGAGGAACAGAGAGATAGAAACATCCATGATGAGAGAGAATCATTGATTGGCTGCCTCCTGAATGTCCTCTACTGGGGATTGAGCCTGCAACCCAGGCATGTGCCCTTGATGTGTATCAAACCTGGATACTGACCCTTCAGTCCCAGGCCAATGCTCTCTCCACTGAACCAAGCCAAACCGGCTAGAGTGCCAGAAAGAAAATTTTAAAACTCCAACTTTTATAATTTTAATAAAAATGAAATATGAAAACTGTTTAGCTACAATTCAAGACTATAACCATAAATCTCTGTTAAAAACATTGGTTTCTCTTTCCATTTACTTCCAAACCGTCCAATGAAAATTGTAGGACACTAGACACATATAAAATTAAGCTACAAAGGCAAGATAACGCTATAATATGATCTTGTGATTTTAAAGGCTTTTAAGTACCATGGTAAAAAGGGAATTGAAAAGACTTCTAAACAAATACAACCTTGTTTTTTCTTATTCAGCACTCATTAATTAACTAAATCTGATGTTAGAGATCAATTTAAACACTTTGCATTCTATTACACAAATGCTACATAATTCCATTTAGTATACACTATTCAAAAATATTGTGCATCATTTTTTTATAAAGGAAGAATTATTACATAATTTCACAATCAGTCTATTTTGGTTTATTTTGGTATTTTTTAACATATATTTTTATTGATTTCAGAGAGGAAGGGAGAGGGAGAGATAGAAACATCAATGGTGAGAGAGAATCACTGATCGACTGCCTCCTGCACGCCCCACACTGGGAATCGAGCCCGCAACCTGGGCATGTGCCCTGGCCGGGAATCGAACCACAACCTCCTGGTTCTTAGGTAGATGCTCAAAGACTGAGCCATGCCAGTGAGGCATATTTCGGTATTTTTTTAATGTAAATTGGTCTAAGTGGAATCATTGTACTATTTATAAAGATAACATTCAAATGATAAGAATAAAAAGCACTAAAGTAAACATTTTTTCATAATTTTGCCATACCTTTAGCTAAAGCTTCTTTATATTTCTCTTTGGCAGAATTCATTTCTTTTATTAATTGTCTATAGCTGGATTTTAATTTCTCTAATTCCGTCTTTGTAACCTGTCAAAAAAAGAAATTAAAAAAAATTAAAACATAAATTTACATGATCAAGAACTTAAATTCCAATGTGCACCTTACTGCTTATAGGTCAGAGTTGCTCTTTAATACACAATTACAGACAATAAATTAAAAATTACTTGGGGGGAGGGTGAATCAGGGAAGAAGGAGACACGTAATACAATTTTAAAAAATTACTTTAGCCCTGGCCCTGGCCAGATGTCTCGGTTGGTTGGAAAGTCATCCCTTACACCAAAAAGGTTACAGGTTCAACTCCCAGCCAGAGCACAGAGGGCACACACCTAGGTTTCAGATTCAATCCCCATTGAGGGCGTGAACGGGAGGCAACTGATGGATGTTTCTCTCTCACCTCTCTCTCTCTCTCTCTCTCTCTCTCTCTCTCTCTCTCAAATCAATTTTTAAAAATATCCTCAGGTGAGGATTAAAAAAAAAAATTCTTTAGCTCTGGCCAGGTGACTCAGTTGGTTGGAGCGTCATCCTGTATACCAAAAGGCTGCAGGTTCAATTCCCTGTAAGGGTATATATCTAGGTTGTAGGTTCAATCCCCGGGCATGGTGTGTACGGGAGGCAACCAAACGATGTTTCTCTCTCACAATGATGTTTCTCTCCCTATCTCTCCCTCTCCCTCTCTCTCACTCTCTCTAAAAATCAATAAAAACACACCCTTATGTGAGGATTAAAAGAAAAAATTACTTTAGAAATCAGTGATAAATTCAACAGCACATAAAAAAAAACACAATTTCTTAAAAGGAGAGCAAATCCAGAAACAGTGCTGCAGTCATCTAAATTTAAAGACCAATAAATTAATTTTCTGTCTATAGAAACATTTTCTCTTATAAAAAAGCTAATTTAAATATTTATTTTAATTGTACAGAGTCACTCTGAGTTGCCACAATTCATCAGTTCTAACATGAATTTTTTTGTTAGCATGGTTTATTTTTTTATTTCTTTATTAATGAAAAAATTTGTTGATATTGTAACATCTCTGAAAAGAAGGTGTACCTAACAATCACTGTTAGCCAAGCAATAATCATAAGTAGTAACTACATGCATGCAAGAACATGATTATTATTTCTACAGAAAAACCAGACAAATGCATGTTCTTGACTCTATTGTCAAAAAGGCATTTAAATAGCAATTGAGAGAAAAATTAAGAATCTTAGATGTTGTTTGAAAAACTTCTGGTGCAGCTTCCGAGAAGCCTAAGAAATCAGCAGTATGAAAAACTTTCAAAGAGGGCATAAGCTACTTAGAAGACAATCTCAGAGCCCACTTCTAATAAATATTACATCACCATCATATTTGATGTGACAAAGAATGACTGTGCAAATAAATAAAAATATTAATAACTATAATATAGATATAAATTAGTTCAAATCATTCCCTTTTAAAAAATTTCACTGGTTGACATTTTTTTATGAACTTTATTTTTTTAGACCAGTTTCACTTTCACAACAAAATTGAGCATAAAGGACAGAGATTTCCCATATACCTCCCACCCCTCCACACACACACACATTTGCCTCCATTAGCAACATCCCCCCAAAAGAGCATTTGTTACAAGTGATGAACCTAAAATGACAGAGCATTATCATCCAAATCCACAATTTACATTAGGTTTCACTCTTGGTGTTGTACATAGAATGACATGTATCTACCATTATAGCATCATACAAAGTAGTTCACTGTCAAAATCTTCTGTGCTCCATGTGTTCACTCCTCTCTCTCCTCTGATCCCTAGCAACCACTCTTTTTTTTCCAATCACAGTTTACAGTCAATATTATTTTGTATTAGTTTCAGGTGTACAGCATAGTGGTTAGACAATCATATATATTACAAAGTGAGCCTTCAATATTTCAAGTGCCCACTTGGCAGTACCACTGATCTTTTTACTGTAATCATAGTTTTTCTTTTCCCAGAATATCATACAGTATTATAATCAAACAATACATAGCCTTTTCAGATTATATTCTTTCACTTAGTAATATGCATTTAAGGTTCCTCGATGTCTTTCTATGGCTTGCTAGCTCATTTCTTTTGAATGATGAATAATATTTCATTGTCTAGATGTGCCACAGTTTGTTCATCCATTCACCTAATAAAAGACATTTTGGTTGCTCCTAAGTTTTGGTATTATCAATAAACCTACTATAAACACCCATGTGTGGGGGCTTTCACTTTCACAGCAAAGTTTTCAACTCTTCTGAACAAATACCAAGGAGTGTGATTGCTGGATCCTCTGGCAAGAGTATATTTAGTTTTATAAGAAAATGCCAATCTTCCAAAGTGGCTGTGCCCCTCTGTATTCCCTCCAACAATGAATGAGAGTTCCTATCACTCCCAATCTTCACCAGAATTTGGTGTTGTCAGTTGAGAGTGTGGTCATTCTCATAAGTGTGCAGTGGTATTTCATTCTTGCTTCAATTGCATTTCCCTGATGACATGATGTGCAGCATCTTTTCATGTGCTTATTTGCCACCTGTGTAGCTTTTGGCCCAATTTTTAATTTGTTAAGGTTTTGGCCCATTTTTTAATCAGGCTGTTTGTTTTCTTAGTAGACTTTTAAGAGTTCTCTGTATATGTTAGATGACAGTCCTTTATCATATGTGTCTTTCACAAATATTTTCTCCCAGTATGGCTTACCTTTTCATTCTTTTGGCACTGTCTTTCACAAAGCATAAGTTTTTAATTTTGATTAAGTTGAGCTTATCAATTATTTATTTAATGGATTGTGCTTTTAGTGTTGTACCTAAAAAGTTATCACCATACGAAGGTCATCTAGGCTTTTTCCTATGTTATCCTCTAGGCATTTTATAGTTTTATGTTTTACATTTAGGACTGTGATCCATTTTAGTTAATTTTCATAAAGGGCATAAAGTCTGTGTCTAGATTCATTTTGCATATGGATGGATGTCCAATTATTCTGGCAACATTTGTTTAAAATATCTTTTTTCTGCTGTGTTGACTTTGTCACTTTGTCAATGATCTTTTGCCTGTATTTATGTGGATCTATTTCAGAGCTCTCTATTCTATTCCATTGATCTATTTGTCTATTGTCTTATGTAAAATCCAAGCTATCTTGATTAGTCTTTAGAGTAAGTCTTGAAGTTAGGTAAAAGTCCTCAGACTTTGTTCTTCTCCTTCAGTAATCTATGGACTCCTCTGGGTCTTTTGCCTGTCTATATAAGCTTAAGATTCAGCTTTTCAATATCCATAAAATAACTTGCTGGGATTTTTATTGGGGTCATGTTAAATCTACAGAGCAAGTTGGAAATAACTGATATCTTGACCATACTGAGTCTTCCCATCCATTGGATATCTCTCAAATTATTTCTTCTTTGATTCTCTCATCAGAGTTCTGTCATTTTGCTCCTACAGGTCCTGTACATACTTTGCTAGATTTATACCTAAGTATTTCATTTTGGGGGATGTTAATGTATATGTTTTGTTGTTAATTGCCTATCATCTTGTTCATTGATTTTTTGTATGTTAACATTGTATCCTGCAACCTTGCTATAATACTTAGGTCTAAGAGTTTCTTTGTTGATTCTCTTTAATTTCCTGCATAGACAATCATGTCATCTGTGAACAAAGGCAGCTATATTTCTTTGTTCCCAATCTGTATACCTTTTATTTCTTTTTCTTATCTTACTGCATTAGCTATGACTTCCAATATAATGTTAAGAAACAGTGGTAAGAAGGAACATTCTTGCCTTATTCCTGATCTTAATAAGAAAGCTTCGATTTTCTCACCATTAAGTATGATGTTAGCTGTGGGGGGTTTTTTGTGTGTGTTTTTTTAAATATATTTTATTGATTTTTTACAGAGAGGAAGGGAGAGGGATAGAGAGCTAGAAACATCGATGAGAGAGAAACATCAATCAGCCGCCTCCTGCACACCCCCAACTGAGGATGTGCCCGCAACCAATGTACGTGCCCTTGACCGGAATCGAACCCGGGACCCTTTAGTCTGCAGGCCAACGCTCTATCCACTGAGCCAAATCGGTTTTGGCATAGCTATAGGTTTTTATTGATATTCTTTATCAAGTCTACTGAGAGTTTTTATCATGAATGAGTGTTGAATTTTGTCAAATGCTGTTTCTGAATCTATTCATATAATCACCTGATTTTTTTTTTTATTAATGTCTATGTGATGGTTTCCAGTCATTGATTTTCAAATGTTGAACCAGCCACATACTTGAAATATACACCAATTGGTCATGGTGTATAATCCTTATGATACATTGTTGTATTTGATTTCATAATAATTAAGGATTTTTGTGTTTATGCTCATGAGAGATATGAACCTGTAGTTTTCTTCTAATATCGTGTCTAGTTTTGGCATTAGGGTAATGCTGGCCAAATAGAATGAATTAAGAAGTCTCCCTCTTTATATCTTCTCAAAGAATTTGTAGATAATTGGTAGAATTTCTTGCTTAAAATTTTGATAGAATTCACCAGTGAACCTATCTGAGCCTAGTACTTTCTGTTTTGGGAGATTATTAATTATTGATTCAATTACTTTAATAGATATTTGCCTATTCAGATTATCTATTGATTCTCATTTAAGTTTTAGTAGATTGTGTTCTTCAAGGAATTGGCTCATTTCTCTACATTATCAAATTTGTAGGCATTAAAGGTTCATAGTATTCCTTCATAAGCCTTTAATATCCATGGGATATGTAGTGATATACCTATTTCACTTCTGATATTAGTAATTTTTGCTGTCCTGTGCTTTTGTTAGTTAGCCGAGCTAGAGGCTTAGTGATTATATTGATCTTTCCAACAAACCAGTTATTTTGTTGAGTTTTCTCTACTGATTTCCTGTTTTCACTTTCATGGATTTCTGCCCTAATTTTTATTATTTCTTTTCTTCTAATTACTCTGGATTCAATTTCCTCTTCTTTTCCTACTGTCCTATGGTAGAAGATTAGATTATTGCTTTTAGATCTTTCTTCTTTTCTAATATATGCTTACATTTCTACATATTTTTCTGTCTCTTCCAACTATGTTTTGTTGTTGTTGTTGTTGTTGTTATTTTTTTTTTTTTTTTTTTTTTGCCTTTTGGTAGTCCTTACCATTTTTTTCTTGGTTGACAAGCATGATGTTTTGGATAAAAGGAACTGATGTAAATCAGGCCTTTACTAATGTGGTGACAAAGTTGTCAGGGAGGGAAATTATTTTATAGTCCCATGACTAGGTCTCAGATTTTTACTAAGCCTGTGCCCTTGGACTGTAAACATTACAAGTGTTTCTCAGTCCCCAGCCCCCCTTTCATGAGACATGATGGCTAGAGTGGGCCAAAGTTGCATATTTCCCTTCCCCCAGTTTGTTAAGCTCTGGTTAAACAGTTTCTCATAAGGGCAGATCTTGTTAAGAAGACCAGAATACTCAGGCATGTGTCAAAATGGTTTCTTTTCTCCTCCCCCAGCCAGGACCATGAGACTTTTCTCCAATGTTCACTGTGAGAACCTGGTAGAGATCCAGGAGGTAAAACTCAAAAAAAGTATGGGGGCCACTCAACGACTGGATCCTCCTGAAGTTTTTAATTGTTACAGTTGTCCACACTGAAACTCCAGGACTTGTCAATTACCATTCAGGTTTTTCTGCACCCAGCACTGGTTCCCAAGGAGGCTCTGATAGGTTGTGATTCGCTATATTGGCTTATCAGTCTCTCTAATTTTGGCAGCAGCTGTTTGCCCTGTGACTTCACTTCTCTTATACACCTAAGAAGAGTTGTTCATTTTTTAAATTTTTTCAACCTTTTACTTATTGTTTGAATGAACCTCCAAACTTCTTATGTGCTAACCAGAAATTGGAAGCCTTAACTTTTGAAGTTGTAAAGAACCAATTCATTACTTTGCAAACTGGCAAATTAATAGCAAAAAGCAAGCCTTCCCTTTTTAAATTATGCCTCAGGGTAACCAAATAGTTGATCTAGGGCCGTGGTCAGAAAACTGCGGCTCACGAGCCACATGCGGCTCTTTGGCCCCTTGATTGTGGCTCTTCCACAAAACACCACGGCCTGGGCGAATCTATTTTGAAGAAGTGGCATTAGAAGAAGTTTAAGTTTAAAAAATTTGGCTCTCAAAAGAAATTTCAATCGTTGTACTGTTGAAATTTGGCTCTGTCGACTAATGAGTTCGCCGACCACTGATCTAGGGAAAGTCTTAATTGAAAAATTCCAGCTACCAATTGCATCAGAAATGATAGAAAAAGCTTGCCATTATGCAAACCCCACTGAAGTAATCGACTAATCACTGAACATAAATTGTTTCTAAAACTATTAGATGAAAAGTGGAAGGGAAACTTTATTAACAGATTAATCAGGCTGGCAAAACTGGAACCTATTAGTCATATTTAACAACACAAAATGATAAATAGGCAGACAGAGACATTATATACCTCTGAAATAAAAAAAGAGAAAGTCTATATCAGCACCTATGTGTACTTGTCCAAAATAAACAGCAAAAATCTTATCAAATCTCTAGACCTAACTTCCAATTTACAGGAAAATTGGCAGATGAAGGAATGCATGAAATCACATCACAAGATGCTAACAACAAAATCCAATATAAAGGTAATTCAATTCTATAGGGCAAAATTAACCAGTTTCTCCCACAAATAAATGGCATTTTAAAGAGGGGGGAAGACAACCTACATTAAAGAGAATTATTCAACTGTAATGTATGGGCATGTTTGGATCCTAATTTAAATGAACCAACCGCAAAAAGCATTTAAACAACAATCATTTGAACACAGAATATTTAATAACATTAGGAATTATTGTTCAATTTTTAGGTAGGTTAGTAATAATATAATTGTGTTTTATAAAAAAGAGTATGTATTTTAGCAATACATACTAAAATATTTATGAATTAAATGATAACTGGAATTTTCTTTTAAATGACCCAATATAGAAGAAAAAGTAGGTGAGAATATAGATGAAAAAGAAATTTACTGTGTGGGTGAAAGGGTGGCTAGGAGTTCATTTTACTATTCTCTCCTCCTTTGTACATTTGGAAATTTTCATAATTAAAACACTGTAAAAGTTATCCAGAAAGGACACACTCTGAATGTAGAGAAATTTAGAATATCCTAATCTATTTTCCTTATATTTTCATTTTTCTTTTATGATTAGTGCTACACGATACAATTTTTTTTAAGCCTAAAAGAGCTATTTCAACAAGTAAAAAACAAAAGTTCTAAGTGATAAAAAAAAAAAAAGCATTGTATCATAGTTTAACTAGTGGTATTTTTTCTTTTGTAGGAGTACATAAAGTAACAGTATCCTATATAATAAAGAGGTAATATGCAAATTGACCCTCGCACTAGATGGCCGCCCCCATGTGGTCAAAGATGGCCACCACAAGATGGCTGGCAGGGGAGGGCAGTTAAGGGCAATCGGGCTGGTAGGGGAGAGCAGTTGGGGGTGACCAGGATTGCAGGGGAGGACAGTTGGCGGGGACCAGGCCTGCAGGGTAGGGCAGTTGGGGGTGACCAAGCCAGCAGGGGAGGGCAGTTGGGGGTGATCAGGCTGGCAAGGGAGGGTAGTTAGGGGCAACCAGACAGTTGGGGGCAATCAGGCCGGCAGGGGAGCAATTAGGCGTCAATCAGGCTGGCAGGGGAGTGGTTAGGGGGTGATCAGGATGGCAGGCAGGCAATCGGTTGGGAGCCAGCAGTCCCAGATTGTGAGAGGGATGTCCCACTGCCGGTTTAGGCCCAATCCCCTAAACCGGCAGTTAGACATCCCTCGAGGGGTCCCAGATTGGAGAGGGTGCAGGCTGGGCTGAGGGACACCCCCCCACACACACACCCAGTGTATTAATTTCATGCACCGGGCCTCTAGTATCTTATAATCAATAATGTCTTGTATTCAATAAAAATAAGCTATTATTTAATAGAGACACCAAAACTTATTTCTAGTCAGGAAATATGAAGAAAACAATTTTAAAAGTCAAACAGGATAAAATATTTCAGTGCATTTAAAAGCCAGTTAAAGAAAAATTTGAGAATGGAAAGACAAACCTTGATCATTTCTGCCTCTATCTGCTGATGAACAGCTATATAACTTTTTTTCACCTGCTGCTTGTCTTTTATCATCATGGTGAGCCTGTGTAAGGGTCCAGAATTTAGGTCCTCTGCATGTGTCTTCATTATCCTACTAAGTTGTTCCGTCTGCTGAATCATAAGTAGCCAAGACTTTTAAAAACATAAAGAAATAAAATTAGGGTGTATTAGAAGTTTGCATTTAGCTGTGCTTTAATTGTTCAAGAAGCTTAAACATTTAGTGTTACACAAATGATTACATTAAGATAAAAATAGCAGGTTTCTAGCAATTGTGCAATAAGCTATGAATGGTTCATATTTAACATCTTCAACTTCAAGTCCTAATGCTTCAACTGTAAGTAATCAGAGACTATGCAGAACACTAGGAAAGGTACTAAAGGGACTCGGAGAATCCACACTTGCATTCTTCTGTTTGTTTTTCTTTCTTTTTTTTAATCTTCACCCAGGAATATTTTTCCATCGATTTTTAGAGAGAGTAGAAAAGAGAGGGAAAGACTGAGAGAAATATCAATGTGAAAGAAACACATCAATTGATTGCTCCTATACGCGCCCTAACCAGGGCCCAGGCTGGGGAGATGCCTGCGACCAAGGCACACACACTTGACTGGAATCAAACCCAGGGCCCTTCAGTCCACAGGCTGAAGCTCTATCCAATGAGCCAAACCGGCTAGGGCTTCTGTTTGTTTTTCAACACACTGATATACTGTTTCTGCTCACACCATTCTAATTCCTCAAAAAGGTCACTATTTCCTGATGCAACAGAATTTTCCCATCTTTATTCAAAACCTGCCTCTGTCTGGCATCAGATCTTGCTGACGCTTCTATTTTGGCTTGTATGAGTTCTTATCTCCCCACATACAAACTTGCTTCCTCCCTTCCTAAAGATGCTTTCCCAGTCTTTCTACCTGACCATCTTTGCTGCTTATGTCTTAAATACAGACAATCTCTGGATTTCTAGCTATAGTCATTCTCTTTTGTTAATAGATATCATTAGTTCTCAATGGTTTCCGGCACAGCATATTGCCTCAATAGCAGAGACACAAAATGGTGGAAAGACAAGTCATTTGTTATTAGACTTTCTAATTTATAAATACTGAAAAAATTAACAGAGGAATGCTCTTCATTATAGGTCTCCTATTCAGAAACAATAATTGGAGATTTACCACAGTCAGGGAGAATCCATGTTAAAGATAGACAAGATATGCTTTTAGGTATTTACAGTTGTTTTCTACTCTAATACTTTTAATCTGTAAATGAACAGATTTATTCTTTTTCTGTTAATATTCTAATACAATCCTAAATCAAAATTGTAACCTAAAGAAAGCAAATTCTTAGTCAAAGTCAAAACTGTCATGGTCTGAGTTGATAATATTGTTTTAAATACACTTCCATATTCATTTCTCAAAATAAATAAATAAACCTTATGTAGGGAGGAGGGCATTTTTAGTTTGTTAAATGCTATTAAGAACGTGGAACAAGACCTGTGGCCTATGAACACATATTTATACCACAAAGTTTAAAAAAACTAAAAAAACACCTAAATTATAACAAACATGAAAACAAATTTTAAAACTACACAAAAATTAACTAAAAACAAACTAAATGGCCCTAATAAGTCTTGCAGGTTTACCTTTTTCATTTGATATTTTCATTCTAAAAAATACGATGTTGGAAAAACATTCTACAGCATGGGGATAATGTTAAGGTTACAAAAAAAGAAAGTGAGAGGAACCAGTTCTTTCTCTATCTTCAAAATATAAATAATCTCTAAGTGCTTTGTACAATACATTTTTGTGGTTCTATGTAGTTGTTGCAGCGTAGGGGAGAAGCCTTTTTAGAAGCCAGCATTAAATACCACAGAACTGGAGTGAATATCCTCCTGCTCCCAGAAGGGCACATCTTATGCTACCTAACAGTTCACTGTAGTCACTGCAGGAAGTCTAAGACTCCCAAGGTATATATTATCACTCTGCCTGTCAATCCCATATTGTCCTCAATGTCTCCCAATCTGACCCAGGGCACTATCTATAGAATCCCATATCCTCAAGAACTCCTGCTCTCTGGAGTTCTTGGATAACTCTTTATACCTATTACCAGAACTTTCCATTTATCTTCTAGGCCTAGGGTTAGCAGAGACCTGGCTTTATCCTACTCCCAACCTCCAAATACTGCTTATACGTTAACATTCCCTCTCTTCCTAACAAGTCTCTTGTCCTTAGAAGCTCTGGCCACCCTTCCCCATGAACAATCCATCAAGCAGTCTTTCTGATTATCCCTCCCACATCTACCACAAATCCACCCACTTCTTTTGTAAAAAACGCAACTGAGTGTCTGTAAACCACAATAAAGAAATGCACAATAAAATGAAATTTGCTTGCAATTAGAAACCACAAAGGAGACAGAGAGGGTTTAGAAAGTTATTTAAAGAAAAATGGATGAAAATATTCAAAACTTGAAAACTAAAACCCACAGATTCAAGAAACTCAATGAACCCAAGCACAAAAACCATAAAAAACCACACTCTCAGTATATCTGAGTCAAATAGTCTTGGGACATTTAAATCATATAATATTTTTAATAAACTAGTTACATATATGAAAGTTCATCAATTTTATAACTCATTTTGATGAGTACCTGGATATCTTATTTTTTTTAATAGAATTTAAAATTCTTCCCCTGTAAATGCAGCAGGAATGGACTAGTCTCCTTCTCTGCTTACTTCATGTCACAATATCCAAAACTATAGATCTATTCTCATCTGGTGTAGCTTTTTAAAGAACCAAATGATGAGGATATTTGGTGAGTGAGCGAGGCATGGGGTCATCTTTCAATGTCTGGAGAATTTCACCTTCCATAATTAAAGCCTTTCTAACAATGAAGGGGTTGAACTGTTTAACCTTTATTTCAACTCCTATAAAGTCTCATATTATTAAACACTAACAAAATAACCAAAATGAATCCTGAATAAAAATACTATGCAGATGAAAAATTATTAAATAAATCTTTTTAAAATAGAACAGAATTAATATAATCAAGTCAATAGTTGGGTTCTAAAGACTGGCAACAAATATTCTGAACTGCATTAGTTCAGTCATTGCCCAATCTCAGAAGTCACAACAACTAATGCAATTGAAGCAGTAATAAAAGAAAAAGAAAATTAAAAAAAAAAAAAAAACTCCCAGCACACAAAAGTCCTGGACCACAAGGATTCACAGGTAAGTTTTACCAGACATTAAAAGAAGAGCCCTAACCAGTTTGGCTCAGTGGATAGAGCATCGGCCTGTGGACTGAAAGGTCCCAGGTTCGATTCTGGTCAAGGGCATGTACCTTGGTTGCGGGGCACATCCCCAGTAGGAGATGTGCAGGAGGCAGCTGATTGATGTTTCTCTCTCATCAATGTTTCTAACTCTCTATCCTCCTCCCTTCCTCTCTGTAAAAAATCAGTAAAATATATATATTAAAAGAAAAAGAAGAATTAACATCTATCCCCCTCAAACTATTCCAAAAAATTCAAGACAAGCGAAGACATCCAACCTCTTTTTATGAGGCCAGCATTATCCTAATTCCAAAACCAGATAAAGACACTACTAAAAAGAAAATTACAGGCCAATATCCCTGATGAACAAAAATGCTAAACTCCTCAACAAAATATTAGCAAATCAGATCCAGCAATATATTAAAAAGAGTATACACCATGCCCTAGTTGGTTTAGCTCAATGGATAGAGCATTAGCCCATGGACAGAAGGGTCCCAGGTTCCATATCGGTCAAGGGCATGTACCTCGTTTGCTGGCTTAATCCCAGCCCTGGTCAGGGTGCGTGCAGGAGGCAACAGTTGATGTGTCTCTCTCACATCAATGTTTCTCTCTCCCTGTCTCCCTTTCCCTTCTACTCTCTCTAAAAATCAATGAAAAAATATCCTCAGGTGAGAATTAACAACAACAAAAAAAAGCATACACCATGACCAAGAAGGATTTATTCTGGGGATGCAAGGTTGGTTCCATATTCGCAAATCAAAAAACGTGATATGTAATGTAAACAAAATGAGGAATAAAAATCACATGATCATATCAATTGATGCAGAAAAAGCATTTGACAAAATCCAGCATCCATTGATGATAAAAACTCTGCAAAGTGGGAATAGGGGGATCATATCTCAACATAATAAAGGCCATATATAACAAACCTACAGCCAACATCATACTCAATGGGCAAAAACTAAAAGCATTTCCCTTAAGAGCAGGAACAAGACAGGGATCACTTCGTAACTTATATCATTTTCTAACCACTACACTGTATCCCTAAAACTAGTATAAAATAATATTGCATGTCAACTGGAATTGGGAAAAAAAAGTCCTTCTTAGGCCCAGATAAGTGAGTCATTCTTGATATGACATGCTCTGTTACAAGAAATGAAGGTGCAAATGAAAAAGGTCACTCTATTTGGGTTTCTATCCAGAATAATGATGCACACCTCAAATCTCCCTAAGCAGAACAATTAAGAAATAAATCATCATCTTGTTACCTAATCAATCCCAATACCATATAGATAATTAGAAATTACACCACTTTAAGATAGACAAACAGATAGTACACTTTTCCTTAGGCCCCAGAGAAACAAAATTACTGGTTTCAGACAAAAATTTTAGAACATTTTTCAGAACACTGAATTGCATGTTGAGTAATATTGATATTGTGTAATGAAATACTATTTTATCTTAAACTAGAGGCCCGGTGCACAAAATTCGTGCATGGGGGGTGGGTGTCCCTCAGCCCAGCCTGCACCCTCTCCAAACTGGGATCCCTCTCACAATCCAGGACTGCTGGCTCCCAACTGCTCGCTTGCCTGCCTGATTGCCCCTAACTGTTTCTGCCTGCCAGCCTGATCACCCCCTAACCACTCCCCTGCCAGCCTGATTGATGCCTAACTGCTCCCCTGCCAGCCCAATTGCCCCTAACTGCCCCTCCCCTATTGCCTGATCACCTCTAACTGCCCTCCCCTGCCAGCCTGGTCACCCCTAACTGCCCTCCCTGCTGACCAGGTCCCCCCCCAACTGCCCTCCCCTGTAGGCCTGAGTCCCCCCCAAACTGCCCTCCCCTGCAGGCCTGGTCACCCCTAACTGCACTCCCCTGTCTGCCCTTACCTGCAGGCTCGTTCGCCCCCAACTTCCCTCCTCTGCCAGCCTGGTCACCCCTAACTGCTCTCCCCTGCAGACTTGATCGCCCCCAACTGTCCTCCCTTGCAGGCCTGGTCCCCCCTCAACTGCTCTCCCTTGCAAGCCTGGGTCCCCCCCACAACTGCCCTTCCCTGCAGGCACGGTCACCCCCAACTTCCCCCTCCTGCAGGCCTGGTCTCCCCCTACTGCCCTCCCTGGCAGGCCTGGTCCCCCCCAACTGCCCTCCCCTGCAGGCCTGGTCTCCCCCAACTTCCCCCTCCTGCAAGCCTGGTCTCCCCCAACTGCCCTCCCTGGCAGGCCTGGTCCCCCCCAACTGCCCTCCCCTGAAAGCCTGGTCACTCCTAACTGCCCTCCCGTGCAGGCCTGGTACCCCCCCCCCAACTGCTCTCCCCTGCAGGCCTAGGTCACCCCCCCCAACTGCCCTTCCCTGCAAGCCTGGTCACCCCCAACTTCCCTCCTCTGCCAGCCTGGTCACCCCTAACTTCCCTCCCCTGCAGGCTTGATCGCCCCCAACTGCCCTGCCTTGCAGGCCTGCCCCCCGCCCCAACTGCTCTCCCCTGCAGGCCTAGGTCCCCCCCAACTGTCCTTCCCTGCAGGCCTAGGTCCCCCCCCCCCAACTGCCCTCCCTTGCAGGCCTGGTCCCTCCCAACTGCCTTCCCCTGCTGGCCATCTTGTGGCAGCCATCTTGTGTCCACATGGGGGCAGCCAACTTGTGTGTTGGAGTGACAGTCAATTTGCATATTACTCTTTTATTAGCTAGGATAGAGGCCTGGTGCACAGGTGGGGGCCGGCTGGTTTGCCCTGAAGGGTGTCCTGGATCAGGGTGGGAATTCCCTTGGGGCGTGGGGTGGCCTGGGCGAGGGGCCTGTGGTGGTTTGCAGGCTGACCACTCCCCCCGGCAACCCAAGCATAGGCCAGGGCCAGCTGGAAGCAGGTATCTGGGATTTATTTATCTTCTATAATTGAAACTTTGTAGCCTTGAGCGAAGGCCAGGGCAGGCCAGGAAACTTGGCTTCCTCCATTACCGGGGGCAACCCAAGCCTCCTGCTGGCTCCACCTCTGTGGTGGCCGCCATCTTAGTTAGGTTAATTTGCATACTCGCTCTGATTGGCTGGTGGGCATAGCAGAGTGATGGTAAATTTGCATGTTTCTCTTTTATTAGTGTAGATGTTATTATTTCAAGAGTTTCCCAATTTCTAAATTGAATCTGATTTTTTATGTTGCTGTTTTGTGACCAAAATAGTTACTAGAAATAAATGCACCTCTTATTTCACAATAAAAAGAGGGAAAATTATTCAATTTACAGAAATTTTATTCTCCTCTCTCCCCTCCCTGCCAAAAAGAAAATCAGTTTCATACACTAAATAGCTTTGCAGGTTTCTATAATAATTAGTATAAATTCTAAAATGCCTATTTTACTTTAGGGATCCAATAAAGGTTAAAAAGTATCAGTTTTACTAGGATGAATATACAATCAAAACACTGTACTCAGTTCTTTAAAAGAAAACTATATATAGGAAAAAAATTGTATCTTTCAGAAAAGAATACTATGGTTTTCACCTTTGAAGTAACAGATGTGTAGTGATGTAAATCAGTATTCCATAAACAGGTAGTAATTTAAGGGTTCTGAGTTCATTATACCAAAAAGTATTTCTTCTACGACACTATGTCAAAGAATGAACTACTACTAGAGCTATAATTACCGTAAAGCACTGAAAATAATCAACAAGATGACGCAAGCTTGAAAAATTCCTAAATAACAATTGTCATAAATAGATTTCTCCGCAGACTATATCTTCCAACTACTCACTTTCTTTCTTCTTGCTTAAATACTTTTAAAATACAACATGAAATTGTCATGAAGAATGTATGTTTCTGTACCACACAACAACTCAAAATAAACGGGTCTCTGAAACAAAAGTTTTAATGCAGAGTTTGCCTATTACATAAGAAGAAGGTTTTGGAATCTCTGAGTTCTAACCAGATAGAGAAATTCAGAAGAAAAGACGTTATTAAGTTTCCCTAAAACTGAGGTTTTCAAAGACTGAATTATAAGTGTAAAGGAAACCTGAGGTATTTCCCATTCAGAAGAGCCTGTGTGTCTGCATTGTCTAGTTTCCTTAGGCCAGTGGTTCACAACTCTGTCTGCAATAAGAATCAACTGGGAGCTTTTAAAAAATACCATTTCTTGAACCCCACAACCAGAGATTCTGATTTAATACATTTCGGAAGGAGTCTAGATATCAGTATTTGTTTGCCAAGTAATTCTAATGTACAAGTTTTGCTGTAATGAAACATTGTATCCCTAATAATCACTGGGCTGTGCAAAATCACATAGTAAAAATCACAGAGGTTATGGGAAAATGGTGCTACAGGTACAACACTCAAAAAATTCATCAGGGACATACTGGAAAAAAGACGGGAACCTAATAAAAACTTTGCACAGATTTAAGAAATACGTAAGTACTACAATAAACCTGGCACTATGCCTTAAAAAGACCCGATGTTTGCTTGGCAAAGTAGGTGTCAGCATGATGCTTCAACTAACTTGCAAATCATTCAAATTTATACACACACACACACACACACACACACACACACTTACACACACTTACACAATTACATTGAGAAAGGGAGACACAGAGCAAATTTGGCAAAATGTTAACAATTAATGAACAGACTGGAGGGCACAGGAGAATTTTTTTCTATTCTTGAAACTCAGCTATACATTTTAATTTTGTTAAATAAAGACATAAAAATCACTAGTCGCAAGTCTTCTGCTTCCAGTCAAGACAGAGAAACAGGAATAGCTTTATCTTCCTGCCTAAAACAACTAAAAACTGAACAAAGTATATTTAATACACAGTACTCAAGCCACTGGATACAGGGCAATGAAGAACAGTGAACCCAGGTTACCAAATCGAGAAAATTTTCAGGCCACAGCCAAGGTAGAAAGAGCCAACCAGAACTCTTGAATCGCTGTGAGTTCAAGAGACTAAGTTCAGAGCACAGAGACACCAAGGTAGTCAGAATACTAGAGAAGAGACAAGGATAGAGTACTACAGAGAAGAAAGCTGCACAAAGAAAAATATCAGGAGAACTGCAAAAGACTCGCCCTTGATTATTTAGCTAAGGGTTGAGGAAACTATGCCAAGGAAATAAGTCTCCCATAAGGATTACAGGAAACACTGTCCAGAGCTCACACAGAGCCACAGAATCATGCCAGGTCCCAACAGCCAGAGTGTAAAACTTAATAATTTGGAGAGCATCCTATGAGCACTGAGAATGATCTTGCCCCACTAGAGGAGATAAAATTCACCCTAGATTACATGTAACTCTGGTGCCACCTAACAAATGCAAAGGCAAGAACCAAACAGATCAAACTGTGTCCAAGTAACTTAACCATATCCCAAAATAAAACTCCAGGACATTTAAAATAATACAAAACTATTTAGTACCTTAAAAAGGTAAAATTCACACTACCTGGCATTAAATCAAAGATTACCATGCAGAAAAATACAACCCAAAATGAGGGGAAAAAATCAGTCAATCAAAACTAACCCAGAAATAACACAGATGTTAGAAGACAGGGACAATAAAGCAGTTACTATGACTATTCCACATGTTCAAGAAACTAAAGATAAGCATATTAAGTTGAGATGTGAAGGATATAAAAAGATTCTAATTGAACTATAACAAATAAATCATTTCTTTTTTAAGATTTACTCATTTCAACATGGAAATGACTCAATTACTCAGTTTCTGTTTCCTTCCCTCCAACTCCCTAACCTACAGTACAGATGTGGGGTAAAAGAGCTGGGTTTTAGCAGGTGTGAGAAAATAAAGAAATAGCACACATAGGCATATTTAAATTTAAATACTGGCAAGACACAAAGTGAGATTGTCAGAGAAAGGAGAAGGAGGGAGGAAGTAGCATTGCTGGAAGAGGAGTGGTCAGGGAAATGGTCAGAGTTCATCTCACTGATAGGATTATTAAAGGGCACCAGAAATGAACAATGTCTGACATGAAAAATACATAGATATAATTTACAACAGATCTGACATTGCATAAAAACAAGATTAGAGAAATGGAAGACATAATAATAGAAACTAACTATAATAAAACACAAAGATAGAAAAATAAATAAAGAGTATCAGTAAACTATGGGATAACTTCAAATAGCCACATGTATATGTAATCAAACTCCCCAAAGCGGGTAAAAGGGATTAGAGAGGACTAAAAAAAATATTGTTTTCATATAATGGCTGATATTTTTCCAAAGTCAATTAAAACTGTAAATCCAGATTTAAGAATGTCAACAAACCCCTAGCAGAAGAAACATGAAGAAAACTATGCAAAGGCAAATAACAAGTTGATTAAAACCAGTAATAAAGAGCCCTAGCCAGTTTGGTTCAGTGGATAGAGCATTAGCCTGTGAAGTGTCCAGGTTTCAATTCCCAACAAGAGCATGTACCTCAGTTGCAAACTCAATCCCAATCCCCAGCCCTGGTCGGGCATGTGAGGGAGGCAACCAATCGATGTTTCTCTCTCACTTCGCTTCCCATCCCTTCCACTCTATAAAAATTATTGGAAAGATATCCTCAAGTGAGGATAAATAAATAAATAAATAAAATCAGCAATAAAGAAAAAATTTTAAACATAGCCAGAGGGGGAAAAAACAACAAATATTTCATCAGCAACAATGCAAGGAAATACTATAGTGGTATTTTTGAAGTATTGAAAGAAAAAATAAACAGCAAAAATATTTTTTAAAAATAAAGACAATATAAACATTTTCATACTTATAAAACCTAAAAAAATGAATTATCAGCAGAATTCCATTATAAAAATGTTAATGGCAGTTCTTCAAGAAGAAAGAAAATGATACCAGATACAAATCTAGATATACACCAAGAAATAAGAGTACTGTACATTGTAACTCAATGGGTAAACATAAAGACTTGTGTTTTTATTATCTAAAGTACTCAAAAGATAATCAACTACTTACCACAATATTAATAATAACAATAATGTATCGTGGGATTTATCCATATGAAGTATGACCTATTTGCCTGAAGCACAATTATGATGCTATACATAATAAATAATGAAATTATTCCTCTCACCTTAGAAACATTGCTGACATAATTCATTTGAATAGTGCTTTCTTTATCAACTTGATTACAAAGGTTCTGTAAAGTAGATGCATATTCTTTATCACTTTTTATCCTCAGGGCCATAAATTTCTTCACTGTTTCCAGTAACCGTAATTCCCAGTCTTGCAATTTTAATACAGCTTCATGTGAATTCTTCAGGTCACTCCCAAACCCCATTTTTGTAAGGCACTGTCTTATCCTCCACACTGCACAAGTGAGCTTTCTAATCAGTGCATATCTGTGTATGTAAACAGAAGAAAAAAATCTTAAATCAAAAGCAAGTTTGCCTTCAAAACAAAGTTATGGCTCATTTTAGGGTTGAAAAGAAAAGTCACTACAACTGAATGCTTTCACACCAAAGATCAGGAACAAGATGAGGATGTCCACCCTCACCACTTCTATTCAACACTGTACTGGAGGTTCTAGTAAGTACCATAAAATAAATGTAAATAATTTCTATTAAAATTGTAGAGTAAAACTATATTTGCAGATGACATGACATTGTAGATAGAAAATACTAAGCAATACAATAAAAAGTTTTAGAACTTTTATAAAAATAAATAAATAAATAAATAAATAAATAAATAAGATTACAGGGTAGGAGATCAATATAAACAAAGATCAACTATATATCTATACACTAGCAATGGTCAATCCAAAAACAAAATTTAAAACAAATTATTTAGAAGAACATCAAAAAGAATAAAATATTTAGGAATAAATTTTACAAAATAAATGCAAAACTTGTATTCTTAAAACTAAAACACACTGCTAAAATCAAGAAGACCTAAATAAATGGAAAGATTCATATTCCCGAATCCTAAAGACTTAACATTGTTAAGAAGTCAATACTCACCAATTTGATTTAACTCAATACATATTGACATCTAAGCTATCTTCTTTTTTTGCAGAAATTGACAAGCTAAAATTTACATAGAAATTCAAATAACCAAAAATTAACAAAAAAATATTTAAAAAGAAGAAAGTTAGAGTATTCACACTTCCTGATTTCAAGACCTACTGAAAAGCTACAGCAATGAAGATAATGTGGTACTGACATATGGTAGACATAGACATCAGTGAAGTAGAACAGAGGTTCCAGATATACATCCTCACATTTATGGTTAAATTTTCTATAAGGGTGCCAAGTCTACTCAATAGGTAAAAAGGTCTCTTCAACTAATGATGCTGATGGGACAAATGGATTTCCACATATAAGAGAATGAAGCACAATACCTTCCTTAAAATATACACAAAAAGTAAACTTTAAAGGGATGTAGCTCTAAATATCAGAGCTACATCCCTTTACAAAACTCTCCAAAGAAAACAAAGTAAATCTTCATGGCTTTGGACTTAGGCAATGGTTTCTTAGATACAATACCAAAAGCACAAGCAACAAAACAAAAATACATAAATTAGACTTCATTAAAATTAAAAAATTCTGTACTTTAAAAGCCACCACCAGCATCAAGAAAGGGAAAAGACAACCCACAAAATGGTAGAAAATATTTGCTAATCCTATCTGACATGGAACTTCTATCTGGAATGTATAAAGAATTCTTACAACTCAATAATAAAAAGACAAACCAATTAAAGTGAACAAAAAGATCTGAAAAAAGATTTCTCCAAAAAGATTTACAAATGTCCAACACACACATGAAAATATGTTCAATATCATTAGTCATTAGGAAAATACAAATCAAAATCACAGTGAGATTCCACTTCACACCACTAGTATGTCTATAATCAAAAAGACAGATAATATCAAGTATTGGACACTGTGAAGAAATTAAAGCCCTCCTACACTGCTGATGGAAATGTAAAATGAGCAGTTTCTCAAAAGTTAAACATAGAGTTATTATATTCCTCTGCTAAGTATAAACCCAGGAGAAATGAAAACATATGCCCATACAAGCACATGTACAGAATGTTCAAGCAGAATTATTCATAACAGCCACAAAGTGGAATAATATCAATGTCCATCAATTGATGAATACATAAATAAAACACGATATCCATACAAATAAAATACTGTTTGACAATGAAAAAAATGAAGTATAGATACAAGCTACAACATAGTAGATAAACCTTGTAAACATTATGCTAAGTGAAAGAAGTCAAAATCAAAAGACTGACATACTCTATAATGTGAAATGCCCAAAGTTTAGAGACAGAAAATAGAGTAGTGGTTGCCGAAGGCTGACAAACATGGGAAGATGTGAGGAGTAACTGCTGACTGATACTGCATTTCATTTTGAGGTATAAAAATTTTCTAAAATTGAATATGATGATGGTTGCACAACTCTTTGACCTAACTAAAAATCATTGAATTTTACAGTTTACATGGGCGAATTTTTCAGCATGTGACCTATATGTCAATAAGTTGTAGCCCTAGCCAGTTTTGCTTAGTGGATAGAGCATTGGCCTGTGGACTGAAGGGTCCCAGGTTTGATTCCAGTCAAGGGCACATACCAGGGTTGTGGGCTCAATCCCCAATTGGGGGCGTGCAGGAGGTAGCCAGTCAATGATCCTCTCTCATCATTGATGTTTCTATCTCTCTCCATGTCCCTTCCTCTCTCTGAAATCAATAAAAATATATTTTTAAAAAGTTATGCTTTTAAAAAAAAATAAGTTGTTGTAAAAAGTCACTACAGCTTAATATGATCATCTAAAGTTCAGTTATCAGAAACTTCCCCAAAATATTCTGCTTGTTTGCTATAAATCCTGAAAACTATAACAGAATATATTTTGCTCTCCAGCCTTCTAGAATTTCAGGCAATGAATCTTTCAGGGCCAGTTAGAAAAAATGAAGAAACACACCTTTTATATTTAGTTCTGGATCATCCATACCAGAAGTCAATTTCTTATTAATTCAGCTGAGATCCTTTAAGCCATACAGAAAAAAATGAGAAGAGGTTTATCTCTCTAACCTCAGTGATATCATCTAAAAAGATGGTAAAAAATGTGGGTTGTCCAAATAGAGAACAAATTACAATTTCCCCCCAACTGAAAACTGTCCAGTTTTATGATCTAGCAAACAAGTAGGAAAGGGGAAAAGTAGTGGAAAACTGCACTTCATCGAAGTTTCCGAAGTAGCAATCAGGATACTAAATGGACCTTAACATAAATAAGTCAATGTAAAGTAACTGGCTTATTCACTTAATATAGAATAGGATAATTCCAGATTTTTTCACTCTGTATATAGTAGTTTTGAATATTTTATTTTGATATACTATATCTTTACGGGGCACAAAAATTTCCAAGGAACATTTTTCTGTTATTTTACCTACAGCTCAACTAAGTTTCACTGAATATACACTGTATCTCATCCAATGTTTTCAATGAAAAAATATGGAACATTATTTGAGACTAAGGAAAGGTGGAACAGCTTACTTTTTAAAAAATCATATCTAAGATTGTAGTTAATTTTATTCAGCATTTGGGGTAAATATCATTTCTACTTCTAGTTACATTGAGCTTTGGTCTAAGCTTTGACAATATATTTTTCTTCTGTTATCAGAAATTCAAAGGGAGCTCAGAAGTATAAAATGGAAACAGAATTTGGAAGGTATCTGAGAAACACTCCAGCCCATCCTAGGTACTTATTTATATATACCAATATACTAGGTCAGAATGAGTAGAAAATAATTTAACATGTACTTTAAAGTACAATAAATAGTAAAATTTTAAAAAATAACTCCATAATATATTAAGACTATATCTAACTCTTTAATTGGTAGAGCTTATAAATAACTTAAGAGAATAGTATCCACAGATGATTTTTCCAAAGATGTCAAATGACATTTATCAGACCATTTCAGTAGTGTTTAAAATAACAAAACAAATAAAAAAGAAAAGAAAGAGCCCTAACCAGTTTGGCTCAGTGGATGGAGTGTCAGCCTGCGGACTGAAGGGTCCCAGGTTCGATTCCGGTCAAGGGCATGTACCTTGGTTGCGGGCACATCCCCAGTAGGAGGTATGCAGGAGGCAGCTGATCGATGTTTTTCTCTCATAGATGTTTCTCTCTATCCCTCTCCCTTCTTCTTTGTAAAAAAATCAATAAAATATATTTAAAAAAGAAAAGAAAGAAAAACCTGTAACTATCCTGCCAGGGAGGTACTCCCCTTCCCTGTTAGTCCTGAGAGTCCCCTTTTCCTCCAAAAGAAATTGAACCAGGCAGTAAGAACCAGCGCTAGAGAGACCTAGCTACAGCAAGCAGCCAGATCATGAAGCCTCTTTGTCCCCACACGTCCAAGGATCTCCTCTACCCAGAGACATCAGAGCAGGCAAGAAGAACTAGCAAGAGGGACCTAGCTTTAATAAGAGGACCGACCAGTCCTTGTTCTCCATGGCCCACGACTCTCCTCTCCTGCCCATAGACATCAGGACAGCTAGGTAATGAAATCCTATCTCATCTCTTCCCTACAAATAGACATCCAATAGCTCAGCCTGAGAAAAACATCGTCTACTCGCTCAAGCAGCACCAGCAGGAACCACTTCGAGCCATAGTGGTAACAGATAAATAAGCCAACCAAAATAACAGCAAAAAGATTAAAAATTAAACTGTTCTTAGAAGCACAGCCCACATAAATAGGCTAGGACCTGTAAGCTAAATCTAAAGAGACTGCCTATGAAAATAAAATACTTAAATAGAACTCAGAGTCTCCTAACATCCTATATAATAAAAGGTTAATTTGCAAATTGTCCCCTCCACCGGGAGTTTGACCCAAGGGCGGGGCCGGCCAGCCAACTGCCCACAGCCCTTCCTCCCAGCCAGCCCCATCTCTGATCACCCCTTCCCTATTGGGGCAGGCCGGCTGCACCCCACCCATGCACAAATGTGTGCACCGGGCCTCTAGTAATAAATAAAATACCTAGGATTCAATTGAAAATCACCTGTCATACCAAGAACCAGGAAAAATGTAGTGGATAGTAAGTACAAATCAGGCAGAAACAGAGTATTATAAAAACGTGTACTAGTGTTTATCAGCAAAGATGTCTATTTTTAAATAGCATCATTAAAAAGGTGCAAGTATGGCTCAGGCATTGAGCATTGACCCGTGAACCAAGAGGTCACCAGTTGGATTCCCAGTCAGGGCACGTGCCAATCAATGTTTCTATCTCTCTATCCCTCGTCCTTTCTCTCTCTAAATCAATAAAAAACATTATTTTTAAAAAGGTGAAAGTAGTAAAAATTCTAATAAACTACTATTTCAATTTATTTAAAGCTATCTTATTTAATGTTATTCAGTTTGGTTTTTAGGGTCAAGTGAGTTATGCTGAGTTTTCAATAACCATAAGTAATTATTTAAAACTTTAAAGAGCCATTAAAAATTGCTATATTCTCAAAATTAGAAGTTCATTTTGTATAAAATATATCTACAAATACATTCTTCTAAAACAAAAATGGAAGTTATTAAATAGCAAAATATAAAACACATTAGTTTCATTGGTTGAATAATAGAATTCCCATGGTATTTCTTGTAAGTATAAGGGTATATGCAAGTATTTGTTATAAGTACCTCTTGTCCTTCAACTTTCGGCTCAACAACTGGCAACTTTTATATTCTTCAATTACACAGATGGAAATATTATTTTTCTATAACATAAATAAAGTTTACTATGTATTGAATATTCTTTTTAAAGTAAGGCTGATTTATCTTAATTCAGATAATGTCTTATAAGAAAGATTATATTTAATTATTTACTTTATTTTAATATTGACAACAAAACATACAATTAAAGATAAGCTAAATTTAGAAAAATTAGCAAATACATGAATAAAAAATATGTAATAGAAACAGGAAATCTCTCATTCTTCTCCATCAGATATTCTCATAAGCAAGCAAGAAATTCAACAGTTTCTTTCTTTTTTTTTCAGTTTGAATTTATAAACCTTGACTAATGAAACCTATCAAAATGACTTCATGGTTTGAATTACTTTATCAAAATATGTTTATTCATTGATAAAAACTACAAAATCATTAACCAATTAAAGTACAAAAATAATTATCTAATGGTATTTCTTATCTTTTATAAGCTTTAATACTGACAGAAGTCAGAAACAGTGATTCTATTTGAATCAAGCTGCCTGCAGCAAGACAGAAACAAAGTCAAAAGCCTCCCCAGAGCATGCAAGTAATAACCACAGTTACAAACCAAAAACCTGACCACATGTAAAAATAAAATGAGGTGCTGTTTCAGAAGCAGTTACACAGGCAGCTGTGAACAGTCACCACGTTTAATTCTGAAGACAACATCATTAATTAAGTTAATATATGGTGACCCTGGCCACCTTACAGACACAGTATTTAAAACTCCTCCTAGGTTGTCTTTACTTGAAAATGTTGCTCCTAGCTTACCTTAAAAAGAAATTAAATTCAAAGCAAACAGCACTGGACTGGGCAGCCTATTGGGACAGCATTAATGAATGACAATGTCCCACTGCAAGAGAATACTGAATATTAACTGCAAGTCTATATGCAAATGAACAACATGTGTGCTTTTAAATAAACTTTTTTTTTCGTTTTTAAAGTGTATGTGAAAGTACTGATATTTAAAATTATTTAAGGAGAGCAAAATTATTAACAATTTTTTTCTTTGCTTTAAGATATTAATATAAATCAACAGCTATTTATTGAGTAACCATGGGAGAGGTAATGTTAGGTGTTTATAAATAAACTAGAGGCCCGATGCACGAAACTGGTGCAAGAGTAGGCCTTCCTTCCCCCAGCTGCCGGCACCGGCTTCCCTCTCACACCCAGGACCCAGGCTGGCTGGCCAGTAGGCACCTGGGACCCAGGCTTCCTTCTGGCCTGGCTTCGCCCGGAAGGATGTCCAGAATGACATCCAGTAGGAAGTCTGGTTTAATTAGCATATTACCCTTTTACTATTATAGATAAAATCTTGATTACTGCCTTTAAGCAATTTACAGTGTATGAAGACTAACTAGACAAGTTCACAGGTAATGATGATACAATTCATTCCAAATTCATTCAGCAACATGAACTGAGCATCTATTTGGCAAGTATATTTCTGAGTGCCAACAATACCAAGTCGAATAAGATTACAGACCCTAGTCTCAAGAAGCTAACAACTTATTAGGGGTGACAAACCTGGAAACCAATGTTATATAACTTCACAGGTTCACAAATACAAATTGGTTACAGGTTCAGAGGGAAAACAGGAAGTATGCATAACATTTCTAATGGCCATCAGGGAGGGGCTCAGAGACATAAAAGCATAAGGTATAAAGTGTTACAGAGACACAAAGAAAAGAAAGAGATACAAAGAAAAGAAAGACACATAGAGGACTCAATGCATGTTGATTAACTCCTGGATGGAAGCTCAGTTTTCTTATCTTCAAAACGGGGGTAGTAATACCTACTTTGCAAGGTTGTCATAAAGGTCAGATGAAATAACGTATTTAATGTGTCTGACTTTGGGGAGACTTATTAAAAGTAGTCATTACTAATGAAGCCTTAGAGAGAGGACCCACACAAGAGAGACTGTGGAAGAGCAAGTGGTAGAGTAGCATTTCTTCCTAAGTGGAAATTTAAGCATGAGCAAGGATATGCAGTTAGAAAAATGAGGAACATGTTTGTGAAACATTGCTAATTTGAAAGAAAACAGGAATAAAAGGTTTAAAAGATTAAATATGACCACAATGCATACAACCTACTTTTAAATTCGAAGAAACTTTCTATATGATCAACTATTATAAGAGTTCAATTTTCAAATTGAGGTCAAACAATCTTTTTCCTTTAAAGAGAGTAACAGTGTCAAAATAATTACAATATCCATATATGTACTTTCAAATAGGTTCATTAAAAGCAAGCACTAGCAGAATGGCAACCATCAAGGTCCCATCAGCAGTAAGTTAAAACCAGTCCCTACACACTGCAATAAGACAGCCTCTCAGGGAACCCAGATCAAAGAACTCCAAGATAGAACATGGAGTAAAGTAAGTTTCATTCTTGGGTGTGTTTTTTATGTAACACTCTTTTCCCAAAAGGCACGGCCTGACCCCCACTCCCACCCCATCTTTTCTCTATAATCATACCCTAACAAATGTGTTTTCTTCCTTAATTGTTCTTCTAGAATTCTATTTAATTTGTAAATAAACTTCCCTAAATCTCTACCCTCCACCTACCTGAAACCCAGCTCCCCCAAAGCACAGTGCTCTCAGGTGGTGACTATACCTTCCTACATTCTACCACCCATATCCATGAGGTTGGGGGAGGGGAGTGTGATGGGTGGTAACTTTATCCTGATTCCTTAGTGCCATTTCCGAATCACCGCTCTTCCAAACATATTGAAAAATCTCTTCATTGTAATTTACATCATTCAGCTTTACCAAGTCCTATCCTACCTAGCTGTTATTTGTCTCTAAATCTTCCTCTCAATATCCACTTGTCCCAAAATGTTATTCTCTAAACCAATTCTTGTGTTCACCCAGGGAGATTTTAACCTCCAGTCTTTCTCTTCTCCAAAGACCCATTTGATCCAGCTCCATTTCAACTACACCTGCTATGACACATGGCCTGAATCTAAAACTGTTCCATCTCTGCAATGGTAAATTTTAATATTCTAGTTTTAGGTCATAAACTAGTACATTCCATCTCTCTGGAGTCTTGACTGATGCTATGCTGGAACTGACCAACAGACCCTGAGCAACGGATGAATGGATTACTCTGACACACATTTCTGTGAAAGAGAGGCTAAGGGATTGCTTGGCTATAGGAATCAAGCAGCCCCATTCGCCTGCATCCTTAGGCTTTCATTGTAACAACAGCTTGAACTACAATTAACTTTTAGATACAATCAACAGGGTAAGTATCCTTGAGAAAGCACATGCTTCTACAAGGTCGGGTCTAAAGACTAAGCATAGAGATTCCAGTAAAACACCTAGAGGCTTGGACTTGTTTGGAAAAGTCAAGGCAGGGACTGCTGCCTTCTGCAAGGTCCCCCTAGAGGCCCCCGACCTTTCAGAGAATCCTCCTTATAGACTTTCCAACCAAGTTCCGTGCTTCCCCACAATTTTATACCTACTCTTTGACCTCAAATAAATCTCTAGCTGCCCACTGATTAAACCATATTCCCTAAAATTTATCAGCTCCCCCTATATCCTCTCTCTTCTAAGGTGAATATGCCACTTAATCATCCAGAACTGGGATACTTTTAAGAGTGAAAGAGATGCAATTCTTCATTATGCCAGGAAAACAAGGGTAAGCTTAGACTTTTCCAGGCAAACTGGGGCATATACACCCCTACTTCTTTCCCTACACATATTGAATCAATTGACTTCCCCTGACCTTTCCCTTTCTACGTTTGTACTAAAAATCTCCAACTCTGACTCAATCCCTCCTGACTCCCCAGGCTTTTTTTAAAAAAAAAAAAAAAGCTTAGCTAATTCTTACTAGTATTTCAATATTGTGCTCATATCACCTCCTCCAGACAGCCAACTCTACCTCTGCAATTTGTTATCAGAGAACTCAGTAATGACAGTGTCCTATTCATGATTATATCGCCATGTTTCTCACATATCAGGCATATAGGTGTACTCAATAAATCTTAAAGTTCTACTCTAATTATCCCTTATGTGTCTATTCTAAAATGCATTATATGAAAAATTATTACTGTTATAATTTCATGTACATTAAACAAGTCAAAAAGAGTTACTTCTAAACTAACAGATAGCAATTAAACTAATAACAACTAGCAGGTTGTTTGTTGTTGTTTTTTTGTCCTGAGCTTTTTATACTTTATGTCTTATGAACCCTAAGGAATAAGAAGGGCTCCTGGTGCTAACTAGGCTCAAATTTAAAAAAATTAAAAAGCATAGCTTTTAGCCATTTCTGCACAGGGGCCTCTCAAGAAAACTGCACCTCACAGAGAAGCCTCCGCACTGTATCTCTGCCATCTGAGCCAGCACTTATAAAGAAACTAGAGGCCCAGTGCACGGATTCGTGCACCAGTGGGGTCCCTCGGCCTGGCCTTGGGAATCAATGGACCTCCATGCCACCGATCCCGCACAGCACAAAGTAGTGTGCAAAGTGGCAGGTGGTTGGGTAAGAGCCCAAGCCCCAACTGGGCACCGTGCCACTCCCACACATCCCGGCCCCAATGCACCGCTCCGATGCGCAGGGGGAGTGTCCACGGGAGAGACTCATGCTGCAGTAGCTGTGCTTACCAACCATGAGCCCAGCATCTGGCGCCCATCTGTCAGCTGAGCATGGGAGCGCACTGACCACCAGGGGGCAGCTTCTGTATTGAACGTCTTCCCCCTGGTGGTCAATGCATGTTATTAGGCTTTTATATAGAGAGATTCCTGGAGTCCTATTTCAAACAATAGGATGAGGCTTTCCCCATCCAATTGGAGCTGTGCAGCTCTGACCAATCAGAGCAACTCTGTTCTGACCAATCAGGGACCTGGGTCAGGGAATTCTGTCTATATAAGCCAGCTCCCCTATGGCTCAGAAAGTGCACTTTCCACAGAAGACTGAAGACTATGTTTCCTAGGCTCCCCAAAGATGCCTCACTGGAGCAGAGCAAAGCAGACCATCATGGAGCAGAGCTGCCTAGCTGAAGAGGGATCTCGCCCCAGGGCAGCCTCAGTGGTTGTGCTTTTCACAGATATGCTGTAGCACTATGGAGCTGTGCCACAGTGATGCTGTTTTCTGTTGAGCTGTTGGCACTAAATAAAGTTTCCTTCCTCACCGCACACCAAATTGGGGACTCCTGTTGGCACTGAATTGGTTCCAACAACCACTGATTGACATCCCCATACATTTTATTGCACTGGTTTCTTACTGTTATTCTCTGTCTTTTAATATATCCAACAAATTTCAGAATTACAGGAAGATACACAGAAGTCAGTGCATAACTAGGAAAAGCAAATTTCGAAACATATATATCAAATGATCATGTTTTGAAAATTATACAAATATAGGGAGAAACCAAGATAGCAGCATAGGTAAACACCTGTACTGCTGCCTCGCACAACAATTTCAAAACTGCAACTGGAAGACAGAGTGGACATCGTCCAGAACCACTAGAAAGCTGGCTGAGTGGAAATTCTACAACTAGAAGGAAAGAGAAAAGGACACGGAGACTCAGAGGAGCTGTGGAGGTGCAGAGACCCGTGAGCGCAGAAAGGGCGGGCAGCTGAATACACGACTGACTTACTCGCGGCCCGGGGAGAGGGCGGGCGGCTTAATACGCGGCTGGCTTACTCACAGCGCGCTGAGAGGGCGGGCAGCAAGTGCACAGCTAGCGTTCTCTTTCGGGAGGGAAACAAAACCTCCCAACTGCACTGAAATCCAGCTCTGGGTGAGACTTTGGGTACCAGACTCATTCGGGGAGAAACTGGACTGTCTGGCAGCGGGCGAAACGCAAGAGCAGCCTTCTCTCAGAGGTGCGTGCAACCATTGCCGCGGGACACTGAGACACAGGAGCCTCTGAGGGCAGGGTTAACAGGAAACCAAGACTGTCTGCTCCACCCTGAGACTCTGCCCCACCCAAACTGAGCACAGAAACTCTCCCAGCAGAGACACTGCTGATCCTCACAGCCAATTGGCCTGAAGGTAACTTCCCCCAGTGATACCAATAACAATCAAGGCTTAACTACAACAAGACTGCACACATAGTCCACAAAGAGGTGCACCAAGAGTGTCCACCTCAGGTGACTGAGGAGGCTGAGCCACTGGGCCCTATAGGACACCTAGCACACAAAGCCACTCCATCAGCTCAGGGAAGCAGCTAAAATGCAGAGACAAAGAGGCAGACCACAAATGAAGGAAATGGACGAAAGCAAAAGACTGGATATAGAGTTCAAAACCACGGTTATAAGGTTTTTCAAGAATTTCCTAGAAAAGGCCGATAAATTTAATGAGACCCTCGAGGATATGAAAAAGGATCAACCAGAAATTAAGCATACACTGACTGAAATAAAAAATATTATACAGAGACCTAAAAGCAGACTAGAGGATTGCAAGAATCAAGTCAAAGATTTGGAATACAAAGAAGCAAAAAACAATCAACCGGAAAAGCAAAAAGAAAAAAGAATCCAAAAAGTTGAAGATAGTGTAAGGAGCCTCTAGGACAACTTCAAGCGTACCAACATCCGAATTATGGGGGTCCCAGAAGAAGAGAGAAAGCAGGATACTGAAAACCTATTTGAAGAAATAGTGACAGAAAACTTCCCCCACCTGGTGAAAAAAATAGACTTACAAGTCCAGGAAGCGCACAGAACCCCAAACAAAAGGAATCCAAAGAGGACCACACCAAGACACATCATAATTAAAATGCCAAGAGCAAAAGACAAAGAGAGAATATTAAAAGCAGCAAGAGAAAAACAGTTAGTTACCTACAAGGGAGCACCCATACAATTGCCAGCTGATTTCTCAACAGAAACTATGCAGGCTAGACGGGAATGGCAAGAAATATTCAAAGTGATGAATAGCAAGAAACTACAACCAAGATTACTCTACCCAGCAAAGCTATCATTCAGAATTGAAGGTCAGATAAAGAGCTTCACAGATAAGAAAAAGTTAAAGGAATTCATCACCACCAAACCAGAATTATATGAAATACTGAAAGGTATTCTTTAGGAAGAGGAGGAAGAAGAAAAAGATAAAGATAAAAATTATGAACAACAAATACGTATCTATCAACAAGTGAATCTAAAAACCAAGGGAAGAAAAAAATCTGATGAACAGTATTAACTGGTGAATATAATAGAATCAGGGGCATAGAAAGGGAGTGGACTGACAATTCTCAGGGGAAAAGGGGAGTGGGGGGTGCGGGAAGAGACTAAACAAAAAGCGTACACCTATGGATGAGGACAGTGGGGGAGGGGGGTTAAGGGCAGAGGGTGGGATAGGAACCTGGTGGAGGGGAACTATGGGGGGAAAAAGAGGAACAATTGTAATAATCTGAACAATAAAGATTTATTAAATTTAAATAAATAAATAAATAAATAATTTTTAAAGAAAATTATACAAATATAAACATGCATGTTCTTGAACATATATAATTTAAAAGTAAAAATGCCCCCGGCCAGTGTTGCTCAGAGGCTAGAGTGTTGGCCCACACACCAATAGGTCACAGGTTTGATTCCTGGTCAAGGGCATATACCTGGGTTTCAGGTTCAATCCCCAGCCCCAGTCAAGGCACATGTGGTAGGCAACCAATCAATGTATCTCCCTCACATCAATGTCTCTCTCTCTCTCTCTCTCTCAATCTCTCTCTTACCCTCTCCCCCCCTCCTTTCCACTCTCTCTAAAAATCAATGAAAAAAAATATCCTCAGATAAGGATTAACAAAAAACAAACAAAAAAGTAAAAATTGATATACATCAAACTTTTATCATTAACTACCTCTGAAGAGCGAGACAGAATAGTGGGAAGAATGCCACTTTCTAATTTATGTACCTCTAGTTTGCATTTTTATCACAAGTATCTATATATATAAAAGCCCAGCGACCAGCGACCAGCGACCAGAATGGCAGAACGACCAGAATGGCAGAATGACCAGAATAAGCGGTGGCTATGATGCACACTGCAGCAGCCAACCAGCCTGATCCGGGCCCCAATCTCCCCCCCTCCCCACCCCCCACCAGCCCAGCCCGATTGGCCCCCAACACCCCGATCAGGGTGGGGCCAGCTGGCCAACCACCCGTGGCTCCTCCCCCCAGCCAGCCCCACCCCTGATTCCCCCCCACCCAGATCAGGGGCGGGCCTGGCCGGACCCCACCTGTGCACGAATTCATACACCAGGCCTCTAGTAAAGATATAAAGAAAAGACTCCCCAAATAATTTTTTGAAGAGTATTTTTAAAACCAAGGATTAAGAAGATAAAAATCAAATTTCACAGATACAATATTTAACATTAAAAAATTATTTCTCCTTCAAATATTTTTATTTATATTTATTTAGAAAATGAAAAAGGCACTTATATCATGATAGTTACTTTTATGAAAAATCTCCCAATTGCATTTTCCACTCATAGAATGCCTCTGGTTTCTGCTTTATAACCTAGGCTCCTGAACCATTCTAGCTCTAATTGAGCGCCTCAACAATAAATCAGTCTAACCACAGGTCCAACCATTACTGTGGTTGCACAGCAAAGAAATCTTTGTCCTTTTGCTCTATGTTTTAGGAAAAAAGTCTTTCATTCATTCATTTGTTGATTCTTCCAGTAACTACTTATTAAATATCTATAACATGCCTGGCACTGAGTGAGGTCCTGAGTACACACAGATAAAAAGTACTGGTCACAGCTCCCGGGAGCTTATTAGAGGAGAAGCAGTTCTAACACATGACAATAATTGCTACAAGGAATCCCTGTACAAAGTGAAGTATAATCCAAGCCCAGCTGGAGCAAAGGGAAGGGAAAGGCTTCACAGGCATCCCTAAATCACCTAGAGAGTCCCTTCTTCACCGACACTTTCCTCCTTTCCTCTCAACCAAAATATTACTCTTCTCCCTTTGAAAATACTGCTTAAAAGCTACCTCCTAATCCTTCAAAAAAAAAAAACTCCACTTACTCTTAAATGTCATATAATTCTTAAGGAAAACAATCATATCTGTGAAACTCAAGAGCAAGCAAGTGAAGAAAAAAAAAAATGCTCACTGAATGCCAGCTCTACACAAGTACCAGAGAGAGCAAGTACTTAAATCATTTCTCACTGGCCTACCTCTAGTTGTCTCTAAGTTGCTTATCATTTGCATTTTAAGCTATATCCTATTTGAAATAGTGAATTTTTCAAAGATGAATACTTAGACTACTCCAGTCACTAGGTATATACTCCTAGGTAAAACCAACTGGTAAGAAGGTGGAGGTGCCTAATAGCAGGTAGGGAAGGAACTCCTGCTGTTATCCTACCTAATAATAGACAAATATGCAAATTGACCGTACCTTCGCTATGCCCGCGATTGGCCAGGAGGCGCGGGGGGGGGGGGCCGATTGGGCAGGCGGGACGCTGAGCTCCCGTCGCCAGCGGCGGCTCGAGCTCAGTGTCTGCACCATGGCTGTGCTGCGGCACAGAAGGGGCCTCTGGGGCAGCGAGCTCACGTCCCACCGCAGACCATTAAAAGCGTGGGAGCTGGGTGCCTGTCCGCTCAGGCACCAGGCCTTTCAGAAGCCTTCACCGCGCCGGAGGCTTCTGAAAGGCCTGGTGCACCAGCGATCAAAAGCAAAAGCGTGGGAGCTGGGTGCCTGTCCGCTCAGGCACCAGGCCTTTCAGAAGCCTTCACCGCGCCGGAGGCTTCTGAAAGGCCTGGTGCACCAGCGTCAAAAGCAAAAGCGTGGGAGCTGGGTGCCTGTCCACTCAGGCACCAGGCCTTTCAGAAGCCTTCACCGCGCCGGAGGCTTCTGAAAGGCCTGGTGCACCAGCGATCAAAAGCAAAAGCATGGGAGCTGGGTGCCTGTCCGCTCAGGCACCAGGCCTTTCAGAAGCCTTCGCCGCGCCGGAGGCTTCTGAAAGGCCTGGTGCACCAGCGGACAGGCACCCAGCTCCCCCGTGATCGAAAGCGAAAGCGTGTAGGGGACCCTACACGTGCATGATTCAATCATGCACTGGGCCTCTAGTTTTAAATAAATATCAATAGCTAACTAGTCCCAGTGTATCAAAAACAACATAAATGATCTAGTTTTCTTCCCTTTAACTTAATACAACCAAATGTAAAAACTGCAGTCAATGTATATTTAAAGTTAGAATACCATCAGATTTTTCAGCAGAAACTTTGCAGGCCAGAAGGAAATAAGATGATATAATCAAAGTGCTGAAAGCAAAAAACTTCAAACAAAAAATAATCTACACAGCAAGATTATCAATCAACAAACTGTCTAATACTTAATAGAAACCTATCAATATACATCAAATAAATGACTAAAATAGTAAATGATTATATGATTATATTAGAAAATGGGACTAATAATGTTATTAACAGAAATAGATAAACCAGAAGAAGGAACAAGCATTTAAGAAAAAAACTAATATATAGAGTTTAGTGACAGGCAGTTGAAAACAAAGGACTGGTGGGCACACAGGCTGAGAACAATATATAGATTGAGATTCTGCTGATTATAAGTGTTAGTTGAAAAAAATAATAATTACATCACAAATGATACACAATTCAGTAAGATAAATAACAAGCAAAAGATAACACAAATATAAAATAACTGTAGCCTGCTTAGGTAGGAGAATAATCTAACAAAATAACTACAAATCAAGACAAGTCAAAACTTTCAAAGAAAAAAATAATCATTTTGGTAATTATTTAGTAATATGAAAATAACTTTTACTTTTATTTTAGTAAGTTACTAAGAAGAGTAATGTAATCCTACCTTACTACTATTCATTGTTGGTCATATCTTAGCTAAAGTAGCAGGTCCATGTTGAAGGGTTACACATTAGGGATGAGGAAGACACGATAAAACTTTCAGTGGCGTCTCACGGAATGATCATAGGTCTAGCCAGAAAACATGAGCTGCAAGAATAAATTCAAGGAGTCAGAATTGTACACTGCAGAGAAAAAGGTTAAAATGTACACATGAAGTACAGAACACTATTATTGGAAATGAACTGTGGCAATATCTCACATTCATCATATTAAAAATAAGAATACTATTCTTACTTAACTTTATCCCCTGTTTACTCTCTCCCTTTCTTTCCATAAGTTTCCCAGTGAATAATGGATCTTACTTACCTTCTCTTCTAACCTATTCCCTGAGTTTTGAATAGGTAATTCATGTTTTTCTCATTTTCACAGTATAAAACTAATTTCAAGTTTGAAGCACATCAAAAGAAGAAACTACACTTGTTGAATTATTATTACAGCCTAAAGAAGTAGTTAACTATGTGAAAAAAATTTTGCCAAAGGCTGAGAAGGTTTGGGAAGGATTCTACCAGACATATATACTTTCTCTAAAATTGTTTAGTATGCCAAAACATGATCCTTGGATAGTCTTTCAACCCTTGCAACTAGGATATGTTTGTTGATTTTAGAGAGCATGGAAGGGAGAGAGGGAGGGAGAACATCAATTGGTTGCCTCCCGTAGGTGCCCTGACCAGGGATCAAACCCGAAACCTAAGTATGTACCCTGACCAGTAATGGAACCCACAACTTTTGGGTATACGGATGATGCTCCAACCAACTGAGCAATCCAGCCAGGGCTGAAATTAGAATTTCTAAGATGTTATTGGTCATTTGTCTCTTATCACTGATGCCAATATATGCAGTTTATAGCCCTGTTGCTGTTTCTCATTTTTTGCCTCACACCTCATATTTCTAATCCCAACTTCTTGGTTTATACTCAGCTCTCCCCTTTTTTCAAGCTCCTCATTTTTGTTTACTTATTCCGTTTCCTGTCATTTCCCCTACTTCCTTGGCTTTCATACGAATCAGAGGACATTTCATTGATGTTACCAATAAGATTACTCCTTTCATCCTGACCAAACACAGGAATATCTTCCAAGTCTCCTGACCCATTTTCAAAGGGTTCCTCTTTTGCCCCCCAGACAAGCATTTTATTCTCTTCTAGATTTGAGAAGGTTCTCAATGCTACAATTGGTTGAAAATCTAATCTACATATAATGAAAGTGTTATTACATCCCTCTGGTTCCACTAAACTGATATGATTGAAGACAGGGATTGTTATCTTAATATAGCCAGCATCCTACACAATACCTGGAACACTGTAGTTACCAAACAAGTGATTACTGAGTGAATGAAATTCCAAGGTGAATTACAGCTTTCTCTGATCTGTACACTTTGGCATAAAGTAAGGTTTTGACAAGAGTTTCTGTATTAAATGATAAAATTCATGACCTAAACATATATTTAAATATAAAAACTTTAATCATCACTTCCCTTTTATACTGCTGTCAATATTTCTGGAATTCCCTGGAAATAGTACAGTAAACAGTATTACTTACAAAAGGAAACAAAATGTAGTACGTACCTAAATGTACACATTACATATATTACCTAATTCCACTCTAAAGACAGATTCCCCAAAGTTAGTGAACAATCCATTTAATTTGAAATTGTTTAGCCTCTCTTCTTTATCAGCAAAGATAGTTCAAAGTTATCTCTACTTCCATATTCTGGTCTCTGACTGTGATATATAAAAACATTTATTTTCAAAAACCTAAAAACAAGCTATTCAACTGGGATTCCTTGCCCACCACCAAGTATTGTCAGATGTCTTGCTCAAGAAAGCTAGTCATAGTTCCCATGTGTTATTTATGTATCATTTTCCAACTCAAGTCTTTTCTATACTTTTTTTAAATGAAAAAAAAAAACACAGAATTTTTCCACTTGATATTGAAATGATTGGGGTTAAAACTAAGCAACAATTTCTTTGGTAGAATTCTAAATGGAACATTTCCTTGTTCAACCTACTATAAACCTACGATAAAAAAAATTATAGTCCTTGTATTACTTCAAAGGTATATTTTCCTTATCAAAACTCATCAAAGGTTTCTACAGACGAATTAAAAATGTATAATAATGACTTTCTGGTACAACTAATCTTGCCCACCAACTTCCCTATTTACACAGGTTGCCATCTCTAACTCACATTCATTAGCCAAATGTAGTTCCTAGTCTTTAATTGTGCTTCTCCTCACAACTAGAAATGGATTGAGGCAAGAGAGGTACCTAAGATGCAACATTTATGGAGACATTCATTCTCAGGGTTGTGCATGTGCCACCCTGTGGTTGCATGACCATAAAAGTGAATAGGTCTTATTTTGTGACTTAGGCATCTCTCATGCCTCTTACTCCTCTTACTTCTCTAATAAGTAACAAACAAAAATCTAATTCTGACAAAGCAAATATCTAAAATTAAGCAATGAATTTAAATATAACTTTTCATCCATTTAAAATCATGTTTTCGAAGAAAATCTCTTGTTCACAATGTGATGTTAGGTGAAAAATAGATGAGGCAGGAATGTTTATATACAATAAGATTTTGGTGTGTGTTTTCTTGTGTGTTTCTTTTTTTGTTTGTTTGTTTTTCCTCAAATGAGTGCAAGTTGCATGTGCATGTAAGTGACAGACCTGTGCTATGTTTTACTCCCCTTCTTTTGGTGGCACCATCTCAATTTATTTCTGTTGAACTACCCTTCTCTTACTCTTAATCCATGTAGTTTGGGTGGCACTAATTATGTATTCCTACTCTCAAGTTTCTGGAATGAGCACAAAGTTCCTAGAACAAGTATATGACCCAGGTGGGGACAATCAGCATATTCCCTCCCACAAGCAGTAGTTCAGGAATGAACCCAATAGGACTGATAACACGCAATTCTGCAAGAACTAATGGGGACGTTATCTTTCAGCTGAGGTTGCTAAACTGAAAGAACATGATAAGTATCTACTTCACAGTGAGCCAACCAGCAAAAACAATCGCTAAGAGATGGAAAGAGATGAAGAACACTCTGAAAACATTTTGCCCCTAGATCTAATCGCACCTGAGTTCAGGTGTTAATAGATATACCTGCTACAATCTTAGAATTACTCTTGGGAAACAATTCTCTCTGGATTTCTCACATTCCTGCACAGAGCCTTCTGAGCAAAAGGTACTACAAGGATATCTGCATGACAGCCAGCCTTGGAAGCTAGAAACAGTGTCTCCTTACAGATAGAGACCTCCAATGAGCTTTGGAAAAGTAGAGCCCTCTCCTTCCCTTCCCTGGAAGACATTACTTATATTCTTTTATTAACTTATGTTTACTTATGCTGCTTTATATTTTTATTTACTTATATTCTAGTATAATAAACCTAAAGACATTTTGCCTTTCTACCCTGGAGAGAGTTGCTCAATGAGCAATCTCTCCCCTCTGCAAGGTATTCTTTTCCCATCCATTTTCCAGACTTAACAGTTACATGAAGCAATAAGTTATTTTTTCTTATTTAATAACTCAGTCAACAAATATTTGCTGAGAACCTACATAGTTATGTGCCACAGATTTTCCTACACAACGAAATAGACAAAAATTCCTACCTTCAATTAGTTTATAGTCTAGAGAGAGGGAACAAATACAAAATAAATAAAATACACAGTACTGAACAGTAATAAGTATTATAAAGAAAGAAAACATAGACAAAGGTAACAAAAAGTGTGAGGGAGGAAGGAGATTTCAAATTTATGTTAGGTGATTAAAGACTTTACAGATGAAGTGATATTTGAGCAAGGACCTAAGCAGATAAGGAAGTAAGTCATATGAATATCTGGAAGGGAGATTCTAGGCAAGGAAAACAGTAATAAGCATTTAAGAAAGAGCAAGAAGGTCTGCAGGGAGTGAATGGTAGAGTCAAGAGAAAAATCTGAGTTCAGAGAAAGATCTTGCATGAGGGAGGGAGAGCAGGACCACAAAACTAGCTCATTTGAGGACCCTGAGCTTGTACTCGGAGTCACATGGGAAGCAACTAAAACATTCTGAGTAAAGTGACGTGATCTCTTACTTTTCAAAAGGATGACACTAATATTCTGAGAGCAACGGCAGTAGGAGGGAGACTTGTTAGGAGTTACATACAAGGAGAGAAAGGACAATATTGAACTAGAGTGACCCTAATAGAGGTGGTGAGAGCTGGTAGATTTCAGACATATTTTGAAGCCAACAGAATATGCTGAAAGATTGTGTGGGGGAAGTGAAAGAAAAAGAGTCAAGAAAAACTTCAAGGTTTGAAGTCTCAACAGAAACAAGAAAAGTGTTGCCACTTACAGAAATGGTGTTATTGGCAGTTGGACAAACATGAGCAGAGCAAGGATGATGGCCTGGGTACAGAAACTAAGCAGGGCAAAGCGCCCCGGATGCCTAGCACAGGGCAAAACTGGGAAAACAAGGACCTCGCTCCCAGGGTAACCTTTCCTCCACTAGCATAGTGCTGGTCATGCAGTTTGGACCCCTGATCTTTTCCTCCCTAAAGATAACATCTAGGCCTCAGTGTAGGCCCAGAAAGGCAGCAAAACTAGACAAGTGACCCTGGCTGCCTCAAGACCAGCAGCACTGACCCCCTGCCCTGGCCCCAAACCAGTGGAGACAATGACCCTGAAAGAGCATACCTGGAAAGCTGATGAATAGTCTATTGAAACCCTTCCCTGAGACCTCCCCTAAGATTTCCACCTGCAAGAGAGAAATAAAGACCCCATGTGCCCTCATCATTTGCTTCTGCCTGTCTTCCATCTAAGGGACCCCATGAGACTTGCAACCCAGGGAGCAATGGGCAGTAGCAGCTCGTCCCAGGCTAACCCCATGAACCTGTCTCCAAGGCCCCCTTTTCTCTGACTTCCGAGTGAGCCAGCGTAGCCCAGCCTAGGCTCTGCTATTGCTTCACCTATACCCATCCTTGTTTCACTGTCCTAAAGATGTTTTTGCTGAGGTCAATAAATTCTTGCTTGCTTTTCTACCCTTTGTCTCTTGATTGAAATCTTTGCCTCAAGAAGACAAGAACCAAAGTCTCCTCGTCTGGCCAGTAACAATGGAAGCCTAACGAATATAAAAATGTATGCCAAAATCATGTAATACAAGTAGAACTGAGTCAATAATAGAAAGTGGAGGGAATCTGGTATCCTCTATTGTAGGGTGTGAAGTCAGCAATCCTTAATAAGCAAAAACAGCTGGTAAACTGCCAACTCTTGTAAATAGGGCTCTGTGCCTATCAAGGATGGAACTATGGAGTACTCAGTAAAAATGTTAGGATGCTGGTATATTGCCTATTATGTAGCAGTCTTCAGAAGTCCTTCAAAAAAGCAGTATACTTTGAGTGGCCTTAATAAAACAAAAACCTTTTCTGTCTTTCGTTATAAATCCAAGATGGCTCATACTGCAACTTACAAGGTTGAAAATAAAATATCCCTAAACTAAAATTAGGCTCTTAACTACACAAAAACAAAAACTGAGAAAAGCCTAATGTTCCAGGCTCCTCCTGCCCAAGCACTCTAGCAAAGAAGATATTTACCCATTATCAAGAACCATGCACTGTGAAACATTCTGGGAACAGGGACAAGTTAGCTGTGCATTGTTACCTCAAGAAGTTTCTCTGGGTGGCCTAGCGACAGAAGCCAAGAAGGAAATTGAGAAGACTAGGATTTGCATGGTTTCTCAACCTCAGTACTACTGGCATTTTGAACTGGGAAACTCTTTGTTGGGGGGGTGGAGGGGGGCTGTCCTGTAGGATGCTTAACAGTATCCTTGGGCTCTGCCTACTAGATGCTAGCAACACCTACCTACTCAGCCCCATTGTGACAACAAAAATGTCTCCAGACACTGCCAAATGTCCCTGAAATATCAACTGCCTTTGTTGGAGAACCACTGGATTAGAGTGATGGGCAAAGTTGTTCAGAGACATACCAGGCAATGGTTTGATTCAAGAACTAGCATTTGAGCTTTGGGTACTTGAGAGAAGTTGATCAAATGCAAGGAAATTTTTTTTTAACTTGGTTTTCAAAAGTTATAGTGCCTAAGAAACTCCCAAAAAAAGGTTTGTTACTGCTTAATTCCTAAGACGGTTCCCAGGACCCCAAGCCCTCATCAACATTAAATGAACTATGAAGCAGTACAGTCCCCACTAAGGGAATCTTTCTCGATACTCATCTTGTCTGTGACCAGGGGTGAAAAGAATAAACAGAATCCCAGGAAGAACCAGTGGCAGCCATACTGGCTAATCAAAAATCTCACCACACTGCCAGGGCAGAGTCCTTGCCCTTCCTGGCCAGTGACATACGTCCTTATCGTGGATTGGAAAACCTCTGTAGGTTGTTTCTCCTTTTTCTCTTTTCTAATTGAGAGTTTTTACTGTCTTTATGCTATTCTCCTTCTGACACTGAACACTTTCTTTATTACAATCAGTTATAGTTATCATTTAACCATAAGTTCACAGGCCCTCAGCCTATCTATTCAAATAGAACTGAGAGAATTACCCAGAGATCCTTGACTTAAAGTTAGATACAGCAATTAATCAAGTCTTTGAGTTGTCTTCCTTTGTTAGGGGCAGGTGATAAATACATCAGAAGTTGTAAGTCAAAGATTTGCACGATGTTAAGAGAGGGCATTTTTTTTCAAGGATGTATACATATGTAATGGAGCACATGTATGCACATTGGGAAAATTTATAGTGAAAATCTTTTGGTTATATTGTCCAGCGTGCACTGCCCCTTCCCATGGTCACAGTACCTTCTTTTTCTTTCAGTGACCCACCCACCCTGACTCTTAGTCTGTGTGGTTCAGACCATGTGGCTGACCACAGTTCCTGTTCCCTGTTCCAACAGTTAGCACCTGGTCCAGATCTGGCCTATCATTGTATGCTATCTCCCTAACCACAGGACCAATGATGAAATATGGCCCAAATTATTTAATGAGATATAATCCTAGGGCTAATGCTAAAATGGGTAAGAGAAACTCTTTTTATGTTGGGCTTGCTAAATTGAAAGAGTGTAAGCCTAGAGCCCCTAGAGAGAGGTCTACCTGGAGAAAGCCTACCTGAATGTATATATCACACAAGAAAAAGCCACTGGGCATGTCCTGAGGCCACGAAGCCCACGGAATCCATCTGGGCCTGAGGAGTACACTCCTGTGAACCCCAGTGCCCTGAACTAGTATGGGTAGGGTTTTGATCTCATACAAATGATGAAATTTAAAAATCTAATAATATTACCAGTTATCAGATGAAATTGTTATCAGTTTTCAAATGGAAAAATTGAAGTCATAAGAATTAAATTATTTGCCTAAATTCATACAACTAATTACTGGTGTCACAGATTCAACCATAACCAGGCCTGGTTGTAATATCGATGCTCTTTCCACTACATCATATTCCTAGGAAAAAATCCTGCCACTCCTCTATGCTTTATAATTATCTGCAACCATAAGGTAAGTCCTTACATGGAAAGAGTACTCTATTAACATTTGTTGAATGGCCAAAAAGGAAAGAAGATTCGTATGTCTTCTTTCTGTCCCATTCCTACAACAACTAGCCTCTTGTGTAACACAGAGCATTTCTGTATTATTTTTATAATGAAGGCTACCTCAAGGACGTGTCTATTTCTTTACCATCTTATCTTCTTTCACAGAATGCCATTTCCAGTCACAGGATAAATCAAGATCCAAAATACAAATAGGAATCAGAACCTTAGAAAGATGCCATCAGCGAGGTCTAGCTACTATTCTGTTTTCATTAATTATAAAACTTGAAAAAGGATACCACATAATCCTGTAAGTGACATATTGTTGTTTATGTTAATATTTTAGGATATTTGTAACTACTACATTAACTTCTAGAAAGTATCAGCTATTTATAAACAGTCAAATCTCTTTCAAATATTATTGTTGAGGGTGAGAGAGAAGGGAAGCAAAACAGGATTTATGAATATAACAACCCGGACATTTTCAAGAAATCCATCTAAAAACAATGCGTATTTTTGTCAGAACACTCAATAACAATGTTTCACAAGTCAACTTGTTTCCTTAGAAGGTATGGTAGACTGATTCACATCCAGATTAAAGACACTGGATTCAAAGTTCCTTTTTTTAAACTTACTCAAAAACATCTATTTTCTGGCTAAGATCCACCAGTTTCTTAGGCCTCTTTACTTTTTCTTCACTTCTAACAGCTGGCTTTCCTTTCATGAAAATATTTTACAAAGAAACAATATATTATCACTAACCAGAGTTATAATATAGGACAACCTCAGACAGAGAACAAGCTAAAATGTGGACACTGGGCAGTTAGCTAGGATCATGCACATCTTAGGATCTCACTTCCAATAATAGGAATTCATTTCAGCAAAATTGCAAATATTACAACATGGACCTTTAGAGTTACTCCCAAATAATTAAAACTGATGTTAAATCCAGGACTGCTAATTGTTCACTGTATTTAAACACCATTTGTATTCATTTCAGGTTTAGCATAAGAAAGACCTAAATACAAATCCTGGGTCTCCTTGGATGAATGATGTGACCTATAATTGGTTCCAGATCATAAAAAGAAAATATCGACACGCTATTCAATTTACAGGGTTTAAAAAAAAAGTACAAAAAGTATCTAGAAGTTTTAGTAAACACTAAACAAATATTAATGCCCTTCCCCCACAACGATATCTGAATCCACATAATTTACTAAAACACTTTTACAACCTGACGAGTGTGGCTTAGTGGTTGAGGGTCGACCTATGAACCAGGAGGTCACCGCTGGATTCCTGGTCAGGACACATGCCCAGGTTGCTGGCTCAATCCCCAGGGGAGAGGAGGGAGTGCAGGAGGCAGCCAATCAATGATTCTTTCTTATCATTGATGTTTCTATCTCTCTCTCCTTCTCCCTTCCTCTCTGAAATCAATAAAAATATATATTAAAAAACTTTTACAGACAGAAATTATTTCTACTCTGGAGGTTAAAATGTTGAGGAGGGGTGAAAAAAGGAATATACATCAACAAATAATTATACAAATCTAATATAATACATTATATATAGGTAAGAAAAAAATCAGCCTCATGCTTTGTAAAAAGTTCCTATTATATATAAATCTAGATAAAAATACATATAGTTTTCCAATATAACTATTTATAAATAATTGAGATAGTGATCTAACTAGTTATCTGTCATTAATTATCTGAGTCAATTGCATTGCTTAGTTCCCTTTAATTATTCTACACTACTATGTAAGTGTACTCAATACATAGAAAGTAAAGAGGCCTGCCAAAGTGATGGTACTTAACCAGAATATATGTTTATAGTAAATTCAGAATGGATGTGAAATGTGACAGTGACTGGATCTGTATCATTAGAAAGTCCACCATACAACACAGACTCCATAGTTAAGCAAAAACAGTAATGCTTGAAAATGTTTCCTTTGAATTCAAGCAAAGCAAAATTTGCAAAACCTTTGCGAAAGCTGAATTGTTACCAAAACTGAATATTGGTAGAAGACTCAAATTTTTCTTTGTATAATGTGGAATTAACAAAAGAGCCCCACCAACTGACTAGAAAAACTTGGGAAATCCCACCAAGCTAAGCATTCAGGGAGCAAGAAGGGGCACAAACTACAGAAGTCTCCATCTCCAAGGAGCCGACATACCCAAGAAACAGCAGCAAGCATTACAGTGATCCAGGACTAACTCTTGGGCTTTGAGATTATGCTAGAGATACTCTTGTTCTGCAAACCCCGGGACACAAGAGTCAGGAATAAGAACCTTTCCACGTATCCTAAAGATGTAATACTAAGCCACCAGCCTTCATTTTGGAAGCAAAATATGGTTTAACAACTTTAATGACTCAAGTCCTATTATAAAATTGTTAAAGATCTGAAGGCCTCAGTTAAATTTTCAATTAAATTTTACTGTATTTTATAAAGCTAGTTATATCAGAGATCCATAAAACTTTCAAGAAATACCACATGCTAATGTGAAGGATCTAATAAACATTGTTCTTGTAAGTCTTCACTTCTAACTGAATATTATACATACTACATCCACACAGGATGAGCTATTTTCAAGCAACCTCCTTCACAGTGATGTAATTTTGAAGACTTTTCTGACTGAGCCAATGTAAAAAGCATTTTTACATACTAAATGTCTAGAATATAAGTATTATAGTATTGAGTTTCTCCTTCTCCTAAAACTACTTGTCCCACTATGGAAATAATTTTTCTGCAAATAAAATAATTTATATAGAAAGCTAATTTCAATTTTTCTACAGAAACTAGTGTTATTTTATTTACAATAAAGACCATAGTGCTGTGACTCAAATGTTTAAATGTTTGTTATCAGTTACTCTGATTTGGAAATGTAAGACTCTTCATTATCAATTAACACAAATTTAGTAATATTTTCTTCTATAGCATTACAATACTGATTTTATAAAGTGAAGAAGCATTCATTTAGAAAAATGTGTAACTTGGATGTCAGCTGTAGTACTATAAGGTATGTCCCAAGGGTGACGAATAATAGTTACACACTTTTTTTAATGACTCACTTTCCTCAATAAATCAAAGAAGATTCAAGTTTATCCCAACAATGACATCATTTTCAGTCACTTGTATCCTGGTATGCTTTCTTGAGCAGAAGAGAACAAAATGGAATTACAGAGCATGGCAGGGCACTGCACATTAGTGTAAGTCACACATGTAAATATATTGTACAGGATGGGAAAAAATATTGACAATCACTGACTTAGATGACAAAACCTTTGTTTTACTGCTGGATGAGGCAATAAGGATTATCAGGTTCAACTCCTAACTCTTCACTCAGTTCAGTGCTTGCTTCACAACACCCAATAACTACAGGCTGGTCTGAGCATTTAAATTGTATGTGTTTTTGAGAATTAAAACCCTAGGCTCATAGAAAACACATTTTGACATAGAGATATTTATAAAATACTAGAGGCCCAGTGCACGAATTTATGCACAGGTAGGGTCTGGCCGGCCCACCCTGATTGTGGCCGATCAGGGAGGGCCGGCCAGGGGGAGGTGATGCAGGAGGTTGGCCAGCCAGCCCCGGCCACGATCAGGATGTTGGGGGGCCAATCGGGGTTGGGGCTGGCTGGGGGAAGGGGCCACAAGCAGTTGGCCAGCTGGCCCCGCCCCCTGGTCGAACTTCCAGTCGAGGGGACAATTTGCATATTAGCCTTTTATTAAATAGGATTGCTTCTTAAAAAATTATCATACATTAGAATGAGGCAGAAGACACTCAACTAAGAGTTTTATGTAATTACATTTGAAAATACAGTTTAAGTTTTAAACAGATTAAGTAAATGTGGTTTAAGGTGGGGGAACACTAGAGATTTATGAAAGTACTAGTTTTTCTGTACCCACTTTTAAGCAAATATTTGTAGTTTAAATGAAATAAATTTTGGGAAACCATCCAACAATAGATGATAATCTAGGGTGAAAGAAAAATAATTCAGGAATTCAGACAATCTAGATATATTTGAGGTAAACAGCATTTAAATTTCTGACTACCCTACTGGAATAAAATAATTGAAGAACTATAAAAGAACAGCTAATCAGAGATATTTCTAATTATTTGCTCTTCAGTACAAATGCAAATGTCATTCAATTTAAGTGAACATAATATAATTATTTTAATTTTCTAAGTCTAAATTTAGGGGCTTTTAGGATGCTAGAATAAACAGAGTCATACTAGGAGAGATAAAATTAAAGCTATAAGGTATGGAACCTACATAACATGGGACTTCCTAAATTCAGGCATTTTACTCTCATTTCTTCATTAACAACTTTGTGAGGCAATTTAGTCATCCCAGTTTTATTGATGAGAAAACTGGTTTAAAGAGATTAAATAACTTCCCCCAAATCCCACAAAATAAATTCCTGATTTCTGACTGAAACCCAGATTATCTGGCTCCCAAAAAAATGAATCTTGCCCTGGCCGGTGTTGCTCAATGGTTAGATTGTCTGCCTGGGGACTGAAGGGTCACAGTTCAATTCCCTGTCAAGGGCATGTACCTGGGTTGCAAGTTCAATCCCTGGCTCACCACTGTGTCAATGTTTCTCTCCCTCTCCTTTCTCCCTCTCCTTCCTTCCTTTCATTCACTCGCTCTCTCTCTCTCTCTCTCTCTCACTCTCTCTCTCTCTCTCTCCTTGCCTTCCTCCCTCCCTCCCTACCTTCCACTCTCTCTGAAAATCAATTGGGTGAGGATTAACAAAAAATATATGAATATATGAATATTCTTTCACTGTACACACTGTACGCTGTCACCTAGCAAAAAACACCTACTTTAAAATTGTCAGTCTTTTAATTAAAATCTCCTAAAGGAGGAGACAATGTCAAGGTTATAGTAAGTGGTGATGATGTCTAGACTAAAAATTAGTCATGCTTTAATAAGTATATATGAATGTTTGGGAAATAATTCCAAATCATGCATGACATTAAATTTTTAAAAGCTGAATATACAATATCCCAAAAGTGAAGAAATCTGAAAATTTTTGTAGAAAGGCACTAAATAAACTTCATCTTACCTATTTTTTTTAAAATTTTTTACCTAGATATGTTGAATTCCAAAGAAAAAACTCCAGAGGCCCCATGCTGTGTCAGCCATAAAACAAATTCATATGGGTAACTAGGATTATATTTATATTTATGAAATAAGGAGATCATTGCTTGGGTCGGATTCTTTTTTTCTGACTCCAATATGTCCTCTATTTATTTCCAGTTTCCTTCCAGATCTTGGAGCCTTCTTCTAATTTAGGGTAACTGAGTCTCAAGTTCAGGAAGTCTTACAGGTTTAGAAGCAAGTGCAGATATACTGCAATGAAAACCATAAAATTGCATTGATTGGTGGTATTACAAAAAAAACACACAAAAATTTCAGTTATTTTCTAACACATTAACTATGGTGGAATTATCAGTGACTTTTCTATAGTTTTACAAAATTTATTTTAAAGCATTTAACTTTTATAATAAAAAATTAAAAAGGAAGAAGAAAAGGAAAAACAGAAGGCAGAGGGGGGAAACCTAGAGATTGATTTTAAAATATCTAAGTATCTTATTCTTTCCAAAGTTCCAAAACTATGACCTGCTTGTTCCCTTTAATCCCTCAGTAATATGGTAAATTAATCACACATAAATATGTCAAAGACAAGTGAGATATTTTAAAAATGAATTAATCCAAAGATCTCTAAATTCTATAGCTCTTAGTTGCAATAGTTAAGAAATTAGTTATAAAAATTACGTATGAAAAATGATTCTGGGGTAAACTAAAACTAGTAAACAGGAGAGTCCTGTTAAAAGAGAGTCCATTACAAAAATACATTCTTATTCCAAAACCACATATTTAGATTGATCCAATTTATTAAGTATGTTACCAATGCATTGCATAACTGATAGCCCCTTGGGCCTCTCTTCAAAAAAAGATGCTTATTTAAAAATCAAGTACAAAACTAGAATCCATTAACATGAGAGTCCGATTTTAGAACAAAACTTTATTTGTGTAACAAGTTCACTAGATACTCACTTTTTCTGATTACCAAAATGCAATTTATTCATCTGGGCCTTGATTTACAAAAATGATGACTTCTTACTCACAACCTTGTTTTATAACAGTCTCATGGAATTAAACTGCTATAGGTTTTATAAACACTACTTCCATCTACAAATAGAAATAAGTACCCTAAAATATTTTGGAATGATATATAGTTACGCTGGTTTTCTAACTTGATCACTTCAGTTCCTCTGTTCCTTATATTCATTATGTAACAACTGTCTTAAAAAGGTTATTGCTGTGTAGGTAGGTAGTTACTGAACAATTCAAGTTTTGTGCGACTGGAGGAAAGAAAATGGCAAGTTTGAAACGGTCCCAGACCAGAGTTATAGTTACCTAGCAGTTGAAGATGATCTGAAAGTGATTTTTCTACCAAAAGCCTAGACTGTTTCTTCCAAACCAGTGACAACCACCTTTGAAGCAGAACAGAAGCTGCATTAACTGGCCCCTACATAATTGCACATGGTATATGTTTTATGCTGCTAGCCATCTGTGTGGAAGAGAAACAGATCTTCAACAAAGGCCTTTCACGGAAGAAGAGAGAGAAAACGTTTCCACATTCATGGAAGAAAACAGAAAACGTTTCCGCGTATGCCTATGTCCTCTCTTAATACATTCCCCATACCTCTGGCAACAGTCTCCTTGGTTCAAGAATACTAGCAGAAAATTATTCCTGGATTACAAGAGATATACTCAAGCCTTCCTTTGCATTAGCTGGCAAACTTGTGGCTCTTCATAAATGTCTCTCTTAATACCACATAGATGAACCAAGGCCACAACACTGAGGCAGTGGTTATTCTTTGCAATGTTTTGTTGTTTTTAATCCTATTCCCATTCCATAGGTTGAAAAGCATTTTCTAGTCTTTAATCGCTAAAAATAGTTTGGGTCTATTCTTACTGATTTTTACTTTAGACTTTTATACACAGTGACTCCGTTTGGGGACTTTATTACTATCTTAAAAGACCTGGAGGAAAACGGTATAGTACCCCCTCAGAGCCGTTGATGTCAAAGTGACAGCGAGACCACTATGATTATAGGCAGCTTCTTACCAATTAAGAAAGTTGAGCCGCCAAGACCGGTTTGGCTCAGTGGATAGAGCATCGGCCTTTGGACTGAGGGGTCCCAGGTTCGATTCTGGTCAAGGGCATGTACCTTGGTTGCGGGCACATCCCCAGTGGGGAGTGTGCGGGAGGCAGCTGATCGATGTTTCTCTCTCATCGATGTTTCTAACTCTCTGTCCCTCTCCCTTCCTCTCTGTGGAGAGTCAATAAAATATATTTTAAAAAATAAAAAATAAAAAAGGTTGAGCCTTCTTTTTAACCATAAGGCGAACGCCTATCAAAGGCTACGAGCCTTCATACGTTTTTAGAGCTGGGATTGCACAGCACTAGGTAAGGTCACTAACGTACGAAGCAAAAAGGGACAACTTCACAGTTAACTCCCTATCGTTGGTGCATGATGTACCCCAGCCAGGCGGCACCAACACCAACCCAAGGAGTGTGTTTAGGAAAGCTGGTACTAAGGGAAACGCCAATGGCAGAAAGCGGACCCCAGGGTGCTTCTCAGCCCCTCCTCACCCCCAAATGGCAAGGAGAGGACGCTGCCAAAGTGCCCCCCGGCTGCAGTAGCTTCACCCTTAATCGTTGATCTCTTTGGAGTCCCCTCGGGCCCAGAAAGGACCAGGGACCCGACAGGACCCGGGATGGGAGGTGAGGGCTAAAGGTAGGAGGTGAGGAAGCTGACCTGCGGGAGAAGAGCTGGGGTCGGACTGCGGCGGGGAAGGGGAGGGGGTTGTCAAGGGAGACTGCGGGGTCCCAGAGGTAGGAATTGGGGAGCACCTAGGGGTTCGAGTGGCCGCCACTGATGGAGGACCGGGCCAGCAGAGAAGCCAGCGGAGAAAAGGGGATGCGGGCGTGATGGGCGGTGCCTGCAGTCCCCCCACCACCACCACCTCCCCACACCCCGCAGACCCCCGACCCGGCGACGGGGCGGGGCCGTGGCGCCCGCCTCAGCCTGTACGCGCCGGCACCCGCCCCCTCAGGCTCCCGTCCCCGGTGGGGTGGGAGGGGCGGGCCTCGCGGGGCCGGGTGGGCAGCGCGGCCCAAAACCCGAAGCAGGAAGGCTCCGCCGCGGGCGCCGGCCGAGCGGGAGACCCCGCAGCTTGGGGCGGGAGGGGTGGGGGTGGCTGAGGGCGTAGGAAGAGCATTCGGCGCAGCCGCCGCAGCCGGGACAGAGTCCCAGGCTCCCTTCTGCGGACAGGAGCGGAGCCCCCGTTCCCAGCCGGCCTTCCCTCCGCTTCCCCCCTCCCCCGGCGTTGCCCCGGGCAACAGCGCCCGCCGCCCGCCGCGCGAAACTCACTTACCTAGAACCTGACAAGCAGGAGCCCCTCAGACCCGGGAGCCAGTCACCACCCCGCGTCACGGGGCCGCCTCAGCCAATGGGCGCCGCTGTCACGAGTCTCTACGGCCAATCAAGCTGCGCTCCGGTCTCGGGGCACCTCGAGGCCTCAGCCAATGGGCACGAGCGGAAGGCGGCGCTGCCGGCCGGCCCCCAGCCCCCTCCTCCACCACCTCCCAGGAGGTGGGGCGCGGCCGATTGGCCCGGGCCCCGGAGGGTGGGACTCGGGCTCCCGGCCCGGGGGGCGTGCGCGGACCCGGGCGGCGGGCGCGGCCAGAGGGGGGCGTGGGGCGCGGCCGCCGCCCTCGGAGCCCGCTCCCCGGCCCGGGTGGGGTCCCGAAGTCCTCCTGTTGGCGCGGCTCCCTGAGGTCCCGCAGCCCGCTCCTCCAGCGGGTGTCCCGGGCTGGCGGGTGGGAGCGAGGGCGGGATGCGCCCGAGGCGGACGGCGGCGTCACAGGAAACTTCGGGAGACTCGCCGGCCGCTGCCGGGAAGTGGCCAGGCCGGGAGTGATAAGCTGGGGCCGCCTGCGAGGGACTACCCCGCGGATCGGCGGCCGGAAAGGAATGCGGAGGGCGGGGGCGGAGGCGTGATGAAAATGCTCCGTGTGCCCGCGGGGGACTGGCGATCCCGGGGGGCAGCTTTGGGATCGCGGACCCCGACCCCGCACTGCGCACCCTCCACCTCCGGAATCACTCCCTTTTTGCTGTACGTTTAGCTGCCATCAGTTGTAACTTTAGAATGGGTTTTCAGCTCCTTCGAAGGATGCAATTCCTTAAAGGCAGGAACTGGCTCTTGCTCACCCCGGTAACTCCCGCGCCTGAGACTCTGAAGACAGGCGACACCCTCGGTGCAGGAATGGGGATAGGTGCTGTTTCAGGGCGTCCTGTGGGTGGTCCTGGCAATAGAAGTCCTTACCTCTTTGGGAGACTAGAATGCGTGAAGAACCCACATTGGCTTGGTCTTCCAGAGAGACTGAAGCGTCCTTCGCCAAAAGAATTGAGTAGAAAATGAGTAATGTGAGCTAAGGAAGATAACTAGCTGCTCTGTAACAGTATGATCGGTATTAGTCACTACTCAAGGGTGTGTTCCTGCAACCGACTTTTTAAGGCATTGTATCTTGTACTTTGGTTGAGCCGCATTCTTTGCCTGGAGCAAATCTAACTTCAATCAAACCTCATCTCCACACTACACCCCTTTAAAACATTTACGTGGGAGCCAAAGAAGAGGGGTGACTATGTTTTTTCTAAACAGGGTTGTTTATTTGACCATAGTGCAAGTCCTATCCATAGCAAAACATACATCTTAATTTAGACTTTTCTTATCTACCGTTTCCAAGTCAAAGAACCCAAAGCATGTAAAGACAAATCAAATTTTAAAATAAGAGACTTAATTTTCCCATTGAAAATGGAGAGATTTCCCTTCTCAGATCATTTACCTTAGAAAACTTGTAATTGTTGAGTACTTTTTAATCTCTTTGAAGTAAAGATACTAGTAAATCTTTTTTTACATATATTTTTATTGATTGCTGAGGGGAAGGGAGAGAGAGAGAGAAACATCAATGATGAGAGAATCATTGATCAGCTGTCTCCTGCACACCCCCACTGGGGATCCATCCGCAACCCCTGGCATCTGCCCTGATCTGGAATCCAACCATGACCTCCTGGTTCATAGATAGACCCTCAACCACTGAGCCACAAGATAAATCTTTTTGATGACTAAATAGGTCTTCTATCAGCTAGTGCTTTGTCAGCTTTACTTCCCAGGAATGTCGTCCTCCAGTGCCTGAGAGCTATCTCTTTGAAATGCATGCAAATATTAAGAGAGGTAATGCCCATGAATGGATAAAGAAAGGTGGTATACATATACAATGGAATATTATTAAGTCTTCCATAAAGAAGGAAATCTTGCCAATTATGACAACATGAATGAACCTTGAGGTCATTATGCTAAGTGATACAAGTCAAAGAAGTACAAATACCATATGATCTCACTTTTATGTGGATTTTTTTTTAATCCTCAAGCGAGGCTATGTCTTCATTGATTTAAAAGAGAGAAAAAGGAAGAGAGAGAGAGAGAGAGAGAGAGAGAGAGAGAGAGAGAGAGAGAGAAACATTGATGTGAGAGAGAAACATCGATTGCTTGCCTCTCCTACTCACCCCAACCAGGACCAAAACCACAACCTAGGTATATGCCTTGACCAGAAATTAAACCTACAACCTTTCAGTGTACAGGATGATGCTTCAACCGACAGCATCACCAGCCATGGCTATATGTGGAATTTATTTTTTAAAACTCATAGATACGGAGAAGAGATTGATGGTTTCCTGAAGTAGGGGTTGAAATGGGTAAAGCAAGTCAAAAGATACTATTAAATTTTGTGGTATATGGCATGTCAATATGAATGAAATAAATGAATGTTTGTGTATTAAATGGTTAAATAAAGCCAGAATGCAACTTTGAGGATTGCTTCACCAAGGCATATCATTTCCAAGAACCTCAGGATTTTTCAGGATTACCTTTATACAAGGAACTCTAAATCTGAAAAGATGTCCTTAATAAATTAGTTTTTACATAGCCCCAGAAAGTAGCTTTAAATAAAGGTCTGATGCCCTGGCCAGTGTGGCTCAGTTGGCTGAAAGTCATCCAGTGCACTGAAAGGTCACTGGTTGATTCCCCGTTCTGTTCCCGGTCAGGGTACATACCCAGGTTGTGGGTTCAATTACCAGTAGTGGTGCTTGTGGGGGGAGAAGGGGGACAGCCGATGTTTCTCTTTCCCTCTCCCTAAAAATCAATTTTAAAATATTTAAAATAAATATATGTCTGAAGGTAATAATAGAACTGTTTGATGTACAATGTGTATGTGTTTTAAGGAACTCAAATCTCTGAAAACAGTAAGAATCCTTCCAGTTTTTCAACAATTCTCTCAGTTCTCACCTATTCATTCAAGAAACTTAAAAACTGTCTGGCATATGCCAAGCACTGTGCTAAGAAATTCAGTTTTGAATGAATGTACTTGAAGTAAATGAATGTGGCAAAAATCTATGCTGCATTTTTGAAACTGATAAAAAAAAATTATAGCAAATCCAGTATAAAATTTTCCTTCTGTTATAATCACTTTGCATTGCAACATATTTAACAAGAACTTTCTTTCACCTGATTTCAAATATACTGTGCAATTTCCTTACATCTTGTAAATGTAGGGAGAATATGGAAGAATAAAGGAAAAATAATTTCCTGTCTAGATGATCCATGGGCTTCATAAAATACTAGTTACTCCCACAGGACCTGGAAGGATATTATTTCAGTTGAAGTTGTTAGCATAGGATTTAAGAAATTCATCTTCTAGCATTAAAATTTAGATCTATACCAGGTACTATCATAGCTGTTGAAATGCCACAGTACTGCCTAACTATAGACAAATACTAAGTCCTTAGTATATATTCCATTTTCCCAAATACCAATTTTTGTCTGTTCTATAATAACATTACTTACCTGGACAAATTGATACAATAATGTGGATATCAAACTTTAGGCAATTAGTAAAAAATGATTTTAAAAGTCCTTCTTTTACCCTATCTCTCCATCACTCCACCTCCCCATTTTCCTATTTAATCCTTTTTCATAATAGGCTTCAAGAGAATCTTGGCTGTGTGCCACTGATTCATACCATAATTATCCCTCCTTTTTCTTTAATCTACATTTCTTCTCTTTTTTTCCTTTCTGCCACGTCCTTTGCTTTGTGACTTTCTGCTATCTCTAATTCACAATTCATACCTAACTCCTAAAATATAATGATGAGGTATGCAATATGGAAATCATACCTATCCTTATTTATTTCTAGGGACATTTTAAAGGAAAACAACTGAGTTTGTTCTTACTTCAAACTCACAGTCTGCTTTGTAACATCATGATTGTCACTAAGAAGAAACTTAGTGAGTGATGCAAAATGAAGGTTCTAAAAAATTTAATTCATCAGAAAGTAATTAACCTAAGAGACTTTCTTCTAATAAGAGTGATGAAATTGTGTTCTGCCTGTCCCTTCCCTCCTCCTCCTCCAACTAAAATTATGATTTCATTGTTTGAATAATTGACATTTGACATTGTATAAGTTCGTATATAATATAATTGACATAATTGGTATATGACATTGTGTAAATGTAAGGTATACTATGTATTGACTCGATACATTTATATATTGCAATATGATGACCATCTTAGTGTTGGCTAACAACTCTATCACATCACATAATTATCATTTCTTTTTTGTGATAAGAATAATCAATATCTTAGCAACTCTCAAGCTTATAATATAGTATTGTACATCTAATCACTGCTGTGCATTAGGTCTCCAGGACTTATTTATCTACTAGTGCCAAATTTGCACCCTTAAACAACATATCCCTCTGCCCCTTTTTCTGGTATCCACTATTCTACTCTCTGTTTTAAACAGTTTGGCATTTTAGATTTCACATCTAAGTGATATTCTACAGTATTTGTCTTTTTCTGTCTGCCTTATCTCACTTAGCAAAGTACCTTCAAGGCCCAGCCATGTTGTCACAAACGCGAGGATTTTCTTATTTCTCATGTCTGAATAATGTGTGTGTGTGTGTGTGTGTGTGTGTGTGTGTGTGTGTGTGTACCATCTTCTTTATCCATTTATCCATTGAGAAGCACTTAGGTTGTTTCTGTACCTTGGCTGTTGTGACTAATCCTGCAATAAACATGGAAGTGCATATATCACTTTGATATCCTGTTTTCCTTTCCTTTGAATATACACCCGGAAGTGGAATTACTGGATCAGATGGTAGTTCTATTTTAATTTTTTGAGGAAGATCCATATGTTTTCCATAGTGGCTGAACCAATTTATATTCCCACCAACAGTGAACAAGGATTCCCTTTTCTTCAAATCCTCCCCAACACTTGTTGTCTCCTGTTTTCTTGATAATAGCCATTCTAACAGGTAGGAGGTGATATCTCCTGGTGGTTTTGACTTGCATTTCCCTGATGATGAGTGATGTTAAGCATCTTTACAAGTAACTTTTAGCCATTTGGATGTCTTCTTTGGAAAAAAAATGTCTAGTTATTTCCTCTGTCCATTTATTGATTGAATTTTTTGTTATTGAGTTGTATGAGCTATTTATATATTTTGGATATTAACCCCTTATCAGCTATATGGTTTGCAAATATCGTCTCCCATCAGTAGGTTGCCTTTTCATTTTTTTTATTGTTTCTTTTGCTGTGAAGAAGCTCTTTAGTTTATATAGTTCTACTTATTGAACTATACTTATACTTTTGTTGTTATATCCAAAAAAATCATTGCCCAGACCAATGTCAAGGAGTTTTGCCCTATGTTTCCTTCTAGGAATTTTATGGTATTAAGTTTTATGTTTAAACTAGGGTCCCAGTGCACGAATTCATGCACCTTGAAAGGAACAGTGGCTGCGGTGGGCACAGGGGTGGGTCTTGGCTGCGGCCTCCAGTGTCCTGTCTGCTGGTAGCCCCGCTCCCACCACCGCTGCTCCCACACGCTGACTGCGCTGGCCCCGCTCGCATCGGCTGATGGTGCAGAGCGATTGGGGCTGGCGCCAGCAGGGGTACAAGCGGTGGCTGCTGCCCTGATTGCCTCTCAGGAGTAGAGGGAGGTAGAGAAGCCCTGAGGGGTGTTTGGGGCCGGCAGCTGGCACTCGCACCCACTGACAGCACAGAGCAATCAGGGCCAGCGCCACACGCTGGCAGCAGGTGCAAGCGCTAGGCAGGACCTCGGTGCAAGGGAGCAAAGAATTTTCAGTAACCACCAGAGGCTCACCCCAATGACAGCGACCAGCGCCCCGCCTTAGTCTGGTGCCCCCACTCACCTGTTCCACCATCCCACCATGGCCAATGCCTGCCATGTTCCATGTGCGCCCTCTGGTAGTCAGTGCATGTCATAGCGACTGGTTGTTCAGTTGTTCCGCCGTTCGGTCTATTTGCATATTAGCCTTTTATTATATAGGATCTTTTATCCATTTTGAGTTAATTTTTGTAAGTGATGTAAGATAGTAGTCCAATTTCATTTTTCTGCATGTGGTAATCCTGTTTTCCCAGTACTATTTGTTGAAGAGACCATCCTTTTCCCATTGACTATTGTTGGCTGCCTTGTCAAATATTAGTTGACTATCTTTTGTGGGGATTTATTTTTGGGCTCTCTATTCTGTTTCATTGGCCTATGTGTCTATTTTTATGCCAGCACCATACTGCTTTAATTACTGTAGCTTTGTGGGATTTTCATTTTTAAATAAATACTTTGAAACCTCTATTGCATTGTATGCTTTTTACCATGTAGCACCTTATTTAGTTTCTAATATATACCAGCAGTAGCCTTCCATTTCAGTGGTAAAAATGATACTAAACAATTAAGTAAATAAGACAACTTCAGGTAGTGCTAAATTCTAGGTAGAAAGGGAAACAAAGCAATGTGAAATAAAATATGCACTGCTAGGTGTAGGGAGGGTCCTTGTAATTTTAGATAAGGAGACTAAGAAGGCCTCCCTTTTAAAAAATAAATATATATATATTTTTTAATATAGGATTTCAGAGAGGAAGAGAGAGATAGAAACATCAATGATGAGAGAAAATCATTGACCAGCTGCCTCCTGCATGCCCCCCACTGGGGATCGAGCCCACAACCCAGACATGTGCCCTGACTAGGAATCGAACCGTGACCTCCTGGTTCATAGGTCAACGCTCAACCATTGAGCCATGCCAGCCTGGCTAGAAGGCCTCTCTTAAAAAGATGACACTTGAAATAAGACTTGAAGGAGGGGCGGGGAGAAGGAGCCATTCACAGGAAGATTTGGAAGCGGAATGTTCTAGACAACATGGGAATGATTTGGAGTGTCCCGGGGACAGAAAGAGAACCAGCGTGACTAGAGCATAGTGACCCAAGAGGAAAGGGGGTAGGTAAATAAGATGGAGGAGACCACAACTTTATGGGTAAGAACAACACTCTATACTTTATTCTTACTGCAATGAGAAGCCAACAGAGAGTTTTAAACAGGTGAGTAATATGATTAATTTTACTTTTTGAAAAAGGATCATTTATGCTGCTATGTGGACAATAAATTGTAGGAGAACAAGAGGGAAAATAATTAGGAGACTGCTAAAGGGAAATGATGATGGTGGTTGGTTTGAATTAACATGGTACGTTGGGATGAAGAGGAGGGACGGAACTCAGGATATATTAAGAGGTGTCTTCAAGCTGACGTTATTACTGTAAAATAATAGATTCTAATATAAAGGAACATAATTTCAACAAAAAATTACAAATATAACTCAACTCAATCAAACAGTGTTTGACTACATGTGTCCCAGGTTTTGTGTTATATGAATCCTAACTCAAAGTATTTCTGTTCTCAACAAGCACAGTTTTATTTGTGGAAACAACATACAATAAAGGACAATTCTTAAAAGTTAACAGATCGAAGCTGACTGCCCTGACCAGCGTGGCTCAGTTGGTTGGGCCATCATCCCCTGCACTGAAAGGTTTCTGGCTTGATTCCCAGTCAGGGCACATGGCCGGGCTGCAGGCTCCATCCCCATAGGAGAGCATGCAGGAGGCAGGCTATTGATGGTCCTCTCTCATATCGATCTTTCTCTCTCTCCCTTTCCCTCTCTCTCTAAAAATCAACAAAAAAATTTAACCCAAAAATCCCATTAAAAATAAAAACAACTTTATCCCAGACTATTTCTAAAAGAAGTAATGAAACTTTAGGAAAGAGGTCTGAATTCAAACTGTCAAACTGCTGGCATGTGAGGATATTGTTACTTCAATAGTACTGTCAAGTTAGAGTAGAATCCAAATGCCAAAGAAGGTTACAAACAGCATGTTTAAATAATCTTTTCGTGAGTACTTTTTAAAATAAGCTCTGACTAATCACATCCAGATGTATCATGTTTTCTGAATCTGGATGTTAACATACTAGGCTTCAAACCTCAATGTAGCAATAATGACGGTCAATATTACCTGCGTAAGAAAAACCTACTAGAAACTTTAATAAGCAAGGTTTGATTGGTAGGAAGAAGGCATTCTTTATAAACCATTTTCTTGCAGAGTGAGCCTGAGTTTTGGCTGCCTATTTAACAATGTTAATCAATGTCCAAAGTTAGAAAAAATTCATCAGTACTTAGTCTATCATCAATGGTATAAAATACTGCTTTTCCTATAGCAGTACTAGATGGCATTTGGTTACCTTTTACTTCATCTCCTCTTCCCCAACCCTGAGTGAACTACTCAAGGTTCAAAGAGGGCTAGAAGTACATGTATCACTTCCTTTCCCTACAGCAAATGCTAGCTGGGCCTCTGCTTCTTCATAGGCTCTTGCTAGAGAGTGTTCTCAAATGCACTATTGGGTTCCAATAAATATAATGTAAACTGTGTTCAGATATGTACCAAGCAAGTACTTTTACACACACTGTCTTATAAAAACCCTGTGAGGTAGGACTAACACTATAAAGATTTACAGATGTGAAAAAAAGAAACAAAGAGAGGTTAAATGCAAGATTTATAGTCTCACAGCTTGTACGTATTGTGATTTGAATTTAGGTGACCTAATTCAAGACCCACTTAACCATTATCTATGCTTCCTTGACAATTAAGTCTATTAATTCAGAAGTAGAAGAGTGATTTTGAGAGGAAAAAAGATGACCAACATCTGTGCAAAATGACTAAACAGTAGGGAAGACCTAATCTTCTGAAGTAAAAAACATAGCTGATATGAAAACCTCTTTATAGCTCTAAAAATCAGACAAACCTAAGTTTGAGAACCTGCACCATAATTTCCCAGCTATGTGGCCTTGGGGAAATTATTTAACTGAGTCTTACATTAAGACTTTTTCCTTATGTCTTTGTGGTCTAATTACTTAATTCTCTCATTTGTAAAATGAGGATAATAAGAGTACTAACCTCATAAGGTGATTATGAGGATTAAATGGAATAATGCACATAAAATATTTATCATCGTGCCTGGCATTTAATACATGCCCCATAAATGTTAGGTACTGTTACTTTTATTATTTTCTTTAAAAAATTTTTTTTCTTTATTGATTTTAGAGATAGAAAGAGAGAGAGAGAGAAACATCAATGTGAGAGAGAAGCATTGATCAGCCGCTTCCCACACACACCCCCTGACTGGGGATTGAACCTGAAACCCCGGTATGTGCCCTGACCAGGTATCAAACCCACAACCTTTCTGGTGTACCAAATAGTGCTCTAACCAACTGAATCACACCAGCCAGGGCAGTATTTATTTTCATGAGCTTCTCACCTGCAAAAATCCTTTTTCCTTATGTCTTTGTGGTCTAAGTAATTCTTCCTACCATCTTGAGCTGGAGTTGAGCCCTACTAAAAAGCTCCCAGACAACCAGACATCTTCACTTTCTTCCTGAAATTCTATTTGCCACCCACTATATCTCTGCTGATTTACTGCCCCATTACAGATTTTTATCCACACATTTTAATTTAGAACCTTCCCTTTTATCTGGCTTTGAAGCATATTGTGCTAAATTCTCAAGTGATACCTTTAGAGTTTGCTGCAAAGTCCTTATCATAGCTTTCCGAAAACTTAAAGTTGTTCTTAGGGGAACAATCATTGCTTTGCATTACATTGTTGAATAGAAAATGTAGAAGAATACTATCAACTTTTAAATGAAATTATACGCCTGGAAGGGGAGTTTAAATGTAAAAAGGAGAGCACCTCATTATCACTCTTCAAGCTGCTGGAGTGAAACTTGAGTCATTGCATATTTCAACATTAAAAAACTCTCTTGGATATACTAAAGAACACCATTATGCACACAGCAATAAAATGAGGAAGTTATTAGAGGGAGCCACTAAGAATAAAAGATTGCCAAAAAAGATTCCTAAAATGGGTAATATAACAAGATAATTAATAAGTATTCTGAAATAGCTCTAAGATTTTCCAACTGAAACTGAATTCCTTGGGGTACTTCAGTAGTCAGGGGCATCCACTTGATTTTCTTCCTTTTTAGTTAAATTATCCATATCTCTATACCTCTTACTGAGCCATGCAAAAATGTTTCTACCTATATCTAATTAAACACAAAGAAACATTGTATTTTGGTATTGGTATTTATCAGAGTACTCTGTGAAAATAGGCGAAGCTGGGGCGGGGAGGGGGGTGCTGGCTCAGTGTTTGAGCATGGACCAATGAACCAGGAGGTCACTGTTGGATTCCTGGCGCGGCCACAAGCCTGGGGTTGTGGGCTCTGTCCCCAATAGGGGGCGTGCAGGAGGCATCTGATCAATGATTCTCATCACTGATATCTCTCTCCCTCCCTCCGTCCCTCCCTCTCTCTTCCACTCTGAAATAAAGAAAAATATATTTTAAAACAAGTAAGTGGAATTAGGCTTCTTTTTAAAGACGGAGGAAATGACAAAAGCTTTTTGAATAAAGATTAAGCATATGAAAGAGTCATGCTTCACCATCTTGCTATAATCCTCTAAATTTACTTCATAATGTAGAACCTCTTCTAACTGCAAAACATTTAAGAATTATTGCTTGTCACCTCCATAAACCTAGTCATGAAAGTTTTGTGTGTTTTTAGCTGACATTGTTTTGAAATACACATACACAGTTCATTTTCCCTTGCTAATTCCCATTAACCTCATAGAGTAACTCATTTCAAATGGGATGTCCGCTCATATTTCAGTGCTTTGGGATTTATGAACTCCTCACCTTTTATGTTTATGATTCTAATTATGTAAAAATTCTCCCCTCTCCTTGGTCACTGTGTACTTAATTAGCTACTGAGCTGGCTACAGTGTAGAGAACAGCAAATATTTGATCCCCCCCCCCTTTTTTTTTTTTTTAATTATTAAGGCTGTTAGTTAGCTCTGTATTGCTCTGCCTAGGAAGCTGCCGGGAGCTCCTTTCGGGGGCTTCCACCGCATCAAAGCTTCTACCGCAAGAACTAGAACCAAAATTAAGGAAACACGCAAGACATTCTTTTAAAATAATAAAGACAAAACAGGAGACAGTTTTTCTTTTCCTTTTTGCCACGCAGAAAAGGAGGGTGGAATTTGGGGCAAAAATGGACCACGTTGTGCTCGAGATTTTTAGAAATCAGAGCTTTTCCAGAGGCAGCCGGTGTGTGGAGGGGAACGGGCCCGAGCGTCCTCCTGTCCTCGCCTTCTCCCGGCTCCGGCTCCGGCTCCCGCTCCCGCTCCCGCTCCGGCTCCGGCTCCCGCTCCGTGCGCTCCAGAACGGACGCCCGGCCCCACTCAGGCCCAGGCCAGGCGGCCCCGGCTCCCGCAGCCCGTCCCAACCACAGAGAGGAGGCCCCTCCGCCGTCCTAGAGCGGCCGCGGGGCGTCAGCGTCGGCCGGGGTCCCGGGACCAGCCTCGCCGGCCGCGACTGCGCCGCCCGCTCCGGGTCCTCGAGGAGGCGGCGCTGCTCCCGTTCTGGGGACGGGGCCCCGAGTTCCCAGGCTGGGCGCGGCCCTCGGGCGGAGGGGTCCCTTCGGGGAGCGGGGCTGCCAGGGCCCTGGGCGTTTCCCGCGCCCGCCTGCGCGGGCGGTGGAGCGTCCCTGTCCCGCCCTGGGCGCTGCCTCCCCTGGGAGCCGCCTTCCAACCCGGGAATGGAGCTTCCTCTGGGGCCGGCGGGTGGGGGAGACCCAGCCTCGGAGGGGCGCCTGTGGGCCGCCGTCCGGGGAACCCGCCGGGGGAGAGGGCCGGTCCGGCCTGACCGGTGTCGCCTGACTTCGGGCGGGCTGCTTAATTTCCCTTCGTTTCTAGACCACATGATGCCCGGTTTGTGAGAATCGATTAATAAGATAATAATGTGAATTATTTATTTGTCGAGTGCTTCCAATGGTCCTGGCATTGTTAGCTACTTAACACAGAAGCTCATCCATCCATCCATCCATCCATCCATCCATCCATCCATCCATCCATTCATTCCATGCTCATTGATTGCAGGCTATGTGTCAACAAAGCTCGGAGGTGGAGATGAACGCCCACCCCTGGTGAGGAAAATTGTCAGGGTCCCCGCCCTTCTGAGGCTTATTTGAAGTTGAAAGGTTGGTTGGAGTATAGAAGGGAGACAAGTACATAGTGAACCACAAAACATTCCCTAATTACCACTTGGAGAGCTTATAACAGGGAGATTTCTATGGGGAGGTGGTGTAGGTGGGGAAGGGGGGAAAAAAAGAAGACTTCCCTAAGAAAGTCCAATTTTAACTGCAACCTGAAAGATGAGGATGAATCTGCCAGACTCCAATAGTGTTCCGGGCCTGGGGACTTGGCTGAAAGGAGTACTATATTTCCCTAGCACCAATAACGCAGGTAATACATTCTCATCTCCCGCACCTCCCCGTAGGAGGGTGGTGAAACTGGAAGCTAATTTTGGTCCTGATAGTCTTTCCTCATAATAAGCACCATGCTCTTCTTTGATCAAAATAGATACTTTTGAAAATCGGAAGAAAACAATTTCATATCATCTATGGTTTTTCATTGCCTTTGGAAATAAAATGTAAACATCTAACTTGCTTGAGAAGTTCTCTGTCAAACCAAGGATCCATATTCAATTCCAACTTTTGCTCTGGTACCCATTGATGTTGACTTCTTTTGGAACTGTGTGTCTTCATCTCAATTCTCTAGTCCACAAGCTGTTCCAAGCAATGCACATAGAAAGCAGTTGTATTCTTAGCACAATTGACTGCAGGGTTCCCAAATATCTCCTCACCTCCAGAAAATGTTTATTCCTTACCCACTTCTAACTTACATGATAAAGAAGGAACTATTATTTTAAATATGTGCAACTATTGAATATAGGCACCCTTTTTATTTATAAGAATTCTATCCTAATCCAACTATAATTGTTTGTTGTGCACTGACTCCTTTTCTTCCCACTTAGGAGTCTGTCATCTCCTATCCCTCCATTCCAGATGCCAGCCAGGCATTGCAGAACCATCTGATGGTAACTTCACCCCATCAATCTACTTTCCTGCCATAAAGGATTGTGTACATATCTTACTCTTTAATTTCCTTTGCTCACAGAACTATAATTCTGCTTTAGTAGAATTCATATCCATTACTTTTTTTCTTTTTTCCTATTTATTAGAAAATCACTTTATCAAATCTGTTTTATTTATGAACCAAAAAAAGAAATAGCAAGAGCCTAGTACTACAGGATACTAGTAATACTTGCTAGTACAGCTAACTGATCCTCCTCTTTGCTTGTATAATATCTTGTGAATATGTCTGTGATTGCTTTTACCACTCTGTATTATAACTAATTGTGTTATTCTCCAATTAATTAGACTTCCTTGAAGATAGAAATTGAGTCTTTTGTTTATGTCTTTTTTGTTTGTTTGTTTGTTTGTTTGTTTGTTTTCCTTCTGTTTAGCACAATACCTGGCATGTTATAGATATTCAGTGAATGTATTTTGAATGGATAAAAAATAAATTCATTGTTAAAGCAAAGCTTTTAAGGAAATAGGTGTAAATGGAAAGCTAACTTCTAAAGTCGGAAAATGCTGTAAATTTTCTTCAGAATCTTCACACATCTTTATCTTCTTACCCTCTAAATAAATATACTTTCCCTCAAACATTGAGATGGGGTGTATGTGTGCTTGCATGTTTGAGTGTATGGTTGTATTTAAACTAAACTGAAGAAAAGGATCAAGTATGCCCTAGACGTTTGGCTCAGTGGATAAAGCTTTGGCCCACTGAAGGTTCCAGGGTTCGATTTCACTCAAGGGCATATAGCTCAGTTGTAGGCTTGATCACCGCCCAGGGTCGGAGTGCGAGTGGGAGGCAACCATCCATGTGTTTTTCTCACATCATTTCTCTCTGTCTCTCCCCCTCCCTTCCACTCTCTCTAAAAGTCAATGGGAAAATATCCTCAGGTGAGGATCAACAAAACAAACAAACAAAAAGGGGAGGGGAGAGGCATATTTACATTAAACTTTATGGCAACTACAAAATTGTTTTCCAAAGTTGTTGTACCAGTTTACTAGTATACCCCCACCAACAGTGTATAAGAATTCTCACTTCTCAACATCTCACCAACACTTGGTATTTTTAGTATTTTTATACTTAGCCATTTTGATGGATTTGTAGAGGCTTTAATTTATATTTTCCTGATTAATAATGAGATAGAGCACCTTTCCATGTATTTATAGGAAGATATGCCCCTTTAAGAGTGTCTGGTCAAGTTTCTTGCCTATTTTTCTATTGTTCTCATTTAGTCTATTTCTTTTTTTTAAATATATTTTTATTGATTTCAGAGAGGAAGGGAGAGGGAGAGAGATAGAAATATCAATGTCGAGAAAGAATCATCCACTGGCTGCCTCCCGCATGCCCCACACTGGGGATTGAGCCCACAACCCAGGCATCTGCCACTACTGGGAATCAAACCTTGACCCCTGGTTCATAGGTCCACACTCAATCACTGAACCATGCTGGCTGGGCCATATTTCTTAATATTTTGTAGTATTTTCTCAATCTGAGTTATTTAATTTTGTTTCACTCTGTGACTTGCTTCTTTGCTTTTTAAAAAAATATATTTTTATAGATTTCAGAGAGGAAGGGAGAGGGAGAGAAAGATAGAAACATTGATGATGGGAGAGAATCATAGATAGATGCTCAACCACTGAGCCATGCCGATCGGGCACTTCTTTGATTTTTAATTCTCAACTATTATAGGTACTTTGTATTAGGTATATCTCTTGTTTATTACATTTAATTACATTTTGTTTCTTATTTTTTTCTGAGGGCCATTTTGTTTTTATAGGTACATTTATTAATATGATAGCTATCCCTTTTTACGTTTCTAATTTTATCTTTTACTATATGTGGTCTATATATTTTTATATTTTCATTTTATATTTATATGTGTGTGTTTCTAAGGAAACCCTAGCACACTGCTGGTGGGAATGCAGACTGGTGCAGCCTCTGTGGAAAACATATGGAGTTTCCTCAAAAAATTAAAAATGGAACTCCCATTTGATCCAGAGATCCCACTTCTAGGAATATATCCTAAGAATTTGGAAACACCAGTCAAAAAGAATATATGCACCCCTATGTTCATAGCAGTGCAATTTACAATAGGTAAGATTTGGAAATAGCCCAAGTGCCCATCAGCAGATGAGTGGATTAAAAAGCTGTGGTACAGCTACACAATGGAATACTGATAACGGGAACGGTGAGCCCAGGTGTTTTCTTGGGGTCTTGTCTCGCGACGCCAAAGAATGAGCTACGTGGACCAGAAGATTTAAGCAAAGTGTGGAAAATTTATTACAAGCAGATTCAGATTCCCTGCAAGGGGGAGGGGGCCCAATAATGGGCTGCCCCAAAGCCTTATAGCCCAGGGGTATATATTTGCTACAAGCCTCTTCTTGGGCTACCTGTGTCGTCACCTGATTGATTCCCTCAGTTGTTTTTGCCAAGCAACGGACCTGAAACTTTCCCTGTCTCTATGTGCTCTTCCTCTGTTCCTATGCTGAACTTTATCCGTTTCTATGTGTTCATACAGCTTATTTACTGCAGGCCCTTCCTTGGTTTCCCATGCCTCCCGCTTTGAGTCCAGAAACATTTGATTATTTCTGCTTGGTTGGTTCCTGTGGTTAGGCTGGCTCAAACTGCCATGTCTGCCCCTGTCTATGTTTCACCTGCCTTTGTTTCCCGCTGGACCCCTGCCCTATCTGCCTGCGTTTCAAGTTAATCCTCTCAATACTACACAGCTGTAAAAAAGAAAGAACTCTTACCATTTGCCACAGCATGGATGGACCTGGAGAGTGTTAAAATAAGCCAGTCAGACAAAGATAAGTATCACATGATCTCATTCATATGAGGAATCTGATGAACAAAATAAACAGATTAACAAAATAGATCCAGAGACATAGAAGCATGGAACAGACTGTGGAACCCCAGAGGGAAGGCAGGGGAGGGTGGGAAGAGATCAACCAAAGAACTTATATGCATATATGCAGAACACATGGACACAGATAATATGGTGGTGAAGGCCTGGGGTGAGGCTGGAAGAAGTCAATGGAGGAAGAAGGGGGATATATGGAATACTTTAAAAAAATAAAGATTTTTTTTTAAATAAAAATATTTTTAAAATACATTCTAGGTTGTTTAAAGGTTAAAAGTTACCATAACTTTATATATCTATTCTCTATTTCTTTTATATAAAGTTTGTATGGAAAACAATATGCAGATTATGATTATTACAATAGCTTTATTAACTCTGTTTTGAGTACTCACAACTGTGAACCTATTTTGCCAACCCCAGCATATACTCCCCACCATAAGTAAAATCTCCTTATTCTATTTCCGACCTTCTAAAACTCAAGTTTAATTAATTGCATTATTTTCTATTTTTCTAGTGTTTACTTTTATATCTTGAAATATGGCTATACATGTATTATCTGATCTGTCAGCTTTGAAACCTAACTTTATAACCTCGGCTATAACGTGGAGAAAAGCAACATCTCGCATACATCCCACTTTTCATGCCTTTCTCCTCTCTTCTTTTGTTAATTATATTATTTCTACGCACCATTTCAGGACAGTGAGATAGGAGGTGTGCCTGAGCTAAGGGGAGTGTGCTCCAGAACAGAGAGAAGGTGTTCTTAATCCACGCTTGGGGATGAGGAGAAAAAAAAAAAAAAAGGATTCCTGGAGGAGGTGACAACTGAGTTGCATCTTGGAGGATAAATAAGCTATGGCCCACTGAAGATGGGCTGAAAAGCATTCCTGGCCTAGACAACAGGCATAAGGGAGAATCCACATTTAATAATTTTCAGTAATCCTGAATGTATGTCCTTGGCCCTAAGGTCTGAGTTGAGAAAAGACAAGTGAAGAGGCTGGAGAAACAGATAAGAGGGGAATGATGAAAGCTATGTGGAACCACCGTGTAGTCTTACGTAAAGAAATGACTGATTAGATTTGCATTTCTGATAGAGCATTGGTAGCAGCAAGTGTGCCTCACTACCTATGATCTTTCAGACCGTTACAGGGGAGGGTAAAGACTAAAACTTTCCGAGTCTTCTGTTTCTGAAAAGTAATCAGTCTAAAATAATCCTCATGCCGAAGAGACACATTCTGGGGTGGCACATTTTGCTCTCGTACACTAGCTTGACTAAATAATTCTAAATTGAGTTCAAAATAAGACATTTGCTTGTCAAACATATGTAATTTAGTCTTTTCATGAATTTATCCTGGATGTATCAAAGTTACCTTGATCTAGAGAGACGTTATCATAACAAACAAATATTAGGAAAAAAAAGGACCTTCTCCTGTGACAACTTGCGTTGTATTCATGATTTTCTTCATTTTAACCTAGTTTCCAGTGTTTTATTCTTACCCAGACAAGGAATGCCACTGTCTAGAAGCAAATGACTGTTTTATATTTTCATGGTTAAATAACACAGACTTTTAGTATACAAACAAACTATTGTTAGACCCTTCATTCTGGACATTAAGAAACTGAATTTTGGAATAACTGACTTATTTCAGTGTCCATAGCTTTGGTGTAATTTCTTCCTAGGAAGTCTTAAAGCTTCCTCAGATAACAAATATAAGAGAAGTGTGCCCAAAGACTACAGAGAGGGAGGAACAGGACCCTCCTTCAACACAATGGAAAGCGTTCCAGTTTGCAGGTCAGATGGACAGCAATTAAGTGGCTGTATTGGAATTAGCTGGTTCTACCCCTAAATGGCTGAATTATTTGCAGGTAGTTGGTTAACTTCTCAGGTTCGCAGTATCTTCATTTAAAAAACGGGGGTAGTGATGTCTAACTTTCAGGTTGTTAGGGAAACAGAAATAGTAAGTGGATGATATGTAATATATATTGTATATGCAAAACACTAAACACAGTTGAGCCATGTAAAAAATGCTGATTGATTTTCTATATTATTATTCCAAAGTATAAAAATACAGAAATCATAATGATATGTAATTAATTTGGTGTTCTGAGACTGTAACCGCAGATCCTATCCTGTTTCCAACAAGATAGTGAGTTGCCTTTCAGAATGAAGAGGCCAAAACCACAACTCATGCTGCTGATGAATGCACAGGAGAGAGAACTTTGACCTCTAGTTGCAACCAGAACAAAACTCTCCCCATCCTGCTTGCACTACCCTTCCCAAAGGAAGAGAAGGACTAGGACATAACTGGAACTTGAACGCTGGAAATCCTAACCCTAACCCTTTCAAAATTGAAGGGCCTGTTGTCCAGAAAGATCCAGTGCCAAAGCCCCTTAGTGGGCAAGTTCCAAGGTCCTCTAATTAAAACTTTTTGGAACAGCCCAAGTAACCATCAGTAGGTGAGTGGATAAAAAAGCTGTGATACATTTACACGACGGAATACTACTCAGCCACAAAAAAGAAGGAAATCTTATCCTTTGTGACAGCACAGATGGACCCGGAGAACATTATGCTGAATGAAATAAGCCAATCAGGAAAAGAGGAGCACTCATGTGGAATCTAATGAACAAAGTAAAATAGCAAACAAAATAGAGACAGGCTCATGGATAGAGAATAGACTGACAGCTATCAGAGGGGGTGGGGTTGTGGGGCTGGATGAAGGGGGCAAAGGGATTAAGGGGGGGAAAAAAAGAGAGAGAGAAGACTCATAGACACAGATAGCAGTATGATGATTGCCAGAGGAAAATGGGGATGGGAGAAGTACTAGTAGGAGAGGGTATAGGTGTAACAATGGAAAATTGTAACCTACCCCAACATTCTTTTGACATTGTTTCTGTAATTGCTGACTCTGACTAATATGTAGCTTGTAGATAAACTGCATGTTCATATAAGAATCCTAGGAACTAACTTCAGAAGATGCAGACTCCAACCTTAGGTCATCTAAGTTCCCGGAGATTTGCTGACCTTCAACCATAGAACCAGGATGACGAAGACCAGGATGACCCACACCAGACCATCACTTGACCAGTTTCGAGGCCCTTATCAGAATGGACTGTGCTGGCCTGTAGGTAGAGAACTTTTCAATGCCCTCCCATAGATCTCTTTGTTCCGTTTTCCTTCTCCCTCCTTTTAAAAACCTCTTCCTGCACTGAGATGTTGAGATGGGCTTTGTGACAAGAGTCCCCCATCTCCTCAGGTGACTGGCACTTGAATAAAACCTCTTTTCTTTTTTTGCCAGTATCTGTCTAATGAGTTTGGCTTTTGTGGAGGAAGGCAGCTGAACTTGGGTTCTGGTTACATAGCGGGGATAAATGATGATGTACACCTCAGACCTGTATCATTTTATTAACCAATGCCATCCCCCTAAATTCAATAAAAAATAAAGTACATAAAATATTTAACACAGGGAAAAAACTTATCCCACTAGTGATTTCACATACCTGTTCCCCCTAATCCCTTAAAAAACTTCCCCAAACCCTCAGGTGAGGATTAACAAGAAAAGAAAAAAAAAGCAGGAAAGAAAAATAAATTTTAAAAAATAATCATGAAATTAATGGGCACAAACTATGTGCCTTGCTCTGTGCTAGATGTTTTACATATTTTACTTCACTTAATCCTTATGACAATATTATGAGATAGATTTTATTTTCCCATTTCACAGGAGAGGTTTTAAAGATGCTTTTGCGATAGGCAGTGAGGCAGATATCAACAGAGCAAGGACGATGGGCCAGGTACAAAAGGTCACAGGGTGAAAAGCCCAGGTGCCTAGCAATGAACAACTGTGGGGTGGGACCTCGCCCCCAGGGTGATCATTCCTCCCCTAGCAAATCACTGGTCATGCGGTTTGGACCCCCTGATCTTTCCTCCCTAGAGATAACATCTAGGCCTCAATTGTATTTCAGTTCCAGGCCCAGAAAAGTAACAAAACCAGGCCAGCAACCCCATGGCTGACCTCAGGACCATCAGCATTGAATAACAATCTATTGAGATCTTTCCCTGGAACTGCCCCTAAAATCTCCACCCTTAAAATCCTTAATATGGAGGACGCAGTGTGCTCTCCCTCCCAGGAGCGTGCCTGCACCTTCCCCTTTCCCTCTCCCAGCCCCCTTTGCATAACCAGTAGCTTCCTCACTCCCAAGCTCCTAGGGCCCTTCCTTTACCTCTATAACTTATTTCTTTAACCCATTTCTTCTAGGAATTACTTCTTCTACTGCTTGATTTTTATAAATAAACTAGAGGTCCAGTGCACGAAATTCATGCACTGGGGAGGAGGGGTGTCCCTCAGCCCAGCCTGGACCCTCTCCAATCTGGGACCCCTCGAGGGATGTCCGACTGCCCGTTTAGGCCCGATCCTAGTTGGATCGGGCCTAAATGGGCAGTTAGACATCCTTCTCACAATCCAGGACTGCTGGCTCCCAACTGCTCACCTGCCTGCCTACCTTCCTGATTGCCCCTAACCGCTTCTGCCTGCCAGCCTGATCACCCCCTAACCACTCCCCTGCCAGCCTGATTGATGCCTAACTGCTCCCCTGCTGGCCTGGTCACCCCTAACTGCCCTCCCCTGCTGGCCTGGTCACCCCTAACTGCCCTTCCCTGCAGACTTGATCACCCCCAACTGCCCTCCCTTGCAGGCCTGGTCCCCCCCAACTGCCCTCCCCTGCTTGGCCTGATCACCCACAAATGCCCTCCCTTGCAGGCCTGGTCCCTCCCAACTGCTTTCCCCTGTTGGCCATCTTGTGGTGGCCATCTTGTGTCCACATGGGGGCAGCCATCTTTGACCACATGAGGGCAGCCATCTTGTGTGTTTGGTCAATTTGCATATTACTCTTTTATTAGATAGGATGTTCTCTTACAGTTGGAATCTTGGCTTTGAATTCTTTCTTAGCCAGAACTCAAGTACCGAGGTTGCTGAACCCAGGTCCGATCTGACCCTACTGGTCTAACACCTGGTGCTGTCCCTGCTGCCTACTGCACTTTCTCCAGGTCACGGAGCTCATTAATAAGCAGTAGAATCAGAATTTTAATCCAGGCGAGCCTGATTCTAAAGCCCATTCTATTCTTGCTGTCCTTTGTATTTTACACCATTAAGACAACAATCAGGAAATTACAACCTTTTAGAATGTGGTTTCAGTTAAGTGAGCAGGATGTAGTTTCAGAGGCACAATCAGGCCAGATGATCTCAAGAGGTTAAGGAATGAAGTGGTGAGGAAATAAGAGGGCAGTGGCATATCAGCTACATGATGTCCGGTAGTGAAACGTTGGAAATGAATAGCATTCATTGCTCAAAGTCCCATTTTCCCTAAAAACCCGATGTCACATAAAGTCTGACCTTCCTCATCTGGGGGTATGTTCAACTGGCCTTTATTATTTCAATAACGATGCCCCAGTTTTACAGGGGTTTGCCACTCTCACAGGAAATGAAGGAGTTAGACAAGTGCTTTGGGGACAGAGCATCTCATTCATTTCTGTATTTTGACCACAGAGCTTAGTGTGCTTGGAACGGGACTCTGCTCTCTGAGCCTTGCTGCAGGGCTTGTTTATCCTCATTAACATTAATACAGTGGCTGTCTTCTAGGTCACCTTGTCCCAGCATCACAGAAAAAAAAATTATGTCTGCCATCCTCCTTCTTTTTCTTCCTGACAGCACTGCTACCTAATATTTAAGCATAGACAGGTGCCATTTAATAAAACACTTATAAGACAGTTGGGAGAATAATCAGCTTTCACCTTGAATCAGCAATTCTCAAAAGAGAAAAACCATTGCTACTATAGGAAACAAAGAAATTCTCCAAGGATAGTAGTCAAAATGTAGAATGAAAACTAATACCCAGATTCTTCGTGAGTAGGTAATGAAATAGTTAATTAGAAGTCATTTTTCCTCTCCATCATAAGCAAAGATTAAGAAGAACCTAGACCATCCCATCTTTGACTTATGACAGGCCTGATAAGAAAGGTATGGATGCCCTGAGCAGCATGCCTCAGTGGTTAGGAAGTTGGCCTGGGCACCAGAGGATTGTAGGTTCAATTCACTTACCTGGGTTTCCAGAGGGTTTCCAGTCCAATTCCCTCCCCTGCATGGGGGCGAGTGTGGGAGGCAACCAATCAATCCAATCAATCCAGACACATAAATGTTTCTTTCTCCCTCTCTTCTCTCTTCCCCCTTCCCCTCCTTCCACTTTTCTAAAATCAATGGAAAAAATATCCTCACTTCTCAGGTAGGCATGGCTCAGCGGTTGAGCATCGACCTATGAACTAGGGGGTCACGTTCAATTCCGTGGTCAGGGCACATGCCCAGGTTGTGGGCTCCATCCCCAGTGGGGGGCATGCAGAAGGCAGCTGACTAATGATTCTCTCTCATCATTGGTGTTTCTATTTCTCTCTCCCTCTTCCTTCCTCTCTGAAGTCAACAAAAATATATATTTTTAAAAAGGTATGGAACCTCCTAAATAAGAGACCACAGTTCAGCTAACTAAACTTTGCATCTTTCTTTTCATTTATCTTTCTTGTTTTTATTGTATTTTTATCTCCTTCAACTCATATATTTCATGCTATTGAAATGTGTTTCTTTTAAAAGTCTTTACTATAAAATACAATAATAGTTAATAAATGTTATTCAAATGATTGGGGAAAGTAAATATGTGAAGACAATAAGAAAAGCCTACTAGTGAAAGTTCACATACAACTAACTAGCAAAAAGGGAAGAAGATCCGCAGAATATAAGTTGTACTTATGAAAGACTACTACTAGCAATAATAATGATGATGATAATTACAGGTAAAACTACTATTTGAGAATTGAAATAAAAGAAAATCAAGGAAGACTCCTCAGTAAAGAATGGATAGCTCCTATTTCTGGTGTAAACTTTAGAATTAAAAAGATATTAAAAGAGTGATTTATCATAGTGTGGATGAGGAAAGCTGATACTTTGAGCAAGAGTTCTCGATACTCATGCTAGTCTCCATAACTGAATGGCATGATAAAGTACAGTATCTGAAGAAAAAGCTGATCTAAGTGATGTTAGGAGGTTTTCACATGATTTAGGAGCTCAAGAACTATAAGGTAAAAGACAGTTCAGGGGGAGGTAGGATGTCTATATTCTTGACAACATAGAGAATAGGAGACATTTTTAAGATTAAGAGAAAGATTCCAAAGGTTAAGAATTTCTCATATTTCCCTTGGCAAATCAATTAGATTTTTTTTCCCCCAAATAAGTGAACTACCAGATACTTTGTACACAATTTCTTTACCACGGGCATTTCTTTCTCTTGAAGGTAGCCTACTAAATTTAAGAAAAAAGATATTTCTTCCCAAATAAATACATAACTTAAAATTAATTCCATCTTATGCAAAATAACTATTATTTGGTAAAAGTTTGCTAGCAACATATTATAAAATATTGGAAATAGTTATGTCCTAGTTTAATATAAATTTTAATATATCTTTTCCTTTAAGATTCATGTGGTTCATATAAAATGCTACTCTGTTGACAGTATAATTTTGAATTATGATAGCACAATAATCAAATTATCTTAACAAAATGAAGATAAAAAGTGAATTCACACTTTTTAATGTTTTACTTGAACTTAACATGATCTGATCCTCAATTTTGGTGAAGAAAAATTAGAATCAAATCTCTTCGACGATTGGACCAGAATAATATATCTAAGTTGTATAGATCATTAGCCATTTTAAATAAAAGTATATCAGATATATAATGTCTCAATGAAAACAAATGAGTCTATTATTCCAAGCTCAGTAAAACAAAAACACACTATTTATGCTCCTTTTCTCAGGCATTGCAGCCTTTAGCATCTCATAAATTCTAGCTAATTACATGTCAAGAGAAAAGGTTAATTATAAGTTTAATATGCTTCCTTTTTCTATCTAATGAATCAATATCACATACAGAGAACGCTAGGGGAATAGGACAGAAATGCAAGTACGTTAAAATAACTATTTTAATAGATTCTATACGTGAAGAACTTCCTAAACAATGATGTCATCCCACAACAGAAAATACTACCTAACCTTAGCATTAAGGCAGCACATGACATTACTAGTAAAGCTTAATGGCACCAACTAATGAACAAGGTCCTTAATTGGCCAGTCTACTGCCTTGTTCTTTTTAAGGCTAATCTGCTGTATAAAATAATTTAGCTGTGCAATATTTTGTGTGTGTGTGTGCGCACAGTATTTTTACACACACTATGTCTAATCTTCACAATGACTATCTAAAATAATTTTTACAATCTCATTTTATAAAAGAAGACATTTAATCTCAAAAGTAGGTGAAATGGCTCAATGTTACAGAAAATAAAGCAGCCAGAGCCAGCATTTGCTGAATCCAAATCAGCCTGAGTTCATATTTCCTCACTCCACATAGCACTGCCTCTCCAACCTTGGAATGGTGGTTCTACATTCAAAATAACCACCTGGATATGGAGGTCAGGAGTTTTTATAAAACCAACATAGTTGAATCATGTTTCTTCATAAAGCAGCATGATTAATGAGGTATTCACCAAGACATTGGAAATCTTTCAGTTCTACTTTGCTGAGTCTTGGACACAGACCCGAAGCAAACATGTCTAACCACAGAGCACAGAACCGTCAACTTGACACAGTCACATCCTCATCTCCCATCCCTCCAAGCCATTCTTAAAGCATCAAGTATTGTGTATAGACAAAAGTACAAAAGGAGAGCAGGAAGGATTACATTTGATATTAGCAAAGCAAATATTTGTCCCTGAAGGAAAGCCTGTAATTCTGTTCATAGCAGCAGGAACAGCACAGGGTGTTAGACCATTGGGGTCAGACTACACCTGGGTTCAGCAACCTTGGTACTTGAGTTCTGGCTAGGAAAGAATTTGGAGCCAAGACTTAAACTATAGAAGAACATCCTATATAATAAAAGGGTAATATGCAAATTGACTGAACGGCAGAATGACCAGAACACTGGCAGCCCCTCGCCCCAGCCGGCCCGCCCCCAATGGCCCCCATCGGAGTGGGCTGCCTGGGCCCACAAGTGCACGAATTCGTGCACTGGGCCTCTAGTTTATTTATAAAATCACAGCAGTAGAAGACGTAATTCCTAGAAGAAATGTTCTTAGGAAACAAGTTATAGAGGCAAAGGAAGGGCCCTTGGAGCTTAGAAGTGAGGAAGGTAAAGGTGACTCCTCTGGGGGGATTGGGAGGGGGAAGATAGGGGAAAGTCGAGGCACAGAGCACACTGGGTCCTCTCTCCTATGGGTTTTAAGGGTGAAATTTTTAGGGGAGGGTCTCAGTAGAATATTCAGCAGCTTTCCAGGTGTATTCTTTCAGGGTTGGAGTCTCCACTGACTGATGGGTCAGCACCAGGACATGGGGTCATTATTCAGTGTAGCTGGTCCTGAGGTCATCCGTGGTGTTGCATGTCTGGTTTTGTTGCTTTTCTGGGCCTGGAGCTGAAATACAACTGAGGCCTAGATGTTATCTCTAAGGAAGAAAGGTCTGGGAGTCTAAACCAAAGGACGAGCAATATGAAAAGCCAAGGGGTCCAAACTGCATGGCCAGAGATAAGCTAGGGAAGGAAAGGTTGCCCTGGGGATGAGGTCCCACCCTACTGTTGTCCATTGCAAGTCACCCCAGGATTTCCACCCTGGTGACCATCTCTACCTGGCCCATCGTCCTTGCTCTGCTCATGTCTGTTTAACTGCCTACCACAATTCCACACTTTCATGCAAAGCATCTTGAAGAGGAAGCTGTGTTACATTTTGTAACTGAGATAAGCCTATCATACATGAGCCAGTGTTACAAAAGGCACAAGAACTGTGAAATTCCTCTAAATAGGCGACAGAAACGTCAAAGTAATGAGAGCCTAATATAACAAATTCATACCTTGTGTAGAACTACCATTAACAGGTCAAGCATCAGTGTGTTAGAATGTCCTGTGGTTATCGGTGGAAGTAGGGTTCTTGGGGTGCCACGGGAATGAGAATCTCCAGAGGCCCCCACGGGAGGATGAGGTCTTGCAAAACACTATATTTCTATGGAATTCCACCACGGAGTTTCCAAAGTCCCATTTCCCTTTGTTCTGCCATAGAAGACGTGTAGCTGTGGCTTTAGCAGAGCTAGGATCAAAGCCAGTGTCCAGAGTTTTCACTTCATTTGGAGCGGCAACCAGTCCAGCATTAAGCTAACTCATTTCGTGTTCACAGCTGCAGTCCATTAGTCCATTGTGTGTGGAGTCCACATGGCCACCATGGCTATGGAGGGAACACGGGCAGGAGAAAAGCCAAAGGAACCAGAGAGCCGAGAGAGCCGCAAGCCAAGAGTGCCAAGAGCCAAGAGAGCAAACTCCTTTGTCTTGGGATTATGTATCCCCAAATTTTCATGGGCTTGTAGTAGCCCTGTCCCCTCTGGCCAATGATCTCTGTTCCCAGGTTTGACTGACAGGTATCTTCCTTATATCATCCGAACTTTACTCCCCTTTGTTGGACCCCATTCCCCACTGATCTGGGAGGAATGGGCTGGTGGTTCCCTTGGGGAGTATGAAATTGCAGCTTCCTGGTGAAGCTGCCCAGATGGCCATGCTGGCCTTCCTTTTGCTCCCTTTCTACTATTAATAACTAACTAATTACAATGGTATCACTGTTGCCTTTAGATAGAGGTTGCTTAACTTCCACAGACATGTGGTTCAAGTGAGGAAAAGAGCCTGTGTGTTTTTGGGTTAGAGTTTAGTAGGTAATCTTTTTAAAGAATATTTAAAAATATATATACTTTTATTGATTTCAGAGAGGAAGGGAGAGGGAGAGAGAGATAGAAAAATCAATAATGAGAGACAATTATTGATTTGCTGCCTCCTGCACACCCGCCACTGGGGATTGAGCGCACAACCCAGGCATGTGCCCTGACCAGGAAGGGAACCCTGACCTCCTGGTTCATAGGTCGATGCTCAACCACTGAGCCACACTGGCCAGGCTAGTAGGTAATTTTTTAAAGTTCTTTCTTAATGATGCATAACATTATGATGTATCTTGCAATCAATAATATCTTAGTTTCAATAAAATAGGATTCAAGAAAATCTGATCACCATGCCAGGCACATAGTAAGTACTTCCTAAATGCCAGTTATATATGATGACAATACCCCAACATGCAACCCAGGCATATGCCCTTGACCGGAATCGAACCCAGGACCCTTCAGTCCACAGGCTGATGCTCTATCCACTGAGCCAAACCAGCTAGGGCTGATTACATTTTCTTATGTAACCATCTTGAATTTTTCTTTTTTTGAAACTAATCTTTTTTTTTTTTAATATATGTTTTTATTGATTTCTGCGAGGAAGGGAGAAGGAGATAGAAACATCAATTATGAGAGAGAATCATTGATCAGCTGCCTCCTGCACACCCACACTGGGGAAGGAGCCTGCAACCTGGGCATGTGCCCTGACCAAGAATTGAACTGCAACCTCCTGGTTCATGGGTCAATGTCCAACCATTGAGAAACACTGGCTGGGGAATTTAAATTTTTTAAAAATGTTTATCAGCCTGGCCGGCGTGGCTCAGTGGTTGAGCATCAAACTATGAACCAGAAGGTCACAGTTTGATTCCGAGCCCAGGTTGTGGGCTTGATCCCCAGTGTGGGCTGTGCAGGAGGCAGCCAATCAATAATTCTCTCTCATCATTGATGTTTCTATCTCTCTCTCCCTCTCCCTTCCTCTCTGAAATCAATTAAAAAATATATTTAAAATGTTAATCATGTAACATTTTAATCATACAAAAGAATGCCCATTTGCTCTCCTATTGCTGTGATATATAGAAACGTTTTAGAAACACCTTCATTCTTCTATCTTAAAATATACAGCAAATCTGGGTTTTCAGGTTCAAGCCTCTCACCAAAATCTCTACTGCCCGTGGCTTCATTGTGTTTACCAATCCTGCCCTAAGGACAACACCACAAGAGGCGTGGTCAACAATTCAGAGCAAAATTAACTGGGCCACCAGGGCTGGAACCTATGAGTTCACTAGCGCAATTTTCGTACCACCTACACCACCCACAGGCAGAAGTAATGACAATGATTAGCATTCTTGCAGTGCTTGCCAGAGGCCAGGCATGTTCCTTCATTTAATCATTAGGATGAGCCTATGAGGAATAGGTACCCTCCACTCCAAACCCCCCTTACAAACAAGGAAAGTTACCCTCAGTGAGATGAAGAACTTTCCCAAGGTCACAGGCTGCCCTTGACTGGAGTGTGAATTTGTTCTCTCTCTCACGACTAAGCAGGAATTCATGAAACATGAATCTGGCTGAGGCAAAGGAACTAGCATTTGGTGTAGCCAAACAGGATAGAACCCAACCTCAGGAAAACTCACAACATGTTCTACAGCCACAGACTCCACCTCATGCCAGTGGTTCCCATTATGCTGACAAGCAAGAAAGTGACTACAGTTTAAAACAAATCTACTATTGGAAAAGCAACGTATAGTGCATGTATATATTCATTTAGTCGGCCAGCCAGCCAGTGATTCATCTATTAACTGGCTACTTATTCACAGAACACTGGAGGTCTCTGGGGACTAAGAAAATAATACAAGCTACAACCTCCCTTAAGCTCTCAAGGAATTTACAGTCACTTAGAAGAGAACAGACAATACACCCAAACATCTGAATAACAATTAGAGTACCTGACAGCACAGTATCTTTGTAATGTCCTTGTGAAATGTAAAAGCTTTTACACTTTTCAAAATATAGTCCTAAATATCATTTGTTCCTATCATACAGTTTGTAACTTTGTTAACCTACCACTGTGGGTTGTATGACAGGGGAAAAATTCTCCACGGAGCTCTAACGGTGAATAACTTTAGCAATCCATCATTATATGCTCAGGTCAGTCTTCAACTCTCTGAAAATTACATGTACTTTTCATTCTACTTTTCTACCAAAGACAATGATTTTGTTGGAATATACTAGTAAAACGTTCCTACATAAATGCCAAGAAGAAGGAGGAGAAGGGGGAGAAGGCCCTGCTGCCTATCCTCTCTAATAAAATGGTAATATGCAAATTAACCATCGCTCCGCTACATAAGCCACGCCCATCAGCCAAGCCACGCCCCCCAGCCAATCAGGGCGAGTATGCAAATTAACCCATACCAAGATGGCTACAGCCACAGAGAGAAAGGTTTCCCAGGTAACAGAGGAAGCCAAGCTTTCCATAGCCATTGCAGGCCTAAGCCTCCACTCAAGCTACAAAGTTTCAATTATAGAAGGTAAACAAATTCACACAAATGGCGGCAGAATGGAGCTTGAGAGAGCAGGCCAGGGTTGCTGGCGGCAACAGGGGAAGCAAAGCTTTCTGCACACCCTGGCCGGGCTCACCCGCTTAAGGCTACAAAGTTTCAATTGTAGAAGGTGAATTAACTGCCACAGAAATGGCTGTATCCACAGAGGGAGCCCCAGGCTTGGCTCCGCTCCAGGCTACAAAGTTTCAATTGTAGAAGGAAAATAAATTCCAGATACCAGGGCCTCTGCTTGGGTTGCCAGGGGGTGTGGCCAGCCTGCAAACCACCACAGGCCCCTCGCTCAGGCCACCCCACACCCCAAGGGAACCCCACCCTGATCCGGGACACCCTTCAGGGCAAACCAGCTGGCCCCCACCCCTGTACCAGGCCTCTATCCTATCTAATAAAAGAGTACTATGCAGATTGACCATCACTGCAACACACAATATAGCTGCCCTCATGTGGTCAAAGATCCTGCCCCCATGTGGACACAAGATGGCCACTACAAGATGGCCAGCAGGGAGGGCAGTTGGGAGGCACCCGGCCTGCAAGGGAGGGCAGTTGAGAGGGACCAAGGGAGGCACCCGGCCTTGCAAGGGAGGGCAGTTGGAGGTGATCAACCCTGCAGGAGAGGGCAGTTAGGGGTGACCAGGCCAGCAGAGGAGGGCAGTTGGAGGTGATCAAGCCTGCAGGAGAGGGCAGTTAGGGGTGACCAGGCTGGCAGAGGAGGGAAGTTGGGGGCAAACAGGCTGGCAGGGGAACAGTTAAGCATCAACCAGGCTGGCAGCGGAGTGGTTAGGGGGTGATCAGGCTGGCAGGCAGAAGCGGTTAGGGGCAATCAGGAAGGCAGGCAGGCAAGCAGTTGGGAGCCAGAAGTCCCAGATTGGAGAGGGTACAGGCTGGGCTGAGGGACAACCCCCCGCCGTGCACGAATTTCGTGCACCGGGCTTCTAGTCTATATATATAAAAAGAGGTAATATGCAAATTTGTCCAGGACGCCTTTACAGTCACTACCGGCATCGCTCAGAGCATGCCCCCACCCCACCGGACACACACAGGGGTGGCGGCCTGCTCCCAGTGGCTGCAGTGCGGCTCGGAGCACGCCCTCAGTGGTTGGCGGCTGGAACGAAGCAGCCTGGGTCCCTGGTGCCTGGCAGCAGCCGGAGCAAAGCAGCCCGGGTCCTGGGTGCCGGAAGGAAGCCGGTGCCGGCAGCCAGGGGAAGGAAGGCCTATTCTTGCATGCATCTTCGTGCATTGGGCCTCTAGTGATTAAATTTAAAAAATGACAAATGTATAACCCTATTTAGATTAAAGCTTTTCATCCAAATGGCTTACATAGCTAAAGAACATAGAAAGATTTCAAGATCTGGTTTTCATAGACTAATTAGATAACCACATTCTGAGTCATTGACATAGCCCTAAAGTCCCCAGAAAGCATTTGAACTTCACAGAGGAGAATCCTTACTTTCCAAAACTCAAGAAAGGAAATAAAGTTGCCAGGAAGTTGGCAACTATCAGCATGGAAGAAAGGATATCAACAACACAGATCAATTAAATTTGTAGCGCCAAGAACAATTCTATAGCAATTACTTGGGAAGCATTTTTGCAACTATAATAACTAATAACCAGAAAATTTCCATATTGTGTTAGAATCATTCATTTCATAAATAAATGGATTTCTGTTTCAGTGAAATTGCATCATAAAATAAATTAGCTTTCACCTTCAAATTCCCAATTTAAAGAACTCATAATATTAAAAGAACAAACTAAAGTTATATACATTTCTCAGAACATACTAGAATTGATTATAGATTAACATATTTAAAAATATATGCAGCATTAATCAGGCCAACCCAGCATTGCTCTGGACAGTCACTAACCATTGTAAATAGATCATTGCTGCTCCTACTCATGCTGGAGACACGTGGAGCATGCGTGTACATGTGATTGGATGATCCTTGCAAATAGGAAATCTGCCTTTGTTCTGGAGATCTTTTCCTGTCTTTGAAGTGCCATTCTAATGACTTTTCAAAATGAATGGTGTGTGCACCATTGTAGACTAATTTTTGTGTCTTACTTCTGACTATCCCAAACATACCCTACAAATTTGGTGAAAATCTATTCAGCTACTTTTTTCATGTAGAGACTCCATTTTTTGGTTGTTGCTTTTAATCCTCACCTGAGGATATTTTTTCCACTGATATTTAGAGAATGTGAAAGGGTGAGGGAGAGACACAGAGAGAGAAACATCAATGTGAGAGAGACACATTGATTTGTTTCCTTTCAAACGTGCTCTGATCCAGGCTGGGGATCAAGCCTGCAACCCTTTAGTCCTTAGGCTGACACTTTAACCACTGAGAAAAATGGGCCATGGCCAGAGACTCCATTTTATTTACAGAGATCCCATTTTCCTTATATAGGTAACAAACTGGATTTCAGACCTAAAATAAACTAAGGTAGCAAACAGTCAAATCACAGTTTCCTCAAAAGATAGAGCTTAGGGCTACTTTTAAATTGTTTATTTGTTTCCTTATTATATGACTAAACTTTTTAATTGATTTTAAATCATGGGTTCTAGTCAATGCTTTCCCTATGCTTCTTGGAGCAGAGGAAGAAGTGGCCCAAATGCTTTCCTTTGAGCTTTGAATGCTGTGTGATGACTTCATAACTAGTGAGTTCACAGGAGGGTTAAGTACTGACAGTTTAAAAATAAAGCATTTGTGCCCAGCCAGAATGGTTCAGTGGTTGAGCATCAACCCATGAATCAGGAGGTCACCAGTTCAATCCCCAGGGCACCCGGGTTGTGGGCTCAATCCCCAGTAGGGGCCATCCAGGAGGCAGCCAATCAATGATTCTCTCTCATCATTGATGTTTCTATCTCTCTCCCTCTCCCTTCCTCTCTCTGAAATCATTAAAAACAGATATTTTTTTAAATAAAGCATTTGTTATGGAGAAAATTAGGAGTTTATCACAGAATTTTTAGAGCTACCTTCCAAATAAATGTAGAGAGAAGATCTTGAAGAAAAATGGAAAGGTAAAGAAAGATGCCAGTTCAATATAATAGAGTTAACCTGAGGGTGCACTCCTGGAAATACTGAATCGTCATCATATCCCAGGCTAAAGAACCCTATTTAGCTTTTAGCCTGGAATATATTTCTATAAATATCTCAGCCATTGAGTTTATTTAGTAGAGACTGCAGTTATTGTCTCATAAAAATAAATAAATAAAAGCACACACAACCTATTTCCTTAAGGAGAGAGATTGATATTTAATCCAGAACTTGGTCTTAGAGGACTAAAAGTACCTAGAGTTTGAAAAGTTAAAAACTATACTCACTAATGGGAAATAGTATTTATTCTTAAAAAAAAATTGTTTTTGCCTTCTAACAAAAGTAGGCAATGGCTTAACCGGTTTGGCTCAGTGGATAGAATGTTGGTCTGCCGACTGAAGGGTCCCAGGTTCAATTCCGGTCAAGGGCATGTACCTTGGTTGCAGGAGGCAGCTGATCTATGTTTCTCTCTCATCGATGTTTCTAACTCTCTATTCCTCTCCCTTCCTCTCTGTAAAAAATCAATAAAATATTTTTTTAAAGTAGGCAAAAAATTCAAATGTGCTTAGGATGTAATTCTTATTTAATATGCAGTTGCCACCATGGATATTTTCTTTAAATCTAGAAAAGTGCCTCAAAGGATAAGTAAAGTGAATAACAAATTAAGAGTGAATAATAGAAAACTCTGTTATTTTTCCATCATAATCCAAGGCAAAGATCATGTTTCTATTTTAACATTCAATAGTTGAACCACTCTAAGTGGCCTATTTAGCAATTTGGAGAATCTTTTTACTACAAGTTCATCTGGCAAAAACTGCAGAGTTTGTATCCTGTGACTCTGAGGCTACTCTTGAGAAATTCTCTGTCCACCAATATTGTCTGCATCAACTTCTTAGTCTCAGTCACCACTCATTTAAATAACTTGTTTATGTTCAGACACCTGGAATTCAGAACACATTCTACATGTCCTTTGCAACTGTTATCACCAGTCTAACCACTAGAATTATTATATAGGGTTATTTTGCTATTAATATCTGCTTATAGACATAGCTAAATATTTGAGGTGAAAAACAAACAAAACAAAACCCCTACGAGAGATAATAAAGTACAACCATTTGTAAAACATGATGTAAAAATTATAAATCCTACTTAGGGAGTAGTAAAAACAGCTAATCTCAGAGTCTATACTATTTGTTTTCAAAGCTGAAAAAACAAAACCTAACTACAGTGGAATGGGTAGGAATGCAGGACTTCATTTCCTATCACACTATGTCTATATTAATGGAAAAATAACTCCAGCATGTAGACTTTTAGGATGTTACATTTTCATAAAAACAAACACAAATAAGTTTCATTACAGTGTCAATTATGAGTGATTATTTATAGGTAACAAAGTTTCTGTCCTTTATGATCTTTCTTCGTTTTCAATTTTCAGCACAAACATTTCTGCTACTGTGTTTTAATCCTTACATTCTCTTTGAATTAACCTTCTCCCTTTATATTTTTAAAAATGTTTTTATTGATTTCAAAGAGGAAGGGAGAGAGAGAAACATAAATAATGAGAGAGAATCATTGATTGGCTACCTCCTGCACACACCCCACTGGGGATCAAGCCCACAAACCCTGCACACACCTCACTGGGAATCAAACTGCGATCTCTTGGTTCGGGGGTTGACACTCAACCACTGAACTACACCAGTTGGGCTCCCTATATATCTTTGGCAGCATTTCTCTTTTCCAAAAATTTCGATGTGCTTATTAAGTTATGCACTTCCACTCTTTCATTAAGACAGTAGTTGTTCAAAGTAGCTTCCTGTGTCTGCTGCTGTAACCCAACTGTAATCACACAGTGCCATGTTCTGGAGGTGTTTATAGCTTGAAGATACTAAGTTTATGAATTAAATGAGACAAGGAATATATCAATGTCTCTAAATGTTCAGTTATCCTTTTGGAAAGTTAAGACACCTTAGCTCTGTGAACCTCATCTTTCTCATCTGTAATGTGAGGGGGTTAGGACACACAAGCTCTAAGGTTTCTTTCACCTCTAACATCCTAGATTTTAGGCTGTGGGATCAAAATGCATAGGCTTTAATCTTGGTTATTTCTTTATCTGCCTTAAGAAAGTTACTTAACCTATCTGTTAATGAGGATAGTAACAAAACCTATGTAATAGGGCTGCTATAAAAATTAAGTCAATGCACATAAAGCATATTGGTCAGTGCCTGGTAAATAAGTACCCTTTAATAAATATTAACTTCTGTTATTATTTTATAACTAGAGGCCCGATGCACAAAGATTCGTGCAAAAATGGGCCTTCCTTACCCTGGCTGCTGGCATCGCCTTTGCTCTGGCCGGAGCTGCCTTTCTGCTGCGGCCCGGAGCTGCCTTTCTGCCTTCCCACACTGCCCAGAGGCCCCGAGTGGCTGGGGTGAGGCGGAACGCTTGCGTCATCACCATCATCCCACCCCGCCCCCGGCTGCTCAGTGTCTGCATATGCAAATTAACCTGCCATTTTTATGTTGGGTTAATTTGCATACTGACTCCTGATTGGCTGGTGGGCGTTGTGAAGGTATGGTCAATTAGCATGTTTCTCTTTTATTAGTGTAGACTAGAGGCCCGGTGCATGAAATTCATGCATGGGGGGGCCCTCAGCCCAGCCTGCACCCTCTTCAATCCAGGACTTCCCTCTCACAATCCAAGACCACTGGCTCCTAACTGCTCACCTGCATGCCTGCCTGATTGCCCCTAACTGTACCCCCTGCTGGCCTGGTCACACTCAACTGCCCCCCCCTGCCGGCCTAGGTGCCCCCAACTGCCCACCTCCCGCCAGCCTGGTTGCCCCCAACTGCCGCCCCGCTGGCCTGGTCACTCCTCATTGTCCCCCTCTGCCAGCCTGGTTGCCCCTCACTGCCCCCCCCCCCCGTCGGCCTGGTTGTCCCCAACTGCCCCCCACTGCTGGACTGGTCACCCCACGCAGCCTGTTGCTTGGTCATTTGGTTGCCCCTCACTAACCCCCCTGCCGGCCTGGTCGCCTCATATAGCCTGCTGCTTGGTAGTTTGGTTGCCCCTCACTAACCCCCTGTCAGCAAAGTCACCCCACGCAGCCTGTTTGGTCATTCATTCGGTTGTGATGGTTGCTTAGACTTTTATATGTATAGATATCCTCATTTTATAAGTAGATATTCATTTAGCCTTTATTTACTTACTTAAATGTTTATTCAACACTCACTTAATATAGGTATTGGAAATTTTAAAAATCAAATAAAACATTATTCTTGATCTCAAGGATACTAGAGTCTCGTGGAGAAGGAAAACAAGTAAATAAATAATTATGATTTGGTGTAGTAAGTGCTTTAATAGCAGAAAGAAGCTTGGGCATAAGCGTGTGGTGTGAGCAAAGACTTATGGGGTGGATGCAATCATGACTAAGTTGAATCCTCACACTTGAGCTAGAGTTAACTAGAATTGGCAAAGGCACAGGGGTAGGGACCTGGGGACAGAAGGAGTGAGGAGGTCCATACAGACAGAATATAGTGAACAAAGACTCAGATGCATAAGATAGCATAGAGTATTAAAAATGAAGCTGGTTCTGCATGTCCAGAAAGGTAGCAGGACCACCTTCAAGCTAGCAAGGTAGACAGGGCGCCAGCATTTAAGAGATAAGCAGAGGAAGGGAAATCTGGGAAGACTGAGGAGCAACCAGAGGAGGAGAAGGAAAATCAAGGTTGGATTGCTCAATTGGACAAGATACAGCAGGGAGATTGTTTCTCTATTCCTTGTTTTCTGTTTTTCTCTGGATTAATGGAGTTTTTTATGTGTCTGCTTTATCTCCACTATTGACTCATTAATTATACTTCTTTGGTTTTTTAGTGGTTGTTCTAAGGCAGGGGTGGAAAATATTCCTGTAGAGGTACGGAGAGTAAATGTTTTAGTCTTTGTGGACCATAGAGATATGAAAACAAATGAGCTTGGCTGTGCTCCAATAGAACTTTAATTACCAAACAAATGGCAGGGCAGATTTGGCTCACAGGCTGCCGTTTGCCAACTCCTGCCCTAGGGTTTACAATATGCATCTTTAACTGATCACCATATATCCTTAAATAATATTATACCGCTTCCAAGTATATTTTAAAACTATGCAACATTGTACTTCCATTTCTCTCCTCTCATACTTTGTGTTATTTTTGTCATATTGTCATAAATTTTACTTCTACACATATGACTTCCAAAATCCAATGCTATTAGTTTTGCTTAAGGTCAATTATCTTTTTATTTTAGATTTTTTAAATAAGAAAAAATAATTATCGCCCTGACCGGTTTGGCTCAGTGGATAGAGCGTCAGCCTGCAGACTGAAGGGTCCAGGTTCAATTCCGGTCAAGGGCATGTACCTTGGTTGCGGGCACATCCCCAGTTGGGGATGTGCAGGAGGCAGCTGATCGATGTTTCGCTCTCATCGATGTTTCTAACTCTCTATCCCTCTCCCTTCCTCTCTGAAATCAATAAAGATATATTTTAAAAATAAATAAAGTTTAAGAAAAAATAAAAATTATCTTTATTTATGCATATATTTATAATTTTTGCTCCTCTTCATACCTTTAATTCCATCTGCTATCATTTTCTTCTGCCTCAGTTGGGATTAGGATGGCTGGAAGCATTAGGGGCTGGTTAGACATTTGTTTCTTTCTCCACTGCTGCCCTTCGTGTGGCAACTTAGCTTCCTCACATTATAGTCTCAGGGGAGTCAGATTTTTTCCATGACATGTGGCTCCTCTCAGAGCAAGTGTTCCAAGAAGGAGTCATTTCAGAGACCCAGGAAGAAACTACTAGGTGTTTTATTGCCTAGCCTTGGTAGTTATGCAGGTCCATTTCCATTGCATTCTGTTGGTCAAAAAGTGAGTTACAGGGTCAGCCCAGATGAGGGCTACATAAGAGTTTGAATATCAAGAGTACGGTTCATGGGTCAGGGGTAGGAGTAGGTGCCTGGGGAGGCATATCCTTAAAGACAAGCTACCACAGCCCAGTAACAATAAGGATTATTGTACATAAGACTGTCGAGGAAGACACTTCACTGAAGAGGGGGAACTTAAGACATTGAAGGCTAGGTGAGTTTTCCCTAAGGGAAGAAGTGTGCTCATGGTGAAATGAGCATATCCTCTCAGGTAGATCTGGATTTGAATTCTGACTCATCTACTTACTAATCATCGGTTTTCCAGTTCAAAACCTCATTGGTTAGTTTCAAGGGGGGATTGGAAACAGGGGTAATATACCCCCAAAGTGTGGATTCTAGCAGGGCTCATAAAAAAAAAGAAATTATTACTTACAGAAGGATTACACTCCAAGTTGTGTAAAAATGAGAGAGCCAAACCTTATTTTGAAGGCCTAGTGAGTGAACTCCAACATTAAGTCAGCGGTGTTAGAATGGGGCTGTTCCTCTAGATATAATGTACACTTTTCCCTCTGGATGCTTTTCAGATTTGTTACTCAATATGAAATGTGTTCCCTTCTTTTTGCTCACCGCTTTAAATATTTTCCTCTTTATCACTTATTTTGGTCAATTTCACTAGGGTGTGCTTTGGTATTCATATCCGTTTCCTATTGCTGTGGTAACAAATTTTGATAAATTCAGTGGCTTAAAACAACACAAATTCTTCATCTTACAGTTTTAGATGTCAGAAGTTAAAAAACGGGGTCCAGGAAGCTAAAATCAAGGTGGTGGAAGGGTGGCCTTCCTCGAGGGGCGCTAGGGAAGAATTTCCTCACCTTGTTCAGCTGCGAGAGACTGCTTGCATTCCTGGGCTCCTGGCCTGTCCTCTGGATCACTCTGAGCTCCGCTTCATGATCACATCTCTTCGTGCCTTGCTTTTATGAGAGCCTTGTTGTTAGATTGGGCCCTCCCAGATAATTAAGGATAATCTTCTCACTCAAGATCCTTAACTTGCAAAGTAACATTCACAAGTTCCGAGAATTAGGACATGGATATTTTTGAGGGATCATGATTCCACACCAAAGAGTTGTGTGTTTTTCATGTCCCTTCACTCGAAGTTTGTTAAGCTTTCTTGCATCTGTGGGCTTACAGTTGTCCTCAAACTTGGGGAAATATTTCTTCAAAATTTGTTTTCCATTTTGCAACCTACCCTTTCTTTTGTGTCCCAATACAAGTGTATGAGACCGTTGGATATGCTTCAGGTCATTTATGCTCTATTCCTTCCTCCCCCCAACCCCCTCTGTGATCTTTTTCTGTTACTGTCTAATCTTCAGTTAATTCTATCTAGTGTATTTGTCATTTCAGGTATTGTATTATTATCTCTAGAAGTTCCATATCTTCATTTTTTTTCTTATCGTGTTCATCTTTCCTTCTACCTTCTTGAACATATGGAATATATTTACAATAGCTATTTTAATACTTTGTCTGCTTATTCTAACATATGTATGATTAATTTTCTCTTAGCTGAAGATGATATTGTCCTGTTTTTTGTAGGCCTGAAAATTTTTTATTGGAGGCCAGACATTTTAAATTTTATGTTGCTGAGTGTTACATTTTGTTGTTTTCTTTTAATTGTGGTTAGGCTTTGTTTAGAGGTATAGTTAAGTCACTTGCAGTGAGTTTTATTTTGAGGCTTGCTTTTAAGATTTGTCTAGTTTGGACCAGAAGAGTCTTTAATCTAAAGCTAATCTGGCCCCACCTCTAAGGCAATAGCCCTTTGAGGGGGTCTATCCAAGATCTCACAAATTAGGAAAGCTTTTCATTTGGGCTGCTGTGTGAACATGACTTCCTCCAAGTTATGCATTAATTCCAATAATGTTTATGTTTGTTCCTTTCTGTTGGTTGATTCCCTGGGTGGTTTCTTCATATGCCTGCTTACTCAGATCATTACTGAGTAAGGAAAGTCTTTTGCAGATCTCCAGAGCTGTCTTCCTTTTCTCCATTACCTTCCCCTGAAAATTTTAGCACTTTGGTCTCCCTGGACTTTCAAGTCATGAAACTGCTGGTCTCTGTTTGGGTTCCCTCACCTGTGTTGTAGCCTCTCCAGGCAGAAAACTGGGGTAATAATAGGCTTCCCCTGCAAATTACAGCACTGCACTACCCATTATTTAATGTTTGATGAATAGTGTTTTATACATTTCATTTGATTTTTTTTAACTGTTGAAGATGGAGGTGGAATCCAGACCCTATTACTTCAACATGACAAAAGTTTTCAGTATTTTTAAACTATAAAACAAATATATCTTAAGCTTACGTATTTATTTAACAGAACAAATTATATGTACGTATACAGTCACCTCCTCAGAAGGTATTTCTTAAGAGAGGAACTATGTCAGTACTGTGTCTTATGTTCTTATCTCAGCAATAGGGGGGTCTGTCAATCAAAGGCTGATCTCAATTAAGGAACCGGCAGAATATCAACAGCCTCACTCTTCCTCTCCAAATAAGGAGATTCAGAATATGAGTAGATAGCTCACAGTAATTTCTTTTTTTAAATATATTTTTTTATTGATTTCGGAGAGGAAGGGAGAGGGAGAGAGAGAGAGAAACATCAATGATGAGAAAGAATCATCCATCAGCTGCCTCCTGCACACCCCACACTGGGGACTGAGCCACAACCCAGGCATATGTCCCAACTGGGAATTGAACTGTGACCTCCTGGTTCATAGGTCAACACTCAACCACTGAGCCACACCAGCTGGTCTCACAGTAACTTCTTAATTGCACACTCTAGTATCCCTCAATCTCTCCAATGCCTAGGGTTGAGTTTCCATGGTCATGTCTGCTCACTGTGACCCTACCTGTCATGAACAAAGCTGACTGGACCAGGGCTGGGCCATTCAGTGAATAGAAATTGGGATAGAATCTATCTATACCTACATTGCAAGACAGGAACGCTGATGGAGATTCAGAGTCTGTGTGGCTGGACTACAACATGTAAACTGGAGCTGGGAGCAGCCACATTCTGTGTGGACCATGGTGAGTCATCCACAGGTGCATAGAGAATGCAGTATATATACGATGAGAAGTACAGATGGCAGAACAATTCCTGATGATTTTCCTGTTATTGATTCTAATCCCTTCTTGAATTCCTGCCCATAGCTCCTATGATACCTCTTTGTACTCCTGTAATTTTTTAATTTGCAAAGACTTGTTACCTCCAACAGACCTGGAATTTGGGTTGCTCAGATCCAACTACTGAGACTCCACATTTCTGAGTTTCCTTTGCTGCCTGTCAAATTTGGAGAAGACTTATTGTCCTTTGACTGATGCTCTTTCTACCAATGTGTGTTTCAGTTTCTAAGATTTGCTTTTTTTCCCTCTGGTCCTGCTACTCTGTCTCCCTCTTGCCAGCTTCTCCTGGGTCACTAAAGTCCTGCCCCCAAACCTCGGTGAGCACAGCCTTCTGCCTTGTCTGTGGACTGACCTGTAGCATAAGGCTCATTTGACTCAAGCGCCACCCATCTAGGACTCCTGGCTCCTAGCTCCTGACTCCTGGCTCCTGCCTGAGATGAATCCATTGAATCACGCTGAGAGGCTGCCACTTTTCCTACTTTAAAGGCCAGACTTAAAGGTGACATAGATTTTCCTTCTGACATAACTTCTGGAGCAAAGCAGGCTGCCACACTTTGTCATATTCTTCTTTCCAACCCAGCCAAAGTCATGGGAGGAGTTTGGCAGTGAGGGAATGAGTATCATTCATCATGCCTCCTTTTTTCTCTCAAGAGAGTGCCTAGCTAATGCCAACCTATATAAAGAGGCATAATCAAACACATTAATAATGAAGACTGCATGATGCTATTTTCTAGGGTTGCAAACACACTGAAAGCTGGCACTTTCAGAATAAAAATGCACAAGCATTGCTTCCTATACCTTGAATATGTATTATTATGAGGACTCTTTTTTTCTTTCACACATCCATGTTTCTCTCCAGCTGATCATAAATTTGCTAAGTCCTGACATAAAACAATTTTTAGCAAGAAGGTGCATGAGGGAAGTTGTAGTGGGTTATTAAAGCAGTGGAGAGAAACCTAAATATTGCTGAACAGGTCATAAATGAAGCCTTAAAATGAGGAATTAGATAGCCTAAGAGTACTGATTAGAGAAATAAAAAAGTTAGAAGATTCCATGTGAATTTGGATTACAACCATTAAACCCTTTCACAAATTTACACAGGCACAATAGATACAAAGTTTTTTTTAAAAAAACTTTTTGTGTCAAGCTTTTGTTTTTCATTTTATGAACTAAAAAGCCAAGATAAATTTTTGAGTTGTACCAACAATATGCCTTTTCATCCAAACCAGAAATATATCTTATCTAATAAAAGAGTAATATGCAAATTGACCATACCTCTGCTACACTCACAAGCCACGTCCACCAGCCAATCAGGAGCGAGTATGCAAATTAACCTAACCAAAATGGCTGTGGCCACAGAGTGAGCAAGAGGCTTGGGTTTCCCTGGTGATGGAGGAAGCCAAGCTTCCTGCACACCCTGTTTGGCCCAGGCCTCTGCTCAAGGCTACAAAGTTTCAATTATAGAAGATAAATAAATCCCGTGCACCAGGCCTCTAACCTCCTATCTAATAAAAGAGTAATATGCAAATTGACCATCACTCCAACACACAAGATGGCTGCCCCCATGTGGACACAAGATGGCCACCACAAGATGGCCAGCAGGAGAGGGCAGTTGGGAGGGATCAGCCAGCAGGGGAGGGCAGTTGGGAGGGACCAGGCTGGCAGAGGAGGGAAGTTGAGGGCAACCGGGCCTGCAGGAAAGGGAAGTTGCGGGGGACCCAGGCCTGCAAGGGAGAGCAGTTGGGGGTGACCAGGCCTGCAGGGGAGGGCAGTTAGGGGCAATCAGGCTGGCAGGGGAGCAGTTAGGCATCAATCAGGCTGGCAGGGGAGTGGTGAGGGGGTGATCAGGCTGGCAGGCAGAAGAGGTTAGGGGCAATCAGGAAGGCAGGCAGGCGAGCAGTTGGGAGCCAGCAGTCCTGGATTGTGAGAGGGATGTGGGATCGGGCCTTAACGGGCAGTCAGACGTCCCTCGAGGGGTCCCAGATTGGAGAGGGTGCAGGTTGGGCTGAGGGACACACACACCCCACCCCACCCCACCCCATGCACAGATTTCGTGCACCGGGCCTCTAGTTAAAAATAAAAGTACATTATAATCAACTTTTTTTTTTTTTTTTTGGTATAGCAAAGGTGGAGATTTATTTATTTATTTATTATTTTTTCATTTTTTTATTAAGGTATTATATGTGTACATATCTTACCATTGCCCCACCCCCACCCCACTCCCATACATGCCCTCAACCCCCAGAGTTTTGTGTCCATTGGTTATGCTTATATGCATGCATACAAGTCCTTCAGTTGATCTCTTATCTCCCCCACCTCTCCCTAACCTTCCCGCTGTAATTTGACATTCTGTTTGATGCTTTACTGTCTCTGTATCTATCTTTTTGTTCAACAGTTTATAATTTTCTTTATTATCCATAAATGAGTGAGATCATGTGGTATTTTTCTTTCATTGACTAGCTTATTTCACTCAGCATAATGTTCTCCAATTCCATCCAGGTTGCTGCAAATGGTAAGAATTCCTTCTTTTTATGGCAGCATAGTATTCCATTGTGTAGATGTACCATAGTTTTCTGATCCAGTCATCTGCTGATGGGCACCTAGGCTGTTTCCAAATCTTAGCTATTGTAAATTGTGCTGCTATGAACATAGGGGTACATATATCCTTTCTTATTGGTGTTTGCAGATTCTTAGGATATATTCCTAGGAGTGGGATTACTGGGTCAAATGGGATTTCCATTTTCAGTTTTTTGAGGAAACTCCATACTGTTCTCCACAGTGGCTGCACCAGTCTACATTCCCACCAGCAGTGCACGAGTGTTCCTTTTTCTCTGCGTCCTCGCCAACACTTGTCGTTTGTTGATGATAGCCATTCTGGCAGGTGTGAGATGGTACCGCATTGTCATTTTGATTTGCATGTCTCGGATAATTAGTGACTTTGAGCATGTTTTCATGTGTCTCTTGGTCTTCCTTCTGTCTTCTTGGTGGAGATTTATTGAGGAACAAGTACAGACTCCCATGTTGGGAGAGGGAAGAGTCCCACAGAATGGACTCCCACATGGGGAGGGAGAGAAGGGTCCCCCATTATAACCAACTTTTAAAAGTAACTACTTATCCTCAAATTCCATTTAATAACAGTAATAAAAAGCAGCCAAGAATGTGAATAGACAATGCACAGGTGAGTAAGTACAAATAAATACTGTTAATGAAAATATGTTCTACCCCTTTAACAAATATGCAAACTGATATCGCATCATGGTACTGTTATTTCTCCATCACATCAATAAACAGTTTTTAAAAAGATAATATTTGGTGCTAGTAAAGAAACATTGAAATAGTTGCTCATAAATTGCTGATGGGAGTGTAAATTGATGCACCCTTCTCAGAATAAATTTGCCAATAAGTATGAAGAATATTAAACAAGTTCATCACTTTTGACCTATGATTTTTCTCTTCAGAGATTCTATTCTGGGAAATAATCTGAGACATGAGCAAAGATTTATGCACATATATTGTTATAACAGCAAAATTTATAAAATATTTTGTATCAGAATGACTTTAGCTCTGAGTACCAGAAACTCTGATGCTAGCAGACTTAAATAAAGAGGATATGTATTTTATATAACAGGAAGTACAGAGGAAGAGGTAGGCTTCAGGCTTCTTCAATGTTATAAAGAAAGTAGGTTTCATTGATTTTTTCAGTGGTCTTCAGAGCTGACAAAAAGTCAGATGGTTGTACATCCCCAATTGACAATGTCTACAAGGAAAAGAGAGATCATTTCTTCTTATGGTTGTGTTTCAGATATGAGGAAACTTCCCCACATCTTTCCATTAGAACTTCCCTTCACATATTATTGGCTACAAGTGGTCATATGCCATTTCTGAACCAATCACTGGTAAAGAGAATTGTATTATTCTTAGACCAATCAGCTCCACTCCTGGAGCTCATGATGGAATTATTTCTTTTTGAGGTGTGTGGCTACATGAAGGAGGAGTATATTTTTGCACAAATCATTGTTCTTTTTGGAAAACATAAAGGGCAACCAAAATTGTACATTATACATCTAAATGAATTAAACTAGCGGTTTGGTAAAATAAGTTATGGCACATTTATGCTGTGTAGTGGATAACTGGGCATTATAAATGTTGTGTTTGAAGAACACTTAACATGGAAAACTTTTCATGCTGCAATGTGGTCTTAGTATGCTAGGGCTGCCATAACAAAATACCATGGACTGGGTAGGTTAAAAAACAAAAATTTATTTCCCACAGTTCTGGAGGCTGTGAATTCCAAGGTCAAGGTGCTGACTAATTCAGTTCCTGGTGAGAGCTCCCCTCCTGACTTGTAGACAGCTGCCTTCTTGTTGTGTTATCACATGGCAGTGAGGGAGAGCAAGCTCTCTGGTATCTCTTCCTATAAGGGAGTTAATTTCACCATGAGGGTCCCACCCTCATTACCTTATCTAACCCTAATTACCTCCAAGAGGCCCTATCTCCAAATATCATGATATTGAGGACATAAACATTCAGTCCATAACAAATATCATGTCAACAAAAAGGAAATTAGGAATCTATATAATACATATGCATATATGTTAGTATATACAGAGAGAAATCAGGAAGAATGATAAAGTGCTAGCTGTGGGTATCTCTGTTATAAGATTATTGAGATTTTCATTGTCTTCTATATTTTTCTCTACACAGGTACACATAGAAAAGAATAAGAGTAATTTTTATTGTTGTTGTTCTTAAGTGGCCTTTCCTTTCGAGAGAGAGAAAGAGGGAAAAGAGAGAGGAAGAGGGAAAGGGAGAGAGAAATCTGAAAGCAATTTTATTCATAAAGATTCCACTCGTATTTGAGGTTTAATGGCAGCTCTAATTTTAGAAAAGTCAATCCTCTACTTCTAATTACTGACTGTGCATGGTATTTTAATATTTTGATGACCCCTGCTTCTAAGAGTACTGGTTGAGGTCTATGATGAAATACTTTACAAGTGCATGGCTCAATGGTCCTCTGACTTGTTATTGCCACATTAACATATTTGAATAAGTGGAACCTTTCCACTATCAGGCTGAGATGCACTCATTCAACCTTCTTATCATCTATCTGTGGCTTTCCTTAAAGGGACACTGGAGGAATTGGCTAGGGAAAAGTGCAAGGATTGAAAAAAAGTCTTTTAGGGTACACCCCTGACAGACAGGTAGGGTGACCAATCATCCCAGCTTGCTCAAGGCAAGGAAATTTCCCAGGATGTGGGATTTTTCCATGCTAAAACTGCTCGAGCCAAGAGCCACACCTGGGTGTCATTCAAAAATGACTTGGGGAGCTAAAATATATTCATATTGTTTTTTGGTTCATTCTGTTTTCTTATTAAAAACTCTCTTGGAGCATTCCAAGCTGTTTCTGTTATGCTACAAGGAATGGAATTTTTTGCAATTTTTCAGCCAACAGTCAAGGGAAGTAAAAAGACTCAGGAGGCTGGGTGGGGTAGCAGCATCAGGAAACCCTTAGGAGGCAAAAAGAAAAGTCAAACTCAATATGGAGGGGCTCTTATTACCCAGGGATCTCCTACAGAAACCTTATCCACCGAAAAATTGCTTTTGTAAAAAATTAAGCATTTGATCTTTTGATAAGGTTTACCACCCAAATTTTTATTCATCTTTATCCTCGCTTTCAGTTTTTTAGATCTGTTGTCATGACCACATCATGGACTAAGTAGCTCAAATTTCATTTTAACACAGGCCTCATATTCATGTACAGATTAAGTGCAAAATCATACCTTGGTTTCACAGAATTGCACAAATAGATTCACTCTCTGTGGTAAGTTAGACAGAGCCCTAGTCTTTTCTAAGGTTTTAATATTATTTTGAATTAGTTTCAGGTACAGCATGGTGGTTAGACAACAATATACGTTACAAAATGTTTCCCTGATATTTCCAGTACACACCTGGAACCATACATAGATATTACAATATTATTGACTATGTTCTCCATGCTGTACTTTACATCCACATCCCCGTAACTATTGTGTAACTACCAATTTGTACTTCTTAATTCCTTCAGCTGTTTCATCCTATCCCTCAACCTCCTCCCCTCTGACAACCATCAGTCTATTCTCTATATCTATGAGTCTTTCTGTTTTATTTGTTCATTTATTTTGTTCTTTAAATTCCACATATAAGTGGAATTATATGGTATTTATCTTTCTCTGTCTGACTTATTTCACTTAGCATAATACCCTCTGGGTCCACCCATGTTGTCAGAAAAGGTAACATTTCATTCCTTTTTATGTACACAGCCCTATTCTTTTCCACTGAATATGATTATCAGAAAGGTCAAGCAAAAAACTTCAAATGTGAAAATCCTATATAGCTAATAGTAGCATACAATCATTTAAGAATATGACAGTTAAAAGGTAATTTTAAAAGTAAATGATCACTTTGTGGATGGAAAACACTGACAACACTAAAACTGACAAGTTCAGGGAAGCCTGCATGGTGGGCCTTACAAACTCAGAGACCAAAAGCAACCACACACAATGATCTGATCATAAAATTCCCTAACTAAAAGCTGGTAGTCACATCCTAGGCCTGTAGCTTCCTTGACAAAGGTCCATCTTCACCTTAAATGAGCCTGTCTATTGTCTTTTTTGCATCTAAGATAACATACGTTTGAAATATCAGGGTAATTTCCTCTTCTAGACCGCTCAGGACACACCCAGTACACCAGAGCAGGAGACCACAAACCCCTCATTGTTTTCTTGTTTCTCCAATACCATCTCCATGTGCTGTAAATGTTCTTTATTAACGATCCTGAACCCATCAATGTAAAAGAAGGATCTGTTTCAACATTTTACCTTTTATCTAATTCCAGAGATTTTCCTACTTTGCTTTCTCCTGCCTCCTTAATCTACCACCAAAGGATGTCATGTAACCCTCTTTATGTCTCCTCCTTTGATTCTAATGTATACAATAAACTGCCATTCTCTGGAGCATTTTCTCAATCCATTGAGAATTTCTTCCCAGCAATTGTCATCAGTTTGGCTCAAATAAACTCATAAAAATTCTCTACATGTTTGGACATTTCTTACATTGACAACTATAATTTCCAATATTGGATGCTACTGATAAAAAAATTAATATTTATATTTCCTGCTCCAATCTAGTTAACTACACTGAATGGATAGTTAAAGTCAGACTCTAGGCTAATAAGATGCATTTTCTTTGTTTTCTTGAATTAGCATGTGAATGCACATCCATTAGCATCGAATTGTTTCCTCTGTTTGTTGAATGAATCAGCCTGTTCTTAGGATGTGTGGCAGGAAAATATGTTTGAGAAGTTAACCTATATTATTCTTTCTTCCTTTTTCTTTCTTGTACTCCCTTTCTCTCAGCTCAAGCTGTGTTGGTTTGATAAGACAACGAATGTGACAGGGAGAACTATTCTGGGTATTTAGGCAGACAGTCATTGTCCACTGACAGGAAATGTTACTGTGCCCCAAATATGGCATAGAAGCAGTACAAAGCTACTGGTCCTGAAGGAGCTGTGCTAACCAGCACAATGGACCACTCTGCCATAAACTGGCAGGGTGCACAATTGCTAATGAAAAGGCTCCATTTTGGCCCTTGGTGGCTGGAACCATCTCCAATTGGTGGGAGACAGGTAGAAGTTGGAATGAGTCCTGAGACAGAAAGTAAAACTCTCCAAAAAGACTATGTTTAAATTTTCTGAAGGCTAAGCAAAAACATTCCCTCAGCTTGAATAAACTTTAGACAAGCTTCTTCCTGACCATAGGCTCCTGGCTGCCTTATTTAGAGCATTTACCTTAGAAAACTTGGAATTGTAAATCCTTTCTCTGCCTCTTTGAACATTTCTATAACCCAGGAATGCCCTTCTTAAGGACATGGAAAGCATCCTTTTAAAATGAAATTATTAAGAAAGATAGATCACCCTGGCCAGTTGTCATAGTAATAGTGATAATGATAAGAAATAAGTAGAGAGTGTTACAATGTTATAGCAATAGAAAATAATTAAAGAGTGTTATAGGAAATGTAGAAAAATTATTTTTTTGTGAAATACTTGTGTGAAATATTAAAGAGCACAGGGAATGACCACTCTGGCCAAGTCCTAGCTGCACCATATAGATAAGACCATAGCTGAATGCTACCCTTAGGAATGACATATGTAAACCTGATAGAAACCTTCTGAGTGACACTGTGATTGATAACCAGCTTGTACTCTGATTAACACTTGTATGATGACGTATATTACTGATAGCCACCTGGGTTGCCGTGGGTTAGAACAGGCTTAAAAATGGGTCCCCAACTTCAGATATCAATCATTCTCTTGGTCCACGCTCCACGCTGCCTTGCTCCACTCCTGACGGCAGAAGAACAGCCGAACCTCCCATCACGAGACTTCGGTCACCCTCCTCCCACTGACTCAACCCAACCAGACTGCCAGCCACCCAAGGACAGATCCGCTGCTGCCCTCAGAGGATGCCACTCTTCCCCGGGGACCCCGTTAAGTCTGAGCCCACAGCACCAGGAACCTTGTGAGTAATAAAGTGTGCTGTGTGATTTGCAACTGCATATTTTTGTGTGGCATAATTCCTCCTGCGGTCTTAACTATCCTAATCCTAATCCCAATCCTAATATATAGAAATCCAGGGTCCGTAACATCCAAAATGACTGAAGGCTTGACCAACCGGAAGTCAGTCCTGCAGTCAGCGCTGGGTTGCCATGGCGACCCAGCACTGATTGCTGCTGCGGGAGTGGAGACCCAGCACTGACTGCCAAGGGGGCTGCAGATCAGGCCTGCAGAGAGGCCCGGGGAGAGAGAGGCAAGGGCTGATCAACACCTGCCATGGAGGCTGTGAATCAGACCCTGTCTCTCTTTTTCTCTCCAGGCTTCGCCAGCAGCCGATCCTCTCTTTCTCTCCAGGCCTCCGTGGGAGCTGCTGATCAGCCCTGCCTCTCTGATCAGGCCCAGAGATAGGCCTGGAGATGCTGACTGGCATAGAAACTGATCAATCAGAACCAAATTGGCTGGCAGGGGAGGGCAGTTGGGGGTGAGATCAGGACAGCAGGGGAGAGCAGTTAGGGGCAATCAGGCAGGCAGGCAGAGGCAGTTAGGGATGATCAGGCAGGCAGGCAAGTGTGAGATTAGGAGCCAGCAGTCCCAGATTGTGAGAGGGATGTCCAACTGGGATCGGGCCTAAACCGGCAGTCGGACATCCCCCATGGGGTCCCAGATTGAAGAGGGTGCAGGCTGGGCTAAGGGAACCCCCCCCCCCATGCACGAATTTTGTGCACCGGGCCACTAGTATTAATATAAGATCAGATGATAATTTCTACTCTCGGTCCTGCTTGCATAGAGTAGTCTCTTCCCTAGCAACTACTTAATGTTCAGTTTATCTCGAGGGATGCCTTTGATAACACCCCATATAGTCTACTCAGACACCAGTTCACTCAGTGGTTAGAGTGTCAGCCCTCGAACCAAAGGGTTGTGGGTTCAATTCCTGGTCAAGGGCATGTAACTCAGTTGCAGGTTCAATCCCAGGCCCCTATAGGGGTGAGAGCAGGAGGCAACCAATTGATGTGTCTCTCTCACATTGATGTTTTCCTCTCTCTCTCTCTTTCTCCCTCTTCCCTCCCTTCCACTTCCTCTAAAAAATCAGTGGAAAAAAATATCCTCAGGTAAGAATAAAAAAGAAAGAAATATAGATCTTCCAGTTAAGATGGAGGCATAAGAAAACACAATATTCACCTCCTCCCACAACCACTTCAAAATTACAACTAAAGTAGAGAACAACCAGCATTCAGAACCACCTGAAATCTGGCTGAAGGGAAGTCCTACAACTAGGGATGTAAAGAAACCACACTGAGATTGGTAAGAATGGTGAAGACATGAAACAGGCTGGTCCCACACCCACGTGTGGCAGATAAAAATTTGGAGGGATATATTGGCTGCAGAGGTATCCCCTGAGGAGGGAGGGACCCAAGTCTCCACCAGGCCCCACATTCCAGGGTTCCAGAGCCATAACTTCTGGCTGTGAAAACCAGGGGGATTGTGGCTGAGTGAGACAGGGCTGCTGGACTCCCAGGCAGTTCCTCTTAAACGAACCGAAGAACTAAAATGAAAACAGCTTGAAGAGCTAAGACTTTTTAAATCCCTCATAACAAGAATGAATGGTGTAAAAGTTCCCTACTATTGCTGTAAATGATTATCACAAACAGTTCTATGGATCAGAAGTCTAGGCATAGCATCTCTCTATTGGGTCTTCTACTCAGGGTCTCACAAGAATAAAATCGGTATTAGCTGAACTGGGCTCTTAATCTGAATGCTGTTGGGAAGATTCTGCTTTCAAGCTCATTCAGGACGTTGGCAGACTTCAGTTTCTTGAGGGTTACAGGACTAGGCTCTTGTTTCCTTCATATGGCCCTCTTCATCTTCAAACCAGCAAACAATGGTTTGAATATCTGACTTCTTTTACCAGCTGGAGCGATATTTCTGCTTTTAAGAGCACATGTAATTATGTTGGAAAAGCCAGGATAGTCTTCCTATTTTAAGGTCATCTGATTAGTAATCTTAATTACTCACTTCTGAAAAATCCATTCTGCCATGTAAAGTAACATAATCACAAGAGTAACTCAGAAGGCAAAGGTCATGGGGACCCAAATTCTTCCTATTATGGATGGATTTGGAATATATTTTGGAGGTAAAGGTAAAAAAGATGTGTTTCAAAAACGTGTTTAACATTTCATCTACCTCTTATCCAGAAACTTATTAAAGGCCATCACATTTTCCTTTAGGACTTGCATTCATTAGTCTACAAATATACAGGGTGGGGCAAAAGTAGGTTTGCAGTAGTGAGTATGTGAAACACAGAGCTTTATTCTTGTATTATTTACTAATTATTGCATTATTTTCCATAGGAACAACTGTAAACCTACTTTTGCCCCACCCTGTTCTGCTTGAGTGCTTTCATTGTGCAGAAAGAGGGGAAAGACAACTATCACTCAGAAAAATTTGAATGTGGTAATAAGAATTGTGGTTTGTGAGGGAAAAGACAGGATGAAATTAAGCAGAAATTTTTGAGAGTCCAAGTCACTTTTTCCACTGTCTTCTTCCATATGGTGTGCTGGCATGAACAGGAGCAGAAGCAATGAATGAAGAGGAAGGTGATCTGGGCCTTGGGGTCACACATATGAGGAGGGAAACCAGAGCGTATTATATTAAAGAAGGTAAAGGGGCAAAAAAAGATTCAGGAAGTTCTAATTAGGAAAAGGCCAAATAAAGGTGGAAACAGTACGGTAATAGGTCCACACAATGTCATCAACTAGCTAACCTCTTTGGAAGAAAATTTATTGAGAGGTGTACATTTTAAAAAGAAACCATTTTCATAGAAGACATCATCTCACTACCTGGAATAGAGCCTGCAATTTCATGACATTCAATTACTTACTGAGATCCTTGTCAAATACATTGTATACATACATGCATATATATACACACACACACATACATATTCTTTCAGGAGGGGCTACTATTTTGTGGAGGAGAAAATCCAAGTAAAGACTGATTGGACAGCTTGATAAACCTAAGACAGGGAAATATGCTAAACCAAAGGGCCCTTGGAGTGAGCTCTATATTCTCTAACAAGCCCAGAGCCTCTGCAAAAATCATCCACAACAACCACAGAAAATGCACATTTTATTTTGTTGCTCCTTCTAGCAGATACCGTTTTGGATTTTTAATGAGAAACAAGCTTGCATTCATGACCCAAATTTGAAAACCTCTAGGTCACTGTGTAATAAACAAGAGTAATAGATTTTGCTTTTCATTGCTTTGCTTTAGATCAGCTAAAACAATTATGCCCTCTAGCCTCTGAAATCTGTACTGCAAAGGCCATTTTAACAACATTCACTTCAGCTTTATCCTTGGTCCTTGAAGTTAAAAGTCAGCAAAAATGTGGTTCACATTTACAAAGACCCCTCCAGGTGTAAGTAAAGCAATTAATCTCATTTGGCTGCACTAATATGGCTATTGTGAGGTAAATTTGTCATCTTAGATCTACCAGAAAAAAAAAACATTTTTAATTGCTTTTATGCTTTGCTTTTGTACTCATAGTTTTTAAACTTTACATATTATAGGAAAAATACTCCCTAAAACTTGCTAAGTAGGAAGTTATTCATCATGTCCTAATAAAGGCACATTTATAAAGACAAATTATGGATGTTGCCTGCCTGACCTTCATTAGCCATCTGACATTTAGGGTGCTGATCTTCAAAAAGCTACCTCAGCATCTTCTAACCGTGCTTTGATTTTATCTATTTCTACTTCTTTGAGACAATCGGTGGAAGTGTTCTGAAAACACATTCTGTTTATTTATTTGTTCCTTTGATCCCTTTATGTCCCATCTGAATGCTGGGGCTGACCTCACCTTGAAAGAACGCAATAGCAGTTCTCAGGAACAGGAGCTTCAGTGCTTTCATCCTGGACCACCTTTAACAGACCCTCTGGATTTTTCCCCTTTGATTTTGAACAGTGCATATATTTGAACACACTGACAACATTTTGGCTAAGTCTCTTTCATGGTGTTGAAATTCAGATAAATTGTCAGGTTTTTGAAAATACCTTCTTACCTAAAATGAATTGCTGCTAATTGCTCTGATAAACTGTAGTACATAGTTAAGAGAGAGAAAAAAAACTACTGAAAAGAAGCCTTAGTCAATCTAATTTTATTTAATGGACAAAGACAAATGACTGGTTCACTTTAGTGAGGAAGACCGGGAAAGAAGAGGAGGCAACATTAAGGATTAAATGTTTCCAGCATTTAATCAGGTTCTGGGTCTTTAAATCCAAGTGACTAATCTCATTTGGTTAATTTAAAGCCACTTAGAAATAACATGGGAATGCTTTGAGATATCTTCCCTGGTGTTCAAAGAACCTGATTCATAGCAACAGCTCTGTGTATCTGGACATTTTGTGTCATACAAACATCTGCATTTGACATCTGCACTGGAGAGAACAAATAAACAAACAAAAATCCCCTTGGAGCTCTAAAAGCTCAAACCATCCTGGAGCTTTGAAAGATCTTGTCAACTTTGCATTCAAGTATGGAAGTTGACAGGACTCTGGCAGTTTTTGCTTGGGGTCTGTCATGTGGTTACAGTGAAAAGGTGGCTGGGCCTGGGGTCATCCTGAAGGCGTTTTCACTCACACAACTGATGCCTGGACTGGGAACACTCCAACAGCTGGAACCAGAACAGTGCATACTCCTTGGGCATCTGTCTCCCTCTCTGTGCTCTCTCCATGTGGTGTAAGGTGGCCAAAGCCGCTACTGTATTCTGTTCACAAAGATCCACTCTGGTTCAAGGGGAGGCTCCACAGACTTGACCAGTGATGGGAAGAAATCAAAAGAATTTGTGGTCATGTTTTTAAAAACCCATAGGATCTGTTATAAGAAAAAAAAAAAGAAGAAATGACTTGCTTCTCAATTAGGTTATCCTTCTCCCTGATGTGCACCCATGATCACCAGGCTGCTGCAAACTCTCTGGATTGGAAATTCATCTGCCTTCCATTTCCCATCCTTCCTTGGTAGAGCTCTTGACTTTGGAACCACTGTTCCAAACCCTGATGATCTCTCTCTACACTAAGCTGGGTTGGGTTCTGTTTCTGACCACTCTTTGCAGCTCTGTGTACTTATGGGCAAATACTATTTCTACCACTGGGCAGGCTGTTGGGAACCAGGTTCCAGCCTGGGCAAGAAATAGCTTTGGTTTTCTGGAATAGAGACTGAGTAGGTGTTAGAGGCACCGAATTTGAAGTGAGCAAGGCCAAAAAGGAAGATATGCATATGAAAGTGGCAATAGTTCACTGGACTTCCTTCTTTGTGACTAAGAATTGGGTAGAGCTCGGCTGGTGTGGCTCAGTGATTGGGCATCAACCTATGAACGAGGAGTTCACAGTTCAATTCCCTGACACATGCCTGGGTTGCAGGCTTGATCCCTAGTAGGGGGCATGCAGGAGGCAGCCAATTGATATTTCTCTCTCATCGTTATTGTTTCTATCTCTCTCTTCCTCTCTAAAATCAATAAAAATGTATTTTAAATAAAGAATTTCTCCAAGACACATCACAATAAAAATGCCAAAGGTTTAAAACAAAGAGAGAATCTTAAAAACAGCAAGAGAAAAACAGTTAGTTACCTACAAGGGAGCACCCATATGACTGTCAACTGATTTCTCAATGGAAACTTTGCAAGCCAGAAGGAAGTGGCAGAAATATTCAAAGTGATCTACAACCAAAACTGCTCTATCCAGCAAAGCTATCATTTAGAATTGAAGGTCAGATAAAGAGCTTCACAGACAAGAAAAAGCTAAAAGAGTTCATCACCATCAAACCAATATACATGAAATGTTGAAGGGTATTCTTTAATAAGAAGAGGGAGAAGAAGAAGAGGAGGAGGAGGAGGAAGAGGAAGAGGATGAGCGTATAAACAATAAAATGGCAATAAATACATATCTATCTAACAATTTAATATTAATTTATTTAATCACCTAAAAATAGACAAGGAATCTAATGACCAAAATAAAGTGATATATAAACTAGAACTAGAGGCATGAAACATGGAATAGACTTATAATCCCAGAGGGAAGTAGGTGGGAGGGGGGCAAGAAGAGATTAACCAAAGATCTTATATGCATATATGCATTACCTATGGACACAGATAATAGGGTGGTGAAGGCCTGGGGCAGGGTAGGAATCGGGTGAAGGGGGACAATGGGGGGGAAAAGGGGCACTTCTGTAATACTATCAACAATAAAGATAAAATTTAAAAGATGTATCTTAATCTTTGAACTACCAACTTATAAAATAAATGGAAACATAAACCCACTCTAAACTGGATATTACTTGTAATAAGTGAGGATTTTACCACATTGTGATTCTGCATCAACTTTTAACACAAATTCTTCCTGGCACTCCTATTGAACTGTTTTCTTGAAAAGTTCACAAAATTTTTGCAGATTAATTTTGGATTTTTAAAATATTATTTAAATAAAATTCCTCCTCAAAGCAGTGCTTATTTATTACATATAATTCAGTGAACTATTTTTTTTTAGTGAACTACTTCTTTTAGCTTCAATAAGAAAAACACCAGAAAAGCAATTCTGTTGCCTCATATAATACATCTGTTCACATTTCTTATAGCTAATTTATTAAAAATTTTAAAAAATGGCAGTCTGAACTGTGCTTCTTGTATTATCTGGACTGTTGTGTGGTTAGCAGTCCAGTCTCACATTTGCAGGGGGCCAGCTGTCAAAGATGGCACCACAGGGAGTCACTCTAATTTTAAGACATGGTGCAGAGTCACATATGCCTATAAATCTAAATGCACTAGAATGCTTATGGGAACACAGTCATCATCAGATGTGAAAATAAATCCTTTATGGCTTTCATTTTGAACTTCACCCTTTACTTGACTGAAATTATCTTCATCAGATAATGAATGAGAGGCCTCATAATGAGTGAGCAAGTTTCCAGGAGCAATCTCATTTGCAAAACTTCTTAAAATTCTTGTCAGAGCCCATTTTGAATATAGCCAGGGCAATTATCTTTATTCCCTTTAAGAAATATTGACCTTGCTAATATTTGTGATATGTTATAGTCAACATGTAATGAGAAACCATAAATTCACTTAATAAGTGCAGATTTTAAAAGTCTGAAATTCACATATACTGGCAGCCACACCATGAAAATATGGTGTCTCATTCCACACATAGCAAAGATCATCATGCCAACCTACAAAACTGTCTCTACCTATTTGATAAAAATAATTTTTACTTATATATAAAATAGCCAAAGCTTTATTAAGAGAATGAAAAAAATGGAATTCAACTCAAACACTTCCTCATCAGTTTCTGAAAAGTCAATGAGTTACTATTAATTTATTTAATCACGTAGGTTTATAACTATGTAAGTCATAGTCTCCCTTCTTAAATATTCCTTAAAAGGAGTACAAAATCTTTAATAAGTACAAATTTTTAAAAGTGCAAAATAATATTTAGATCAAATGTAAGCATCTTCTCCTCCCTCCTCCCCAACAGCAATTCTAGACCTTTCAATACACAAAAGTTGAGGATACTTGGGCATGTTCCTCGAACCTCTCTGAGCCCCCAAGACTTCAATTGTGGGCATTAAATACTCACAAGTGGGGTGATTAGACAAGATGCAAAAGTAAAGGTGGTTAGTTTATTATTCCTTCAACTGGGAGTAGTCTCCTTCCTCCAAACCTGGACCTTGGTAAATCACTGTTTAAAATCAGTTATCGAGGAGGAACCAAGATGGCAGCAAAGTTAAACAACTAAACTGCTGCTGCGCACAACAATTTCAAAAAATACAACTAAAAGACAAAACATCTACCACCCAGAACCATGGGAAAGCTGGCTGAATGGTAGATTTACAACTAAGAAGAAAAAAGAAAGGAGAACAAACGTGGAAAAGCTGAGAGGTGTGCCCAGCAATCAGTGTTTGCTGCGCTGGAGTGTGGGATGCGGGGACTTGGAAACGCGGAAAGACAGAGATGGCTGACAGCAGCCATCACCAGTTTGCCACGCCCTAGCCTAGTGACGCCCTGAGACCCCGCCCCGCACATTCAACAAACCCGCCCAGGCTCCACACAGCAGCTTTTGCATATAAATGGCCTGCCTTGTGGCAGCTTAACCAAATCAACTGAAGCTCCAGTCAGACTGCTCCAAAACCACTCAAGCAAAGAGGAGAAAACTAGTTCTTGCTGTAGCTCCTGCTGGGGGGCCTCAGACAGTAGCTGACCTGCACCCCATTGGAGATCCAGAAACTAGGGCATCTAGTGGTCGGTGTGAAACGACACCAGATTTCAACCACTCTCATAAGGGACACATTCAAGAGGCAGACTTAGTGAGCGCCAAAGCCCTACTGGAACAAGTCCCGCCCCATAAACGTGTCTTCAGCACAGCAATTCCTCCTTTATAGACACAGCGCATCCTCACAGCCAATTGGCCTGGAGGTCAATTCCTCCCAGTGACACCAACAAAAATCAAGACTTAACTACAACAAGGCTGTACACACAGTCCACTAAGGGGTGCACCAAGAGCGTCCACCTCAGGTAACTGGGAGGCTGAGCCGTTAAACCAATAGGACATCTAGTACACAAAGCTACCCTAACCAACTAAGGGAAGCAGCGAAAATGAGGAGGCAAGGAAACAGATCCCAAATGAAAGAAATGGAGGAGAACAAACGAATGGACATAGAGTTCAAAACCACGGTTATAAGGTTTTTCAAGAATCTCATGGAAAAGCTGATAAATTTAATGAGACCCTCGAGGATATGAAAAAGGACCAACTAGAAATGAAACATACACTGACTGAAATAAAAAATATTATACAGAGACCCAACAGCAGACTAGAGGAACGCAAGAATCAAGTCAAAGATTTGGAATACAAAGAGGAAAAGGACACGCCTCCAGAAAAACAAGAAGAGAAGAGAATTCAGAAAGTAGAAGATAGTGTAAGAAGCCTCTGGGACCACTTCAAGCATACCAACATCAGAATTATTGGGGTACCAGAAGAAGAGAGAGAGCAAGACACTGAAAACCTATTTGAAGAAATAATGACTGAAAACTTCCCCCACCTGGTGAAAGAAACAGACTTACAAGTCCAGGAAGCGCACAAAACCCCAAATAAAAGGAATCCAAAGAGGACCACACCAAGACACATCATAATTAAAATGCCAAGGGCAAAAGACAAAGAGAGAATCTTACAAGCAGCAAGAGAAAAACAGTTAATTACCTACAAGGGAGCACTCATACGATTGTCAGCTGATTTCTCAACAGAAACTATGCAGGCCAGACGGGAGTGGCAAGAAATATTCAAAGTGATGAATAGCAAGAACCTACAACCAAGACTACTCTACCCAGCAAAGTTATCATTCAGAATGGAAGGGCAGATAAAGAGCTTCAAAGATAAGAAAAAACTAAAGGAGTTCATCACCATCAAACCAGTATTATACGAAAAGCTGAAAGATATTATTTAAAAAGAGGAAAAAGAAGAAAAAAGTAAAGATAAAAATTATGAACAACAAATACATACCTATCAACAAGTGAATCTAAAAGTCAAGTGAATTAAAAATCTGAAGAACAGAATAAACTGGTGAACATAATAAAATCAGGGGCATAGAATCGGAGTGGATTGATAATTCTCAGGGGGAAAGGGGTGTCTGTGTGGGGGGTACGGGAAGAGACTGGACAAAATCATACACCTATGGATGAGGACAGTGGGGTGGGGGGAGGTAAAGGCAGAGGGGTGGGTGGGAACCTGGTGGAGGGGAGATATGGGGGGGGGGGAAGGAGAAACAATTGTAATAATCTGAACAATAAAGATTTATTAAATTAAATAAATAAATAAAAATAAAATAAAATCAGTTATCACCACCCTCCTTTCTGTTGAGGATAGGACATTGCGGATGTCATTCATTCATAGAGTCACCAAAAGCCCAAGCTGATAAAACGGCAGGTAACACAAACCCTCCTCTTACTCACCATTGTTCCACCCCAGTGCCCCACTCAGAGCCATTGCCTAACATCACTGGTCCTGATCAGGGCCTACTAAGGAGTGTTGAAGAAAATCCCATGGCTGGATGACGGATTGGTGATTCCAGCCTCAGAAGAGCCCCTTCTCTCAGCCTTATACATTTCCCAGAGTGTTCTTGTGTCCATTTGCCAATAGGGGCTATTTCATACAGTCCTTCTTGTTCTCTACTCCTCATTCTCTCAGCAGTTGATTTTTCCTCCTATAACGCTCGAAAAATGGAGACCCCAAGACAGGTGCTCAACCTCTCACTTCTCCCCTGCCCCCAACCTAACTCTGTTCCTCATTTAATTTTTTCCCATTTCTAATGTACCTTCAAGCTTTCCCTTTTCATTGACTTTTCCTCAGTTTGTAAATGTGACCAAGCCTCTCCAATCCAAAAACAGCTCCTGTCAATCCTGCTGTCTCCTCTAACCACTTTCAACCATCAATCAAGTAAGATTCAGGAGAAGTAACGCTCTCTTTCACTGCCAGCATTCCTGAAGGGGTGTCCTGAATTCATCTCCATTTCCATCCAGACTGGGTTCCACTCCTAGCATGTTATTGATGCTACTATGATTAGTCCAATGATCTTCCTATAAATTTAATGATACTCAGTCCCATCATTTCCCACGAATTTTAAGAACCTTAAACAGACCGAGACACATACTTCCATTCACTAATATCACCCCAGAAAAAATCTTTATAGTCCCATGCTAATGAGTGCATTGCAGACATCATCCCCGTCATCATGGGACATAAAGTATAAGTGTGTGTCAGTCTGGGACCTCTGAAAAACATTTGCCAAGATGAGATTAGATGTGCAAGATATTTATTGAGGAAAATGCCAGTGCAGGTTAAAGGGGCTAAAGTAGGCAGGGAGAGGTCTTAGATTACACTGCAGGTCTGATACCTGTGAGAGAAGAGACAGAAGGAAGGGTTGGATGGAAAAAATCATAGACCACAGTGCAGGTCTAAGAAAATCCTAGCTGTGCCAATGGAATGTCACTGAACAAGTTTCCTGTTAGAGAAATCCTGTGTTGAGCAAAAGTGGGTTGGCTCTACCCCTGCTGCGCTCAGTGATTGGGAGAAGACTCTGAAAGTGGGGTCTCAGTGTTGCCCGGGGGTAGAAGGTAGAAGTTATCAATCAACTATGTTCCTTACAGCAGGTTGGAGATGTGCACAGTCTACGCCATCTGCGGCACAGATTCACCTCTCCGTGTATGTTCTCCAAGGTCTGCATGTGCCTCTATTCCTGAAGAGAAACGAGAAGAGGGAGTTATCCTGTAGGGATAAACTATAGGCGCAGTTGCTACAGTTGATCTCAATCTTCAATGATAACTATCCTCTCCCTCCTCCCAGGGCCCCAGGCTTCCCCAGCCTCAGCCTTTCCCTAGCATACAGCCCTCCTTTGAGCATTTAACTATCACTGGAGTTTGATAATTTCGACCATCAGATCTAACCTTTAACAACTCTTATTAGAGTTCCTAACTATCCCTTTGTGAGGCTACAGTACAACTCAGCAATAACCAGCCAACTCCACGGTAGGCCATGTTCTCCACATATTTTTCAGGGGCCTGCATCATCCCATGGACAAGGGCATTCTCCTTCCTTGATGTTTCCCAGCATCATCCCAAACTGCCTTTCCAGACTCATCTGCCATCTGTCTTCTCCTACAAGTACCTTAATCTCCTCACGCTTCTCCAAGTGTGTTTTTTTAAATTTAATAACTCTTTATTGTTCAGATTATTACAATTGTTCCTCTCCCCCCCCATAGCTACCCTCCACCTGGTTCCCACCCCACCCTCTGCCCTTACCACCCCCCGCACTGTCCTCATCATATTTTTAATTCACTTGATTTTTAGATTCACTTGTTAATAGATATGTATTTGTTGTTCATAATTTTTATCTTTACCTTTTTCTTCTTCTTCCTCTTCTTAAAGAATACCTTTCAGCATTTCATATAATACTGGTTTGGTGTTGATGAACTCCTTTAGCTTTTTCTTATCTGTGAAGCTCTTTATCTGACCTTCAATTCTGAATGATAGCTTTGCTGGGTAGAGTAATCTTGGTTGTAGGTTCTTGCTATTCATCACTTTGAATATTTCTTGCCACTCCCATCTGGACTGCATAGTTTCTGTTGAGAAATCAGCTGACAATCATATGGGTGCTCCCTTGTAGGTTATTAACTGTTTTTCTCTTTCTGCTTTTAATATTCTCTCTTTGTCCTTTGCCCTTGGCATTTTAATTATGATGTGTCTTGGTGTGGTCCCCTTTGGATTCCTTTTGTTTGGGGTTCTGTGGGCTTCCTGGACTTGTAAGTCTGTTTCTTTCACCAGGTGGGGGAAGTTTTCAGTCATTATTTCTTCAAATAGTTTTCAGTATCTTGCTCTCTCTCTTCTTCTGGCCCCCCATAATTCTGTTGTTGGTACGCTTGAAGTTGTCCCAGAGGCTTCTTACACTATCTTCAAATTTTTTTATTCTTTTTTCTTTTTGTTTTTCTGGTTGAGTTTTTTTTTTGCTTCTTTGTATTTCAAATCTTTGACTTGATACTTGTGTTCCTCTAGTCTGCTGTTGGGTCTCTGTATAATATTTTTATTTCAGTTAGTGTATGCTTAATTTCTAGTTGGTCCTTTTTCATATCCTCGAGGGTCTCGCTAAATTTATCAGCCTTTCCTAAGAAATTCTTGAAAAACCTTATAACCGTGGTTTTGAACTCTATATCCAGTCGTTTGTTTTCCTCCATTTTTTCATTTATGATCTGTTTCGTTATCTCCACATTTTTGCTGCTTCCTTGAGTTAGTAGAGTGGCTTTGTGTTCTAGGTGTCCTATAGGGCCCAGTGGCTCAGCCTCCCCAGTTACCTGAGGTGGACACTCTTGGTGCACCCCTTTCTGGGCTGTGTGCACAGTCTTGATCGTTGTTATCACTGGGAGGGATTGACCTCCAGGCCAATTGGCTGTGAGGATCAGCTGTGTCTACACTGGGAGAACTTCTGTGCTGGAGACAGCCTTATGAGACAAGGCTTGCAAAAGCCTCTGTGCTCAGCTTGGATGGGGCGGAGTCCCAGGGTGGAACAGACAGCCTTGGTTTCCCGTCAGCCCTGCCCTATGAGGCCACTGGGTCTCAGTGTCCCTTGGTAATCTTTACAAGCACTTCTGAGAGAAAGCTGCCCTCAGGTTTTGCCCACTGCCAGACAGTTCAGTTTCTCCCCGAATGAGTCTGGGTCCCCAAAGTTTCGCCTGGAACTGGAGTTCAGCACAATCGGGAGCTCCCGTCTCCCTCTTACTTGAGGAAGCCAGCCGCGCACTCAGCAGTCAGTCCTCTCCACATGCGCGCGCCTCCAGACCTCTGCCTTCTGCAGCTCCCCTGAGTCCCAGCATGCCTCTCTCTTTCCTGACAGTCTAGATTCACCCCGTATGAGTCTGGGTCCCCCAAGTCTCACCCGGAATGGAGTTTAGTGCAGTCGGGAGCCTCCGTCTCCCTCCAGCTTGAGAAAGCCAGCCACGCACTCAGCCACCCGTCCTCTCCGTGCGCTAGTGCGTCTCTGTACCTCAGCCTTTTGCAGCTCCTCTGAGTCTCAATGTGCTTTTCTCTTTCCTTCTAGTTGTAGAATTTCCGCTCGCCAGCTTTCCTGTGATTTTGGATGATGTCCGTTTTGTCTTTTAGTTGCAGTTTTAAAATTGTTGTGCAAGGCAGCAGTTTAGGTGTTTACCTATGCCGCCATCTTGGTTTCTCTCCAAGTGTGTTTTGTGGCATTATGCGTACAGGCCTTTGCCTGTGCTATTTCTGCTGCCTACAGCTTTCACTCTTTTTCACCTTTCTTCATTATTTAAATTTAGTGCAAGCATCAGCTCATGAGAGAGTCATAAAGTAGATACTCCTTTGCTTTAAGGCCAGTCAGCCTTGGGTTGTAATCCCAGCTGTATCACTCACTGCTGGGAGAATTCAGTAGCTTTCTCGAGATGCAACTCTTCTGCTGGTGCTCAAAGGACAGAGATAATGAGTCTCCTGGGAAGCCCCATAGTGCAGCTCCAGGCTATGGTAAGGGTGAATTAAGGTGCCCAGATTGGGTGCAAATGAGAGCTGGACTGGGATTTGGGCCTTTTAAAATGCATCCAAGGACTCCTAAAGGCCAGACTGTCTCTGCAGGCCATGGAACCCTAAACCAGTCAGAAGAGTTGGCTTAGTGATTGCTGGAGTGGTGAGATGTAAAGCAGTTGAGCTAGTGGTTAAGACTTTAGAGTCAGATGGGTCTAGACTCACATCCTGACTATTACTCAGCTGAATGACTGTGGGCAATTTACTTAAGCTTTCTGAGCCTCAGCTTCCTCCTGGGAAACCTAAACAGTAAGCCTAGCACATAGCATGGTGGTGAGGATTGACTGAGAATGTATAGAAAGCATCTGGTATTCTGCTCAGCACACTATGAGAACTGGATGGAATGCTGAAATGACAATTATTAGTTCACATTCCTGGCTCAGGTGAGGGTCTCTCTTTAGGACAGAGGACCTATCATAGACGGTGAAAAGGGGGCTTCATGCCTGAGCAGCCGAGCTGGCCTCCTTTGTCTTTAAAGCTCTTTGCCCCCTTCTTCCCGGACTCTGATCTTCGGTGCATTTAATGCTCCGTTTCTGCCCAAATTGCTGAGTACAGTTCTCCCCAGCTTGTGCCCAGTGCTTTGAATCTCATTTACTCTCTCACTTCTCTCACATTTACCTGTTCTGCCTGCCCCCTCCCCACCTTTGATTAGGGCTTTGCTGGGGAACTGCCTAATTAATCTGGTGAAGCAATTAAGGTCAGGGCATTAGTGGCTGATAATGCTGCTTTCCTCCTAGGGACTCCGCTGTATTTTAATAGGAGTCTCCTTACCTTGATGGGAAGGAGTGACGAATGGACTAATTTCAGGATGCTTGCAAGGTCAACATCACAGGGACAACAACCTACATAAAATCCAATCAGAGAGCAGAACAGGAGAGTGAGTGCCAGACACTGGCTGAGAGCAGGGCTCTCCTGTGAAGTTGGCTCACGTTGATGAGGGAACAGAGCTGCCTTAAGGAGCACACCATGCTGAACTGGGCTGCAGAGAGGGCTCATGGGTGCATTTCTGAGCCACTGCTTTGACTCAGAGCCTCAGCCTCCCTGTCCTCTCCTCAGGTCTCTCTGACTCCTTCAAAGGGTCTCTTTCTCTTCTTTTTTTCCCACACCACTAATGGGAGACTGTTAGAAGATACCATTCTTGCCAGGCCAGTGTGGCTCTGTGATTGAGCATTAACCTATGAACCAGAAGGTCCCGGTTCGATTCCCAGGTTGCGGGCTCTGTCCCCAGTGGGTGTGCAGAAGGCAGCCAATTGATGATTCTCTCTCATCACTGATGTTTCTATCTCTCTCTCCCTTCTTCTCTGAAATCAATAAAAATTATAATGATTTTTTTTTAAAAAAAGAAAATACCATTCTGAGGATATAATCCTCTTGTTTAAAATCTGTTACCAGATCCCTATTACCTTCAAGGTAAAGTCTAAATTCCTCAGCCTGACACAAAGCCCTTCCTGCGTGGCCCAACTTCCCTTGTCCAGGCTCATCTCCTGCTACCCCCTCACACACCCACACCCCAGACCAACCATAGGACTTGCTGTTCCCTAAGGTCCCCCAGACCTTGCATTTGCAATTCCTGACACCGGATTGTCTTCCTCACCTCAGCCTCACACCGCACCCAGCTCCACCTCCTCCTCCAGCAGACTCCCCTAAGGGCTCCCCTTCATTTTCAAGACTCATCTGCTATCACATCCAGGGGAGGTCTTCACTGGCCCTCCACCCTCACTTCACCTGGCAAACTGAGTCGTTTTCTCTCTCCACTTCTAAAAAGTAATTTGTTTTATACGTTTCGTCCCACATTAAGGGAAAGCTCTTTAAGCATGTGGAGCATGTCCTATCTGTTTGAATCCTCAGCCTCAGAGATTCAAGGCGATCAATAAATGTGTTCTGGATGAAATGAATACGGCTATGAATGACCCAAACTTAATTTACATTCTGTATCTACCACATATTATTGGGCAATTTATTTAATCTCTCAGTGCCTCCATTTCTTATTTTTGAAAATGGGAATGAAACAGCTGCTGGTGAGGATGGAAATGAGACTTCATATACGGGAAGTGTCCTGGGTGGGAGGGGGAGACAGCTGGATGTCAGCTGGGTTGCTGCCTGCACCGTTGCCCACCTCCATGTGTAGCACTCTAGTTGAGTTACAGCACGTTTGAAGACACATAACAAGTCACTGGAGAAATTAAGAATCTGAGGGGGAAAGCCAGGGTTTTCTGAGTACCTTCTGTGTGCCTCGCCTCGTGCTTGACATTTTACATGCTGTTCCCAAGGCTCTTTCTCCCACCTCAGGTGTCTAACTTGCTGACTGCATATAGTTGGAGAGTAATAGTAGTTACTCAATGAACATTTTTATTGAAATAAATTAAATAGAATCTTTTTACATTAACTCAGAGTCTGAAGACCATTTTCTTCTGCTGTACCTTCTCAGTAATTAAGTTACAAATTCTCCAGTATTTCCTTAAATAACTACTATTTGCTGGCATACACACACACACACACACACACACACACACACACACACACACATTAGTGGCCTCGTGCACAAAATTCATGCATGGGGGGGGGGGGGTCCTCAGCCCAGTCTGCACCCTCTCCAATCTGGGACCCCTCAAAGGATGTCCTTCTACAGGTTTACAGGGATCGGGCCTAAACCGGCAGTTGGACATCCCTCTCACAATCTGGGACTGCTGGCTCCTAACCGCTCACCTGCCTGCCTGCCTGCCTGATTGCCCCTAACCACTCTGCCTGCTGGCCTGCGTGCCCCCAGCTGCCCCCCCAGCCTGAGCACCCCCAACTGCCCCCATGCCAGTGTGCTCACCCCCAACTGCCTCCCCTGCTGGCCTGCTCACCCCAACTGCCCCCCCTGCTGGCCTGCTCACGCCCACCTTCCCTCCTCACTGGCCTGCTTGCCCCCAACTGCTCCCCTGCTGGCCTGCTCACTCCAAACTGCTCCCCCCCACCGCTGTCCTGATCACCTCCAACTGACCCCCACTGATGGTCTGCTCGCTCCCAACTGGCCCCCCTGCTGGTCTGCTTACCCCCAACGGCCCCCACTCCCCACCAGCCTGATCACCCACAACTGCTGTCCCATCCTGGCCTGATCACCCACAACTGCCCTCCCCTCTTGGCCTCTAACCACCTCTACCTCGGCCCCACTACCATGGCTTTGTCCAGAAGAATGTCCAGAAGGTCTCCTGGAAGGTCTCCCAGTCTAATTAGCATATTACCCTTTTATTAGTATAGATAGAGTCCTGGTGCATGGGTGGGGGCTAGCTGGTTTGCCCTGAAGGGTGTCCCAGATCAGGGTGGGGGTCCCGCTGTGGTGCCTGGCCAGCCTGGATGATGGGCTGAGGGCTGTTTTCAGGCTGGCCACACCCCCTTCAGGGTGGGGGGCCCCGCTGGGGTGTGGGCTGTTTGCAGGCTGGCCAAGCCCCCCAGCAGGGACCCTCACCCCATGAGGGTGTGGCCAGCCTGGGTGAGGGGCTGATGGCTGTTTGCAGGCTGGCCATGGCCCCCGGCAACCCAAGCTCCCACCCCCTCCTTTTTTTCTTTTTTCTTTTTTTTTTTTTCAGTGCCTCCTTGAGCGAAGGACAGGGCTGGCTGGAAGCAGGTATCTGGGATTTATTTATCTTCTATAATTGAAACTTTGTAGCCTTGAGCAGAGGCCAGGGCTGGCCAGGGCAGGCAGGAAGCTTGGCTTCCTCCATTGCAGGGGGCAACCCAAGCCTCCTGCTCGCTCCAGCTCCATGGCTGCTGCCATCTTGGTTGGGTTAATTTGCATACTCGCTCTGATTGGCTGGTGGGCATAATTGAGGTACAGTCAATTTGCATGTTTCTCTTTTATTAGATAGGATATAGATAGATCTCTCTCTCTCTCTCTCTCTCTCTCTCTCTCTCTCTCTATAGAGAGAGAGAGAGAGAGAGAGAGGCTTCTGAAAGGCCTGGTGCACCAGCGGACAGGCACCCGCTCTGGAGGCTTCTGAAAGGCCTGGTGCACCAGCGGACAGGCACCCAGCACCCCCCGTGATCGAAAGCGAAAGCGTGTAGGGGACCCTACACGTGCATGATTCAATCATGCACTGGGCCTCTAATATATATATATACATATATATACACACTAGTGGCCTGGTACACAGATTCATGCACATTGAATGGAAATTAATTAAAAGAAATATTTTAATATCACTATTCGCCCTTTCTCTATAATAGAAGTATCAGAGATGAAAGAAAATTAGTAAAATGTATATGAAAATAATATATAAATTGATTAATAAACAATAACAACATGATATAAGAATAAAGTCATGTTCTAAAAACAACAAAAACACGATATAAAAACAACATTGATAAAAACAATGACTGATAAATTGATTAAACTTATTTTAATATCTCCCTGTATACCACATTAAGAATAAAAACACCTTCAGAGTGCTTGACTAATTTCCCTTTTGATGAAATATTTACAACTTTAACTTTAACGTCACACACTCTTCGATCTCAAGAAAAAGCAACATATAACTGACCATGTCTGAAAATGGGTTCAGGTAGGAATATTCCTACTCTGTCTAGAGTTTGTCCTTGTGATTTATTAATAATAATCATTGCAAATTCTGGCATCACGGGAAACTGTCTTCACATTAATTTAAATGGGAGGCCAGTGTCAGATGGGCACAAATCAATTCTTGGAATCAGAACAACCTCTCCTTCCCCAGATCCTGTTAATACCTCAGCTTTGATTATGTTAGGTTGCAATCTTTTGATAATAAATCTAGTACCATTACAAAGACCCCATTTACTATTAAGATTTCTCAGTAGCATGATGATTGCACCTATTTCAATTTTAATTTATGACGCAGCATTCCAGAAGGAGTGATACTATTAAGAAATTCAATGGGAAATTTTTCCTTTTCGTCATCATCCGTTGAATCGATGGAATCATCACTCAAATGTTATGTTGTGCCAATTGTTGGTCTTCAGGCATATTCTGTTGATGCCACCGCTTTCTTTCAGCTTCAGAATGTCAACAAAACAACCAAATTCATGATTGACAATGACAGATGGAAACACATGCATTCGATTGGCATGAGTGAGAGCTTTATATGTATGGCGCATGCGCGAGTCAACATTTATTTTTCAATTGCCAGTGTGTGTCATATGTACTGGCCGGTCAGTTGGTCAGTCACTTAACCTTTTATATGTATAGATAGACATATATATGTGTGTGTGCATGTGTGTGTGCATATATATGTGTGTGTGCATAATTGATTAAAAGAGACTAGTGTCCTTTAAATTGGAACAAATGTATTTGTCTCCTGGTTTTTGCCAGCTTTGTGAATAAAAAATTCAAAGAAATAAATATCTACAGCAAATTGACATATTTTCTACTAACAACAAATAGAGGAAATAAAAGAGATACAGAGAGAAAGAGAGAGAGATTCCTATATGTGTATAAATTCATAGAGAGATAAATTTTTTCTTCATTTGATAGCTATTCAGAACACACTACTAGCCTGATATCTTGGAATAGCTTATTTGTTAAATGCTGGGAGAATCAAGTAACTGTAAGGGATTCAAATTGCTATGGAATGCCAATCTTTGAGATGTATCTGCTCAAAGAAACTGACAAGGAAATCTTTCAGGAACCAGAATCAGAAGATCTTCTAGATATAAAATCAAAAATACTACAGTAAGTTCTTGGTTACTGAACACTTTAAAACAATTGGAAGTGACAAGAAAACATCATTTCTTTGGCTTTGTGCAAATTCAGTTTGTCATTACCTTGGGCAAGATTCTTCCAGTCCTTCACTATCGGATACGAACTGTAATATATGCTGTTACTTATTGCTTACACAATGTTGTCTCTTAAAAAATGCATACCCCCAAGGGTACATAAATAATGGTATTTTGCTGATGTTTAATTTGTATGTGTTTATGAATTATTTGTAAAGGACCTCATATATGCCATATGGTGTATTAGACACTGGGTATATAGCCATAAGTCAATGTCTATTCTCATGAAGTTCACATTCTGAAGGCAGGAACTGGGAGTAGATGGATAAAACATAGCTATTAAGTAAATTGATGATCAAGAAAAGTATCAGAGAGTGAAAAGTGCTGTGCACAGGGAACATAAAAGTCCCTACAGTGGGAATAGGCTAGGCAAGTTGAAGTGATGGGTGTAGTGGTAGAAGGTGAGGTGGAACATCAGACTTGGAAATTCTAGGTATTAGTTTGGATTTTATTCTCAGTGCAATGGGAAGTGTTGGAGAGAGTTTATGCTAACTAGTGACAGAATGTGAAAAACATTTAGAAATTTGGGTGGAGAACAGATTCCAGTGAGACTTGAAGCTATATTGTATATCAACTATAATTGAAAAATACATTTACCATAAATAAATGCATGAGATTTTTAGTTAGAAGGTATGATTTTGGGTCGGGGAAAAAACATGATGATGGTATAGACCAGCACAATACTCAGTTTGCTGTCCTTTTAAATTTCATTTAGCTCTGGTCTGGATAGCCTGTTGAGCACTGGTTCTTACACCAGCATTTGGGATCCACGAACTAGACACTAAACTGAAGCCTTGGACCAGCGGCATCACCTCCCCTGGAAATTTGTTGGAAATGCTGCATCTCAGGTCTGCTGAATCCATGTCTGCATTTTAACATGACCCCAGGTGATCCATATGCACACTGGAGTGTGAGGAGCCCTAGACTGGATGCTTCCCAGCAAGAACATTCTCTTTTATCTCTTATCCTTTGTGCAGCCTTGACCCAGCTGCCAACCCATGGCTGCAAGTGACTTGCTTCTGACTAATCTTGTACTTTCTTATTGCTTGGCCAACTCCATGCCCTCCTCCTACCTGTTCTTCAGTGGTTGGCTTGGGTCCCATTTTGCTTCTCTATGCTTCAGCTCTGTGTGACTGTAAACAAGTTGATTTTCCAACCTAAGTCACAATGTCCTCAGCCATTAAATGGGGATAAAAAGGTCTATTTCATAAAGCTCTTAAAAAGATTAAACGAGGCAATATATGTAAACTCTGAACCACAGTGCTTGGCATAATAGGACCTCAATAAGGAGTAGTTGCTATCGTTGTTGCCCTTGTTCTTTCTGTGGCAGTAATACAACACTGTACCAAACAGACAGCACCCCCTGCCCTGTGGAGCTCACTTTCTCAAGGGCACTGCTAAATAAAAGCTTGCTGGGTGCTGTAGTCACATCTTGATTTGCCATATGGTCAGTACCAGGCCAACTGAGTCTCAGAGATTGTCAAAAAACTAGCTGTCAGAGTTTTGTATGCTTGTGATATTTACCATAGTATGCTTTTCATTATGGCTATTCATGTATTTCCTGGCTCATCAAACTCTAAGTGCCTTGCTTCTACGGCTTACTCCCTGGCACCTGACACATAGTAGGTATACTCAGTGAATGACGGAATTTTAGGAAGCCCCTTTCAGAACGCTCTGTCTTCCAGTATGAGGCTGCTGCAGTGAGGGCTGTCAAGCAGCCTTCTCCAAGGAGGGTGTTCCTGGTTCCAATCAGACACTATTCTCTTGGATTACACTGCTTTTCCCGGTGGTTGAAGGTGGACATCTGTATTTCTAGCCTCACTGTCTTTAAGCTGCCTTGCCATGGATGCCGAGGAAACTTCCAGCTACACAAAAGCCATGCCACCCGCAGGCTGGTGCTGAGTGCACAGGCTTTTTGTCCATTGTGGTACAATATATATCCATTCTCTCTGACTTTCCGATGGGACTTTCCTGCAACGCCAGATGACTACCATCAGAAGATCTGGGAAACTTTTGGTTTAAATATAAAAATAATCTCGAAAGCAATTTCATGGAGATAAAAAAAAAAACACACAAAACTGCCATATGGCTCCTTTTGGCCTCGTCTGCCCCATGATCTAATTAACACCCATTCTTTTTTTCAATTAAATCACCAGATTTGTTTTGGCAAATCTAAGGTAAATTCAATTTGTCCTCTCTCTACTGACCCCTTTGGTAAGGTCAGGGCTGGCGCTTCTGTGAATCAATTTCCTGAAAGTAGGTCACCAGGAGCAGAGAGGGCTTGGAAACCATGATCAGCTGGTTCACTGGAACAGCTTAAAATCACTTCCCAGTGGGGGCCGCCCTCCTCACCGGGGTCTCCTCACCAATGTGCTGATTAGCTTCTCTTTCGATAACAAGCCCCAATAAAGCTGCATCTCTCAGAAAACACCCATATCCTCTACATCCTCAAATCCACCATCAAAATCCAAGATGCTTGGAGAGATCATTAATTCAGACATTTGACTGAACAGCCCTTTATTCCTTTTTTTCTCCCAAGTAGCAAGTTATGCTAAGTGCAGGGTAGGAAAACTCTAACTCATGAAACAGGCATTCATTTTACTTTTAAATTTCAATCACCAGGGTGAAGGGTCAGAAAAGGCTACGACAGAAATTCTTGCAGAAGAAAATGCCCCTGTTGCCCGGCAGCCAGTCATCTTCCTGCTGCATAAATCATCGCATTCATTCTGTAGAATGTGGGCTCCAGCTGTAAGCAGAGTGCGCAAGAGAAGGGCTTTCTTCAAGGTTTCCGACTGTGACAGTTGTACTTATTGTGGGTCAGCCTGGCCGATCAACGCCTTTTCAAAATACCAAAATTCATTGAAGAGTCGCTCCTACTCCTGCATTTGGTGCTGCCCTGGCCCCACCGTGGGGATGAGAAATCCACGTCATTGTGCATGGTCTCCAACTGCAGCCCACCTAGGCCTCTCGTTCCCCTCCAAGGCACCTGCGGTGACTGTCTACATGCTCCTGCTTCACTTCTTTTGGCAAGAAACCGAAACATTTAAAAGACAAGGAGAGTGTAGACTCTTAACTCTAATCTGAAATAAATGAAACAGTCCAATAAAGCTGATTTTTCTAAAGTAAATATTTCTGGACTTTCTTAACCCCTTTTATTTATTTTTTTTCTGTCCTCTGTATTGTCAGGCATAAGATTAATACCCTCCTGAAGATTAATAACCAAGCAGGAGGATGGCCTCAGATACACAGGGAAGGACATGACATTTGGCTTTGGCAACCTTGCCCTTCCTTTCACCTCTCTCCCAGATGGCACCATTTCCTTCTTATCACTTGTTTTCCCAACTCACCTGCAGGCCTGTGCTCATAACCCCTCCCGGACTGCCCCAAGATTACCACTCCTGCATGTAGTATATGGCCAGGATTTCTCCTTCATTATCTCTAATGACAATATACCCTCCCCCCGCCACACACACACGTCTATGTCCCCACCTTGGTTGGAACTAATGCTAAAACAGTGTGGTTTATTCATGAAGGTTGAGAGGAGGCGAGAACAGCACATGGGTTGGAAAGCTCCTTCTATCCTCCTCTGCTTCTGCACACCCGAATCTGATGAAGGTCCTTGCCATGACAACAGCCTCACTGCGCCCTCAGTGAAGGTGAAGGGAGGTCACCTCACTCTTGCATCTGTTCAGGTGCTGTGACCCCAGAACTTGGGAAAGAAGCCCTGGTGGGAAAGAAGTCTGTCCACAGGAATCTCCAAATGAACTTTTCTAAGTGATTCTTGCAGGGTGACACCTACATTCCCCCAAAGTAAGAGCTGAAACACAAGGCAGGACCTCATTTGGCTGCAGATTCTCTACCATGAGTATTGGACCCCACAGGGTTCCCACAGGTGGACCAGAAGGTGTGGGGAGGCATGAGATAGGAGTTGGCTGAAGGCGGCTACCTCTGCCTTGACTTTTCCCAACAAGCCTGAGCCCCCGGGTGTTTACTGGAATCTTTATGCTTATTCATAAAGCAGGCATTCTTGCTTAAAGGGACACTGCAGACGCATGTGTCTTCTCAAGGATGCTTACCCTGCTGATAGTATCTAATAGTTAATGTTAGTTCAAGTTGTTGTTACAATAAAAGCCTGAGGAGGCAGGCGAATGGGGCTGTTCGGTTTCTTAAACCAAGCAGTCCCTTAATCCTCTCTTTCACAGAAACGTGTGTCAGAGTAATCATTCATCCGTTGCTCAGGGTCTTCGGGTCAGCCCTGGCACGAAGGAATCTCACTCCTGTGGAGCCCCTGCTGACCAGGGAGTAAGGTTTTGTTCTAACTTACTTCAACCGTGGTTGCCATTTGCTTGAAGCAATCTGCCGTTGGCCACCAGCAGGTATCCATTATGGGCAGCCAGACCAGAGGCTTGCCTGTGGGGTAGGATCTGAGTGCCACTGGCAAGAATTTCATCCCTCCCGAACAAAGCAACCACCCCACAACCCTAAGGGAAGTCTTCCCACATCCATGGTCTCAAATGTAAGCATGCATCAGAATTAGAGAACGAGCTTGCTAAAACATGGAGTATTGGCCCCACCCTTTGAAGTGTTGGTCCAGTAGGTCTGAGGTGGAGCTTGAGAATTTGCGTTTTCCATAATTCCCAGGAGGTGCTGATGCTGTTGGCCCCAGGACTACACTCTGAGAAGTACCATTTTAGGTAAATGGAACAGGTTAGTGTAGTAGAGATTAGTGATTAACCACCTGGAGGTTCTGAGGAAAGGGTAGCCTGGAGGAGGTGAAAGAGTCGGGTTGGCCTTGGTTGGGAGACTATCTTCTGACCTAGTAGGCGGCTAGACATTTTCTGCTGCTCCTGATAAGAGGGGGTGAGCCACAGGAGCCAGGTTGGTTTCTTCCTGGCTCCCTCACTTTCCATCCTTCTTTTTTTACTTCTTTTTTTCCTCTCTCTTCCTCATTTCCTTTCAAAGTCACTTTGTCTGAGGTATCTTGTAAAATAGGTAATCTCAAAACTAGATTGACAAGTAAATCAGAATGCCAAATTTCTCAGCAATAAATTTCCACTGAGATTAGGACCCTAGGAAGAAAGATTCTATGAGGGGTGAAATGAAAACAACTCAAGAACAGTAAGATTGGATCCTCCTCCAGATTCACACTCCTCACTCACAAGTTATTCTTCACCAGGTAACACAATTAGGCAAGTTAAACAACACGATTGCTTCTGCACCACACGTATTTTATTCAAGCTTCACAAGGTGGTACGGTTACTAATTCTTCGTTTTCAGATGAGGAAACTGAGGTTTCAAAGGCTAATAACATGGGCACAGTCACCCAGCAATGCTGACCTGGAACACAGATCTTAGTCCCAAGTCTGGGATGGCTACCTTCACAAGACCGACTGGAATGAATGTGATAGATGTTGGTGGTTGGGGAGGAGTTGATAATCCATAGAGGAGATATTTTGACAAATAACTAGAGACTAGGGAATGGGAAGATTCTGCAGTCTGGCTAACAAATTTAGAGGGTTGAAATATACATGCGGAATGAAAAGTAAGAAAGTGAGAGGAAGAAATGAGAACTTTCAATTGTTAGGGGAGAGATTAAGAAAAGAATCAGCTTGTCACCCAATTTGCCCTGTACCCTCTCTTTATCTCTGCTACCTATCACAGTGACCAGCTGGGAAAAACCCCAGGCCCTCTACTGCACTTTAGTACCTGTGCGGACCCCACCCCCCACCCCTCACCCCCCACCCCCGCATACACACACATACACCAGGCATGAACATAGAGACCAGAGGGACTGCCCCCTGGGATTACCTTAGTTTCCCACTGTTAGCTGTTTGAACTTGGCTCTACTTCTAGACTTCCCAGATGCCTAATGAAAATCTCTTCCAGGAGCACAGCCTATCCTCAGACTCAGCACTGGTAAGCTAAACTAGCTTTAGGCCAAAAGACTTCTCCTGACTCCCCTGTTTTTACAATTGACCAGTTTGAAAGCAGCAATCATTTGGATATCTCATTTTCTCTTCCACAGAACTCAGCCAAATACCAATCCATCACCCATCAAACATCAGGACCACAATTCTAGCTTGGACCCTTACTTTCTGTGTCAGACATTATCACTGGATCCGTTCATCTCTCAGCTCTTTCAGTCACTTCCAACTCTGACTTGTTCTCCATTCTTGGATCACATCATTCTGGAACAGCACTAATTATGCTGCTTCTCCACATTAAAATGTTCAGTGGCTCTCCATTGCTAAAGCAGGCACACATTCTTCAGATTGGTTTCAGAGCCCTCAAAATATGGCCCCTGCAGCATAAAAACAGCCCTTGCTGTTTTTCCCACCCAGAAGCTAGTTCTTTGTTTGGTAGGTGCCCTTAAGATTCGTTATTGGGACTCATGCCCTCCTCCCTAATCCATATAGTTTGGCTGGCACTGATCCTTTTTATTCTTTTTGTTGGCTATAGGAGTGAAGACATGACACATCCTTCTACAAAAAGTGGAGTGGAGCGGGAGAGAGAGAGAAACATCGATCAGTTGCCTCCCATATTCATCCTAACTGGGACTGAACCTGCAACCCGGGCATGTGTCCTGACCAGGAATCGAACCTGCCAGCGTCTAGTGTACAGGACAATGCTTCAACCAACTGAGCCACACCAGCCAGGGTTTGACACATCCTTCTAGACACAATATTTAGTTAAGGGACAGACAGAAATGACTTAAATAAGACATCGAGTCTCTATTCTAAAGCTTTTGTCTAAACCTTAGAGAAAGAGAAGCTCATTTTCTATAGAGAGTGCTATAAGTAACTATGAAAAAAGATTGGGCTGCCAGGAGTTAACAAGTATCCTACCTAATAATAGACAAATATGCAAATTGACCACACCTTCGCTACGCCCAAGCCACACCCACCAACCAATTGGGACGAGTATGCAAATTACCCCAACAAAGATGGCTGCTAATTTGCATATCAAGACAGTGTAGAAAGAAGCCAAGAGATGCTGAAGGGAGCAAAGCTGCGGAGAAGCAAGCAAGCCAGGGGAGGACAAGGGAGGAGCGGAGGCGGGGCTGGGGGAGAAGGAAGGAGAGCGGGGCGGGTTGGCGGAGAAGGCGGGCCGGGGGACAAGGGAAGGGCGGAGGCGGGGCCGGGGGAGAAGGAAGGAGAGCGGGGCGGGCTGGCGGAGAAGGCGGGCCGGGGGACAAGGGAAGGGCGGAGGCGGGGCCGGGGGAGAAGGAAGGAGAGCGGGGCGGGCTGGCGGAGAAGGCGGGCTGGGGGACAAGGGAGGAGCAGAGGCGGGGTGGGGTAGAGTGCAGCAGGAAACCCTATTGCAGGATTTTTCCTGCAACGGGAACGCTAGTAACATGATAAAGAAGCAACAGAGAGAAAAGAAGAAAAGTTTAGGAGCAAGGTGGGAGTCCCTGGATCCAGCTCTGACTGAAGCCAGAGCACCCGCTTGTGTTTCCAGGTAAGTGCGCCAATGCACACCTTCCCGAGCTTAGTCCAGTTTTAATTATGCTGCGGTCACTTCAACGTAAAGAATCCCGACCAATACAGCTGTGTCTCTCTTTTCACACATCTCCTACCCATCTAGAATTATACTGAACTATTTGCTCTTGTCTCAACAGTGTAATGATTTCACATATTTGTGCTTTTGCTTGTAATATTTTTTCTATCTGGAACACAGTATGTAGTCATCCTCTTCAGCCCAATCTTTTAACATCTTTCAGATGTTACCTCCCATCTGATGTCTTTTCTGCCCTTCAACCACGTAGGGTCTTGCCCCCATGTGAATCTCTTCCAGTGGAGTCTTCTTTGCCATTAAATACAACATGTTTCACCAGTGGTCCATATTATATGCTCAATAAACTAGTATGAATTGAGCAAAGGAAAATGAAGGGCTTTCCATATAGAAATGAAGCCAGCACTTGTTGGATTAAATTGACTTTAAGTCCTGAGAAAAACAACAGAAAATAGTCTGTTATCCTTCCTGGCTTTTGTTTCTTCCAGCAGACAGGTAGGCGTTGTCACTGCTACTTCCATAATCACACATGCCACTGTAAACTGTAATTTGGCAGCATAAAAGCACTTTAGTTTGAACTTGTGGGAAGCAATAGAACTTCTGGTTACTGGGAGACATTTGATTACGTTAATAATGGTGCTTCCTTTTACATAGAGACTTTGCTGTTTTGTTGTTGTTTCTATATTTGGATTTCCACCCCCCCTCAAAGTCAATACTGTAGATTTATTTCACTAGCAATGCCAGCATTTCTGAGGCTATTGTATTGCTTTCTTCTTCCAAGTATTGCGAATTCTTCCAGCCTTGTTGGTTTTGCTATGACACCATTTGAAAGGAATGTTCAGTGTTTATATAACAACTGCCAGTTTATCCTCTGAGTGATTTACAGCTCCTCTGTGGAAGAACAAAGTAAGGACACTGCAGTTTGGCAGAAGAGAGGCGCCTTCTAGAAATGCTGGCCTGAGTGGTTAACAAGAAAAAGCCAGACACCTTGAGTTTCTTGTCTATCTGATGCCAAAGGCCCATGTCTCGTCCCTTAAGTTAAAATAGTTACTTTGATGTCACATAAACATTATCTATGGAATCAGACATTGAATTCAAAAGGAATCCTAGGACTGAAATCCAGACCTTTTTCTTTCCTTCACTGCCATAAGCTACATGTACTTGAAGAGCTTCTTAATAGTTTAGCAGAAAAAAATATCAGGAGGTTATGATTGTCTGGTAAGTAGCTTAGAAAAGGAACTCTAGATAGTCTATGCTTTTTTCCAACTTCCTGCACTGTTATTCTTTCATGTGGGACTTTCCAGGAAAGGCTAAAAGCCAAAGGAGCATGCTGACCTTTGAATTTCCAATCTATCTTTTACTAGCCCATTCATTCACTTTTAAAAAATCCTCACCTGATATATATAAAAGAGAGAAGAAGGGAGGGGGAGAGAGAGAGAGAGAAAGAGAGAGACATCAATGTGAGAGAGACATCCATGTGAGAGAGAAACATAGATGGATTGCCTCCAGTATGCACCCTGACTGGGGATCGAATCCTCAACCTGAGTATGTGCCCTGACTAGGAATTGAACCCACAAATGGGATGATGCTGTAACCACCTGAGCCCCACCAGCCAGGGCCATCCATCTGCTTTTAATCTCAGTCATTACTACTTCTGCTGCTTCCCAACTTCTCTCCACTTTCCTTCTTTGTGCGGGCCAGCACGGCCAAGGGTGAACCCGAGTGGGGACGATGAAAGGATTGAGAAAAGATAGACAAGAGAATGAAAGCTGGGACTCGGTGGAACGCTGCTTTCCTGATGGGGAGCCAACAGTGGCATGGACTACAAGCTGTGTCTTTATTTTATAGCAGATGCCACGAGGCAAAGTAAGGGCGTGGTCAAGATGTTTACAACATTCTCGTGGGTTTCCATCCTACTCAATTACATGCACCTGATCAAGCTGTGTTTACTTGCAGCCTGTATCACTCAGGCAGGTGGGGCCACGTGTTCGGACCACAGGTTCAAGCTTACAACTATAGCTGTTGGCTATAATTGTGCTGGGAGGGCTCTGCCCTCCAGGCTGGGACTTGCACATGGCCACGAGAGGACTGTGCCCTCTTGTCAGTCCATGGCTTGAACCTGTCCAAACACTGTAGCCACGCCCCACACTTCTTTTTTTTTTTTTTTTGCATGGCTTCTGTTTATGTCCCCTCATTAGTCCTGATCATTCATGGACTTACATGTCTTACCTCCTCTCTTGTGTATTTCACTTTGTTCCCAAAATGAATAATTCATTATAATGACTTAGTGTTTTTAGAGATATGTGCAAAGAATTTTTGAAGGAGATTTTTTTTAAGTGAAAAAAAGGGGTGGAGGAATGAGGAATGTCACATATTATTGTGGATTTACACCTCTTCAGATATATTTACTGTCATTTCTATGGGACTTGGGGGAGGAGAAATAAATACAGGTCAGCTTCCTGAATGGGCCCGCACCTAGCTTCTGCATTTTGATGGGCTTAGTCCACTTTAATGTCATTTGCATACTTGAAAGCAATACATTTCACAAAATAAATCTTGCTGCTCTGGTATTATAGCAACACCATAATGAGCAGAAATCTAAAAATGAGGTGAATTTTAGGAAAGGCAGAGTTCAACCACTCCAGCAAACAACTGAGTCACTGGACTAATTTGTGGCCTCACTTCCAGGGGAAGAATTCACTCCCTGGAAGCTTCATTGGGACTGACCATCAGTGGATTTTTCCTGATATGATTTGTGCCTGGGAGAGAAATGAAGAAGTCCAATTTCTAGAAGGTTGAATCATATTTTCAGGATGGGCTGAAATTGGTAAGAAAAATCCAGAAGCTCAGTTCAGGTGGGCCAGCAAGTAGCATTTTTTTGTCTGGTTAACTACCTTAGTGTCTTTTTTTTTTTTTTTTTAAGTCAGCAAGTGGTAATGATGGCTTCATAACACAACCATGCAACCATGGACAAGCAGCAGCAAAATTCTCAAAACAAACAATTAATAATGAATATGAATCCTTCTTCCCCTCATTTCTCATTGACATTTTTATTTTCCTCCATGGTGAGATAGACTATAGCAAATCATCTACACCACTCAGAGGCCACTGCTCTCAGATGGCAAACATTTGCAGGGCAGTTAGTGGAGGGTAAATATTTAGCCTTTAGCTGTGGCACAGGAATTTAATCTGAGGGAAGATAGTGACCCATTTGAGTTTTAAATACATGATCTTGCCTCTAATCCATGGACCTACACAGTTTCTTTAGGGAAAAAATCAAACAAGTTACCAGAAAGTACCTACTCATAAAGCTTGCAAGTTTAGATCCAGACCATCACACTAAAGTGAGTCTCACAATGAGGCCAGTGGTAACCCTTTTGCTAGTGGAGGGCCTTGCCTTCAATTTGTAAAAAAAAAAAAAAAAAAAAAAAAAAAGCAACATCTGTGAGCCACAATAAAGTAAAATGCAATAAAACAAGTTATGCCTGTACTTACCTACTTAGACATTTACTAACTTCTGTCACATGTTCAATATTTTGGAGTGTTTTAGAGATGGGATGGGGTAGCATCAGCAATCAAAAAGTAGAATCCTCATTAACTGACCATCTAGTTAAATAGATAAGATACATGTGAAGCAAATTTTAATAAAGAATGCAGGTGGTTCTCAGCCCTAAATATACCGTATTTTCCGGCGTATAAGATGACTGGGCGTATAGAAGATTTTCCTGGGTTAAAAAGTCGTCTTATACGCCAGAAAATACGGTACGTTGGAATCACTTGGGAGCTTCGAAAAATACCAGTGCTGAGTCCTACCTCTAGAGACCTGGTTATACAATGTAATTTGTAGTAAAGTACAGTTGACCCTTGAATAATGTATAGTAAAAAATCCATGCATAACTTTTTACTCTGCAAAAACCCAACTACTAATAACCTACTATTAACTGGAAGCCAGTCAATTAACCATAGTTTGCATGTTTTATGTGTTATATACTGTATTCTTACAGTAAAATAAGCTATAGAGAAGATTATTTAAAAATCATTAGGAAAAGAAAATAATTTATAGTACTGTACTGTATTTCTTGATACCATAAGTTTATATCATCTGTTTACAAGATGAATTATCTGTCAGTACCTACATTAATATTGTCTTATATGATACAAAACACTGTATATGTTGCAATATTACTAATAGTAGACATCAATAATGAAAATATAATGTGAAAAAGAAACATTTATTCACAGATATAACAATGCATGCATTGAAAATGAAGAAGCAGCAATATGATGCTTTATGATAGCCTAGTCTGATCAATACAATTGCTTCATGGTAGTAAGGACATCTCCAAAATATTTTCCAATGCATTTATTTAAAAAAATCTGCTCATGAGTGGACCCATGTTGTTCAAAAGTCAACTGTATTTGGTTGTCTGGTGAGGACTGTAAGTCTTGGAGCTTGGTTCTCAACATTGGCAGCAACGTCACCTGGAGGACTGTTAAAAGTCCTTGCACCCAACTCAATGAGATCAGAGTCTCTGGGGATAGGGCACAGCCATCAGCATCTCTTAAAGCTCTCTAGGACTGAGAGCTATATCCTTGGGAAAATTCATAGCAAGGGAAGGGAAACAATGTCTGGCATAATCAAGAAGATTCCACAAAGAAGGGCATAGGATGTTTTTGGCACAGAGGAAGGGGATAGACTTGGGTGTGAGGAAAAGCCTGGGCGAAGGCAAAGGGCTGGAACTGAGGCTGGTGGGAGCTCAGCTGAAATACATGCTGGATAATAGCAGCGTGCTCTCATTTGAGAAAAGTGCAAATGTTTGGAGAGACAAGGTGAGTTAAAATTGGGATTTAAAAATCAGATGTCACACCTATTGAAATGGCAAAAATCCAAAACACTGACAGCACCAAATTCTGGCAAGGATGTGAAGCAGTAGGAATTCTAAGTCCTTGCTGGAGGGTGAACAAAAAGAACAGCCACTTGGGGAGACAGTTTGGCAGTTTCAGAGAAAACAAAACATTCTCAACATACAATCCAGCAATCATGCTCCTTGGGATTTACCCAAATGAGATGAAAACTCATGTCCACACAAAGACCTGCACATGGATGCTTATAGCAGCTTTATTCATAACTAGGGGCCCGGTGCTTGAAATTCGTGCACTTCAGCCCAGCCTGCACCCTCTCCAATCGGTCAGACATCCTAAACCAGCAGTCAGACATCCCTCTCACAATCCTGGACCGCTGGCTCCTAATCACTCATCGGCCTACCTGCCTGGTCGCCCCTAACTTCTTCCCCCTGCCGGCCTGATCACCCCTCACTGCCTCTGCGTGCCAACCTGATCGCTCCTAACTGCCTCCCCGCCCCCCCCCCCAGCCCCCCGCTGGCCTGGTCGCCCCCAACTGCCCCCCTCTGCCAGCCTGGTGATTTTCAACCTTTTTTTTTTTTAATCTCATGTCACACATAAACTAATTACCAAAGTTCTGCAGCATGCCAAACAATATAATTTTTGCCAACCTGACAAAAAAATAGGTATAATTTTGATTCATTCACACTGGATGGCTATTGTTGTATTGGCTGTTGCCATTTTTTATTTGACAATCTAAGGGAAAAGAGGTCAGTGCCCCTGACTAAATAGTCAGGTAGTGGTATGTTTAAAAAATTCTTGCAGCACACAGATTGAAAATTGCTGGACTGGAGGCAACAGGATGCTTTTATGTTTCTTGGACAGGGAATAATGTGATATGGGCAATGTTCTAAGAAAAATACCTTGGCCACAGTTTATACAGTGGATCAAAACAGCGAGAGGCTGTGGCAATAATATAGCTGCAAGATGAGAGAGGGCTGGAGATTTGGTGATAATCTGAAACCCACTGTGAAGGAAACCTTGATGATTGACATCTCATCTTGAGCCTTATGGTTCTCTTCATTATCCTGATAAATTAAAGCAGTGTTGAAGTTGTCTGAAAGGGAAGGAGAAAAGTATGAAAAAAGAGTTGAACTGTGCACTAGACTCTGCAAATCTGTACTTCAGAATGAGGCTGGAAGGTGCATAGGGAAAGTACTTGAGTACATTAAAAAGCCACCATGTGAATTATTTTAAAAATCTAATTTGCAAAGGCCATTGGCACTGCGTGGGTGCATTTGTAAATCAGGCAGTCACCTAAGTCATCTTGAACAGCTAAAGCTATAATTTCCATGAAAAGGCTCAAAATATTAAAACATTAATTGAAAAAGGGCACGTGGAAAATCCTGTTTGCAGAGTTCATTCAGCTGGGCAGGATAGGGTCAGGCCAGCTTTTCATCTGCGGGCTAGGCTAAGCCTTTTTGCATGATTGCCCTGGAAAACAAATCCTTCATATGGTAAATGAATGACTCCTTGGTCTGTTTGCTTTATTAAAGGCCATCACAGTCGTTTTTATTTATTATGCTCTCAGTTTCTACTAAACTCTCAAACGTGAATATAAAATGCCCTGTGTTATTTAATCTGCTAGCTATTGTTTATTCCCTCGTCTTATGAAGCCAGGGCTGGCAGCCTCAGCTTTTATTATAATGACTGTGAAGTGTCTGTGGCATCTGTGATGAGGAGCAGCCTGGCAGGACGGGGTCTGCTGTTCCCCGCTCTTCTGTGGGCCAGCAATGTGGGGGAGCGGGCACAGATGCTTCCCCAAGAGCTCCCTCCCATCCCCCAACAGCTCCTGCCAAGCCTTAGTTCCCCGCTAGAGGACAGAGGGTAACTCAATGTCAGCAACTTGCACAAGCTAATCTTTCCTCTGAGGCAGTTGACAAAAGCTGCTGAGAACAGAAGTGATTCTGGGCTCCCTCTCTGAAGGTCTTTGCTGGTTTCAAGGTCAGGTAGGTAATGCACATGGTGTTTTAATTAGAGCAGACACTACAGAGTCTGGTAGGAAACAGAGAAGAGGGAAGAAGAGAACTAGCATAGCTATTGTGGTCTAGGTACTTTACATTAGCACATTTTATTCTTCTACCATCCTATGAGAACAAAAACATTACTTTCCTCCCTTTAGAGGAGGAGGAGGAGGAAGAGAGGGAGGAGGAGGAGGAGGAGGGGGGGGGGAGGAGGAGGGGGAGAGGAAGGGGAGGGGGAGGAGGAGGGGGAGGAGGAGAGGGGGAAGAAGAAGAAGAAAGGATAGGGAAATGAAATAACCCAAAGGCAGGCATGCAGATGAGAAGTTACTGGGCTGAGATAGAGCTGGGGGTGCTAACCCAGGCCTGCCCAGCTTCAGAGCCTGAGTACTTCCCATTACCCTGCTCCTTGTCATGGTTCTGTTGCCAGGCCCACTGGGACCCCAGGGCTCTGCGCCTCTCTGCCTGTGGGACTCACTCCTGCATTACTTCTGAGGTCCTTTCCTGAATGGCAGAGCCCAAGCCTCATCCAAGGAAAGTTACTTCTCTTCCCTCCTTCACTGTGGGTCAGCTGGGAAGTTCTCATTCTCCTCACACACACGATTTTTGTCAGTGGTAGGATCAATTTAGCCCATCAAGCACCTTCCCATCAGGCTTTCGGCTTAAGTGAGGTGTCCATATTTGATGTGTAATATTTTGTGAATTCAATTGATGTGCTACTTCTTTGAACCCTTTTCATAGCCTATGTTATGACCATCTGGACACTTCCTACTCTTGGAGTTTTTGGGATGGCAGCCAAAGCAAGTACAGAATGCTGAACAGATCAATATAGTTAAGCACATTACCATAATCCACTGACATTAAAACGTCAATACCTCATTCCCCTGACAAAGCTTAAATCAGAAGATTCCATGGCGCAGTAGATAGATTCATTAGGCTGTCACCTCTAGGAATGGGTTTCAACACAGCTTCGGTCACTTAAAAAAATGAGTTTGATATTGTTAACTTTGCCAAACTTTGTTTATTGGCATTTGGGCTCCAAGCTTAATCCAATCAGGTTAGCAGCTTTTCCTTATAAAAGGGGCACTCCACATTTGTCCCACGAAACACATGATGACAATACAGGAATCCGTTTGAGCTCTGTGTGACTGACTGGTGTTCTGTTCTATCAAATACACCTGCAAACATTAGACTGCAAAGCTTCACATATAACCACATCAGTATGTTAGGCCAAGATGAAGAATTCTAAAGCTCAGTGGCTATTTCTCAGGCACCTACTGTGTGCTTAGCACAGGAGATGCAGGGGTGGGGGGTGGGATTCAGCAGACTAAGGCTTCCTTTCAGAGCTTATATTGTAGTCAGGGAAACAAACAAACATACGTGTAAGGCAACTTCAGGTAATTGTGGATGCTATGAGGAAAGCAGACATGAACATGTGAAGTGGGGACTCACAGTGTGAAGTAGAGTGGTGAGAAAAAGCTTGCTGAGAATCTGGGCCCAGCATGGAAGAGAGTGGCCATGCAGAAGTTTGGGGGTTAGGGGGAAGGCATCCTAGGTAGAATAGTAAATGCAATGCCCTGAGTTGAGAATAAGCTTACTTAATCTGAGGAACAGACATAAGGCCATTGGGGGCCTTAAAGTCAGAGAAGTTGACAGAGCCTTCCTGGACAGGGTAAAAACCTTGGGAGTCACTGGGGATTTAAAGTAAAAAAGTGACTTTATTTTTTATTTTATTATTTATTTTAATATTTGTTATCATTATTAATTATGGCTCATTCTTTAAAATAAATATTGTTCTGGCTATGGCAGTGGTTCTGAACAGGAGGTGGTTTTGCCCCCCAGAGGACATTTGTCAAAGACTGGGGAATTGGTTGTCACAACTGGGGTGTGCTACTGACATCTAGTGGGTAGAGGCCAGGGATGCTGCCAAACATCCTATAATGCTAGGGGTAGCCTCCGACAACTGGCCAGCAGGGGAAACAGGAAGCTGGGGCAGGGACCCAGGAGAACGTATGGTTATTTGGACTAGAATGGCAGCAAAAGGGTTGGAGAGAGGTAGGGCGATTCCAGATATATTTTGAAGATAAAGTTGATAGGACGTGTGGATAAGTTGGCTATGGGAAGTAAATGAAAAAGGAGTCAAGGACGACTCTCGTGTTTTTAGTGTGAACAACTGGGTATACAGTGAAGTCATTTACCAAGATGGGACAGAACAGGCAAGGAATCAGGTGAGCGGGGAAAGACCAAGAGTTTGTTTTCGGCATGTTAAATATGAGATCCAGTAGGTATCGAGGGGCTGAAAAATGCGTCTGAAACTAAAGGTAGGGGTTAGTTATGAGCATTTAGACAGCATTTAAGGCCATGGGACTGGATAAGGTCACCTAAGAAGAAAGGATGGCTAAGAGGAGCAGAGAGGAGAGTGCTGACCTGTCCAATAGTTAGGGGCCCAACTGAAGAGGAAGATGCAGCAGTGGGCACTCAGAAAGAAGTTAAGGAAGCAGAAGGGAAGCCAGGGGAAGGTGGTATCCTGGTGGAAATGTGGGGAGAAGGTTGGAGAATGGAGCTGTCATCCATGTTGAATGTTTCATAAAATAAAAGAGAAAAAAACAACCCCAAATTTGGCTGGCTCAGTTTGGCCAAAGGTAGCAGCATCATAGACTAGAGTAGCTTTGGTGACATGGATGGTATTGAACCCTGATTGGAGTGGGTTGAAGAGAGCATGGGGTTTGACCTAGTCGGTTTGGCTCAGTGGATAGAGCGTTAGCCTTCAGACCAAAGGGTCCCGGGTTCAATTCTAGTCAGGGGCATGTACCTTAGTTGCAGGCTCCTCCCTGGCCCAAGCCCTGGTCATGGTAAATGCAGGAGGCAATCAATTGATGTGTTTCTCTCACATGGATATTTCTCTCTTGTCTTTCCCTCTCTCCTCCACTCTCTCTAAAAATCAATGAAAAAATATCCTTGGGCGAGGATTAAAAAAAAAGAGAGAGTGAGAGCATGGGGTTTTAGGAGATGGAATCACAGAATACGAAGTGCTTTATTGTCCTTGCAATAAATACTGCTGAAAAGAAAATCATAGAAATGGGATGGTTTGCAGAATTCCAACTGTAGAACAACAAATAAAGGTGTGTTTTTTCCTTGATAAATCCTTTCTTTTGTAAGTCCCAATTTGTAATATTTACTTACAAAATTAACCAGTAAGAACTTAAATGAATATTTTGTGGTTTCTTAGGGGTTGGTATATAACACATGTATTTTATTAAAATAAAAACTATTTTATGAATGAAATTCTTAAAACATTCCAGAACCACTGAAGAACCACCAAAATGTCAGAACAATGGTTTTTCTAAAAATGTATTTGGAAAACCACTACACAAAATTAATTTTAACAAAATTTCATGTGCCAGTCACTAGGGCAACAAACTTTTACTCCCAACAAGTCCTCTCTCCTGAACCTGAAATTATATAGCAAAAATTTAACCATGGTGCTCTGGAGGGGAGATAATGCCCTGAATTAGGGTAGAGAATTGTCTTGGAGATTCTAACCTGTGCCTGGTACTCTTCCTGGGGTAGCTTCCATGATGAATGAATCCTATCTTTAAACATGAAGCTCACTTGAGCTTTTGCAAACATGGAAGGCTCTCACTATCAAACCAAGTCAGTGCCAATGAGGACTACCAGAGTCTGGTAATCGTTTCTGCCAGCAAATGTCTTTTATGTAAATTGTCTTACTGGGAGCTTCCAAACTCTCTTGGATGAGGGAGTGGTTGGAGACAGTCCACAATCCTTCCCACATTATCAGTTTCTTCAGTATAAGACTTCTGACACAGAAAAGCTCCCCAAAGCTCCAAGAAAGACGGTATTCATTCTTTGGGGGATGTTTCTCCATTTTTTGGCACATTTCACTTTCCCTTAATATCATTTTATCAGCTTTGGCATCATTTTACTTTATTTAACACACACACACACACACACACACACACACACACACACACACACATATTTTAAGTTTCAGGCTATGTAGATTAATTTTTAGCCTTGAGATAAAAGTCCATTCCTAGCCATTTAGAATGTCTAGTTTAGTGTTTATTTGACAAGTTAAAAATGTTTTCTTGTCCCCACATTATAATAGCAGAACATTTAGTATCTGTTGCCTGAGAGATTGCACAATGACAAAGCAGAAGCATCTGAACACATTGCAATAGCAACTGAACAAGTTCACAAGTTTGAAAGACACATGACACTCGCTGGTTTTGCCCAGAATGCAAGATAAACCTTCTGGCTTGACTTGATTAGATCCTAAGTTAATACCATAGAATTTTGGAGTCAGGAGGGACAGCACGGCGTCATCTAGTTTTGCCATCTTAATTCCCAAATAAAAAATGTCAGGCCAAGGCATAGGAGTATCTGGCGCAGGGGAGAAGAGTAGGACAAAACCAGGTCCTCCTTCATAGCATTCTCCCTGGGCTCTCTCTCCCCAAGCCCCCTCCTTGCTTGGGTCTTGTGGGCAGGGCAGCCCTGCATCATGAGCACTGGCCTCTCCCTATGGCTGAAGGATTCTCCAGTGTGTCAGGCTGTGTCCTGCTTTTAGCACCCTAGTCATGTAACTCCTCTTGCCCAGAATATATTCCTCCCCACAATCACCTGGCAAAAATTTCTTCATTTTCAAGATTCAGCTAGAGAGAGCCTTTCCAAGGAGCATCTTTAGGCCCTCACGAGTAAAAAATAAAAACAAACAGAACAACATTGCCTCTTTTGTGTTTCTATTATAGAAAGAATAATAATGGCTAATGCATTGAGCATTTACTATATGCTGGTAATATTACAAGTTATGTCTTGAATAATCCTTGTAACGTACTATGTGATAGGAGCTATTATTTGTCTCTAGTTTAAAAATGAGGGAATTGAAGCTCAGAAAGATTAGGTAATTTTTAAGAAGTGCCAAAAGTGAGAAGCTTCCCCTGCAGGGCGAGTCAAGCATCCACACGCTGAACCACTGTGCTATGTTACTGTATCGTATAGGGTTGTGGCATAGCGCCCATAACATGGATGTGTACTTAAGTTTGGTATATGTCTTCCTTTCCCACTAGACTGTAAGCTGCTCAAGGGAAGGGCCTATGTCTTGACTATTTTGCCCATATACTTCGCAGTTTCTGGCAGAGGGTCAGTACTCAATGCATATTTGCTGAATGAGTGCATGCATGGATGGAAATCATTTTTCATAGGTGGTTCTTAAAGTGCAGTTCCAAATCAGTCCATGCATAATGATCATTTTTACATGAGCAGGCTGGATGGTGACTTATCTGCCTGAATGATGACTTCCCCAAATAGTTGCTACGGATTGTTGGTAAAAATGTCAGACAATTAAAAGGCTTTATATACTGGCAAAATCAAATATTTCTGTAGGTCATTATGAAGACTTCAGATTTTTTGTTTGTTTGTTTCTTGCTAGGGAAGAAATCGAGAGGAAGAGAGGAAGCAGGGTGCATGGGGCAGGGCTATTGGAGTGGAGGTCAGGAGAGCTGGAGCCCTGCTCTGCAGTCACCGAGCTGCAGGTGGCACTCTGGCAGCTGAGACAGCCTGTACAAAGAGCCCCTTCCATTTCTAAGCAGGGGTATGCTTCCTTGTGTTCTTCTAAGGCCTTTTCAATGCAAATAGGCTGGGATTCTAAACTTCACCAGGTGTTCTGTGGGCTGATCCAAAATACAAGTCAGATGAAAAAACTCTGTTACTTTGGACTTCCCCAGAGCATAGATTCTCTATATTACAGATTTAAAGCTGCTTTATAAAAGTCAGAAAATGAAGATTTACAAAATGAAGTGGAAGCTATGCTTCTTTTCCAGGGGCAAGGCCTTCAAAGGTTTTGTGTTCATGGTGTGAGAACAGCCTGAGAAGCTCTCACCTGTAAGTGGTCTTTAGCCAGAAGGGGCGGGAAATATGCTGTGACCTTGAGCTAATCCCCCAGCCCATCCTGTGGAAGGGCAGGAGCTCATTAAAGGTCTCTTCTAGGGCACACGTCCCACGGTTTATTTCCCTTACTGCTGAAATCAATGCATTATCCCTCTTCACACCACCGAGATGGTGGCACTGGATCCGAAGGCTCTGTATGACCAGCTGCCACTTCTTCCACTGCCTTTCTGTTATTGCTCTAGATTTGGTCGAATCCACCCTCTCTCCTTGATTGTTGCCAGTTCAAAGTCACTTGCTTCTGTTTCTTCTTCGTTGTTTTGTTTGTTTTTACTTTTATCCCTGTTTATAGGGGTGTGTTTTTTGGGTTTTTTTTAGATGATTGAGAATCATCTGATGAAATGCCAGGGCTCACTTATGTCATCTTCTAGCCATGAATCTTGGGATTCACACCCATCTCTTAGAATAAGAGAAATACATATGCATATATGTAAAATGTAAAACCCTTTAAAAGAAATTACTTACTTTCCTAAGTAAGTTGCTTGTTTTGAAATTGTCTTGATTTTTAATTTTCATGATTTTATCATGAAATGTATTTTGTTTTAAAAAAGGTTTGGCTCAGTGGTTAGAGCATCAGCCTGCGGACTGAAGGGTCCCAGGTTGGAGTCTGGTCAAGGGCACAGGCCTAGGTTGCGAGCTCAATCCCCAGGAGGGGACGTGCAGGAGGCAGCCAATCAATGATTCTCTCTCATCATTGATGTTTCTATCTCTCTCTCCCTCTCCCTTCCTCTCTGAAATCAATAAATATATATATATATTTTTAAAAGCACAAGCACTAAAAATTTAGTATTTGAAATTAACTATAAATGCCTATTATTTAATTCATAAAAGCCTATGACATTTTCAGTGATAAGCTATGAAGCTCACAGCATACAAGTTTCTGATAGATATTTTTGGACAAGGCATGTCAGCTGTTCTTAATATTATAAGCTTCCTTTTATGCTCTAGCACTTTCCTTTTTAGACTCGCTAGATATATTTACAGAAGATCAAATTTTCCCCTCAAGCTGTTTCAATTGCATCTTTGAAATGACTAATCTGACAGACCAGATAGGAGATTCTTATTTTTTCCATCTTAGCCAATGCTAAGCATGTTTTGTTTTGTTTTGTTTTGTTTTGTTTTTGTGAATTCTGAGAAATCTAGCAATAATAGACAAGAAATAAAGAGTTGTCCTAACCGGTTTGGCTCAGTGGATAGAGCGTCAGCCTGTGGACTGAAAGGTCCCAGGTTCGATTCCGGTCAAGGGCATGTGCCTTGGTTGCGGGCACATCCCCAGTTGGGGATGTGCAGGAGGCAGCTGATCGATGTTTCTCTCTCATCGATGTTTCTAACTCTTTCTCCCTCACCCTTCCTCTCTGTAAAAATCAATAAAATATATTTTTTTTAAAAAAGAAAGAAAGAGTCCATGTTCTCACTCTCAAGATGGCCATCCATATATATAAAAAGCCAGGGGCTGTCACAATAGAAACAACTGGACGGACAACCAAACAGGCTGCATGGGGTGACCAGGCCAGCAGGGGGGTTAGTGAGGGACAACCAGGCTGGCAGAGGGGGGCAGTTAGGAGCGACCAGGCTGGCAGGGAGGGGACAGTTAGGGGCAACCAGGCCAGTGACGGGGGGGGGGGGGGGGCAGTTAGAGGCAACCAGGCCAGCTGGGGTGGGCAGTTGGGGGTAATCAGGCTGGCAGGCAGAGGCAGTTAGGGGCAATCAGGCCAGCAGGGGTGGCTATTAGGGGTGACCAGGCCAGCAGGGGGGGCAGTGAAGGGCGATCAGGCTGGCAGGCAGAGGCGGTTAGGAGTGATCAGGCTGGCAGGGGGGGAAGTTAGGGGCAACCAGGCCAGCAGGAGGGGGCAGTTAGGGGCAATTAGGCTGGCAGGCAGGTGAGCGGTTAGGAGCCAGCAGTCCAGGATTGTGAGAGGGATGTCCGACTGCCAGTTTAGGCCCGATCTCCGGAATCGGGCCTAAACCGGCAGTAGGACATGCCCTGAAGGTCCCTGATTAGAGAGGGTGCAGGCTGGGCTGAGGGGACCCTCCTTCCTCCCATGCACGAATTTTGTGCACCGGGCCTTTAGTATATATATATTTCTAAATCCTCAACAGAGGATATTTTTTTTCCATTGATTCTGTTAGAGAGAGTGGAGGGGAGAGAGGAGAGGGAGAGAGAAAAAGAGAGACCTTGATGTGAGAGAGACACATCGATTGGTTGCCTCCCACATGCGCCCCGACCAGGGCCAGGGATCTAGCCTGAAACAGGAATGACTGGGAATTGAACCCATGACCTTTCAGTCCTCGGGCTGATGCTCTAACCATGGAGCCAAAGCAGCCAGGCAAGATGGCCATATTTTTGAGATTATCCTTTTTGCAAAGTGGCAGTCCATGCTTCCGCTTCAGTAACTTTGCTGTAATGGAAAGTCATACAAGTGTTGCCAGAACCAATACTTTAGATGCTTGCATCTGTCCCAGACAGCAGGATTCACGGTGGAAATACTGTATACCGTGTGTTTCTATTTGAAATGATCCGAGTTTCTTATTTGTAGTGATGCTGCAAGATGGTGTGATTCTGAGCCTACTTTCTCCCAAAGTGATACATAATTAAATTGCCTTGTATTTTGGAAGAATGTATTGTTTTATTTCTAAGGCATTGAAAAATTATTTCATTTCTCTGTATTTGTACCAAGAAGAAGGAACCAATTATCCATTTCTATTTCTTCTCTGTCACATTAGTTGCCAAGCTAATCTTCCTTGTGCCTCCAGTGGACATTTGTCTACCAGTTATTTATAGTGAGCTAAAGATCATTCTTCAGGAATTCCTGTCTGTGCTCCACATTTACACTGTAATAAGGCGGTCAGCTGGCAAGAAAGTTCAATGAGGAAGCCCCTCAAAAACTGGCTTCAGGATTTCCCACATTTTTAGCTGGTTAGAAATAGGGCTCAGGAAGTATTCTTTCTACGCTTGTCACCAACAACACATCAGGGATTTACAATAAATGCGGGCATCCTTGTGTGAATGGCAGTCAAGGTTCCTAAATGTAGACGGTGTGTGCAAGTGCACTTTCTGCTGTTGTTTCCATACCTCAAGCAAATCTTAAACCTGGCTGATGGGATGCTTCTTCCAGGAAACCCTCATTGCAACCAGATCTCTAAACTCCAGGGTGGATGTGTTAGGGAATTTAGAACAATTGTTCCTTCTTTGGAGGATGACTGGTTCCTCTTTCTGCTGACACCTCTAAGAGCAGGAAGAGAGTCATAACGAGAGAAGTAACACAATAGTGTGTTCTTTCCTGGCACAGCCCTTTCCCAAGCTTTTCCCATTTTTACCAACAACCATGCATCCTCCTTACTCTCAGACATCAATGTGGAAATAAGAAAATTGTCCTACTTGCAGGGCTCAGAGTTTGGTAAGAGGAAAACCTGCTTAACATGAAGTTTCCTAAAATAAAGTGCTTATGAAGGCAGATAAGTGGACTGAGATTTCTTATCTTCTTATTTTGTGAGGCATTGACATTTTGTCAGGAGTGCATGTTGAGCTAGTACATGGGGACATGGAAACTATTAACTACAACTTAGTTGTGAACTAGAGCTCCGTCTCTAATGTGACAGAAAAAAATGTGACGTTTAGAGATAAATGTATTACTTGTGATCAAGAAGATGTAGCCATGTTAGCCACTGGCAGCCATCTCACTACCATGAAGGAAGCCAGCCTGAGGGACAAAGCAACACAAGGAGGAAGGCAGAGCCAGTGCTGCAGGGAAATGGAGCCAGAGCCCTGTTCAAGCCATGCTGGAGACCAAAACACTGTTCATTGCACAAGACAATAAGACACCTTGGATGTGTAAGCCACTCTGCACATTCTGTTACTTCCAACCAAATATATCCCAATGGACTCGGAATTTGATCTCAGATTAAGGTGTTGAAAGTAACAGACCAAAAAGTGAGGAAGTTGCTGAGTGAAAATTAGGTAAAGACAGTGAACACACTTTTATTCTCGGCTGAGAAATTGACAATCATTGTGGTGGCAAAATAATTGGTTAAACACAGAGATTGTGACCAGGTGCCTACTGAGGCTACAGCACTAGAAAACCTGGTAAGAGAAACCAATAGGTCAGAATGCCTTGTGCTCTTCAATATAATCCTTGAATAAAAAGGCAAGTTTAGTTGTCTGCTCTTCACTTCTAGGCCAGCTCTGCAGAGGATCCCTGGACACCACTTTGTACCCGGCACAGTTGCATTTTAGATTCACAGCTCTTGTTACTCTATTCCTTTTTGCTAAGACATAGGCAAACCCATTATGGTTTTCACGTAGGATTTGAACCACTTTCTTGAGAATGAACTCCATCCCTGGCTAGTGTGGCTCAGTTGATTGAGCATCATTCCATGCACTGAGAGGTTGCCAGTTCAATTCCCAGTCAGGGCACATGCCCAGGTTGCGGGCTGGATCCCAAGTAGGGGGTATGTGGAAAGCAGCCGATCTATGTTTCTCTCTCATCTCTCTCTCTCTCTCTCCCCCTTCCACTCTCTCTAAAATCAATCAAAACATTTTTTTAAAAAAAGAATGAACTCAAGTATTAGAACAGTTCATGTATAAATCTGGGTTAATTTAGAATGCCCAAACACATATTCAACTAAAAAGAAAGTAAAACGGGTTATGGGGAAGATGGAGTCAGAGCGGCACTTAAAAATCTTCCAAGGCAGAGAGAGGCCCAGCCTCTGGTTCTGTGTCTGTGAAGTGTGAAGAGGCATACAGAAGACGGCCTGGGGGGCATCAGGGAAAATGCTTTAGTCCTTCTCAAAAGAAATTCTGGGCAATTCCAAAAGAGAAAAAGCAGAAGGAGGGAAATTTGGACAAGAAAACATAAATAACTCAGAAGTCTCAGTAAACAATATTAGACTTGGTGGTTCAAGCTTATAACTCTCCCTCCAAATGCCATTCTTTGGGACCATCCATGGAGCTATGTCTTAAAACCCAGCCTCTCCCCATCACAATGCCCTTTTTGACTTAGATGTCACAACTAAGCAAGGTACGGTCTGACAGCACCCCGGTTGTGACAGCAGATTAACCACTAAACCGCCCCTGCTGGATTGGATACAGCGGGAGTTCAGTACATGGACAACCCGTCTAACTTGCTCAAGGCTCCGTGCAAGGGTATCCCGGGGTCTCAGAACAGCTCTCGCTTCTCACCCAGGCAGTTATCCTGTTTCTCAAACTGTGTAACGGCCCAGCAATTTAACCAGATGATAAATACAAATTACACTTTTAGCTGTTCCAAACTTTCTTTATTATGAGCACTGGGGTGGAGCCAACTTAAGGGAACAAACATTCAAGGGAAGAACTATTGTATTGTCATTGCGCACAAAAAACAGGTGGATGCAAATTCCTCACCTCATTGCTTTGTTTGGTTTATCTTGTTTCCTCTCATCCAGACCTCCCTCTTCCCATAACCTGTTTTGTATGCTGCTGGTAGATCCAGCTCCTCTTCCCCAAAGAAAGCTAAATTGTTTTTGGATAAAAATGTCATCTGCCTCCCTCAGAATGGAAAATTCAATCATACAAATGACTGTACAAATGACTGTGGAGCCTGGTTCTCCATTTCCGATGTGGCGTCACTTAGCACGAGATGTTCTGCAGCAGCTGTTGTGCATTCGGATGGAGGCTGAAGGCCGACCCACCAATCACAGCGGAGGACACCAAAGCTGCTGCTCCCGCCGGCCCGCCCACAAATCACTCCAGGCTGGAGAAAGTTAATTGTTAAGAGCAGCTAAGAGAGCTGCATTTGGGTGCACCAAACTTAGAGTACAGGCCAGAGACATCAAATAGAAACAGTGACTTGCAGTGAGTGTGGTCTGGAGACAAGTCCCTCAGCCAACTGTGGCATCCCCTGTGAGGTTAAGGCATGGAGGGTCTGAGAGCCGTAAAAGGGAGGGGCCACGAGGCTAGGAGACATGTCAGCTGGCTTCCACTGGGTTTCTACCACTGAATGCTCACTGGGTATTTCCCTGGAATTACTGCTCCTCTCTGACATGATTTTATGATCCATCTCTTTTAGTAGATGCAGTTTAAAGGCAATTTTAGTTTGTGAATACCCATATTATTCAGACTCAAGATTGGAAGGAAAGGGGCTAATTGTTAAAGACACCTGCCAAGGAAAAATTCAGTGGGGATTTTCAAAAAATTCATCCTAATGTGCTTCGATAACTGTTTTTCCCACAAGAATGGGAGCAATAAATTAAAGTGCATTAGGTTCCTCATTCGGCATCCACAAAGATGGTGAAAAAGGGAAACTCAGTGTCCATTTGGGGCCAGGACTCAGTGGGAGGGGTTTTCATATACTTCATCTTATATAGGCCTAGAAAGCCCTGTTAAGTAGGAGTTCTTATTTCCATTTGCACAGGTAAGGATATCGAAGCTGACAATATTTAAAGTGCCCAAATTTCCACACAGAGAGTGAGTGAACTAGAATTTGATCTGTCTGCCTCTAGGCTCTTTGCATTACATATTTCAATTTGGGATATATGACTTGAAAAAAGTAGATTTCAGTAAATCTTTCCCACCTTGGGCCTCCTCAACATTTAGAGAAAGTAATATATGGGAATAGTATGCCTTCCCAGAGCAAATTACTCATACCTAGAGAATAATTTCTCCCTTGTATTTCCTCTTCCACAACTCTCTCTTCCCTTTTCCTATTTGCATAAGCATGGGAATTTGTAATAGAGTAAGACAGTTTTCCTAGGAAAAAATGTGATCATTCCCACCAAAAAATACTGAAGTAATAGTCCAAAAGGTTTGATATAATTTCTTCCTTTATCAAAAGGTATCCTTTCAAAACACAAATCTTCTCTAATAAAATGGTAATATGCAAATTAACCATCACTCCGCTACATAAGCCACGCCCACCAGCCAAGCCACGCCCACCAGCCAATCAGGGCGAGTATGCAAATTAACCCAAACCAAGATGGCTACAGCCACAGAGAGCAAGGTTTCCCAGGTAACAGAGCAAGCCAAGCTTTCCATAGCCGTTGCAGGCCTAAGCCTCCACTCAAGCTACAAAGTTTCAATTATAGAAGGTAAACAAATTCAAACAAATGGCAGCAGAATGGAGCTTGAGAGAGCAGGCCAGGGTTGCCGGTGGCAACAGGGGAAGCAAAGCTTTAAAGCACACCCTGGCCGGGCCCACCCGCTTAAGGCAACAAAGTTTCAACTGTAGAAGGTGAATTAACTGCCACAGAGATGGCTGCCGCCCCGGAGGGAACAGCAGGCTTGGCTCGGCTCCAGGCTACAAAGTTTCAATTGTAGAAGGAAAATAAATCCCAGATACCAGGGCCTCCACTTAGGTTGCCAGGGGGCGTGGCCCGCCTGCAAACCACCACAGGCCCCTCACTCAGGCCACCCCACGCCCCAAGAGAACCCCACCCTGATCCGGGACACCCTTCAGGGCAAACCAGCTGGTCCCCACCAGTGCACCAGGCCTCTATCTTATCTAATAAAAGAGTAATATACAGATTGATCATCACTGCAACACACAATATAGCTGCCCCCATGTGGTCAAAGATCCTGCCCCCATGTGGACACAAGATGGCCACTACAAGATGGCCAGCAGGAAAGGGCAGTTGGGAGGCACCCAGCCTGCAAGGGAGGGCAGTTGAGAGGGACCAGGCTTGCAAGGGAGGGCAATTGGAGGTGATCAACCCTGCAGGAGAGGGCAGTTAGGGGTGACCAGGCTGGCAGAGGAGGGAAGTTGGGGGCAAACAGGCTGGCAGGGGAGCAGTTAAGCATCAACCAGGCTGGCAGCGGAGTGGTTAGGGGGTGATCAGGCTGGCAGGCAGAAGCGCTTAGGGGCAATCAGGAAGGCAGGCAGGCAAGCAGTTGGGAGCCAGCAGTCCTGGATTGTGAGAGGGATGTCCGACTGCCCGTTTAGGCCCGATCCCACCAGGATCGGGCCTAAACGGGCAGTCGGACATCCCTCCAGGGGTCCCAGATTGGAGAGGGTACAGGCTGGGTTGAGGGACAAACCCCCGCCGTGCACGAATTTCGTGCACCGGGCTTCTAGTACAAAAATAAAATAAAAAATAAACACACACACACACACACCCCTCTGAAAAATTCTGTGTGTCCTCAGCTGGCTGGTGAGCTCCTTATGGAAAGAAATCTTTAGTCTTAAACTTCATCATGGCCTTGGCCAGTATTCTCAATGGTTAGAGCCTCGACCAACTGACTGAAGGGCCTCAGGTTCAATTCCCAGTCAAGGGCATGTACCTGGTTGCAGGTTCCCCAGCCCACTAGGGGCTTTGTGGGAGGCAACCAATCAATGTGTCTCTCTCACTCATCTCTCTCTCTCTCCTTCCCACTTCCCTTCCACTCTCTCTAGAAATCAATGGAGAAAATATCCTCAGGTAAGGATTAAATAAATAAATAAATAAATATTCAAATAAATGTACCCTGAAGGGAATATCATGGAAGCAGGGGGACAGTCTGTAAATCCCTCTATCCCCTCTATGCATACTTCTTCAGAGAATCAGAGAGAGGTGTTAAGACCCTGGGTTGTGCCACTGGGTCAGTTTCAGCAAATCTCTGACCCAACTTTACTTCCTTTTAGGGAGAAAACCAGGGGGTGATATTGTTTTCCCTCTACAGCTCTGGAACTTGCTTTGATCAACTATCTCAAATCAATACAAGGAAGGTCAGTCTCTTGGGTTTTTTAAAGCTAAAATGTGCCTGAGAAAGGTTGCTAGCATATTGAGCCAGCATTTTAAAATTTCTTCCTTTGAATTCAAGAAACCTCCTGAGGTCTTTTCACTACATTATCACACAGCCCCCTTAGTGGGCTTGTGGTTGGGCTGGTTAAAAGCAAATCTGAGCACTGTCTCCTTTAATGTATCTGCTCTAGGCTGGGAGACTCTTCGTAATTGTTGTATTTCCAGATCTTTTTGGTCTCTTCTGGTTTGGAAATGGGAATGCACAGCAGCAATGTGGCAATCAAAGTGGGGAAGGTGATCATTTACATTCTAACACACACAGAGACTTCGTAGTCAAGGTTACTTATAAATCAAATAGATGTCATTTCATAAACACCTCCAAACAACTGTACTCCATTACCGAAATGGGAAGCAGTGCTGTTAATGGGTATCTAAGGACTAAAATCAATTTAACTTACAGGCACTCAGCTGCTACAACAGTTGTGAACATGTCTGAATGTTAATAAACACTGATTAGTATTAATATCATACAAGACCTTACATGTGGCTGGCATGAAATTCCCAATCTAATGGACGGAGAAGCCTGTTGACAAAGATTTATTCTCTTTATTCCCTTGTCTAAAGAAATGTTCTGTAGGTTTGACAGTATTAACATTAGTTTCACAAAGATATTAAGGCATTTCTTGAATTTTAGAGACTATAATACTCTCATGAAAAGGAAGTTGAACACTCATTTGTCACTCAAAGACAACACTGAAATGATACCGAGCAAATCCATGAGCAGCAAGTGGAATGTGAAAATTAGGAGGAAAGACAGTGAAGATATGCAGATCATGGTAATATAGAACAGCTGGGGAATGAGGGGCTGTTTCCCAGAGAAGTTGACAGCAGCCATGACTTGAATAGCAAGCGATAATATTGGAAGATGGCTCCACTTTGGTTTCCTTTCAACGTGTGTGTAAAGGATCACCATGAAGGGAAGTGAAACGTATTGATTGGAATTGCAAGTTTCATGTGAACCCTGAATTCTGATTTCTTCCTATTTTCTCAATCACCATTAATTGCCTCGACTACCCTGTGATACAAAATGACTGGATTCAGAGTAAAGAGATAAGGGTAGGATTAATATGGGTCAGTGGATTTTACTTGAATAGTATCTATCATCAGGATAGTTATATGTTTTAATATTTTTATTGAGGTATAATTGACATAAAATTTACATATATATTGTGAAATGATCACTATAGTCAAGCCAGTAAAATACCCATCATCTCATATAGTCAGAATTTCTTTTCTTTCTCTCTCTCTCTCTCTCTCTCTCTCTCTCTCTCTCTCTCTCTCTCTCTTTAATGTGGCAAGAACACTTAAGCAAATTTCAGGTATATAATGGAGTATTGCTAACTATAGTCACCATGGTGAACATTAGATCTCCAGACCCAGTTATCACAAAGGGGATACTGTAGTGCAGTGGGTGAAGAAAGATCTTTTCAATAATAGGTTTTGGGTAAATTGGATATCCATATGAAGATAAAAAGAATCTGTACACTCCCCTAAACAGATACAAAAGTAAATTCTAAGAGAGTTGCAAATTCAAATGTGAAAGGTTCAAGTTTCTAGAACAGAACAGCGGAGAATATTTTCATGACTGTGGCACAGGCAAATTCTTAAACAAGACACACAAAACATTTAACTATCAAACATTTCTATTTTTGAAAGAAAAAAAAGGACCAATTGGACTATAAGATTAAGAACTGTATCACAGCTCATGGTCTGAGAGAAGATATTTGTAATACAGATACCAACCAAGACATGGGAACATGTTTCTGCACCGCAAAGGAAACACAAAACCAAAAGACAACATACTGAATAGGAAAATATATTTGCAAATGATATATCCTATATAATAAAGAGGTAATATGCAAATTGACCATCACTCCAACACACAAGATGGCCACCCCATGTGGACACAAGATGGCCACCACAAGATGGCCAGCAGGGGAGGGCAGTTGTGGGCATTCAGGCCAGCAGGGGAGGGCAGTTGTGGGCATTCAGGCCAGCAGGGGAGGGCAGTTGGGAGGGACCAGGCCTGCAAGGGAGGGCTGTTAAGGGTGACCAGGCCAGCAGGGGAGGGCAGTTAGGGGCAACCAGGCCAGCAGGATCGGGTCTAAACCGGCAGTCGGACATCCCCCAAGGGGTCCCAGATTGGAGAGGGTGCAGGCTGGGCTGAGGGGACCCCCCCATGCACGAATTCCGTGCACCAGGCCTCTAGTATTGTAATAACTTTGCAAGGTAACAGATGGTTACTAGATTTAGTCTGGTGATCACATCATAAGATATATAAATGATAAATCCCTATATTGTACACCTGAAACTAATATAATATTGTATGCCAACTATACTTAAATAAAAAATAAAACAGATCAATAAGAAAAAGAATGAATGAATGTACAAAGGGCCAATAAACATATGAGAATATTCAGCCACATTGGCCACACACAAAAAAATGCCACACTGAATTAAATAATCTGGTAAAAAAAAGTATGATTCTGTCATCTTTTGGGACATTTAGTAATTGTATGTTCTCTCTTCCATGTCTCTCTGTCAGCACATATGGCCAATTAGCCAACTGTGACAGGAAGGTCTCATGTTAGTAGTACACAGGTAAGGAAAGTTGCTTCTATCTCCTTCTTGGCTCACGTGTGTAACCATTCCTCCTCCTGCCCACTCTATTAACTCAGAGGCAGGGTCTACATAGTACATGTAACTTTGTTTTTTTTATGTGGGCTTCTTGTGTCCTAGTAACACTCTGTCTCCTTATTGAGTGCTGATTATACAGGTGTGCTCAATTTGTAAAAACTTATCCAACTGCGCACTCATGATTTGTTTACTTCTCTGTATAAATGTTATACATCTGTTATAGCTGTTACATTTCAATAAAAAGTTTTAAATATCAAATGACACCTGAAATTAAATGTTAACAGGTCCTTATTCTCTGCTATAACCTTAAGAAACGTTGAAAGATTATTAACACCATGGATACATATGTACACTATACCTAGTTGTTAAATTTTGCCACATTTGTTTTCTTCCTTCACCCACATACACGTGCTTTGTCTAAAGCAGTTACGAGTAAGTTTTAGACATTACTACACTTCATTTCTTAATTTTTCATTATCTCCTAAGAACAAGGACATATCATAAGCACCACATAACCACAATTCTGTTGAACTTAAAAATATAGGAACCAAGCCAATGCCTTTCAGATTAATACATCTTCCAGAGCATTGGGTTTTAGTCATTTGTTTAAGTGAGAAATCCCCTGTAGTCAAAACGATCTTTGAAAATTGCTAAAATGGTTTGTGTATGTAACTTTAAATAGTAATTCTAAAGTTTGAGGACTACTAAGTTAGTCTTTAAAAAAGGGAGGGGGATGAAAATCAGCTCTAAATGCAGATGTCTTGGCATTAAAATCATTCAGCCTTTAAGAGAATCATCAGATCTCTAAATGCAATGAAGGGAAGATAAAGATTTTAAACTGTCTTTGCTTATCTTCAGATTAGATTCACGTTTTAACAGCAGTAAGCACAGTTATTTTCACATTTGTTAATTTGTGTGTTCTGAGGAATAAATGAGCTATATATGTGAAAGCACTTAGCCCAGGGCCTACCACATAGTTGGTTCTCAATAAATACTAGGTGTAACAGTTAATAATGCGGATTTTTTTCAATAGATGGAGTTACACATATGTTGATATATATGCGATTTGATATGTATGCTATTTTGTTGTATTGACATCAAGCTTCAAAACTTCATATATCAAATTTGCTGAAGGTGTTAACATCATAGATATTTTTACACTTAAAATGTCAAATTTCGTGCCATAAAAAGAGCATTTGTGGGAAGTTTTAATTCATTATTTTATTTTAAAGAAAAAATTATCGTATACTTCAGAAAGCTTATGGTGAACATGCTCCATCTCAGGATACTTGTGAATGCTGGTTTAAATTCTTTTAAAGTGATGATTTTGATGTGAAAGACAAAGAACGTCCAGGTCAACCAAAAAAGTTTGAAGACCAACAATTACAAGCATTATTGGATGAAGATGCGTGTCAAACTCAAAAACAACTTGCAGAAAGATTAAACATTGCTCAGCAAACAATTTCAGATCATTTACAAGCAATAGGAAAGATTTTAAAGGAAGGGAAGTGGGTGCCACATCAACTGAACGAAAGACAAATGGAAAACCGAAAAGTCATCAGTAAAATGTTGCTTCAACAGCACGAAAGTCTTTTTTTCATCGCGTGGTGATGAAAAGTGGATTTATTTTGAGAATCCCAAATGCACAAAATCATGGGTTGATTCAGGTCAACCATCAACATCGACTGCAAGGCCAAATCGCTTCAGAAAGAAGACAATGCTCTGCGTTTGGTGGGATAGGGAAGGTGTGGTGTATTATGGTGAAACGGTTAATACTAATTGGTACCGACAACAAATAATCAATTTGAACCACGCGTTGATCGTGAAACCAGAATGTTCCAGAAGACATGGCAAAGTAATTTTGCTTCATGATGATGCACCATCACACACTTCAAAACCAGTTAAAGACACCTTAAAAGATGCCTGGGAAGTATTAACCCACCCACTGTATTCCCCAGACCTTGCTCCTTCAGATTACTACATGTTCTGATCGATGGCACACGCACTTTCTGAGCAGCACTTAAAACGTACAAAGAAGTGGAAAATTGGGTCTCTGAATGGTTTGCCTCAAAACAAGGAAAGTTCTATTGGGACGGTATCCACAAGTTACCTGAAAGATGGGGAAATGTGTAGCTAGCGATGGACATTACTTTGAATAAAGCACTTTTGATGTTTCTCTTGAAATTATCATGTTTTCTTTTATTACAAAATCGGCCATTATTAACCGTACACCTAGTAAATATGAACTGCTTTTGAGTCTAAGATTTGCTCGTTCAGATCCAAATGCACATTAATTTTTTAAAGTAATAGAGAAATACTGCAGCCTGTCATTTTATTATTATTTTAATCATCACCTAGGAATATGTTTATTGATGAGAGAGAGAGAGAGAGAGAGAGAGAGAGAGAGAGAGAGAGAGAGAGAAACATCTACTCATTGCCCCACTTATTTACGCATTCATTGGTAGATTCTTGGTGTGTGCCCTGACCAGCAATTGAATGCGCAACCTTGGCATATTGGGATGACACTACAACCAACTGAGCTACCCAGCCAGGGCCAACCCCTTCTTCTTAATTTCACTCACTTGGGTATTAATTAGTGTAGTAGGGTGTGTTTTCCTCTGTACATGTTAGGGGCTTAATTAAAATTAACCCCTAAGAGAAAATAGAGCCTGTTTAGAGAAGTGCTCTTCTTTAAGTATTTTTATTATCAATTTTATAAGTCAATTTCAAATATGTTCTCTTTAATAAAAACACATACAATGCAGAAGATAAAGTAAAAGAGCGTAATCCTTACCACTTCCCCCATATTCCAACCCACTCTCCAGAGACAGCCATCTACTCTTAAAAGTTTTCTGTGTATCTTTCCAGAACTTTACATTTTTGTTCATATATGTATATACTCATACAAAATATGGTATTGTTTTCTTTGCTTTTGTATAACAATACTGAAGTCTTATAACAATAGATTATAGTTTAATTTGCCTTTTTCACTTAGTGATGTATCTTGGTTAAACTTTCCCTAACCATGTTCCCCTCATTTTTAAAAACTTGCTCATGCAATATTTTATAGTAATAAATGCATAATATAATCTATTTAGTATGAACTATTTGATGGATATTTAGTTGTTTCTAGTTTTTCACTACGACAAATAATACTTCAAACAAAATTATTGTTCTTGTCTCCTTGTGCAACTTATGGGTATTTTTCTAGGAAAGATATCTGAAAGTGGACTTTCTAGGTAACAAGTAAAATAAAAATATTTTACTAGATTACAGGACAAAACTATCCTCTCATAAAGGTTTGATCATTGCACCCAAGAATGCAGGAAAATACATGTCTCTTATACTCTTTCCTCAGCAGATATCGCCCTCAATTTCTGCAAATAAGATAAAAAATAAATTATATGTATCTATTTTAACATGCACTGCTCTCATGTCTAAAGAAGGAGACAATTTTAAATTATATTAATTAGACATTCTTGTATTTTTTTCCGTGTAATGCTTGTTTTCTTATGCGTTTTAAAGTTTGAATGTTTGTCTTTTTCTTAATGATTTGTAAGAATTCATATTATGTTTTACATTGTTTTGGGTTATACGTCACTAATCTTTTAACTTTAAGATGTCATTTTGTTTTTCAGAACTTGCAATGTGCTTTTATTGATTTTAGAGAGAGAGGCAGGAAGAGGGAGAGAGAGATAGAAACATTGATGTGAGAGAAAAACATCAGTCAGGACCAAACCCACAACAGGGGTATGTGCCCTGACTGGGAATTGAACTAGTGATCTTCCAAGGCTAGGATGACGGTCAACCAGCTGAGCCACACCAGCCAAGAGATAAGATGGCTTAGGTGAGCCCATGATTTAAGAGAGAGATTTTAAAGAATCCGATTTTGAAAGGGACATGCAAGTATTGAGGTCAAACAATATATACAGCTTATAGACACACAAATATATATACACAAGTTAACTATGCAATTCAGAACAAGGTGTCAGACTTGAACTAAACTCATAGTAGACTTGTATGCTAAACACATATAAGAGACCAGAGCATAAATTCGGTCCCTGAGAGAGTAATAATAACTGACATAAAGGACAGGGGGGAACCATTTCACATGTTCTTTCAGCACAAAGTATAGTAAAGGGGCTTAGAGGAAAAATGTTTCAGAGAAAGCCAGGACTTGCAAAACGGGCCAGGTGAAAAGAATATTAATTCTAATATACAAGGCAAGCATTCAAGGGTGAAGGTCTAGAGATTGCAATCCATCCTTCTCTATGCCAAATTGAGTGCCATCCATACCATGCCAAGAAAATGTTTTATTTAGGGCCATGAACTCATGAAAAATTGAGTAGCATCTATAAATTTTATTCACTCCTTTTTCCAGATCATTAAGGGTATTAAACTCGGCCAGACACAACATGGACCCTTACAACACACCAGTACACATTGCCTTAGAGTTAATTATGCTATCATTAATCATTTGCCCATTGTTTATAATCACCCAAGCATTTTTAATATAACTAGGTTCTTATTCAAGCCGGTTTTAAATTAATTTTGCAAATAAGATTTGGAGGGTTCAGATACAATGATCTGTTGACACCTACATTCATCAATTAGGTAGTGTTCTCCCTCCCTTCTCTTTGGGAGTTTTTCTGGTAGGATGTACCCTCTGCAGATCCAGCTTTATGTTAGACACAGCTCCTCTCTGCTCCAATTGTTTACAACCTTTCTCTTTCAATAGCTGCACCATGACTTTTTAATATGTTGACATAAGAACAAATAAATGACATTGACCCGAATCACACTTTTTTCTTAAAAATTGATTACATATCTGTTTTGTTCCTTTTCACTTTTTACCCATCCTGCTCCTACCTTTGTTTCAGCAGTGTGCCCTAGTTCTCCACTGGCAGTAATTTGTTGATGTATTTCTTTTAACACCATTTAGGGCCTTATATGCCTGAATGTATGTCCCGCACAGTGCCAATTTGGATGTATTACATATTTTATAATGTTCTCAGACTACATTTTGAAACGAGTTATTTTTCTTGTGTGTGTGTTTTCCTGACTTTACAACAGTTCTGTACCTTCCTTCTTAAATAAGTTATACATCTATGCATTTATTACAGGTTCTATTTTTCTGGGTTTGACCCTTTTCCAGCTCTCTGATTCTTTTCTTAATTTTTAACTAATAAAACCCAAGTCTTATATGTACATACTTTAGAAGCAAATAGTTCTCCAGTGTTTGTAATAAAAAAGAGTAGCCCTCCATCCCTATTCCATCATGTACTTCTCCAAGAGACAACAGATTTCAACTCTTAGCTGAATATTTTGGTATTTACCTCCATGACTCAAAATAATGTGCTTGAATTTCTACTATTGATTTTTATTTTAGACACTAGAGGCCCAGTGCATAAAACTTGTGCACTGGGGGGGGGGGGGTTGTCCCTCAGCCCAGCCTGCACCCTCTCCAATCTGGGACCCCTCGGGGGATGTTTGACTGCTGCAGGGATTGGGTCTAAACCGGCAGTCGGACATCCCTTTCACAATCCGGGACTGCTGGCTCCTAACCACTTGCTTGCCTGATTGCCCCTAACCACTTCTGCCTGCCAGCCTGATTGCCCTCTAATCGCTCCCCTGCCAGCCTGATTGACATCTAACTGCTCCCCTGCCAGCCTGATCACCCCCAGCTGCCCTCCCCTGCCAGCCAGATTGCACCCAACTGCCCTCCCCTGCTGGCCTGGTCACCCCCAACTGCCCTCCCCTGCTGGCCTGATGGTCCCCAACTGCCCTCCCCTGATCTTGTGATGACATGGGGGTGGCCATCTTGTGATGACGCGAAGGTGAGATGCCACCTAAGCTTTTATTAGTATAGATTGTCTCTGAGCAAAACCCTCCACTATGAAAGATGGGGGTTTACTACCATACATGTGTTCCCTTTCCTTTATTTCATCCCCCCAATATGATTTATCATCATTTTTATTAGGTTAATATCAGGGTTTATTATGTAAGTGCTCTCCATAGCTGAAATAAATGGTAAACTATAAAAACTTTTCCTTTCTGCTTAACATTTTATTTTCTCTGTTATCTCAATTATTATTAAACCTTTAAGTATAATATGTTCTAATGGCTCAGCATGTTTGACCAAACTGCATATTCAAAACAAACTCGGTTTTCAGGGTTAAACTGATTTATGAGGAAAATGTCATGTGGTTTATAAGGAGGACAGAATGATGAGCCTAATAAAAGGGTATCTTCTTAAACTGAGATTTCTTAACCCAGTTATCGAGAAATAATTCAAACTTCCCCCACCCCCAATTCTTCTCACTTACAAAATGAATTTAGATATTCTCAGTTTATAGATTTATTATTTTGGAAAAAAATGTATTTCCTTATTCGTACCCAAAGGATTGTTTTTAACCTGGCATACAGCAGGGAATTAATTCGGAGTCTCATGGTGAATGTATTTTGGAATTTGTAAAGTAAATTGTTTGTGTGGAAGTAAAACTCTCCTCAAGGGCATCCAGTTTTCTGTGGCTTCTACACATTAGTTCAAATATCAAGGAATAGTGATTCTTTCTTATGATTATCTTACTCCCTGATTTTGAATCTCAGTCATTTTCATTCATAGTCAACTCTTTGTCCCACTATTGAGCCAACTTAGAATTCTAGACTTCACTGGGAAGATTTACCAGTCTTTTTAAAAATATGCATAAAGATGCCCTGGCTGGTGTGGGTCGGTTGGTTGGCGCATCCTTCCAGGCACTGAACAGTCACGGGTTCAGTTCCCTGGTTGTGGGTTCAATTCCTGATTGGGGCGCGTACAGGAGGCAAGCAATCAATGTTTCTCTCTCTTTCCCTCTCCCTTTTTCTCTAAAATCAATAAAAACATGTCCTTGTGAGGATTAAAAATAAATCATAAAGATTTGTAGTTGGAAATTCTTTCTTCCTCCATGTTGAGGTCGCTGTGACGGGGAGGGAAGCTACGTTAGCATTCACTGTGTGCCAGCACTTCTCTGCCTAGATGAATGTACTAGTAAGTCTATTGCTATTATGACGAATTTTATTATCAGCATTTTTGCCATCTGCATGGTTTTTGCACTTGTGCTGATTGCTTTTCTCAGCTTCAAATTTCAGCCTTCATTTCAAATTGGCGATGCAAAGATGTGAGTCACTGTGGCTTAGCAGTGCGAATAATAGCCCCTCAAATAGGATCCCTGGGCGCTCTCTGCTGGAGCAGGGGCTTTGCTCGCCGCAATGGACATGCAGCCTATGCTTTGTGGGAAGTCAAGAGGAGGAGAGGGTTTGAAAAACAGTTTAGATTAGGGATCTTTTAATTGGGGTTGTTACTCATAAGGAGAATGTTTTCAGCCTGGTGGTCTGTGAGTCAATGCAGCTTTGCTGTTGTTTTGAATAATTCAATTTTGTTTAATACAAATTATTTAATTCAATACATTGACTGAGTCTCAATCTGTCCTAGGTACTTCAGACTTAGGATGCTCTGAGGGCATAAACAGGAGTCTCTGCCTTGCGTTCACTCAGCTGACCAGGTAAACTCTCGCCTAAATTAGAGGCCTCTAGCCATTCTCACAGTGAGATGGCCTGCAGGAGGTCCTGGGGGACACACAAAAAAAATATATAAGTCAGACTATAGATAATTAACTTCTATCTTCAGGATGCTTCCCACTACTTCTGGAGCAGGGGAGCAAGCCCTCCCACATGAAGGCTCTGGTGGTCCACGTTTATGGTATGCTTGGGGGTTCAGACTGTTTCTGAAGTTACACCACATTAATGTCACTTGCAGTTCAATGATTTTACACATAACTAGTCCTCTCTTCCTCAGACCCTGTCATTTTGCAAGCAGGTAATTTCTGTGGGAACCATGTACCATATTCAAAAGCAGCCTTCAGCTTTCATAAATCCTATAGACATATTTCTGATGGGTATGGGCCGCTTCTTCAGAATTTGAAAATATCACAAAGGTGAAACACTTTCTTCCAAAATGCACCTTTTAAATATACTTTGCATCACATTCTGAAAACAGATTCAAAGTATATTGTTTACTCAAGTGACATTGGTAGGAAGGTTACTGACATATACACTATTCTTTATTTCTTTTTTTTGTACACTGTAAAGTGGGAGCCTTGCTGGGGCTTCTCTCTTTCCATTTTGGTTAATCCATCTAATTTCCACTTTGGCTTAGTGATTACCTGATTAGCCCAGCAGGTGTTACCATGTACCACACAACCTTTTCATAGCAGCCAGTGTCAAAAATGCATCTATTCTTGTATGCACCCAATAGGCCTCATGGATTTTTATTTAGTCAACATTTTTTAAACCACAAATTACAATTATTATTCTTTTGCTAAAATTGGATCACATTTCACCAGTGTGAGCCCCTTCAAGCTGGTTCTTGTGTTCTTTTAATATACCTCTATTAATTTTTGACTATTTTCTTTCTGGCAAGACAACTTGTACTTTACCTGCCCTAAATCTAGAATCAGCTATTTCTCCAATTAGCCCTAATTTCTGTTGGTGAGAAATAATATAGAAGCCAAGATCTGAGTACTAAACATATTCATTGATATGCTCATTGATACTGGTCATTTTTTCTCAGTGAACCAAGCTAGAAATTGTACATATTTTAAAATCATGGATTCACTTTAAAATTTTCAACTTAAGTATAACATTACAGAACTTTATCCTTAATTCCTTTGACTTTTATATTTATACTAGAGGCCCGATGCACAAAATTCGTGCAAGGGGCTCAGCCCTCGCAACCGTGGCAGCTTGCCTCGGCCCTCCCAGCCCCAGCTTCATCTGGAAGGTCGTCTAGAAGGACATCTGGAAGGTCGTTCAGCTGTCTGGTCTAATTAGCATATTATGCTTTTATTATTATAGATTTCCTTTACGTTGAAAATTGTTGTTTATAATTACACTAGAGGCCCGGTGCACAAAATCTGTGCACGGGGTGGCAGGGGGAATCCCCCTCAGCCCAGCCTGCACCCTCTCCAATCGAGGACCCCTTGGGGGAGGTCTGACTGCCAGTTTAGGTCCCATTCACAGGGCAGCAACAGTTAGACATCCCTCTCGCAATCCGGGACTGCTGGCTCCTAACTGCTTGCCTGCCTGCTGGCCTAATCGCTATCTAACTGCTCCCCTGATGGCCCCCAATTGTCCTGCCCTGCTGGCCTGATGGCCCCCCAACTGCCCTCCCCTGCCCACCTGATTGCCCCTAACCACCTCTGCCTCAGCCCCCACCACCGTGGCTTTGTCTGGAAGGAAGTTGGATGTCCAGAAGATGTCCGGTCACCTAGTCTAATTAGCATATTACCCTTTTATTAATATAGATAGATATATATATACACACACATATAAATATATAATAGTTCAGAGTTACAAGACCAATATTACTAACAATGAAATAAAATAAAAGCAAAGTTTAAAATTTCTTTTCAATTCTTTTTCCTATGGATATACTATAGTTTATAGTTTGTAAGTATGTATAGTAAGCGTTTTATGTACTAAAGCACTTAAGTAATTCTTCTGTTAGTTACTGATTTGACATATAGTTAAATTCATTCAATTCACTTTATTTCCAATTTTTAAAATTTTTATTTTATTTTTGAATACATAAAACATTTATTTGGTTCAAAAGTCAAAATAAGTAAGGTATATTAGAGAAATCTCCTTTTTATCTCTATTCTGTCTAACCCGTAGACCCCCATTAAAAATGATTTATTAGTTTCTGACTTGTGCTAGCTCTCTAATATTTAGCAAATATGTATATATTATTCTTATACAGTATATATGCACCCTGTTTTACAGTCTCCTTTTTTCTTGACAATATATCATGGAGATCACTTTATATGAGTTACTATTGATCTTCTTAATTCTCTTTTAATAGTAAGATAAAATAATCCTTTTTCCTAAGGATATATTAGAGTTTATACAATCAACCCCTGTTAAGGGAGAGAGAGATAGAAACATCAATGATGAAAGAGAATCATTGATCGGCTGCCTCCTACATACCCCACACTGGGGATCAAGCCCACAACCTGAGCATGAGCCCTAACTGGGAATTAAACCATGACCTCCTGGTTCATAGTTTGATGCTCAACAACTGAGTCACACCAGCTGGGCTTATGGTTTTAATCATTTTTGTGTGTGGCTTTGAGAGAGAGAGAGAGAGAGAGAGAGAGAGAGAGAGAGAGAGAGATCAGAATTTACCATTTGTCCTCAAGGCCAATATGCTTGTTTGGTTTGTTTATTTACAAGTTGAGGCTGAATTCCAGTATGAATATAGAACTGGGTTAGTCCTTGAAGGCCACACTAAATTGGATTTCACTTGAAGAGTCTTATTATAAAACTCACTCAACCAGACCTCTAAGTCTTTGAAATTCTTAACTATATAGGAGGATGAGAGGAAACCAGAAGTGTAAATTCAGTGACACATTTTATTTTAACAGCAAGAAAATCGAAAAGCAATCTGAAAATTGGCAATTTCTTATCTTCATCACACATAATCTTTTCTCCTAACTATTTGCGGTACATGGCTAGATTTTCATTGGCAACATTATACACCTCAATTCAACAGAATGCTTATTTTAGAGGAAAGAGTGGTTTAATATTAATTTTCAATCATTTGTAATAAATAAATTTCCATATTATTACTTTGTGAGTCAAAAGCATGAATTTCTTTTTCCTTTGAAGGCTTTTTTGTTAGTTCTGTAATCAAATTTAAAAAAATTTCTACCCCACCCCCAGTTTTGAAGTTGTTTACTAAATAGATCATGGGATGTTTTATCATACATACAGAGACTAGTCAAGGAGTCTAATATGTATGACAAGTGGCATGGTATTTTTAAAATATCTACCTAGTTCTGGACTGCAAATATGCTTTGTTCAGTACAGTGATATAAATATGATTAGAGATCCAATAGCAGAAAAAAAAGGTCAAATTTATATGCATTATTCTTTAGAAATTGTATTAAATACAATCATAAATGTATTTAGAATGCGTTTTCTTGGTAGTTACATTTTTATTGTTGTTGTTGTTAATCCTCACCTGAGGATATTTTTTCCATTGATTTTTAGAGAAAGTCAAAGGGAGGGACAGAGGGGAAGAGAGAGAAAAAGAGAAACATTAATATGAGAGAGAAACATCAATTGGTTGCCTTCCCCAAGTGCCCTGACTAGGGCTGAGAATCAAACCTGCAACCCAGGTATGTGCCCTTGACTTGGAATCAAACCTGAGACCCTTCTGTGTGTTGGCTGATGCTCTAACCACTTAGTAACACCGGCTGTAGTTATATTTTAAAAAGAAATATTTTTTCTGAAAACTTTCCTGCACAAATTTTACCAACATTTTAATTATTAAATTATTGCCATCAGAAAATTGTTTTCTTCATCTACTATGTGAAGTTATCAAAGAACCCTGAGTTAGATAAATAGACTTCGGAGTTTTGCATTTAAACTACATAAAATTCTGTTTCAATAAGGCTAATGATGAGAATGGTGTATTTATACACTGATCAATTTCCTGATGTTATTTATGCTTCATGAAAATAGGAAAAGGCTTCATCCCTAGAAAGGGTGACCTCTTTCATTTACCAGTTAGCAAAACCAAAGGAAGATTTGAAATTGAATATAAATCTATGTAGCTGACAAACACACACACACATTCAAGATCTGTCATTATTATGATTGCTGATGCATTCTGGGTTAGTCCTTCCAGGTTGATGTCTATTGGTTGCCCCCTTTTTGTTCTCCATGTGTTGGTTGTCTATAACATGGGACACGTAGCATTGGCCCCACACACCATAGGGCTCACAGGTCTAAACCCTGGGCAATATTGACTGCCACATTGTGCAGGAAACCTAGTGAGTCCTGAAGTTTAAGTGGGAAGTGTTGTTTTGGTGGAGAAGGCCTCTTGTTTCCATATGCTCTAGGTATTTTAGTTGGAGGAGCCAATGATCCCATAAACCTAATTAGGTTAGACAGAGATCAGAAATATGTGTCTTACTTTGACCACCAAAGATTTCTGAATGTACGTGTCAGAAAGGAATTGTATAACAAAGGTTAATGGCCTCTGCTGGCTCTCCTAGCGGATCTGCTTTTTTCCTTGCTTCATTTCAGTTAGCATTGAAAGGAACTTGGGAGATACTGTTAATTATCACTCATATTCATTCTCCTTTCCTCCTTTGACTGGAAAACATGCCTTAAGTTTTAGTTTGGCACATTACTGACCAACTAGAGATTATATTTCTCAACGTGCCTTGTAGCTGTGTGAGGCCAAATGGGATTTAGGTCATTGGGATGGGAACATAACAGATGTGGGCATTCTGGTCATGTCCATAAAAAGAATCCCCTGTACCTGGCTCCCTCTTCCCCCTCTCCACCATCCAGGGAAATGACAACAACAAGAGCAGCTGCCTTGGACCTGGAGGTGGAAGCTCCATCCTCAGGATGGTTGGGCCAGCCCAGCACCTGGTCTTGGTGCGAGCAGATGGAGCAGAGCCACCCTTTCACATAGATCGCTTGCTTCTGGATTGTTATGTGAACATGAAAGAAACTTTTAATGTAAGCCACTGTATTCTGGAGTCTTTTTGTTACTGTACCTTAGCTTATGCCCTCACTCATGAAACAACTCAGAAAACCTTAACTGCTGTAGGAACCAGCAAAATCGTCATCATTTTCATTGTCCTAATGCTATTTTACCACCTGATGTATTCACCAATGCACGGTTCTTGTCGATTCCATATTAAAAATCAACAACAACAACAACGTACAGCATAAGTGCAGTATAATACACGGTGCAGGTTACAATGACAACAGCACATATGCATCCTGAGTAGCATTTCTGTGCTGAGTATTGGGCATGTGCAGACTTCACATCTCTTCCACCAAGATGAGTATCAGAGAGAAAATGATGTGCCTACAGATCCTTTGGAGAAGACAAGAGTGTGATGGGGAAAAGGGCAAGGAGAGGTGTGGTTCAAGTGTGGAACCACAAGTAGTATCTCTTTTGGAAACACATTTGCTGCTAAGTAACTGGTAGCAAAATAAATTCTGAAACTAAAATGAACAGCTTCAGTGAAACCTGAGGGCAAATATACCACCCGCAGAGGGCAAAAAGGCAGCGGAGTAACATCCATCACCCAATCAGTGCCTGTAGGTAAAACTGTCCACTGTTCAGACTGCTGAGGATCAGGCCTGCTCTCTGCCCCTCCTCCCTTTTTATCCTTCAGAGGGAAGGCTGGCTGTGCAGAGACTGCGGGCAGCTGCAGGCGGACAGGAAGTCCTGACAGTGGAGTTGTCTTATAGGTTTCTGTATGTCAGAAGAATTCCATTTCCAAGGACTTTTAATGCAGCTATGTAATATATTAGAATGCTTGTTTTATTCACTAGTCCTGCTTAGCTACCCGCCAGAGACTTTATGCTGGGTCTTAGAAGTTTCACAGATGTGTGTATTCCTTTGTAAATCTGGTAAAAAGACCAATGTGAGAATTTCTTCTGGAACAGAAACTAGCCTCAAGCATCTGAGATCTTCCTGCCACAAATTTACCCTCTCCTGAGGCACTCATGTCTCCTCTCCAAGTATATGAATGTGTACAGAGAATTTTGTCTGTTTTGGCTGAAGACATGGGGCACGTGCTGCTGAAAATACCTGAAAAATAGTTAATTAATACAGGAATGTGCCTGAAAGTACTCATATAGAGATAAATCAAACGACTCTTACTTTAGAAAGCCCTGCAAACAATTTTTTTTGCCCACCAATTTTGAGAAATACAAGATATTAATTTTCCGTGCTCACATTTACAACTCGCATGAATGAAAATTATCATATTCCAGCAAGGGCAGTGACATCAGCACTTGTGGCCACTCTATGGTGTATCCCGTCAATCACTTATTGCCTCCAGTCACTCTTGAGGGCAAGGTGAATGCCTACACCTTAAAAAGAATTGTTACTTCCCATTAGGTGTTGCTTTAAATATGAAGAATAGTGCCCATTGGTCCTTTTATGAAACTTAGGGTAGCTGAGGAGCAAGATACACATATGCGAAGTGTTGACTTTTTCAGTGATTTCAAGGCCAAATGCAGTTAGCTGCTAAAAATAGAATAAGTGGTCTAAAAAAATCATAAGAATTCTTAAAGCACCCAGCCCTGGGCCAAGGACTTCCACTTACTAGTATTGTCTCACCCAATCTTCTCCACAGCCTCTGAGGTATTCTCCCCATTTGGAGAAACTGAAGCTTAGAGACGTAAAGCAATCTGCTTAAATTCATGCAACTAGTAAATGAGGGGTTGGGACCGGAGGCCAGGCCTGTCTTCTCCAAGGACTTGAGCACAGTGGGCCAATTAGGCTTTTGTGGGAGAAGCGACTACGCTGAGCCGAGTTTTAGAGAAAAGAGCATTTGGCCAAGGGAAGAACAAGGGCCTTCTGCGTCAGGTCTGAAGGGCATGAAGGACTGGAAGGCGGGAGCCTCAATCCCAGGGGGTGATTATTTTTTTCCTTTTCTTAAGACGTGCAAAGAGCTAAGCAGTTAGTTGTCTCTCCCATGCTCACTTTTCACGTTTGCATTTGCTCTCTGTTTCACTGGTGGTCTAATTATATGAGTTAATTTGGAGGGCAGAAAAACCTGCATTCTGTAATTCAAATTAAAAGCCCTCAATTTCTTTTTGTAGAAGGGCATCTGGATATTAGCATTTCCAATTGTGCCCAGGAGCCAAGAAGTAGACAAACACATCAGAGAGTTGACTTTTCATTATGTCCTTGAGCATAGCATTGCAATGGAAACTTTAGTCCAATTAAGACATATGCCACAGACCTAAGGTTCCAAAAAAGCTACTCAATTTGTAAAGAAGATTCTGTTTTAAACCTGCTGGAAATATCAAGCTGGTGACTCCTAGCGCTTCTAAGATACGGTTGTCTCCAAATTGGCCCTCTGTGTTGTGCCGCAGGGCAGCACAGCAGAGCAGCAATTGTGTCTAATTAACCTCCTGCTAAACGCAAAATGTCAGAAAGGCAAATCACCGAACTAGAGTGGGATGCTGGGCTGTTGTTATTTTCAACAAGGATACAACTAGCAGTTTTAGATTTTGAGGCGACTATTCAGAAAGTTAGCAGAATATCAGTACCTTTGTGTTAGGATATTTGCATGTCAAAGATGATGTTTGAATAGGTCTTTGATGAGGTCACATTTTAAAACCAGGAGCAGAGAAAGACAGAAATTATTATAGCTGAATATTAATTTTTTAACCAAGTTTGGCTCCATGCAAAATTCTGTTCCCTGCATAACTCAAGGTGACTGTAGTAGTTGGATTTTTCCTTTGTTCAATCATGTGGTAGTCAGGCAGGGAGAGCAAAAGACTGCATTACAATGCAGTTGGGGTAGGCCAGTGGTCGGCAAACTCATTAGTCAACAGAGCCAAATATCAACAGTACAATGATTGAAATTTCTTTTGAGAGCCAAATTTTTTAAACTTAAACTTCTTCTAACGCCACTTCTTCAGAATAGACTCGCCCAGGCCGTGGTATTTTGTGGAAGAGCCACACTCAAGGGGCCAAAGAGCCGCATGTGACTCGCGAGCCCCAGTTTGCCGACCACTGCACTAGGGGACTGGAGCAGAGTGGGCAGTTCATTATCATTACCAACAATGTTCTTGACTTTTCCATCACAGACACATATCTGCTGTGTCTTGTAAATATCTTTGTCACAAGCATTTTTGCTGTGTAACGAATTGGCCGTCAGGCAATTTTGCCGTAAAACAGGGGTCCTCAAACTTTTTAAACAGGGGGCCAGTTCACTGTCCCTCAGACCGTTGGAGGGCCGGACTATAGTTAAAAAAAACAAAAAAAAACTATGAACAAATTCCTATGCACACTGCTAAGTCGGCTGCTAAGCAGGACAGGCAGCAGCGGCAAAAACACCGGGCGGGGGCGGGGGGGGGGCAGATAAATGTCCTCGGCGGGCCGCATGTGGCCCGCGGGCCGTAGTTTGAGGACCCCTGCTGTAAAAGATAAAATAAGTGGTTGACAGTTTGGTTTACACTCGGCAGACTTAATGTATTTTGTCAGTTTCATTACTCCATTGACGAAGAAGTTCTCACAGTATTCTCATTTTTATATTATGCAAATCTTAACTCTCATAATGTTCATTACAGTGACAAAGCAATGCGGTGGTCTAAAAATAGTGGATGATAACAACTATGTATAAAACTAGATTGCATACTATACTAGAAAGTAACACATCAGTTTGCAAATCCGTCAGTGAGCACAGCCAACCTTCCCAACCGTTAAAACCCAAACTTTACCATGCTATGGCAAATAGAAGAGAGACAGCTACTGATTCACAATAGTCTTCAAGCCATTAATTATTGATTCTTTAGTTGGAAATTGATACTTCTCTTGATGTAGGAAGAAACTAGTGAAAAAGAAAAAAAGTGTGATGCCGAATGAGATGAATCAACAACCAAAAAAATATTTTATAATACTATGAACAAGAGAGTTCAGAAAGAATGTATTTTCGTTTGTTGCAATAAAGCCTTTAATTTTGATATTAATTCTTTCATGATTCATTATGTCCTTTTTAATATCCCTCTCTTTTATTTTTGTTCTTTTATCTTTTTCTGTGAAATTGCCTTGCTGACAGTTACATAGTAAAAACGTTTGCAGTGAAATTGCTTGTGGCAAAGATGTTTACAACAAAACTACCCAGAACCCCACAGATGGATGCTACTGAAGCTGTGGAGGTAGGAGGGTCAAAGGGGTGGAGGGTGGGAGCTTTGGAGGAGGTGGAGACATAGGAACAGAAAGACAACCTTATCACCTATGGTAACTTCCGCCATATGTATTAGTTTGCTAAGGCTGTAATAATAAAGTACCACAAATCAAGTGGCTTAACCAATAGAGCTCTGTTGTCTCACAGCTCTGGAGTTTAGAAGTCTGAGTTCAAGATGACAGCAGGGTTGGTTCCTCCTGAAGGTTGTGAGGAAGATTCAGTGCCATGCTTCTCCCCTGGCTGCCTGTGGCTTGCTGGCAATCTCTGGCATTCCTTGGCTTGTAGAAGTATCACCTGGAGCTCTGCCTTCATCTTCACATGGTGCTCTCCTTATGTGACTTTCTGTGTCCAAATTTGCCCTTGTTATGACACCAGTCGTATTTGATGAAGTCATCCAGACTGAGTTCTGGAAGGCAGTAGTTGGCCGTCTTACAGAACTTCACCATCACACATTCCGGGGCCTGTGTAGATCTAGGGAATATGCATTTTCGGGATATGGACTTTAAAAAGCTGCATGTTCATTAGCTTCTTTGGTGATTTTGATGCATCTATACCCACAGGCCAGTACTTGGGATCGCTAGGGTAGGTCACTTCCCTAGAGCCTTTGACCTTTGCTTGCCAAGTCCTCTATCATCCTTACATGTTTCTAGCCCCCCTGGGGCATCATGATGTAGGGCATTATTTCTTAAAGTTCCTAAGTATCATGCTGGACCCATGATCAAATATGTTTGGGAAATGCTGGCTTAATCACAGTAAAATAAGTTGCTGTAGGACTTTTCAAAAATTTTAATAGGATAATGTACATTGTAAATTGGGGTAGGGAAGGTGGTATGCAACATCTTCCTATCTCACGTTATTAAAAAAATTTTTGCCCCCTAGATAACTTTCTAAAACCAATCCTCTCAAGAAATATTTTGGAAAATAAAGGAAATCTGGAGCCACTTCAGGAGGCCTGGCTTCCAGCTCCAGCATATTATTCAAAGAAGCTAAAACCTCTTTGAATCTTATTATCTTCCTCATCTTTGCAATTGAGGAAATTTGCTCCAAAATATTTGTTTAGGTCTTGTAAAAATAACTTACTGATTTCTCACTAACAAATGTCATTATATAATTTAATGTGACATCTACTTTACTCCGGTGCCTTTGATTCTTTCTGTCGCATTAAAGAGAGACCGAGTTTCCACGAAATGAGGGGCTATTCTAGGCAACTTTGGGGAGACATATGAGAAAGAATCATGACACCGCTCCTCAGAAGAGTTCTCAGTCATGTAGGGGACACAGACATGCACATCTTTGTTTCTCTCCCTCAATCTTACCCATGTCTGGCTTTGGTATTCAGAAGAAATATGTGCAGCAAAAGATGCAATAAAGTGCTCTGTTATTTCTCTATTCATCTTCATTATCTCCAGAGAGATGATAAGCCAACATGAAAATCAATGAGAGGTTAACTGTCCCTTTCTCCTAATAAAGGAAATATTTTAAATGGTTTCTTAGAAAAATCTGGCCTTGGTATCTCTTTGTGACTTCCTTTAAATTAAAACTAGCATAGAGAACTGAATGACAAGAAAATGCAATTTCATAGGCAACTTTGGATGCAACCCCCCCAAAAACAGTTCCTAGTATTAGAGAACTTCTGCACATTGTGGGCAATGGATGACACAAAGGGCAAGTGGCTGTGCCCTCACACCCTGGAGCCTGTCTCTCTTGATGATGCCCCAGTGTTCCCCGGGGTCATGGTTCCAGATGCTGGAAGTTTGGTTTGACATCTTGAACCTACTGAGCAGGGTGGTAAGGGATTGGTACCTTCCTCTAGGGCAGGGGTGGGGAACTTTTTTTTCTGCCAAGGGCCATTTGGATATTTATAACATCATTCACTTAATGTAATTCACTTAACATAAATTAATGTTGCTATGAAAAAAGCTCCTAGATTTATTGAATTTTGAGTCCTGCCTGTGGTTGCCTTGGCAGAGCCAGACTAAATGATTTCACAGGCCTTATACGGCCCGCGGGCCGGACATTCCCCACCTCTTTTCTAGGGTATGGTTGCCAGATTTAGCAAATAAAAATACAGGATGTGTAGTTAAATATGAATTTCAGAGAAACAAACAAAAAAAAATTTAGTGAAAGTATGTCCTGAATATTGCACAGGAAATATTTACGCTGAAAAATTTTGTTGTTTCTCTGAAATTTCAATATAACAAAGCATCCTGTATTTAATCTAACAGTCCTACTCTAGGGAGCCATTTCATAATTTGTGGAGGGAATTTTCTCATCACAGTGCTATATTGTGCATGTGTTGGAGAATTTTATACAATAGGGAATTGTCCAATAGCTACATGACTTTTGCATATCCCACTGGACACTCATAAAAACAAAGCTAGATAGTTTTAATGTGTAGTGATTTAATATGCAATGGAATAATAAAAATTAGAATGCACCAACTTTTTAAATTAAGGGGTGATTTTACTTTGTTTTGTTCAGCATGTTACCAACAACTGTTCATCATTCCTGAAAACCATGTTACTTGTGGCCACAAGGCTTGTGGTATGAGTCGCCAGTATACCACTCCTGAATCATCTGTAGCTGTCACCATCACAGTGATTCCTGTGTGTGTGCAAGCCCCTGATTCTTCATTTTTCTTGTAGTATTCTTAACCCCAAGTTCTTTCATATTAAAATATCCTACCTAATAAAAAAGTTTGCAAATTGACCCTAACTCTGCTATACCCACAAGCCACACCCACCAGCCATGCCCACCAGCCAATCAGAGTGAGTATGCAAATTAACCCAACAAGGATGGCTACAGCCACGGAGAAAGTAGGAGGGAGGCTTGGGTTTCCAAGGCAATAGAAGAAACAAAGCTTTCCACACACCCTGGCCGGCCTAAGCCTCCACTCAAGGCTACAAAGTTTCAATTATAGAAGGTAAACAAATCCAAACAGAAATGGCTGCCGGACACGGAGCAAGCAGGAGGCTTGGCTCCGCTCCAGGATACAAAGTTTCAATTGTAGAAAGTAAATAAATTCCAGATACCAGGGCCTCCACTTGGGTCGCCAGGGGGCATGGTTGGCCTGCAAACCACCACAGGCCCCTCGCTCAGGCCACCCCATGCCCCAAGGGAACCCCCACCCTGATCTGAGACACCCTTCAGGGCAAACCAGCTGGCCCCCACCCCTGCACCAGGCCTCTAAGCTATCTAATAAAAGAGTAATATGCAGATTGACCATCATTCCAACACACAATATAGCTGCCCCCATGTGCTCAAAGATCCTGCCCCCATGTGGACACAAGATGGCCACCACAAGATGGCCTGCAGGGGAGGGCAGTTGGGAGGCACCAGGCCTGCAAGGGAGGGCAGTTGAGAGGGACCAGGCCTGCAAGGGAGGGCAGTTGGAGGCGATCAACCCTGCAGGGGAGAGCAGTTAGGGGTGACCAGGCCGGCAGAGGAGGGAAGTTGGGGGCAAACAGGCTGGCAGGGGAGCAGTTAGACATCAATTAGGCTGGCATGGGAGTGATTAGGGGGTGATCAGGCTGGCAGGCAGAAGCGGTTAGGGGCAATCAGGAAGGCAGGCAGGCGAGCAGTTGGGAGCCAGCAGTCCTGGATTGTGAGAGGGATGTCCCTCGAGGGGTCCCAGATTGGAGAGGGTGCAGGCTGGGCTGAGGGACACCCCGCCCCCCGCCTCCTGTGCATGAATTTCGTGCACCGGGCCTCTAGTAGTATTATAACTTACTTTCCTTTTATTTCTATTTTACATTAAAATGAGGGCATTATCCATTATGTTCAAAATATTTGTGGAGATGGGTTATGTTACCTAAGAATGTCATTTCAAGAGAATAAGGGGGAGCTTGGGTTTGCTAGTGTTCATACCCACTGCTGGAGGGGCCTGGGACCTCAGTTTTGTCTCCCATGCAACATTGATAGGCTCAAGTGAAAAAAGAACTTTGAAGGAAGGAAAGTGCTAAAATTTTAGAGGAAAAATAAAAAAGGTATGACTATGCAAACATATTGCAATCTCTTCACCCCTTTCTTTTTCATCTTTCTAAATCCCCCTGAGAAGCATAGGAATTTAATTTTGATACTGCTTTGAGCATTTTTAAAATGTTATTTTTCCCCTAAGCATTCGAACACTAATTACATGATTGCATGGATGTATTTCTTTGCATTAATCAAAGTTGTGTTTCATGAATCCTGGAAGATCTAAATGGAGAAGGAGTTCAAACCCTGAGGCTGCTTAGGGTTTATTAATAGCAATGTGTCCGTCAATATAAGTAATGATAATGTTGACTAGGGCTTTTTAAAAATCTACTTCTGAGTGAATACCTTGTCTCACTACACAGAGGACAGACCTAAATCCTGAAGATATCCAATATAATAATTACAATTCACATTCTAGGCTATTAAGCAATTTGCCTGGCAATTAACTCTCTATATGGTATCTTAAACCACTCTTATCATAATAGATAGCATTTGGGTAAAACCAATGAAGGAGATTGCTTGGGAGAAGGGGAAAAACAGATGCTAGCGACAAAGAGAAGTGACAAAGAGGAAGGACAACAATGAGCCAGAATGTTCTGTTATCAAGTGCTGTGGAATAAACTCCCCTCAAAATTAGCAGCTCAAAACAATAGCCAGTTTAATTATTTCTCATCATTTTGGGGGACAGGAATTCAGGTAGGGTTTATCTGGGCAATTCTTCTGCTTCAGGCATCATCTACCAGGCACTCAGGGATTCAGCTGAAGGATGACCTGGCCTGGAAGGTTCACGATGACCCCCTTCCTGTGCTCAATGCTTTGACAACAGAATTAGGAGCCTAGGCGTGGCTGGACTCCTTGTTCCCTTCATCTCATCTTTTCTGCAGAGTAACCGGACTGGTTACTTGATGACAAGAACGTTTCCCATAAAGCGAAGGAGCCGGTTTCTTAGCGTGTTGGCCCAAAAACATGTACAGTGTCATTTCTCCTGTATTCTGTTAATCACAGATGGTGCACAGATTCTGAGGGAAGGAAAAGAGACCTCACTGCTCAATGGGAAAAAGATCGTAGAACTTGTGGCCATTTCACCAACCAGATTTGGAGGAAATAAAGAAGATGAGTGGGTTGATGGACACACATTGTACCACCCCAAGATTCAAAGTACCATGTCCATACAGGAAAGAGACTGTGGAAAGAGACAGAGGGGAATGCACAGTGTAAGATGAACAAGGTCAGCAGAGGGACTGCTATGCAGCCCTGCAGAAGCCTGACAAGGGGGTAAATTTATGTCAGCAAAGATTACAGCATCATGTAACATGACAATGTCATGCTAGCTCAGACAGAAAAAGTACAACGAGCTAATATTTTAAAATATTGTACAATGCATATTTTATTCCTGTAAGTTTCTTTCTCCAAAGGCCCTCTTCAGAGTGAGGAAAGAACATAGCAAAGGCAAGACATGAAATGTTCCCGCTTGGACTTCCAAGTTAAGTTCACGCAGCATTGCACGCAAGACTGTGGAAAAGCCAGGGAGTTTAGAGCAAGAAGGACTTGCAGTTTCAAATGAGCCAGAATTTAGGGTAATAAAAATTCTGAGTTTATAAAATGTATCACAGGATAGGGAGGATAAAGATACAATTGTTTTGTCAAGAACTGGGATGTGTTATGTCACATAAACAGTTATCTACCTTTTATATGTGAACTAGAGGCCCGGTGCACGAAATTCGTGCGGGGGGGGGGGGTGTTCCTCAGCCCAGCCTGCACGCTCTCCAATCTGGGACCCCTCAGGAGATGTCTGACTGCTCGTTAAGGCCTGATCCTGATGGGATCAGGCCTAAATGGGCAGTCGGACATCCCTCTCACAATCCAGGACTGCTGGCTCCCAACTGTTTGCCTGCCTGCCTGCCTGCCTGATTGCCCCTAACCGCTTCTGCCTGCCAGCCTGATCACCCCCTAACCATTCCCCTGCCAGCCTGATCGATGCCTAACTGCTCCCATGCCGGCCAGATTGCCCCTAACTGACCCCCCTGCAGGCCAGGTAACCCCTAACTGCCCTCCCCTGCCAGCCTGGTCGCCTCTAACTGCCCTCCCCTGCCGGCCATCTTGTGGTGGCCATCTTGTGTCCACTTGGGGGCGGCCATATTTGACCACATGGGGGCGGCCATCTTGTGTGTTGGAGTGATGGTCAATTTGCATATTATTCTTTTATTATATAGGATACTGCTGAGACACGAGGTGTCTTGGCCAGAAGAGAGTTCTTTATTGATACAACCAAGTCAATAACCGGAGTAGTGCTGCACACGGGTCCCCCACACCGAGTCCCGCAGGCTTCTTGATGAGAATGTGGAATCTTTTAACTCAAGTGGTGGGAGATGAAGAATAATGGATTTTTTCTATTTCTTCAGAGGAGAGAAGCAGCTGCCTTCATTCCCCTCCCAGAAAAAGAGAAGAAAAGGAAAACACACACACACACACACACACACACACACACACAACTTTTGTTGCTTTGAGATGGGATGGGAAGGACCCTAACCATTTGATTGTAAATAAAATCTCTCCAAGAGTCGGATAGCCCACAGTTCCATCCTAGAGAGGTCGGGTTTCATCTCTTTTTATATATAAATTCCTAGGAGCTAACCTAGGAGCTATGGCAGGATGTTTGGCTTTGGGGAGATAACAGAAGTTATATTATCCTTTTGGATCAGAGCAGTTAGCTACATCATTAGGGAAACAAATGACTACAGATCTAATCCTTATGGTATGTGAAAATGTGTCCAGGGGAAGTGAAAGCTAACATTCTCTATCTTGATGATGTTTACATTTCTATGTCTCAGGAGTCTCGGGCTTTTTACAGGAGCACCGAGGAGTCTGGGGAAGTTTTATTTCCCTGAAATAATGTAACAGTGGTCTCCTGACATGTAGGATGACAATAAAAATACCTGCTACACTGGGGGTACAGATGGAGGTTGGGAAGCTACATATATTTAAGGGCAGCAAGCCGAGGATAAATCTGGTGCCCAAGTTAATCCATTTTTATTGCTTTTAGCTGCGTGTACAAGTGGCCTGATCACAGTGGCATAAGCAAACAGGAATTTATTTGCTAACAAAAAGATAAGGAGCTCAGGTCTGTCCTCAAGTTATCAAGGATCCAGACTCCAAGCTTCCTACTGCCACGTTGGTATAGGGCCTACTGCTTGCAAGATGGCTGCTCTAGCCGAAACTGGTTTGGCTCAGTGGATAGAGCGTCGGTCTGCGGACTGAAGGGTCCCAGGTTCGATTCCGGTCAAGGGCATGTGCGTTGGTTGCGGGCACATCCCTGGTAGGGGGCTGTGCAGGAGGCAGCTGGTCGATGTTTCTCTCTCATCAATGTTTCTAGCTCTCTGTCCCTCTCCTTTCCTCTCTGTAAAGAATCAATGAAATATATATTTTTTTAAAAAGATGGCTGCTCTAGCTCCTGGCAGCACATATGCATTCCAATCAGCAAGAAAGGCAAAAGGTACATATCAGGTTTTGTGTTTTTTAAGTCATGGAAACAGTAGCTTTTGAGAAGCCTACCCAGTAACTTCCATTTATATCTTACTGCCCATCCCTAGCAAAAGGAAGTCTAAGAATGTGAATGCGAATACTAATGGCATTGGTACTTTGAACAAAAGTGGGTTACATTTACGGAGAGGAAGCGCGCTCAGAACAGCAACCAGCAAGGTCCCCATTCCCTGGGCCTCAACCTAAGGGACACCCCAGGTGGTTCGGGAGTAAGCTGAATGTGGGAGAGGTTTCTGCCCCACTTCCTGTCTGGAAATGGGAAAGGAGAGTCCTCTTCTTGTGCTGGAACTGTCCAGGGTGGATGGAGTAGGGGAGGAAGGATGGGAGGTATGTTTGGGCAGAGAGACCTGAGCACAATTTGGGGGCCATCCATACGTTCATGCCTCCCCTGTATGGCAACTCAGAAGGACCAGAAGGGCCAGAGGACTAAAAGACATCCCAGTCGGTGGGGACTGGCGGGGGGAGGGGAGATGCAGAAGACATGGAGCAGGCCACCAGAGGCTCTGGCAGAATGACAAACATCAGTATCATATTTCTGTCCAAGCCCCCAGCCAGGTGTGGCCAGGTACATCAGCCGCAGATGCGGTGCTACAGAGGCCAATCCCTAAAGCGCCAGTGGAGGGCAGCAAAGAGCTAAGGCCAGCCTGCAGACCACAAACGCTGCCCCAACACTGTAATGGTCCCTACATTCCCCTGTACCCCAGTATTATTGGGGGATGCAAGGAAAGGCTATGAGCTTTACACTGTGTTACTCTAACTCCTGAACTAAACATAACTAACCGAGAGACTAAATGTTAAACTGACTGTGACTAAATTACCTTTAATCTGCAAAATCAAGATTATTTGTCCCACCATTTAAAGAAATAATGAGTGGGATGGGATTGGGTCCTGAATCAGCTGAATTCAGCATGGAGACATAAAAAAGTTACATGTCTACACACTAGAGAAGTATGTAAATTTAAATTCTATGATCATTGGTAAAGTCCTGATTATGGGATGAACGTTATTCAAAGTTAGAAATAGGTGACCATTTCTGGTAGCTAAGCAAAGTGTGATGATTAAGCTAATGCCTTTACTCCTCGGAACACAAGCATTGACTGAGCCTCCCACGAGCAGATGCCATGCTTCATGCGGGCAGCCTCATTTTAACTGATAAAGTGGGGGGTACAGACTGTATATGGGGCTCTCTGAGGGTGGGAGAGGGGTCCCTGCAAAGGTGAGTGAGCCAAGGCAGCTTCTGCATGTTCAGGTTCTGAGTAAGGAGACTCTTGTGGGGTGTGCATTAGGCGGAGGAACTCTCAACAGTTTGGGGTAAGTTGTGGGGGGACATTGTGGACAATATTTCTGCATTAGTACCTATTCCACTCCAAGAGAGAAGAAGAAATAGAATGTTCCTCAGTACCTAGTTGTCCTTAAGGAATTCTTAGGAGGAAGTGATAGGAGAGGAAGATGGTAAGATAATAATACTTACAATAGCTACTATTGGCTATGATTTTCTACTGTGTGTGAAACATGAAAATAATACTTATTATCTTCAATACTTACAAAAATTCTGGCATATGAAGAAACAGACTCAGGGAGATTATGGCACTTATCCAGGGCCACTCAGCTAGAAATAGTCAGGGTGTTAAGCCCAGGCCAGGGACTCCAACGCCAAAGCAGGGATCTTTCCACAGTGCTGTGTGACATCTGGGACATGTGTCCCCTGCACAGAACTGGGGTAACACTTAGGCCACTTACCCAAATCCTCTCACTCTGAAAATGGGAGGAGATTTTTAGAGACAAGGAATGATATTTTACCCCTGTCCCTGGATACCCCAGTCCTGCAAAAAAAGCAGTGGCTGAAGGTCCTTATGTTTAGGTCTGGGTTCCTAACCAACAATATCTGGGTGCACAGGAAGAAGAAGAGGATCTTCCACGGACAGTTTGTGGGCTTGTGGTAATGGCAATGAGACTCCTGATTCCTAAAAGATGCAGTCAGTCTTCCTGGTATAAACACAGTGAACTTTTTGAAATTCATAACCAATTACATATGCATTTGGGATTTCTCCATTACATTCTTTAAGCTACTCCCTCTCAACCTCATAGCAAGTGATGTCACCCCTGGGGGGCCACCAGGGAGCACAGGGATTTCATGTGTCTTAAATCTGTGTTCAGATTACAATGGAGTCAGCCCCATTACAATATTTGCAAATATTCAACTCATTATTTTCTTTGGATCACTGGAGTGCAGCACTAAAAAAAATCCAAATTTGAATTTTTGATTTATTTCCCAGAATAGAATTCATTATATCCAGAGCTTTATGAGTCCCTTTAGGAAGGTAAGGGCTGATCTCATCCTATCCACCACAAAGAAAAACAACCACTGAACCCTATGGCTTGCATCTCAGATATCTAACTTCCTCCTTTTGTCCAAATTCCTCAGGGTTCCCTGGGGGCGAAAAGATACTGGAGTTTGGACAGAAAGGAGAGAATGACAGTGCAGGATGAGAAAGTTTATGTCACCAGCCAACACAATGTAAGAAGGTCCAATATTTGGGAATTGATCTTCCAAACATTTTGATGTTTTCATATACAACAAAGATAGAAAGAATGAGGTATTTATTAACATGTTTCACTAATTAAATTTAAAACTTTGCTGCCAGAGGCTCTTGAAGTAATTTAAAACTTGGCCTACACTTAAGTATCCAAACATATGGACTTATAATAGGACTAGTGGCCCAGTGCATGAATTCATGCACATTGAAAGGAAATTAATTAGAAGAAATATTTTAATATCACTATTCACCCTTTCTCTATAATAGAAGTGTCAACCAAATTCACAACGACAATGACAGATCGAAACACACGCATGCAATTGGCACCAGCGAGAGCTTTATATGTATCGCGCATGCATGATTCAACTTACCCTTTTATAGATATAGAACAAACTTGCTTAATTAGACCTGCTTTCTGATTTAGCTAAACTTTTTCCAGCCCAGTGAAGCACCCCAACTTCTCTTTCAGGTAATTGTCAGCAACACAGCAGTAAATATCAACACAAAGCAGATTATTATTATAGATCACGCAGGGAGAACAAAGGGTAAAATATTTAACTGCAGCAGTGTTTGACTATATTCTGCCCAGTGAGAAAACCTAAAGTCATTTTCAAGGTCCACCATTTCTTACTTCTTTTCAGTCAGGTCAAGTTTCTAAACTGTCTAAATCTCCATTTTCCGGCTAATGAAAAGAAAATAGGATTCCACCGAGTCTCCTATCTACCTACTCCAGGACTTCTGTGAGGACCAAATGAGATGAGGCATGGGGAAACGCTTCACAGATATTTGGTTACAGTGTAAAGTGTTTCCACCTGGCTATAAAGCAAGTCGTGTTCCTGGGCTGAGGAAACTTCAAGAAGGCTAGTAGTCGCTAGGGAGAGGAAGCCGGGTGTTGCTATGTGATATCATTACCTGGATGGAGGGAAGGACACTTAGCATATTAGCCTTTTATATATGTAGATAATGTAATCTATTGTGTTGTCCACTAGACCCTCAAAAGTTATCCTGCAAAAAGGGAATAAGCCCAACATGCCAGCATCAGGCTGGGTATGATTTCACAGCAGGACAACTCACAATGTTTTAGGGGGTCAAGCACACCTGGGCTTGATCTGAGTTGGATCTGGCAGGTGAAGTTTGCCAGAAAGAATTTCTGGAGTAGAAGGAGACAAACTTAGCTGGGTGGGACAAGACGTTAGCCAAGTGTTGGTGTAGAATCTAAGGGGTGGGTCCAAGGAACAGATTTGGGTCCCCTAGAAGAGAATGAAAAGTAGTGGGCAGGGCTTGGGGCGGGGTTCTGGTACCACAAGGACAAAAATACTTTAAGAAACAAAGGTAAAATCCAAGTTACAAACAGTTTACACAACCAAGGTGAAGGGGAAAGGTCTGCAGTCTGATAAATTAGAGGCCATCCTCGGTACCACCCCCAGTACCACAGACTGTGCTACAGGTGAGAAGGGGGCATTTAATGGGTTCATGAGGCTGGTTCACAGGTCAGCAAAGAGGAGGCCTCATTCCACACTCCAAGGGGCATCTGAAGGGCACCCCTTCCCTCTACCCCGAGGACAGGACTCAAAGGGAAGGCCAGGGGGGCAGTGTCTGCTGGGGCCGCCCCACTCAGTGGCTCTGAATGGAAGGTATTTTAATCTGTACATTTGAGACCTTAGAACCATTAGCCTGGTACAGGTAGAGCAGACGGCACTGTGTGCACATTTAAGACTGATTTAGAAATAATTCTAAAATACCTTGCTCCAACTTGAGCATCGCATATTGTTGAGTGTGAAGAGCCAAGGAAGCAGTTCAGCTGAAGCAAAATTTATTAGTCAGAGGTAAGGATCACAGAGTTTTCAATACCAACGTGATTTGATTCTGATCCTTTGATTTAGTTGTATAAGTTTCTCACATGAGCCTGGAAATTTTTACACAAGAGAGATGAACAACCAGCTGAGCAGTGAAACCAAGCAGGGCCTGCAAATTGGAATCTACCGCGTTTCCTTGCCAGAGACCGCCACGTCTGGCTGACGGAGCACATTCATTTCCCTCCACTGCTACGTCTTCGGGGGTATGCCTGTCCGCAACTCCTCACAGCAACAAACGACTTTTTTATTCCCGTGTCCAAACTCACCTTCCACTCAGACTGGAGTGATAAACTGCAATCTGAAGAGTTGGAAAGGTTTGCCTATAACATAATTCTCACTCAGATTTGCTTCTGGCATCTTGTTTGGCCCCATGTCTGAGGCTGTGATTGATTAAGGTTGGTCATGATGGCACAAAGCTGGAGCTGTTATCACTCAATGTCCCTTCGTCTGAGGAAAATAAATCCCAAGGAAAGGCCCACGTGGCGGGAAGTGCGGAACCCAGAGCTCTTTCTGAGGCAGGCAGTGGGAGCGAGTCAGCCTCGCCCACCGAGCTCCCAGAGAGTCCCTAGACTTTATTTTCACCAGCAGGGTAGCTACTGTTCAAAGGCACACGGTGGCACGCACACAGGGAAAGCCTGTGTTACTTGGCGAGGCTAAATCTGCTGACAGGGAAAGGGTTAGGCACTTCCCCTCTTTTTTCCCCATTGTGAATTGAAAGGCACTTTGAAAATATATTTAGTGTCTTTGAACATTTCTGGGCTCACTGCTGGTAACATTTATAGAAGCCACATGGTGACATAGAAGCCTCATTCTCAAAAGCAAGCTGAGATGAGTGAAAATAAGGAACTAAATATTCTGTCCTATGTTGGGGGACGAGGCAGGCTGAGATGACAGTGAGTCCCAGTTTTCAGAAACCTGAGGCCTTTTCCCTCTGTATCCCTTACAATCGATCACCAAGCCCTGTCAAGGTTGCCTCCTAAATATCTCCTGAATCCATCTATTGTTTCCATCTCCACCACGAATACCTGGCCGTTAGCTTTTACTGGGTCACACAAGCTGCTCCCCAACGTAAAATATGCAGCAATAATAGTATTGGTACTTAAAGATACATATTCATATAAGTATAAAGAAATACTATATGAGGTTGATCAACACCAAATCAACTATAATGGTTACATGGCAGGGGTTGGTGGGGAAGGTACATGAGGAGAGCCACACTAAGTGAATTGAACATCACTGGCGCTATATTGCCTCAAACCATGTGGTAGTACATGGCATCTAGTTCTGAACCTGAAAAGCCATCACTCGGTCTCACTCCCAAGTAAGTATCTTACCTTTTGGCAGCAGAAGAGATTTTCAGAATATCTTATCTGCTGAAGGTTTAGAAGTAAAAGTCTTGAAAATATTTCCTACATATTCTAAATATATTATAGTCAGCACAGACATAGTTATTTCCCATAGGAAAAACCTCACAATTTAAATGGCTGAAAGATGTTTATAGAACACCTGCTAGAGTTGTTGTGTGTGTTTTTTTTTTTTTAGGCATGTCAATTTCATCTAAGCAACTCACTCTGCTTCAATGTTAATGTGTTTATATAATCATTTTTGTTTACATATGTTTTTATAGTTTTTAAATAGAGAATAACAACAGATGCCAAATAGGTGAAAAAAACTAATAGATGTTTCATTCATTAGGATAAAATCATAGTGAAATCTTTCAGAGGTAATTAGTCGAGAACAATCTCCACAGTGGTTAAGCCAGGTTTAATGAGAGAGAACATTTCTGAATTGGGTTGACTAACACAGATATGTCGAGGGCCCATTGTCCAGTAAAGAAGGTTTTAGTGATAACAGTATAAACAAATATAACTCTTGATTATGGCCAATGAAAAAAGAAGCTCTGTATAAACCTGGGAAGTCTTGTTCTAAAACTCCACACAGCAGATCAAGTAGACTATTATTTCATCTGATGTTCAAGTTTTGTCATTATGATTATCTTTTATTGGTTGTATGAGGTGACTTTTATTTTGGTTTGGTGCTCTTTCTATATTAGAAAATTCTTGCTTGTCAGCCTCATAAATTTAATAAAAAGGAGAAAAAAAGAAAGAATAAAGGGAATTCTTCCTGATTTAGAAAGTAAATATCCTGGCTATATTCCCTTTGCCCCTCCCCCATTGTCTAGCCTTCTCTGCCCTGCTCTGGCCCCTGGAAGCTGATGAACGGTCAGGATGGTCTCTCCTAGACTCTGACTTTCAGTTGAATTCAAACAATGAGAGGTCCTGGGAATGAGTTGGTTTACTTATTTCCCAGCACCTTCCCTGACAATTAGTCATGCATTATCTGCATCCCTCTACCTAAGGCCACAGCACTTGTCAGCCAATATTTCCATATAGTTAACAACTCCTGATTATGGTAATTCTTCCCCCTCTTGCCCTCAGGCATTGGGTGATCCCGGTACCTCATTACTATTAGCCCAGAGACCATAACACTGCCCTTATTAAGTTATTCTACAATTATTCAACTTGATTATAACACGTAATTCTGGCTAGAACCCTCTTTGATAGAGTTGAGCAATTTTGGTGTGAGATGAGACGAAAGAGATAGGTAAAGAAACAATTGATCTAACATGATCAGATATATTTCTTAAAAAGATTTTTCTGGCTGTAATAAAAAAAAATAATAGCAAGGAAGCCAGAATAAATATATTAGATCACTTAGGAGACTTTATCAATTGCCCAAGAGAGACTATCAGTATTTGTCATGGGTTAGATGAGGAGATAATGAAGATTATTTCCAGGTTTCCAGCTTGTATAACTGGATGATGTAGTGGCTGTAAAATGGAGATATAAGAAAAAGTATTCACTGTTTCTTCATCCTATTACCATTTCCTGATGAAGTCAAGAGCAGGTGTTTTGATAGAAGTGGGCCAAGGATTCTCAATGCTTTGGGCTGGGTTGCGAATGATAACAATGTGGGAAAGAGTACACAGAAGAAAGATTAGGATAAAAAGCATTGCCTGTTTTTGAATTTTGCTGAGACCCAGGCTTTGATCAAATTTGACCTAAAGAAATGAGTTGGGGTTTTCAAAAAACTGAACTAGCCTCAAAAAAGCTGATGTATGCTCCATTCCTTCCGAAGTCTGCAAGATGCCCCAAGCTTTTCAGAGCACACATACAGAGCACATACTGTGTGAATATCTACTGTGAGGACAATGCTATTCTTGTCCTGGGGTCGAACAGGGGATTTCTGGCTCCTGCTATTTCACATTCTGCTTGTTACAAAGAGAGGTGAAATTCTCCCACAGCAGGCGAAGTTCTTTTCTCATCAGTACAAATTCTCATAGACGTAGTGGCTTCTAGTTATTCTCTTAATCTCTGTACCCTTGATTTTCTGATTCATGATACCTTCAGGGTAGTCTTACTACACAAAGGACATCACTCAAAATGACGGTTTAAAATAATGCAAGAAACAAGTCTTTGGTGTGTTTGCTATGTAAATCAGGCCAATACGCGCCCCCCAGCCCCCCCCCCCCCCCGCTAAATTTACAGAATTAATACATTTTCTTTATGATTCCCCAGGCATTCAGCCAAAGCCAAAAATCAGAACTGATTAAATTTAGGCTGGAACATGCTATACTTCTACCACTTGCCTAGAATACCTGACTTTGGAGCTTATTTGTTCCTTGTTTGTGATTTTTATGGGCTATCAAGCTGCTATAACATTGAGTATTCCTAAAATCCAGGATGGGTATCAAGATTTCTTATTAAAAGAAGTTTCTAATGTTCTTTATATATTGACTATTGGCCCAGTGTACGAATTCATGCACGGGTGGGGTCCCTCAGCCTGGCTGGTGATCGGGCCTATAGGGGCTGCAAGAGGTTGGCCGACCAGGGGGAGGGGCTGTGGGAGGTTGGCTGTGGGAGTGCACTGACTACCAGAGGATAGCTCCTGTGTTGAGCGTGTGCCCCCTGGTGGTCAGTTCACGCCATAGCAACCGATCGACCTGTCATTCGGTCACTTAGGCTTTTATATATATAGATGATATTGGCTCTTCATCTGTAGTAGGCATTGCAAAATATTTTTCCCAGTTTGGCAACTGTTTTTTGAATTTCACTTATAACACTTTTTGCCATGCTAAAATTTAAAATTTTTATGTCATCTAATCTATCAATGTTTCCTTTTTTTAAATATATATATTTATTGATTGATTTCAGAGAGGAAAGGAAAGGGAGTGAGAAAGAGAGAAACATCAATGATGAGAGAGAATCATTGATTGGCTGCCTCCTGTATGCCCCCTCCCCCCCCCACCCCCCCAGGGATCAAGCCAGCAACCTGGGCATGTGCCCTTAACTGGAATCAAACCTGGCACCCTCCAGTCTGCAGGCTGATGCTCTACCCACTAAGCCAAACCAGCTAGGGCTCAATGTTTCCTTTTTATTGCCTCTGGATTTTGAGTGCAGCTTAAATGACTCTTTCTCCACAAAAATCAATTCACCTTTGTTTCCTTGGGTTGTCTTATTTTTTACATTTAGATCTCTGATTCATTTGGGAAATTATTTAAATACTAGAGGCCTGATGCACGAAATTCGTGCAAGAGTAGACCTTCCTTCCCCCAGCTGCTGGCACCGGCTCCCACCTGGCACCCAGGACCTAGGCTTCCCTTGCAGCCCCGGCTTCATCCGGAAGGTTGTCCGGAAGGACATCCGGTCTAATTAGCAATTGTGCTTTTATTATTATAGATGTCTCTCACAGTGATTTGAAATACTGCCTTAATCACATACTAGATTTTTATATATTTGATTCTATATATAGACTTTGTTTTATTCAATTGATCTGTCTGTTCATCACTGTACCAGAGCCACACTGTTTTAATGATAAAAGCTTTGTAGTATGTTCTTATGTCTGACAGTGCTTGTCCTCTCTCAGAAATGTTACTTTTCAATGTCTTCCTACATATTCTTTTGTTTTTATTTTCTCATATGGACTTTGCAATCAACCTGTTTAGCTCCATTGACAAATTGTTAAAATTTTTATTAGGATAGCATTATAGTTTACAACATAATGGTTTCCTTTTCCTTGAGATTAACAGAAAAGTATTTGCTGTTGCTTGTTGTCTCTTTCTAAGCTAACCCGATTAGGTCTGGTCCATCCAAGACCATCTCCCTTTTAAGTTACAGTCAACCATCAGAGACCTTAATTCCATCTATAATGTCTCTTGCCATATACCGTAATATAATCATGAGAGTGATTTCCATCGTATTCACAGGTTCAGACACACTCAAGAGAGGGGATTATACAGAGGTTGTACAAAGGGCCTAAGAATCTTAAGGGCCATCTTAGAATTCTGCTACAGACACCACAGATATGTTAGAGAAAAACTAAAATATTCTACTTTTTTGTTGTTGTAACACACTCCAGTGACTACAGAAGCTGGGGAAGTGACATACATGAATAACCTGAGCCAGGTCTGGCAAAGTACACTGTCATGCTTTGTTTAGCAGGGAAAGCAGCTACTCACCTCCAAACAAATGTCACTCAAGGACATGGACCACTTACCAGATCACTGATTTTTTTCAAAAGAAGTTAGAAATCTGAATTTGTATGTGCAATCTGCCATTTTTTTAAATGTTGGAAACTAGTTCAAATTTAAAAATGTATATATGCTGTGGGCCAAACAATTGGTAATTAGGACTGTATTCAGACGACTATCTATCATTTGTGGAACTGAACTATTGTGGCCCGATGGCTGTATAAGTGAAATAACTGTGTGTTTTTGTGGTTCTGAATCTTCCTTTCATCCTAAGTAATCATTGAACTTGTCCCACTTTTATGGATTCAAATAACCCACTTGAAATTCAAACTGCTTTAAATTGGTTAATCATTTCTCAAAGCATTTACCTTTCAAACTAAAAAAAAAAAAAAAAATCATTTTATCTTCCTTTTATCTTGAAATCAAATACCACAGGGCAGATTTTTATTCATGCTTCTTCTACTAAGACAAGGTATAATATATCAAGTTTTAGTAACATTTTGATGTATTGCTTTTGAAAAAACCATGTGCCAAGAGATTAGTGATATGACATCTGGAGAAACAGTTGCCTTCAGGTTGAAAAGCAGAGGTTCTTTTCAATTAACTTATATCACATTAGACATTTGTGGCATGAAGTTTGACATTAGGACAAATTTATTAATAATATATCTATTTTTCAGGTAAATTGTAAAATACAATTAGTTACTGTCTGAAGAGTGCTTTGTATGTAGGAATTGCTTTATAAATCCCATGTACAATTTCTCATTAATAACTGAATACATTTGACATGAATCAAAATTTCCCATGATAATTTTGTGGTATAAATGATGTAATTATAAACTCAATGCTCCTAACCAAATAGGAAGGAATGACTAGTGTAAATAGATGTAAGTATTTTGGAAATAAACAATAATCCTAGACAATATTTAAAAGCCAAGAAAAATTGTTGTACAGGGGAAATAGTAAAATTATAAGGGAAAACAATAAGATTTGACTATTTGACCACTGCTTTGGTTTAAAGATATTTTCTCTTCTTTTTTAGAATTGAGTGGAATGAAATAAGGGAATTAACTATACCCTATAAATTCTTGCAGTATTGGAAGATTCATAAAAACACCTCAGTGGTTATAAACAGGCATCTTTTATATTAGGATAAAAAAGTGCCCCTCTCATAATGCCCAGTAACTTGGAAATAAAACTATTAGAACTATTAGGACCCTTACAACTCAGTAATAAAAAGACAAGTAAGACAATTAAAAATGGGCAAAGGATTTGGCTAGACATTTCTCCGAAGAAGATATACTAATGACCAATAAGCACATGAAAAGATACTCAATATCCTTAGTCACTAAGGAAATGCAGATTCCAATCACAATGAAATACCATTTCAACCAAAGGACTTGTATGCATGCATATAAGCCTAACCAATGGACACAGACACCAGGGGGGTGAGGGCATGAGTGAGGGGGGTGGGGGGCAATAGGAGGATAAGGACACATATGTAATACCTTAATCAATAAAGAAAAAAATTAATAAAAAGAAAGAAATACCATTTCATACCCACTAGGATGGCTAAAATAAAAAAGTCAGATAATAACAAGTATTGGTGAGAATATGGAGAATTCAAAACTTTCATGCGTGCTGGGGAATGTAAAACGGCATAGCCACTTGGAGAGCTTGTTTGGAGGTTCTAGCAGGGAGCGCAGCTACTCGATACCCTTGACTAAAAACCAGTCCTCTCCTCTGGGGGGAAGGTCATCCTCTTCAACTGAGTGCCTACGGGCAGCTTTGGGGGGACGCACATGGATCAGAGACGGAGGCAGGGACACCCGCCTAGCCAGCCAGATCAGATGAATCAACCCTGGTGATCAATGGGGTGACAGTTGTCACAGCCATATCACCCTCACATCCTGATGTAACCACTTTGGAAAATAGTCTGAATTTTCTTCAAAAGTTAGAAATAGAACACCATTTCATACCTACTACAATGACTATAATTTTTAAAAGATGATAATAACAAATGTTGGCGAGGATGTAGAGAAATTGGACCACTCATATGTCACAGATAGAAATGTAAAACAGTGCAGCCACTGTGGAAAATAGTCTGAGGTACTTCAGAAAATTAGACATAATATTAATATATGATCCAGCAATTCCAATCGTAGGTATACTCAAAATAGCTGGAAGCAGGGACTAAACAGATATTCATATATCACCGTGCACTGCAGTATTATTCACAATACCCAAAAGGTGGAAATGACCCGTGTCCATCAACAGATGAGCTGATAAATAATATGTGGTGTGTATATACACAGTAGAATATTATGCAGCTATAAAAATGAAGTTCTGATACATGCTTCAATATTGATGAATTTTGAATATATCTAAGTGAAATAAGCTGCACCTGAAAAGACAAATACGAAATGATTCCACTATAAGAGGTACCCCAAAATAGGCAAATTCATAAAGATAAAAAGTAAAATAGAGATTACCAGGGGTTGGGGGAAGGAGAATTAGAAATTATTACTAATACGTACTGAGTTTTGATTTGGGGTGGTGAAAAGTTTGGAAATAGTGGTAATGGTTGTATAATATTATGAATAATATCACTGAATTGTACAATTAAAAATAGTTAAAATGGCACTGACCCAGGTGGCTTGGTTGGTTGGGCATTGTGCTATGCACCAGGAGGTTGCTAGTTCGATTCCCAGTCAGGGCACATGCCCAGGTTACAGGCTTGATCCCCAATCCCCAGAAGAGGGTGTGCAGGAGGCAGGCAATCGATGTTGCACTCTCACATTAATGTTTCTCTTTCTCTGTCCCTCTCCCTTCCCTTCTCCTTCTAAAGATCAATAAAACTATTCTTTATAAAAATATTATAGTTAAATTGGCAAATGTAATGTGATATATATTTTACCACAATTTTTAAAAATTAATAAAGTAACATACAAAAAACAATGAATTGTATACTTTAAATGGGTGAATTGTGTGTTATGTGAATTATATTTCAATAAAGCTGCTATTTTAAAAAGCTATTGCTGTTGAAGCCCCAGACACTTCTTTTTAAAAATATATATATATTTTTTTATTGTTCAGAGAAGAAGGGAGAGGGAGAGAGAGATAGAAACACCAATGATGAGAGAGACTCATTGATGGCTGCCTCCTGCACTCCCTACACTGGGAATTGAGCCCGCAACCTGGGCATGTATGGGTTCATAGGTCGACACTCAACCACTGAACCACACCAGCCGGGCCCTCGGATACTTCTTAAGTATCACTTATACATACACAGAAATAAGTATATTTGTTCATTGCATTTCTGATTTCCAGCAAGCTTTCCTAAATACCTCTCATCCCATCACAGTTAACTCCATTCTGTTGCTTCATAGCATTTACCATTTTCTCCCTTTCGGATTCCAAATTTGAGAGCAGGGCCAAGTCTGCATTTAATTCACTATTGGTTCATAGTGCTTAGCATAGTGTGTGGCACATAAATAGTGGCCAATGAATGAACCATTGGGTTCAGAGTTTGCATGAATTGCTGTGGGTCTGATCAGTTGCTAAAGTAAGACTTGAAGACTATGGGTAGATAGCACAAAAAGAGTTTACATAAGACAGTGAGTAGCACATGATTTTGAAGACTGTCTTAGGAGTCCATCCCAAGAGACATATCTAAAAGCATATTAAATACAATATGTATGTGAATTTATTAAAGAAAGGTCAACCCAATTGTAATTTAAAAGGTGATACAAGAATTTTCACCACCTAATAGTTAGGGTGCTATTTTGTATTTGGATAAAAGATTCACTTATATGTATGTGAAAATTGAATTTTAGAGAAAAAATGTTAACAGAAACTTTAAATTCTAGCAACAAAAAAAAATGCCGATATGAAAAGAAAACTACCAAGTAGAGGTCAAGAGATCTGATTTATTTCTATTTTAAAAATGACATTTCAGGTAAAAAAAAAAAGATGAACAAAACTTAGAAATAGTGTCTGACTTAAGAGAAAAACAACTTTAGATTGAATAGGTCTGAAGAAAAGTAAAGCAAGAGCAAAGGGCAAACTCAAACTGAAATTGGGAAAATATTCCTGGAGCTAATTACAGTCAGAAAGTGGAACCATTTGCCTAAAGAGGTAATTATAGTAAACCCAATAACGACGTTCAAATGGAAATATGGAAATGTTAAATGTTTATGGAAAAATGTGGTGTTCAGTTTTCTGATACAGGAAGTTCTATTAGCTGATTCATGAATCCATTGCCCTTTTCCATCTTCTCCTTCTATCTTTTTGCTCCCTATGAAGTTTTGCATTTTATCTGAAACTGGGTTTGATGAGTGTTTTACAGCTGTGTGCTTAGTCAGCATTTTATATTTTATAGGAGGCATTTATCTGAATGCCATATTTAAAATTTTACCAAAAAGATTAGGCCAGTGAAGGTTATACAATATGATTTTCTCAGCTTGAGTTTAGTACAAGAAATTCTATTTTAGGCCAAAATTTCCCAGCCTAAATGACAATGTCAGTTAGTAAAATATTCAACATCTCTTATTCACGCAGTTAACATTCTATGCAAATATGATACATTTATTATATATTTCAAGATACAATTTGGGATTTCTGGTTCAAGTAGCAAATTTAGAAATCCTCTCCCAAACCCCCAAAAATACAATAATAAAGGAATAAACTCATAGTATTTCAATGGAGGAGAAATTTTACTGCCTATGTTTTCTTCCAGGATTTTTATGGTTTTGTCTAACATTTAAGTCTTTAATCCATTTTGAGTTTATTCTTGTGTATGGTGTAAGAAGATGGTCTAGTTTCATTTTTTTGCTTGTATCTGTCCAATTTTCCCAATACCATTTATTGAATAGACTATCTTTACCCCATTCATGTTCTTGCCTCCTGTGTCAAGTATTAATTGACCATATAGATATGGGTTTATTTCTGGGCTCTCTATTCTATTCCATTGATCTAGGTGTCCGGTTTTATGGCACTACTATGCTATTTTGCTGATATGGCCTTCAGTATATTTGATAACAGGTAGCATGATTCTTCCAACTTTGTTCTTCTTTCTCAAAATTGCTGTAGCTATTTGGCATCTTTTGTGGTTCCATATAATTTTTGGAATATTTGTTCTAGTTTTGTGAAATTCATCACTGGTATTTTGATAGGAATTGAATGGACTCTATAGATTATTTGGGGTAGTATGGGCATTTTAATTATGTTGATTCTTCCTACCCATGAACACAGTATACGCTTCCACATATTTGTATCTTCTTCGATTTCTTTCTTCAGTGTCGTATAATTTTCCAAGTACAGGTCTTTTACATCCTTGGTTAAATTTATTCCTAGGTATTTTATTATTTTATGTAATTGGAAACGGGATTGTTTTCTTAGTTTCCCTTTCTGATAGCTCATAATCAGGTATAAAAATGCAACTGATATTTATTTTGTATCCTGCTTCTTTACTGAATTCATTTATCAGTCCTATTATGAAAAGATGCTCAATATCACTAATCATCAGATAAATGCAAATTAAAACCACAATGAGATATTACCTCATGCCTGTCAGAATGGCTATTAGTAATAAATAAACAAACAAGTGTTGGCAAGGTTGTGGAGAAAAAGGAACCCTCATTCACTGCTGGTGGGAATGCAGACTGGTGTAGCCACTGTGGAAAACAGTATGGAGTTTCCTCAAAAAAATTAAAAATGGAACTCCCATTTGACCCAGTGATCCCACTTCTAGGAATATATCCCTAGAAATCAGAAACACCAACTAGAAAGAATATGTGCACCCCTGTGTTCAAAGCAGTGAAATTTACAGTAGCTAGGATTTGGAAACAGCCTAAGTGCCCATCAGCAAATGAGTGGATTAAAAAACTGTGGTACATCTACACAATGGAATACTACATAACTGTAAAAAAGAAAGAACTCTTATCACTTGCAACAGCATGGATGGACCTGGAGAGCATTACACCAGTCAGACATAGAAAGATAAGTACCACATGATCTCACTCATATGTGGAATATAATGAACCATATAAACTGATGAACAAAAATAGATCCAAAGACATAGAAGAATAAAACAGACTGTCAAACCTCAGAGGAAAGGCAGGGGAGAGTGGGCGTGTGGGAAGAGATCAACCAATGAACTTTCATATATGCATAACCCCGGAACACAGACAATAGGGTAGCGAAGGCCTGAGTGGGGAACAGAGGAAAGCTGGGAGAGGTCAATGGGGAAATGAGAGGACATATGTAATACTTTCAACAATAAAGATTTTTTTAAAAATTAAAAATTTAACTGCTTTATGACCCAGTGGAAATAAATCCAAAGCAACTATAAACACTAATTCAAAAGAACATATGCACCCCTATGTTCACTGCAGCATTATTTACAACAGCCAAGATCTGGACACAGCCCAAGTGCACATCAGTAGATGAGTGGATAAAAACCAAGATGTAAAAGACCTGTACTTGGAAAATTATATGACAATGGAACACTACTCAGACATAAAAAAGAGGGAAATCTTACCTTTACAACAACATGGATGAACTTGGAGAGTATTATGCTAAGTGATGTTAGTCTGTCAGAGAAAGACATGTACCATAGTGCCAGGGCTGACCGGCAGACCCTGAGTGATGGATGAATGATTACTCTGACACATGTTTCTGTGAAAGAGAGGGCTAAGGGACTGCTTGGCTTGAGAAACCAAACAGCCCCATTCGCCTGCCTCCTTAGAATTTTATTGTAGCAACAGCTTGAACTAAAATTAACTTCTAGATACTATCAGCAGGGTAAGTATCCTTGAGAAGACACGCGCATCTGCAGTGTCCTTTAAGCAAGGACGTCTAAAGACTAAACATAAAGATTCCGGTAAAACACTGTCCCAGGGGCTCACACTTGTTTGGAAAACTCAAGGCAGGGGCTGCCGCCTTCGGCAAGATCCCTGAAGACAGGACCATGTCTTAGGCTTCTTGTGATCTATGGTGCCCAGACAGTCCTGATGCTGATGAACATGAGATCTTAAAAAACAACAACACACCTGTTGAGCCCGGCCAGTGTTGTTCAGTGGTTGAGCATCAACCCATAAACCAAGAGGTCACAGTTCAATTCCCAGTCAGGGCATATACCGGGTTATGGGCTTGATCCCTGGTAGGAGGTGTGCAAGAGGCAGCCAATGTGCAATTCTCACTCATCATGGATGTTTCTATCGCTCTCTCATTCTCCCTTCCTCTCTCTGAAATCAATAAAAACTTATTTTTAAAAATACCTGTTTGAAACACTTACATGCATTTTTATTTCTATTTTTTTAAGTATCCTGATGACTTCCTTGTCTAAAAGCCTGTTCCACCACATAAACTAACTAGAAAAAAAATCAGTTTCTTGTTACATGTAATTCAGTTTACTTCTTAAAATTAAACAATCTCAGAGGTGACAACCAAGATTTGGAGAGATTAAGTGAACATTTTTAAACACTTTTTCAAAAAACATTTTCAGAGTTCAAGATAATTCTTAATTTGTCAGAATAAAAATGTTTGACATGGATGGAAAAAGAATTTAGACATTCCTCTTATAGCTTGCTTCAGATGAGATCCTATAGAATAGGAAAACCTTTTGGTCTTTCTTGTCTCTGTACTTCATTTGTTTATGGCTCTAGGTATTATTTTATGTTGTGCAAAAGCACTATGCTTCTAAAATCTGTCCCCCCCCAAAAAAAAATCCACCGTCCTTGTTATATCAGGCACCCTGAGAATTGATCATAAGCAGCATTAGGCAGTTAGATGAACTAAGTATAGAAACGATGACGATCGAATAGAGAAAATCAATTGCCTTTTTTCCCTCCTCACACAGTGCCCTGCAGGGAATAGATAAGTGCAGACTGTAAATAGTTTATTACTTGGTAGTTCTTCCTAATGTCTAGGCAGCACCGAAGTTGACAAGGTAACAAGTAGTCATTCAGCCAAAGGTCACTTTCTCTGGCCCAGCAGCCCTTTCACTTGGAAATACAATCTGGGTCTAATGTTGGTTTGAAAGGAAAGGTCATTATACCACCCAGCTCCAGGCTTCAACTTTCTAAAGGTTTTAAAATTGTGCTTCTTATAAAAATGAACTCAAACCTGTGATATTTGTGCTTTATTGCCAGTGAAAAGAACTGATTACCATGGTTAGCATAACTGCTTTTATTGAGAAGTAGAAGCCAAGCAGTGGAGGATAAATCTTGTGGCTCTGTGTAGGAAGTCGGAAATAAAATTCATCACTCCAGTTAGCTTTCAGAAATAAAAAGGAGGAAGAGGGGGCTCTGGTTTCTCTTGATAACGATTGTCTGTGCAAGCAGACAGGGAGACAGTGAGGTCTGAGAGGTGCCTCCCTGGGGAGGGTCACTGGGACTACTGCGCAGAGGGGAGAAACCTTGGACAGGGAGGCTCTTGTATGGCAGCAAAGACTTGTTCTGAGTCACCTTGTGCTGGGCAGAAAGACTAGAGCCCCAAAGACAATTGGATTTACATTTACAGTTTCTTTTCTTTTTTAAATAATTCTTTATTGTTGGAAGTATTACGTACTAGTATGTTCCCCTCTTTCCCCCACTGACCCCCTCCAGCCTATATTTACAGTTTGAAAAAAAAATCCTACTGTTGAGGGCAAACCTAAGCAATTCTACTGGGACAGAGGAAGTGGAACCTGCGTTTAAGATGTAACTTTCATCCTTTCATCCCATTCAGGGAGAGGGCTCTTCTGCTTCGGGCTTTACTAATAACATGAGCGATGTTGGCCACAGCCATTTCAATGTAAGCCATTTGGCACTGATTCAGGTTTGTCTCTTTGGGAGCCAATTAGCTCCAAATTGAGTAATACTGATTCTTACATATGATATGGCTCTCCTAATCATGTTCCCTGTTTAATCTCTTGCACTATTTATATTCACAAATTTTATAATGCCTACTTAAGTATATCTCCCATACCTGCAGGTCTTCACAGCCATTCTTAAAATAAAACCAGACGAACTGCTTAGTTCATAATTCAGCCCATATTACTTGAAGAGAGAAAATGACCCAGCCTCAATATATATGTGTTTCCATCGCTTACATTTTGAAACCTAACTATGGACAGATTATTTGGCATGTCCAATCATTCCTTTGGGAATTTTTCTTGGTTTTGTGAATATATGTCAGAAGTGGGTTATTCAAGCTAGCTTAGATTTGTGTGCTGATCTTGTAATAACTCCACAATATATTGGCCATAATTCTTCCGGTTGGACAGCCCCCACTTGTCCACACTGCAGCAATGCAGCTTTATCTTGGGGCCATCTCCACTGTAATCTCCATTCCTCAGAGGGACAGCATCTCAGGCCACTCTGAATCACAGCAAGCTGAAAACAGAGCTGCAGTTTCTCTATCTCCATGAAGAAAATGTGTTCCTTGGCTTTAAGCTGACTAAAATGAACAGAAGGTTGGTTTTGCTTCAAGGAGAGTAAATGCATTCACAGCGATTTATAGATTAATTAAACCACAGGCTGGGAGGAAAACTGCCACAAATATGACAACAGGTTTATATCAGCATTATGAAAGGAGTCATACACATCAATAAGAACAACAGTAAGTCTCTAATAAATGAAGTACAAAGTGCATATAAGAGACAATCCTCAAAAGAGTAAATGCAGCTAGTAAACAAATGTGGAGAAATGTTTGGTCCTAACAGTAATCCAATAAATGCAAATTTTAAAAAGAAGATATTGTTTCAAACTTTACAAAAGCACAAAATAAATAAATAAACAAACAAACAAAATAAAAATAGCTAATGCTGCTGAAGTGTCAGAGTCCATCATGCTAATATAGGCTGCCAATCACATTTTAATTGGCTCAGACCTATAAGGGACATTTTGACAATAAGCTTGAGAATGTTAAAATCATGCATACGTGCCAAAACCGGTTTGGCTCAGTGGCTAGAGCGTCGGTCTGCGGACTGAAGGGTCCCGGGTTCGATTCCGATCGGGGGCATGTGCATTGGTTGCGGGCACGTCCCCGGTACGGGGTGTGCAGGAGGCGGCTGGTCAATGTTTCTCTCTCATTGATGTTTCTGGCTCTCTGTCCCTCTCCCTTCCTCTCTGTGAAAAATCAATAAAATATATTTAAAAAAATAAAATAAAATCATGCATACGTTGGGGTCAATAGTTCTAAAGATAGTAATCTAAAATGAAAAAAAACAAACACACCTTTCTTGTGCATAAAGATATTCATTTCAAAAGTATTTACATTAGCAAAATTTGAAACCAATGCAGTAATCATCTGGTCAATATGACACTTTGAACTATGTGAAATATTCTTCCTCTGCCTCAAATACATTAAAATCTAATTTGAAAAAAATTTAATCTATAAATTAGCTTAATATTTTTTAAAGCCTCAATGTATAAGTTGAACAGTAGACCAAAAATACAGTAGTCTCCCCGCTTACCCTCCGTTTCACTTTCCAAGGTTTGCTACCTGTGATTCCATGATCCAAAATATTACATGGAAAATTCCGCAAACAAGCAATTTATAATTTTTAAATTGTGCGCCATTCTGGATAAGGTGATGAAATCTTGCGCCATCCTGCCCAGGACATGAATCACCCCTTTGTCCAGCATCTCCACGCTATGTATACTCCCCACAGTGGTCACTTAGCAGCCCCTCTGGGTTATCAGATCAACTGTTACAGTATCAAAGTGCAAGAATAGTGATATTAGCAACTCATATATGCCAAAGTGCTCCCTTTAAGTGAAAAGGTGAAAGTTCTCAATTTAGTAAGAAAAAAGAATCCTATGCTGAGGTTGCCAAGATATAAGAACGCATCTTCTATCCATGAAATTGTGAAGAAGGAAAAAGAAAGTTGTGCTAGTTTTGCTGTCACAACTCAAACTGCAAAAGTTACAGCCACAATGCATGATAAGTGCTCAGTTAATATGGAAAAAGCATTAGATTTGTGGGTGGAAGGCATGACCAGAAAACGTGTTCCCATTGATGGCAATGTGTTGCACTAGAAAGCATTGAGCCTCAAAGACTTCAGCAAGGGATCCCCTTAAATTGACACCAAGCCATTTACTGCTAAGGGATGGTTACACAGACTCAGGAACAGGTTTGAACTGAAAAATATAAAAATTCCTGGAGAGGCTGTGTCTGCCAATGAAGAAGCTGCTTTCACATTTCTGGCAGAGTTGAGGAAGGTGATTAAGGAGAAAGATATCATCCAAAGCAAATCTTCAATAGTGATGAAACTGGGCTCTTCTTGAAGATGCCCAATAGTATGTACACTCATAAAGTGCAAAGAATCAGCAGGGCATAAAACATGCAAGAACAGATTAACTCTGGTGCCATGTGGCAATGCTATAGGGCATATGATAAAGCCAGGGTATTGTACAGAGTGAATAATTCTCAAAAATAAAAACAAAATTTATCTGCAAAAAAAAAAAATGTATCTGCCAGTGTTCTGGCAACGTAATCAGAAAGTGTGGGTGGTGGCCATCATGTTTATGGAATGGCTCCACCAATGAATCACAACAAGAAGAAGAATAGTACAGTACAATAAGATAATTTTTACTACAGTATATTGCTATAACTTTTCCATTTTGTTAATCTCTTACTGTGCCTAATTTACAAATTAAACTTTATCACAGTGTTTATGTATGGGGAAAAAGCAGTACATATATAAGTTCCCTACTATCTATGGTTTCAAGCATCCACTGGGGGGGTCTTGAAACGTATACCCCTGCAGATAAGGGGGGACTACTGCACAGCCAAAAATGAAGTATTGAATTGGGAGATAGATATACAAAACCCACTGAGCAAGATAGAAAATGTAAGAGATATTAAGACACATGAGGGATAGCAAGATCAGGTCCAACATGTAAGTAATTGAAATTTCAGATATAAAGAATAGAGAGAATGGGAAGAGGCAATATTTAAATAAAAATGGTTTATAGCCGAAACCGGTTTGGCTCAGTGGATAGGGCGTCGGCCTGCGGACTCAAGGGTCCCAGGTTCGGTTCTGGTCAGGGACATGTACCTTGGTTGTGGGCACATCCCCAGTGGGAGGTGTGCAGGAGGCAGCTGATCGATGTTTCTCTCTCATTGATGTTCCTAACTCTCTATCCCTCTCTCTTCCTCTCTGTAAAAAAAATCAATTTTAAAAAAATGGTTTCTGTTCAATTTTTTAAAAAATGGTTTATATTTTCCATCTTTAAAGAGACATGAGGGCTCAAGTGAAAGGGGACACACCAAGTCCTGAAGAAAGTAAAACCAATGCACATCTAACCACATCAGAGTGAAACCGAGAGTATCAAAATCACAGAGAAAATCCTAAAAGTTACCGAGGGAAAAGTCATACTACCTATAAAAGAACAGAAATGGGCTCAGGTCATTCATCTCTGACGTGTATCTACATAATAATTCTAGAAAAAATTCCAAAGGTATTACTGAAAATACTGAAGCCCACTACTAGTTGGGCTTCTCAACACTGTTTGTTTCTTTATCTACATCGGGTATTTATTTCCCTAGAATTTTATACCCTGATGCCTTACTGAAGTCTCCCAGTGTTTACATTGTCATTCAGTTAATTCTCTTGTGTTTTCCATATATATAATCATATAACCTTGAAATAACAATACTTTTACCTCCTTTTTAGTAATGTTTATTCATTTGGGTTCTTGGTTTTATTTAATTGTGTTGACCAGAACTTCTGGAACAATGTTAAATAGCCTGTCTTGCTCATCACTTTATGGACCACTTCCAGATTATAACCTTAAATTAGCATAATGTCATTTGAGGGTAGAGATGGATTCTTCTTTAATATGATAAAAGATATATATTGACTCCTGTTTTATTTATAGATTATTTATAAAGAATGGATGTTGAGCATTATTAAATTCATTCTCAGCATCTATGAAGATGACCATAATTTTTCTACTTTGATTTATTAATATGGTAAATTATATTAATAGTTTTTTCTGATGTTGAATTATTCCTGCACTCCTTAATAAAATGCCACTTGGTCATGGTTTATTATCATTTTAATGTGTTGCTGAGTTTTGTTTGCTGATGTTTTATTTAGATTTATTACATGGATATTCATAAGAAAGTTTGATCTGTCTTTTTCTCTATCCTGCCATATTTGGGCTCTGGTATCAATGTTTTCTCATTTTATGAAAAGGATTTGGAAGCTTTAGTTCTTTTCCTATATACTGTAACAATTTATATAGCACTAGGACTGTCTTTTAGGAGCTAAATAAAATTCTCCTGTGAAAATATCTGGGCCTGATGATGTTTTGCGGATTTTATTTTGACACATTCCATGTTTCTTCTCTGATGATGTCTGTTTGTATTGTTAAATCTCTTCTAATATCAATTTTGGTAATTTAATTTTTCCCATGGCATTACTTTTATTGAGGTAATTTTCTATATCTTATGTATTACATATGTGTGCATATTTATATAAAATCTGAAACACAGAAAAAATACAGTAAAAAACGGTTTTTCCCAAAAAAACCTCTGAGTGACGTATTGACTTGATGCACCATGATCCCAAACATTAATATCGTTTTCCTACAAATAAGGAAAGTCTCCTTTCTAACTAAAATACAAGCATCAAATTCAGGAAACTAACATTGACATATTATTATCATCTAATCATCAAACCCCTATTTAGGTTTCACCACTTGTATCAATAATGTCCTTTCAAGCAAAAAGATCTAGTTCAGAGTCATGTGCTCCATTCAGTTATCACATCCCTTCAGTCTCCCTCAGTGTGGAAGGAGACATTCCTTCTGTGACTTTCACGATCTTGGCACTTTAAAACACGATAGACCAGTTACTTTGTCCACAACTTAGGTTTGTCTAATATTTCCTTATGTTTAGATTCAGATTAAGTGTCTTTGGCAGGAAAATCACAGAAGTGGTGGAAAAATTTTATTTTTGTGGTTAAATTTACCACTCTCTTTTTTTTTTTTTGTCTCGGGTTTTGAGCCATAATTACAAAGCCTTTCCCACACTAAGCTTAGAGAGGTTTTCACTCATTTTTCATTGGTATTTAAACTGTCAGAATCTTAACCTTAGATCTCAGATAAACCTGAAATGTATTCTTGTGTATATTGTGAGATCTAATTTTAAACCTTTTCCCAAATGGCTATCCAAGTCCATCTTTGTCTCAGGGATTCAAGATGCCACCCTTATCATATAATGGATTTCTCTATGAAGTGGGTTTCTGTTTGGGCTTTCTAGTCTGTTCGGTTTTATTTATTTATTTATTTATTTATTTATTTATTTATATTTATTTTATTTTTTTAAATATATTTTATTGATTTTTTTACAGAGAGGAAGGGAGAGGGATAGAGAGTTAGAAACATCGATGAAAGAGAAACATCGATCAGCTGCCTCCTGCACACCCCCTACTGGGGATGTGCTCACAACCAAGGTACATGCCCTTGACCGGAATCGAACCTGGGACCCTTCAGTCCGCAGGCCGACGTTCTATCTACTGAGCCAAACCAGTTAGGGCTAGTCTGTTCAGTTTTATAATAGTCTGTCTATGTATGTACTACTACCGCACTGCTTTAATTATAAGGGCTTTGTTATTGTTTTACTGGATATTTCTTGCATGTTTGTTTTTCCATGCAAACTTTACGAGCAACTTTCCTAATCCCATATTAAAGCTTGATTGTGTTTTTATTAGGGTGGCACCATATTAATAATTTTACTTAAAGAAAATGTCATGAGATTTCCTCTTCAAGAACAGAGAATATACTTTGCATTTGTTCAAGTCTTTGTGCCTTTCAGGAGTGTTTCAAGGTTTACCTAGTATAGGTTTTAGGAATTTCTTCACTTTATTCTTAAATATTTGCTGCAGTTATAAGTGGGGGTATTCTCTATCGTTATGTAGAGGACTTTGCTTTGAAACGAATTTGCCTCACCTCTATAGTTCCCTCTCTTTCTTCTTCTACCTGAGTTGTATACTCTTTAAGCCATCCCTCTACATGAACATCCACTCACCTCTTCTTTTACACAAGTGGAGGGTCCGGCATGTGCTAGGCAGGGTCACATGTAGGTGGTGCACTGCTTGTCTCTAGGGCATATAATGCTCACTGTAGTCTATGGTCCTATGCAACAGCCTTGTCAGGAAGTACACTGTATTATCTCTATTAGGCATACAGGAAGGATAGACCAGTAAGGTCTGTAGAGTGTGACTTGTTATAGAATTGCATCTAGCAATATCTATCAAACATTTGTCTCTTTGTTCTCTGAATAGCTCATATAAGCAGTTATCAACTAGTAGAATAATTATTTGATTACATATCCATCTTCCTTCACTGAATCTTTCTTTGAGAGAAATAAAGACTTAATTATTTATGAATTAACAGTGTTTGGCACATAACACTAGATGTTCAATAAATGTTCACTGAATGAATGAATGAATGAGTGAGTGAGTGAGTGAGTGAAGTGTGTCCATCACAAGCAGGCTGTACTCTATATAAGACATAGGTGTTCCTCTTCCTGTGGTTTTATTTGCTATCCCAAATTTCAAACTTGAGAATTGTTTCCAGAGTAAGAAGAGGACATACTAGTGATATTTCTACCTAAAGTCGTTCTTAGAGTGTGACCACTTCCATGAATTGTCAGATCCTCCTAGTGCCTCTTTTTAGTAGACATCTCAAGATATCAAAGCCATTTGATTCCTTATGAGCCCTTTGCATGTTTTCAGACACCACAGATTATAGATTTATTGTCACTATGAAAACTCCTCCAACTAGGCAAGAAAGATTTCTCCCAAAATGATATTAGAAAAAAAAGTAACTTCAGTGAAATCCACTGAACACAACCACATTTTTTCACTCTAGTTTTTACTCTCTCTAAAACCTTAAATTGAACTCACAGTGAGTGTTGTTGTTTTTAAATCCCCACCTAAGGATATGTTTTCCTTGATTTTAAAGAGAGAGGATGGGGGGGAGGGAGGGGGGGAGAGAGAGAGAGAGAGAGAGAGAGAGAGAGAGAGAGAGAGAGAGAGAGAGAGAGAAACATTGATGTGAGAGAGAAACATAAATCAGTTGCCTCCCATGTGTACCCTGACCAGGGATCGAACCCATAACCTAGGTATGTGTCCTGACCTGGAATGGAACTGTACTTTTCAGTGTAGGGGATGATGTTCCAACCAACTGAGCAAACTGGGCTGGGCAATTCACAGTTAGTTTTTAAAGCTTCAGAGGAATACAGTGCTTTCTGACATTTTCCTGGTTTACTTCTCCAGGCAAAGAGTTGTTCAATTTCATTCTGATTCTTTCAATTTGGTAAATATCTTTACAAATACTAAAAAGATGTGTTTCATATTTTTTACAAGCACATAGCACTTTTCTTTCAAGAATCCTCAAGTAGCAAGTAAACAAAAGCAGTATTCTTAGAAATGGCTATGAGAGGAACTAGATGTTAGTTACCAGTGAATCTCTTCTCACTTGATGGAAGTGAGAAATGAGAAGGAAAAGCAAAAAATGTCAAAGATAAAGGAAAGAACCATGGGATGATCTGATCAAATCTAAATCTCCAAGAAAGTGCCATCAACCTTTTAAAATCAATATCCTAATAGTCATTCATCTTCAGGTGGGCTTAGGTTTCCAGTGTGTGAGAATAAGGCCAGCTCATTTAGATGGGGCTAAGCAGTGGTAGATCTTCATCTCTTTCACTATGTTGGGGAAAGCCATTGCTTCTCATGAAGCACAGGGAAGGGATATTACCACAGTAACTCTTGAGACAGGAAGGAGGGGACCGCATTCCACTTAGTGCTATGACAAAATGTTCTTGAAACAGTGAGATAAACAAGTACAAACACACACACACACACACACACACAAAAAAAAAAAAAAAAAAAAAAAAAACAGTAGAAGGCATGCCATTGATGGCTACAGCCAGATTGAGGGCAATTAAAACCTGGTCCTGTGTCACTCTCAGCTATGAAAATATAGATTCTTGCCTCTTGTCCTATATCAAGAAGGGTTTTTTAAAGAAATGTCACTTGATAGAGTTTGTCAGCATGAACTTTCATCCTTACAATTTGGGAGAGAATATATATCTCAGACATCCTAAATTAATTTTATCTCTACTCACATTAAAAATACAAGTAAGTCATGACAATTATCTCCAAATATTAGAGTCTGGGTATCCTGTTATTTCAGGGGGGGAAAGGTAGACAATTTAATAGGTGGTCACAGTGTAGACAAGATATGTTTGAATATATAATTATTTCTACTACCACTATTCAACCTAGATATACATTTTAATTCAAAATGTATAATGTCAAAGTGAAAAAAATAATTTTATGTGATGTTTTAAATATTTCCACTTTTCATGGGGAAGCTAAAACTTTTCTTCAGATCCTGTTTATCACAAGAACGCTTGAAAAACACACATCGTAAAACTCATTTCTTTCTGAGGAAGGTTTGCATAGTCTGTGATCACTGGAGACTAAAGGCATTTAGAGCTATTATTTTCTAATTGCCTGAGAACTTAAAGTCTTGGTTCTCATCACCTGAATGCTAAAATCAAGGTTTTTAATGTTAAAAGTATATTGATACCTTTTGGTTAAGTAAAAAATAATGACCTAGTTGTCTTTGAAATTATTACAGGCATTCTTTTGACTCCCTATAGCAATAGAACTTACGATATCACAGGAGGAATGGTTATTTTCTCTGCTTTAGTCAACTTTTTTTTAGGGCTGTAAAACAATAATTTAATTAGTCTATTAAGTATACATAAAAGTGCCAAGAATTTTATAAGAGATCCATGAGCTTTATAAGAGATCCATAATCACTTCTGCTAGTAGCCTGAAAACAAGCAGAACATGCAAGATAACCAAAGAAATTCTGGATTTGAAACCCCTGTGGTAACTATTGATCAGCAAAAATTGAACAGGTTATCTATGGCTAACCTCATGTGATTGATATGGTCAACAACTCTGATATTAAGTTGTTTCTATTTACCACTACATAGCCAAAATAATTAGTTGTAGGGAAACAACTGAACCACTTTTGCAATTTTAGAGACTCAACTTGTGACTTAAGTTCAATTTAACTGTCATGTGTAGCCAGCACCTCTATGATCAATATCAGGCAAAAAGAATATTCTCCTGTAATAAATATTAACAAAGGGTAAGTATATTTCTGTTCTTCAATGACTGTATCAGTTTAATCTAATTTTAGTTCAAAGTTCCATTCATCTCTGCTTCTGCATCAGAGAGAAAATTACTTTATTTGATTAATTATGAGGACTGGGAAGAAGTCTTCTATATATCTTTTTTTTTTAAATATATTTTATTAATTTTTTACAGACAGGAAGGGAAAGGGATAGAAAGCTAGAAACATCGATGAGAGAGAAACATCGATCAGCTGCCTCCTGCACACCCCCTACTGGGGATGTGCCCGCAACCAAGGTACATGCCCTTGACTGGAATCGAACCTGGGACCCTTCAGTCCGCAGGCCGATGCTCTATCCACTGAGCCAAACCGGTTTTGGCTCTTCTATATATCTTAATATTAAATTCAATGCATTCATATATAAAGGAACAATTCCATAACCTCAAGTAAATTATCTCAAATTGCGTTGGTCAAAACAAAAATGTTAATATCCAAATAGAATTTAGTGTGTTACATAAGCATGTGAAATCATCTAAAATTAAAACTAATTATTTTGTATCAGAGCAATAATAAAAGCCAAAGTTCTGCCTCATTGTTCTCCAGTGGAGCATGAATAATTTGAGATTCAGGTAAGTTTTCATCTCCCTGAGTCTTCCACAGATTTTTACCTATTTCATTATTCAAACTGTATTTCTTTAGAGTACTTTAGCTACCCCAGAACTGATGATACCAGATTTTATACCTTCTGATGTTACCATTTGTAGATCTGTCCTCCAGCCCTCACACAAAGCAAACTTGACCAGGTCCTACAATACAAAGAAAGATCCCAGGGCCTAACCTGGCTTCCAGGCTTCCCACTCTCCCTGAATCTGGCCTGGTTCCTCTCCATATTCTCTAACAGTCTCCCTTCAAATCTTTTTTTGTTCAGAGGTATCGGCCCCATCTAGTCTTTCCAGAAAGCTACCTATAGTGAAAAATTTTAAGTATTCTCTTTTATGGCTAAAAACTCTTAATTTATTGGGGTGTTATTGGTTAATAAAATTATATAGCTTTCAAGTAGAAAACAGCATGACATAGACTACAGAGTGACCCTGGGCTACACTCTTGGTATTCTTCCTCTACCCTATCTGGAAAACATTTGTTTGTATGTCATTCTACCTTATCAGACTGTGAGTTCCTTAGGGACAGGGGCTGCCTCTCACTCTCACTGTGTCACCCTTGCCTACCAGGTATAGCACTATGTGCCACATATTGAGCTAAACTGTGTCATAGTCACTAGTTTATTTAATCTTCCCAACAATCCTTTGAGATGTACTACCCCATTTTATAAATGAAAAAATTCACTGGGAGAGTTTAAGTAACATGTCCAAAGTCACCTAGCCAGAAAGTGTCAGTAAGAGAAATCATATTATATTTGCATAAACAAACATGTTGAGTTTCTTACACAAAAATCTTCTAAATAAGAATAGGAAGATAAAATATCATGTATTCTGATTATCAGGAAAGGAAATGTATTTTCATCTTAAATATGTCTTTTTTTTAATACATTTTTTTATTGATTTTTCACAGAGAGGAAGGGAGAGGGATAGAGAGCCAGAAACATCGATGAGAGAGAGACATCGACCAGCTGCCTCCTGCACACCCCCCACCGGGGGATGTGCCCACAACCAATGTACATGCCCTTGACCGGAATCGAACCTGGGACCCTCCAGTCCGCAGACCGACGCTCTATCCACTGAGCCAAACTGGTTTCGGCTTAAATATGTCTTAAAAGGTCAGAGGCCCTTTGTGTATTTAAGAATTGTAATGGTAGCTCTGTTGGTTAGAGCATTGTCCCGACATGCCAAGGTTTCTAGTATGATCCCCGTTCAGGGCACATACAAGAATCTACCAATGATGCATGAATAAGTGGAACCACAAATTGATGTCTCTTTCTCTTTTTTTTAATTTTATTTATTTTTTATTTTTTTAAATATATATTTTATTGATTTTTTAACAGAGAGGAAGGGAGAGGGATAGAGAGTCAGAAACATCGATGAGAGAGAAACATAGATCAGCTGCCTCCTGCACAGCCCCACTGGGGATGTGCCCACAACCAAGGTACATGCCCTTGACCGGAATCAAACCTGGGACCCCTCAGTCCGCAGGCCGATGTTCCATCTACTGAGCCAAACCGGTTAGGGCTGATGTCTCTTTCTCTCTCTTTCTCTCTCCCTCCCCACTTCCTCTCTCTAAAATTAATTAATAAATAATTTTTTAAAAGAATTGTAATGGAATATTATACTACCATAAAAGCCAATAAAATAGCTCAATATGAAGATATCACCAAGATACATTATTATATGAAAGAGCAAAATGTAAAAATGTAATATATTATGCTGGTATTTTGTATAAAAGTAGATGGATTTTTTATGTGCATGTATATGCATAGGATAGCTCTAGAAGGATACAAAAATGTTGATAATAGTGGTTGTGCTAGAAACAAGTAAAGAAGGAGGCTTACTTTTCACTGTACATATGTTTTATAACTCTTAAAAATTTTCTTATGTGCATGTATTGCTCATTTTAAAATAAATGTTTTGAATTTTTGAAATGGAATAATTAATATCAACAGGACACCCAAAATTGACAGAATAATCTTATGCAAATAAATCCTTTTTTTTTTTTTTTTTTTTTTACAAAGCACACATTTTCCACAAGAGAGCTTTCATTGATATGTGGTCACAATGTGTGGGCTCTTCACTTTGAAACTTCACCCTCAGGGATGAGGTTGCCACTCAGTTTTCTTCCTTCCTAACAGAGCAGATAGATCACTGAGATATCTGCTTACACTAAAAGAATAGTAGGTATATTTAGAAAATGAAATTTCATCAGCATAAAAATAATTGGGTTGAAATGAGGCTCTTTTGACCTCACTGTTATTAGTGTTCTATTGTAACCAAATAACCCAGATACCTTTGAGTCCTTTGCTGAGTTTTATGATTTATTTAGTGGAGACTCTGATGGCTTGCCCAATTAATGATATACATTTTATTTTCAAGAAGGATTTTATTCATTTCTTATAAGTATTAACCATCTTGTGACGATTAAAAAAAACCACTTGGAATTTGGGTCAGAAAAACTCAAGGGATTGATGTGACTCATTAACAAGTAGTTAGAATAAGAGTAAAATAACCTTCATTCAGAATTTGTAAAAATTAAATAGAGTAAATTTTCCATTAGAGTGGTTTCAAAACAGAGAAGAAACATACTGGAAAAGATTCCCTTTGACAAAACATAAAGATTAAGATGGGAATAACAGAATTATAAAGAGATGTTCTTCTATATTTGAAAATATGAAGAATCCATGATTAGAAAGCTGTGTTAGTCATACATCTGGACCATATGCTTGAGACAAAAATTCTTTATCTGAAAAAAATGCGTGAAACCATCTTACGTCTATAGGTGGATGTGATACCTCACCTTTTGTGTATGTAACTTGATACTTTAAGCCCATTTTTTCTTTTGCCTTTTTTTTAAAATGTTCACCTGAAGACATACATGTTTACTGATTTTTAGAGAAAGGGGAAGGGAGACGAGGAGAGAGAGAGAGAGAGAGAGAGAGAGAGAGAGAGAGAGAGAGAGAGCCAGAGAGAGAGAAATAGCGATGTGAGAGAAACATTGATAGGTTGCCTCCCACACACATCTTGAACAGCCTCCCACACACATCTTGACCAGGGGATCAATCCCACAACCTAGGCATGTGCCTTGACTGGGAATCAAACCCTCAACCTTTTGTTGCACAGGACGATGCTCCAACTAATTGAATCACACTGGACAGGGCCCAAGATTTCTTTAAAGCCTTACACAGATGTACATGAGTGAGCAAAGAATCGCCTTTTCCTACCCACTCCATTGTAGCATGACAACATCCAGACAACTTTATCCAACAAAGGCTTTTGCCAGGAGAAACAAAGATATGTACTAAGAAGAGCAAACAATTTTGCTCAAATCACTAGCCTTCCTGTGCTGCTCTGTAATCCTTGACTGAATAGATGTCATTTCCTTTCTGCCCAACATAATATAAGATGATGGGAAGAATATAAAAGATACTACTGAAGAAAAGGACATACATATACTCAGAGCAGATAATCACATATTTACTTAGAAATAATAAGCTTATATACTCCCAAATAGAGAACAATAAGTGATAACATTTGATCAGTTCCCTCAATTGCAGCTATAAGCAATTAGAATGGGGAGTGATTCATGTGGGCCAGAGTTAGAGTCATAGAAACATTAGTTGGTGAGATGACTTCAGAAACATGAGAAGATTAAAAGAGGTAAGAGATGTGGCTAAACTCGAAGCAACAATTTAAATAATGCATATAGGCAACAGCAAGCAAGGTATAATTAGGAAACAATGATGAGGCCAATGATTGTTTGGATTCACTAGAGAAGGCAGAGAAGGTCAATTTGGAAGAACAACTGGTATAAAATAATAGAATCTGAATTTGTTCCTCTTGAGATTAAATGCCCCCATTTGGATGTCAAGAGGAAAGGGAAAATAAATTATACATAAGTGCAGAGCTTAGCTATATAAAAATTCCCTGAAGTTTTAAATTTGTTATAAAAGCACTTCACTTAACCAAGGTTGCATCCTCATCTGCACATGGTTGAGAAAACTAGATGTAAGCATCAGAAGCCGTTGACTATCCCAGGGAGGAGGATCACAAACTCATACATCAAGGTCACCTAATTTGCCATTAAAAAAGTGACTCTTGCTCAGAGCCCATTCATTCTTATTTTATAGAAAATCCAACTCCCCTCTTCATTGCAGATTAGAAGCAAGAAATTAAAATGGGTTGCTTCTAGACTCAGGCATTCTGACAATTGTAATATTTGATAGGTGACAGTTTGACAATGAAGAAGGAGGTAGAAAAGGTATTAAAAGCAGCCATAAGTTGAAAGATTTCAGTAATTATTTACTTGAAACTAAGGTCAAATTACCTCAGTAAAATATCTTCATTCAATTATTTTAATGCTTCCTTTAAGCTCTGTAGTAACTTTGATCTTGTAACAGAAGCTCATATTGTGTAATTCAAGCCAAAAAAAGAATAGCTTAAAATATGCAAAAAAGCCAACTTTCTCTCATTTTCTGACCAATTACAGATGCTACATCTTTTATTTAGTTTCCCATTATGACATGTGGTTGTACTTACACTTGACATCTATAACATTTGCTTCAAGAGAGCTGAACGAAGACTATTGTGTGACTACAATATCCTCCTTGTAATGCTGTAATCACATCTTTGCAGGGAAATAACAAATTTTTAAATAACAATGTTTAAAGGCATATGTGGTCCAAGAAAACATCTTTTTTTTTTTTTACTAGACAGAGTTCTTGCCAACACAGTTTTCTTCTCATTGATTTCTTACCATATAAACTAGTCTAAGTGAATACATAAAAATGGAAATTGCTTCAAGGCTGAATACAATCCCGATATAGCAGTCATACGTCGTTGCTTTTCTGTATTAATCATTAACCCACAAGAAACTAAAAACATGCTAAGATTTATCCTGGAGTCATGTGTTTTTTACCTTGGGCTGCCAGACTCTTGTCCAAGTGTGTCTGGAAGAGCAGATGAGAATGGTATCATGGTGTGGGAATCTGGTGTTCCTTTCTGGGGCCATATGTTATGATACCTAAAATTAAGATAATAATAATCATAACCAATACATTTTGAGTACTCATTATGCCCAGGCACTAAGTTGCCCCCTAAATTAACTCATTTAAAATGTTTTTTTAAAAACAAGAATCTCTATTAGGCACGATTATTATTTTTCCTATTCTAAACATAAGGCAGCTATGGCTGAGAGGTAAAGTAACTTAACCATAATCACAAAGCTATAAATTAGAGCCTAAATTCAAAAGCATGTCCATCACTCGGAAACTCTTCAGTATCTCAAATGGGATTTCCCCTTCTATATATTAATTACTATACCTTTCAAACAAATACTACAAGATTTGTTTTAACATTATAGAGTTGACAAGATGATACAGCATCTCCCTAATTATTGCTCTCTGCCACTCCAGCTTTATGAAAAGGGTAATGGACAGCAGAGCAGAATTCTAAAACACAGCTACAGCAACCTGCAGTGCACTTGCTGATGTCCAGGAACATGTCAACAGTAGATTTTGTGGATTCCCCCCCCCCCCCCCCACACACACACACACACACTACTTGATATTAACGGAAGTCCTCAATATGACTGTTTACTTCCTTGGAAAGGCAAATACTGCCATATAACTGCTCTGGAGATTTGGTTTGTAGTCATTCCCAGTATGTTATTCAGGATTCTTTTATGTGCAAAGGGATAAAACCAACTCAAGCAATTTAAGCTAATATAACTTGAGCCAATGTAAAATTAAGGGTTTATTATTGGTTTCAGGTGAAGCTAGATGTGGTATGCAAACACGGCTTACCCCATGTTGCTTTCATTCTCAGGATGGCCTCAGTTGGTGGCAAATGGCTATCAGAAGGTCTAGGCTTAGCCATCTCAGAAGACAAAAGAGAGTTTCTATTTCCCACTGATTTCAGCAGAAAGCCCTACTCTGGAGTTTATTGCTGTGACTAGCCTGTTTGAGTCACAGGCCTACTTCTGAACTAATAATCTCTGTGGCAAGACATATAATGCTCTCATCTGCCATGTAGAAACCACTGGCTCCAGAGAGAGGTTCAACGCAGCTGAGTCACAGGCAGCTGAATCAGTGGAAGAAAGGGTTTCCCCAAAGGAAGATGGTTTCCCCTCAATATAGGTAAATGGATGCTGAGCAGGGATAAACCTCAACGTCCCTTATATCTATCATGCCAGAGGAATAAATTGCCATCTTGTCATATCACTTGGAGATTTGGGGTTCTCTGTCAAACTGACTTCCCAAAATGAATTAACCGGTGGTGAGTCAAAACAAAAGTGAGTCAAAGAAGCCCTAGCCAGTTTGGCTCCGTGGAGAGAGCCTGCAGACTGAAAGGTCCCAAGTTTGATTCCAGTCAAGGGCATGTACCCTGGTTGTGGGCTCAGTCCCTGGCCCTGGCCAGGCGTGCGGAAGGCAGCCAACTGATGTGTCTCTCTCACATCGATGTTTCTCTCTCTCTGTCTCCCCCCCCCCCTCCAGTCTACTCTCTCTAAAAGTCAATGGACCTCTCCCAGCCCATCCCTGCCCTCCACCCCAGGCCTTCACCACCCTATTGTCTGTGTTCCTGGGTTATACATATACACATACAAGTTCATTGATTGATCTCTTCCCACCCACTCACCCTCCCCTGCCTTCCCTCTGAGGTTTGGCAGCTTGTTCAGTGCTTCTATGTTTTTGGATCTATTTTTGTTTTAAAAAAATCAATGGAAAAATATCCTTCAGTGAGGATTAACAAAAAAAAATTTTTTTAAATAAAGTGAGTCAAAGAATATTAACAAAATTTCACTGAATCATGGCAATGCAGATACAGCAATAGCAGAAAACTTAGCTGATGGTGGCAATCAGAGATGTTGTGGTTATTTGGACAAAGGCAATTTTTTCTTTAGTGAATAGAGAGGCTTTGCTACTAAAGTACTTTGCCACACCACAGTCAACAGATCAAATTCAGATAGCTAATGCTTATTATGAAAGTAACTGCATGTTATGTATGCATCAGACTTTGTAGCTTTACAAATTTGCAGAAAGCAATATTGTCCACAGTAATATCTTTAAATGCTAAGAATGCTACTTGGAAATAAAACATGATGGAGCCTCAATATTCTCCTACACACAGAAGCTTTTCTAATTTAATTCAATTTGTCATGCTACATAGGTTTCCATTCATTTGAAGTTGCAGTCACACAATGCAGGCAATTCTATTCTTGTAAATATATCGTTAAGAAATTTCATTTGTAAGTTAGTGTTTTTAAAGTTGGAGTCCATTTTCCCATTGAAAATTTATTATAAATAGTGACTGGATTCCAAGGCTAGCCAAAGTATTAATCAAGCAATTTGAATGAGCTGGGTAAAGTGCCTAGCACATTGTAATCACTTATAGATTATAGCTATTACTATTAGTTATAATATGATAAAAGCATAAACAAAATAATAAAAATGACTGTTTTAAAATAACAAATAAGAATTAAGGTAATGAGCATTTAGAAAAATGACTGACAGGGTCACTCGATAAGTTACTATGAAAAAAACAAGCCCTGTTTGTTTTAATTCCTAATTCTACTTCAAAGAATTTGAATTTAATATATTTCAGCTTAAATTGTTTATTTTCACTAAAAAAGAATTTAGGGAATTACCTTAATACTTTTTTAGAATAGAATATGTTTAAGTTGTTACATTATAATTTTAATTTTGGTATTCTGTGTAGTTGAAAAACTCAATCAAATTTTGTAAATATAACTAGATCCATAGACATGAGACTCATATTTAATGAATTGCTTTTCATTTACCAAGAACTTTTCAGAATTTCTCCTTCCACATGCTTACATCCAGATGCAATTCCATTTATAAATTGAGGACATACTACATTGCTATTACCCCCCCCCAAAAAAGACACAGCCATAAATGAATTTCCATCCTAATTATTTACACTTTTCTCTTTGCAACCTGAATATTCTATTCCTGGGAGCTGTTTGCAAACAAAATATCATCCAGGATTAGTAATGCAGACACTCTTTTGACATAGGTGACAAGTACTTTTTGGTAACTTGCATAATTTCTCAGTAATATTAACTTTATTTAAGAATTAACTCCACATATGTATTATAGAATAATCTGATGCTAACTTTGATTTTTTTTAATTATATAAATGCTAAAGATATCTAACTGATCTCATTTATCTGACCCCTTTTACTTTAGTGACACTTTTGGGGAGACTTTTAAAAATTAAATGTCTATTAAAAAATAAATGTACAGAATCATGGTGTTTAAAAACTTCAATGAGTTAGTGCCAATAAAACTGCCTCATTAGGGTTTGAACTGCTACTTTCCAAGTATCTGGCACGTTGCCACACACAAAAAGAGATAAATAGAGACATCAGATTGACTGAAATTTCCTTCATTCTTTCATTCATTCAAAAACCACTTAATATGTGTCAGGCAGGTTTCTAGGTTCTAGGAAAACAGGAGTAAACAAAACAAAGCCCCAATCCTCCATGGAACTTATATTCTGCTTGAGAAAGACAGACAAATGAATACGTAGACTTATTTTCTTAATGATGAAAAATGAAGCAGGGTAAGGATAAGGTGGGAGAGAGGGGGTTGGGGATCAGACAAGACCTATCTCAAGAAGTGACACTTGAGAAGAGACTTGAATGAGGAAATGAGCCATACAAAAACAGAGATGATCAGGAAGTGCAAAGGCCCTGAGGTAGAATAAGCTCACTGTGTTCAAGGAGCAGCAACACTCTCGTGGCTAAGACTAGTAAGCAGTCAAGAGGGAGAATGATAGAAGATGAGGCCGTAGAAGTGGAGAAGGCTAAACCTGTAGGGCATGCAGGTCATGGTAAGGAGTTTAGGTTTACTATAGTTTCAAAGTGACGCCACTGGGTGGCTGGGAATAAAGAGTGACATGATGTGCAGTGTGGAGAAGAGGCTCTAAGGAGATAGGAAAAAAGTCAGCCCTCTCAGGTTATAATATTGACTCTTCACTGCCTAATTTCCAAGATGAAAAAGAAAAACTGTTTCTGTGCAAGTGGTGTGTTGGGAACAGGAAAAAAAAAAAGCTATTTAGCTGAAGTGGTACAGATGCAGCTAGAATAAAATACCTGTTTCTATAATGACTGTAGAGAAATTGCTTACACAAACTGCCAATTTACAGAAGTTCTTTGTGGATGGTAAACTAGAGAAGAGTGTCCTAGTAAAAAGTCAGAATATTTTGAGACACATCTACCACCTTGTCTCCCCTCCCCTCCCCCTAGCAACAGCCTGACTCCTGGGAGCTGTTAGGAATAGAAAAGCAGAATGGATGCTGCAGGCACTGCAGGCCTTCTTCCAAAGTAAAATACTGCCATCTTGAGGTTTCCAGAGTACAGAACTAAGGCAAAAAACAATGTCTGTTTGACATTTCTATATGCAAGGTATTTGATTCTAGAATGCCTTTACAGTAACAGAAACAAGAAGTAAGCCTAACCAACCTCACTCCCTTGCTTTGTTTGGCCCAACCTGTGCTCTATTAAGTGGAACTTTTTACAGTTGCTTTTGAAAACTTTCTGTTTTACTGGGGTGTAAATTCATTACAAATAGAGGTAGGTTTTTGTTTGGGGGGATTTCCCCCCTCTATAGCAACTAACACTAGACCTGGTACCTTTTCAAATGGTAAATCTTCTGCATCCCTTTTATGATCATTGACCTATTCAGGTTTTTTGTTCATTCAATTTTTATAAATTATATTCTTCTAGGAAATATCAACTTTCCCCAGAATGTCAAATTCATTGCCATAGAGGTGCATATGATATTCTTTTGTAAAAGTTTTAGTCTCTCATCTACCTGTGTTATTTTTATATAAATTTTAATCATTAGTATTATATCGTTTTACTTTCTCTTATTGCTGGAGGATTTTAAGGACCTGCAAAGAAAGGACCGTGGCTTACCTAGAATTCCAACTCAGGCAGTCGAACACCAGAACGCTTCCTCTCATCCACTAGGCAATACTGCCTCTTAGCACAGATGTAATAGATATATTAAAATTTGGAAATATGTCATTATAGAAGGAAAAATGAATTTCTAACATATGATAAGATGACCTAATATTTGTAAAAGTGAATTATAGCAAAAGTAGTCATTTGTGTTTATATGCACATTAAAAAAAAAAATCGGTAGACATATTCACCAAACTGTTGACAGCAGTAGTTATCTCCGGGTTGGGAGCAGAGTCCGAGACCTTTCCCTTTACCATACTCTTCTCTCTAAATAGAGTCAGCATAAAATATTAAGTCAATGAAAGGGAGAAAGAGGAGGAGGGAAGGACCCAGAGGAGGAGAAAGTGGATGAGACTGTTGTCAATGTTGGAGGCTGTACAACGTGGATGAGACACGGTGTGTGGCACTGAGAAGTCCCCCTCACACATTCTCTCGTCTCCAGCAGCATTTCATTCTCTCCGTCTCTCCCAGCACCTCTCCTTCTTTAATTCCCAAGTACCCCTCATCTTGATTTTTAAAAATAAATCCTTCACCCTGTGGATTCCTCCAGTTCCCATTCTTTTCTTTTCTTTTTTTCTTTCCCTTTTCAAAATATGGCCCAAGATCTCAAAGAATATTGTTTTTATTCTGTTTCTATGTCCTCTCTGCCCAATTCTTCTAACACACCCTAAGCTCATTTCCAAGGCAATATCCATGCTGAAATTTTTCTCTCTGAGGTGAGCATGGACAGCGAACAACTTCCCACCCCCGCACCGGCTCCAAACCTGGTACCCACCTGGGGACCTCTGAGCTCGAGTGCTGGGCTCTGAGGGAGGTGCAGGGTCCTGGGAGCTGGGGAGCGGCTGCTCGTCACTGGGAAAGAGGGCGGCATCCACCTCCAGGCAGGAACCGGAACTCTGCAGGGGCAGGAGGCGGAGGGCGGGCACAGAAGAAACTGCAAACACCTGCTGCCTAGGCCCTGGCTTTGCTCTTAGGACCCGGATGTTTTAGGTTGCAGGAGCTGCCCCTGGAAGGAGAAAGAGATGGCAGGCAGACAGTGAGTTTAAAGAAAAAAGATCTTGCCCTGGCTAGTTTGGCTCAGTGGACAGAAGGGTCCCGGGTTTGATTCCGGTCAAGGGCATGTACCTTGGTTTTGGGCACATCCCCAGTAGGGGTTGTGCAGGAGGCAGCTGATTGGTGTTTCTCTCTCATCGATGTTTCTAACTCTCTCTCCCTCTCCCTTCCTCTCTGTAAAAATCAATAAAATATATATTTTTTTAAAAAAGAAGAAGAAAGATCTTTCCCAGGTCTGCCGTCCTCACCACAATCACTACAGGTGGAAGATGTGATTTTATCAAAGGAATCAAACAGCATTTTCTTACAAAACGATGTCTTTACTAACAAACTCGATGGAGTGTTCTGATCCCCCACCTCCCAACGTCTATTACCAGGAGGTAATCCAATTCCCCGCGGGGGGCAGGGCAGGCAGATGCCCAGACCCTACACAGAGGAGAACCTGAGTCTTTCCCCTGCGATGGGAGAAGAACAGAGGAAAGGCCTGGTTTAAGGAAACCCCTGTCCTCTGGCTTCGCAAGTTCTTTCTCATCCAGAGCGGCCCACAGCGGCAGCCTAACGAAGGCGTGGCCCAGCCCCTGTGGCTCCCTGGTTGAGCGTGGACCCAGGCACCGAGAGGTCGCTGGTCCGATACCCCGTCAGGGCACGTGCCTGGGTTGCAGACTTGATCCCCAGCAGGGGGCGTTCAGGAGCAGCCAATCGATGTTGATGTTTCTCTTTCAAAGATGTTTCTCTCCCCTCCTCCTCCCTTCCTCTCTCTCTCTCTCTCTCTCTCACATCAATAAAAACATTGGGGGAGGAGGAGGGAGAGGAGGAGGAGGAGGAGGAGGAGGAGGGGGAAAAGGAGGGAGAGGAGGAGGAGGGGGAGTGGAAACCTTAGCAGCTGCAGACATTGGGTCTTCCCCTCCTCCACTGGAGCCTTCTGAGGACTGGAAAGGGTGGGAGTGAGACCCTGTGGCTGTGCAGGAAGGGAAAGACTGCAGCAGAGGCCACCTACCACAGAGCCAGGGATTTAGGCAGTGGTCTCAGGGGGGCAGGACTACGCAGATAGCGCCTGAGCCCAGAGCAGCAAGGCCCATCCTGTCCTACAAGACCCTTCCTTCTCAGTGGACACAGCCCAGCTTTCAGGCTGCGGCCACAGCCAGGTATAGGTGGACCCACGAACCCTGGGATCCGGAGGAGGAAAGAAAGAGCTTGTGGGAATGGGATTTCCCCCCCTAGCTCTTTACATACTGACTGCTTCCTCTCAGGCCTCAGCTCATAGGTCACCTCCACCCTGGGGCCCTCCATGCTCACCTTGACAAGACCCCCTCCCCTCAGACCCCTCTAGAATCCTGGTGGTTATCGCCTTTGGGTTCTGATGATCATCAGAATAAATTATTTTGTGTATTCCTTTCTTTCACTCGTTTATTGCCTCTCTCTCCACAAGAACAGGAACTTATCTGCCTTGTTCCTGGCTGTCTTTGCTTGGTTTACCCCCAAAAAAAGAAAAAAAAGATTTGGTGTTTGAGGTTGGTAACCCAGGCAGCACTGAGAAGGAAGGAGCAGAGGAGAGAGGGAAAGAAGGAAAGCCAATAAAATGAACAGGTTACCACTAAGACCAAACTGGGCCTCAGCCCTTCAAGGGTGAGGAGGCTGGGCATTTATCAAACATCTCCTGGGCCTCATTGGTTAAGGAGCCCTTCAGAGGTGTTAATGAAGCTCTGAGCACAGGCCCAGGCCTAGAGAACACCATCAGCAGAGAAACTTGAGTAACATTGCTCCAAATAGGAACTGTGTGCAGGCAACCTCCTGAGAAGACTAAGTGGATGTGGGCTGTGCAAGAACATCAGGGCACGTGCCTCGGTTGCGGACTTGATCCCCAGCATCTGTTCCAAGATCAGGCTCTGGCACCTGGTAAGTGCTTCATAAACTACAATTGAATAAAGAGAGGATTGAGACATGAATGAGTAAAAGCAGGGATGAATAGGGTTCTGGTAATGATAATGCCAGAGAAGATTGGTTTTCCTTTCTTGGTGTTGGCCTTAATTTTGACCCATGTTCTTAGATTTTGCATCTTCCTTCTGCCAGGCTGAAGGTCCATCAGATTTTTCCTGCCACATGCTCCTTCTCTTCCTCTTCTTGTTCCTCTTCGGCTCCTTGGCTGTTGTTTTATATTTCTCTTTCCTCATGCTCATCCCACCTTCAGGGGGAAAAAAAAAAGCATTTTCCAATGGACTTCATCTGTACTCACTTTTCAGTGAGAAAAAATATTGCTAGGTTTCTTGGAAATAAATATAGCATTACTTATTGATCCAGTTTTCCTGGAATGTAAGATATTGCCTATAAATTAGTTGGCCTACTTTTAGAAGTTGCATTAATTTTGTTCAGGCCAGTTGAGTACCCTTTAATGCACAAACCGCAAGAGAAGTTGAATTTACAACATTGCACACAGCAACCATTAATCCAGATCAATGCATACTAGCGACAACGTCCTCCTTTCCTTCTTTTTATATACGTACTTTTCATCTGGGCTGTGAATAGGACATCTATCTTGTCCTGAGCAAAATTGTATTATATCTTAGGGGTAATGCATTTAAATCCTTGATTAATAATAGTCAAAATCTTTTAACCTTAAATGAATATTGCTGATGTGCACATTCTTTTTATTTTTCCTCCCAGAGCTCTTGGTTCTTATAAATCTGGCTTAATTTTATTACATAGCAAATTCTTTGCAAGAGTGAGCTTTCCTTAACCATCCTATATAATAAAGAGGTAATATGCAAATTGACCATCACTCCAACACACAAGATGGCCACCCCCATGTGGTCAAAGATGGCCACCCCCATGTGGACACAAGATGGCTGCCATAAGATGGCTGGCAGGGGAGGGCAGTTGGGAGGGACCAGGCCTGCAAGGGAGGGCAGTTGGGTGGACCAGCCCTGCAGGGGAGGGCAATTGGGAGGGACCAGGCCTGCAGGGGAGGGCAATTAGGGGTGATCAGGCCTGCAGGGGTGGGCAGTTGGGGGGGACCAGGCCTGCAGGAGAGGACAGTTGGAGGCAACCAGGCCTGCAGGGGAGGGCAGTTGGGGGGAGGGGGACCAGGCCTGCAGGGGAGGGCAGTTGGGAGGGACCAGGCCTGCAAGGGAGGGCATTTGGGGGTGATCATGCCTGCAGGGGAGGACAGTTGGGGGAGGGGGGTCCCAGGCCTGTAGGGGAGGGCAGTTGGGGGGGACCAGGCCTGCAGGGGAGGGCAGTTAGGGGTAACTAGGCCAGCAGGGGAGGGCAGTTGGGGGCGACCAGGCCAGCAGGGGAGCAGTTAGGTGTCGATCAGGCTGGCAGGGGAGTGGTTAGGGGGTGATCAGGCAGGCAAGCAGGCAGGCGAGTGGTTGGGAGCCAGCAGTCCTGGATGGTGAGAGGGATGTCCAACTGCCTGTTTAGGCCCTATGCCACCGGGATCGGGCCTAAACAGGCAGTTGGACATCCCTCGAGGGGTCCCAGATTGGAGAGGGTGCAGGCTGGGCTGAGGGACACACACCGCCCCCCCATGCACGAATTTCATGCACCTGGTCTCTAGTGCAAACAATAATAATGAATTCGAAGTTACTAATCACATCTGATTGTATTTCTAATTGTTTTCTATAGGACATTCTCTCTCATTTATCATAATGAATAGTTTTTTTTCTGGCTTCATAGCTACCTGCTACAACACTGGATAATGCATGCAACTTTTCTGGGAGAAGTCATCTAAGTGGTACTATTTGAACTTAAAAGTATTCAATAAACTCACTTCTCTTTATGGTTCCTGTGATGATTAATTTTTGTGACAAATTGGCTAGGCCATGGTATCCCAGGTTTTGGTCAAACACCAGTCTAGATGTTTCTGTGAAGGTGTGATTAACATTGAAATCAATATATATATATATATATATATATATATATATATATATATATATATATATATATATATATTAATACTAAGAGGGCTGCTGTACATGAGCAGAAGCTTAGGGTCAGGAGAAAAAGACTGCAATCAGTACAGATGTCTGAGCCAGGGATAAATGACTTTGACTATGGACTAATCAGTGATGCCTGTGCCAAATAGTTCACAAAATGCCATAGAATATCTGCCCTGTGTAGTCACCAGCCCAGGGGCAGCTGAGCAGTCAGGGGTTGTAGGGCCAGCAATGACTCAGAGAACACTTCTCTGGCCACCAACTCAGAGTCTCACCACACACACACACCTAACACTCCCTGGAGAGAAGCAGGTCAGAATGAAGACAAAGAGACTGAATACTCAGGCCAAAGATTATGAACATCCCCCAAAAGATAATTAAAATGGAAACAGATTGAGATACTATTGATGGGCAAGTTTATAATTTGTTTACTTTTCCTGCTACATAGCACCGGTGGCTGGTGAGGTATTTTTCCATACCTAAAAGGAGTGTGATTAAGAATTTTTAACACACCATACACAATTCAAAAAAACTAATTAAAAAGAACAGTAATTAAATCAAATTATAATATGGTATCTCATAGTAAGTGTCTGCTCCTTAGACATGTCTGTATACCAGGATCTCAAACTCACGTGCTTTACCTAGAACCAGAAAGGTAACATAAATGAATAAAACAGACTTAAGTTTAAAAGAATAAGGTATGGTGAAATCTTTGGTAGCCTGAGGAGCACGTACCCCAAATAAAAGCATTTCAAATTCCGTGAACTGGTTCTGACCAATGGGCCGCCATTTTCAATAATATGCAATACACATGTATATTTGTTATCTCTATTATAGCTTGGGATAATTGTATCACAGTTAAATGTTTTTATATTTGCATTCCCCCACCCCCCCCACCCCCCTCAGTGAGAGCTTCTAAATACTGGAAAATGTCCTATTCATCTTTATATCCCCAGGATAGGTGACTAACATACAGTGGCCTGCAATAAGTGCTTGTGGAAGAAATGGTGAATGAATGAGCAACTGGCCAGGGCCCCACAGCAGCAAATCATCCAGACCAATGCATTAACTGAATAATGGCAGGAGGAATCAAATCTTCGACCTGAGCATGGAGCATCTCCCAAAGGTCGGCCTCTTTGAGGAGTGACGTGCAACCAGCGGACAGCTTCCTGCTTAATGACCGTCTGTAACCTGAGATTCTAGAAGCTCAGTGCTTGGAAAAGGCACTCATCTCTGTCACTTTTCATTAGGTGGCCACTGATTAGATTATTGTTGCTAGAGACAAGCTGATTAAGAAGTCACTGCATCATCTGTCCTCCTAGGAGGGCTGTCGTTGGGGCACATTTACATAATGACAACTTCCCAGCTGGAAGCTCTCCTGTCTGCCAGTGTCACTCAGCGATGAATGCTGGCCTCTCACTGCTTGGGCCTTCAATAAACGTTTCCAATCGGGCAGTCTATTGGGGGAAATTATTATTAAAAAACTTTAGAAATGGAAATGCACCCAAAAGGAATTTGTTGATGCTTCTAGGTCTCTTGCTCTCGCTTCACTTTTTCCTAGAATGTAAGTTTCTTGAAAGTAAGTTTCTTACGGTGGTGGTGGTAGGATAGTAGAGGAAGGGGAGGGTTCATCCGTTCCACCTTAGAAAGAACGGGCGCATTGGGGAATTTGTTCAAAGAATATCACCTTAGTCCTAGCCGGTTTGGCTCAATGGACAGAGTGTCAGCATGCAGACTGAAGGGTCCCAGGTTCAATTCCGGTCAAGGGCACATGCCCGGATTGTGGGCTCAATCTCTAGTAGGGGGTATGCAGGAAACAACCAATCAATGATTCTCTCTCATCATTGATGTTCCTATCTCTCCCTCTCTTTTTCTCTCTGAAATCAATTAAAATATATATATTTTAAAAAGAATATCACCTTAAAAAGGATGGGAAGGTATAGGGGAGTGTGTGTGTGTATGTGTGTGTGTGTGTTATAGGCATTGGAGAGTGGGGGGGTGTATTCTCTATCCTAAATATTGTTGTATCTGAAAAGTAGAAAAACATCTTTTCATTTGATAAATTTTTCAAACTAGAGCAGTCTCAAGCCTCTAGGCTGTCTTGTTACTTTTTCCCCCTTACTTTTCATTTTCAAAAGCTTTTCAAGGCTCATTGTGTTTCTCCATTTCTACATAAACAGTTGATTACACTCATTAAATGAAACATTCATTGTGATACGAAAGAGAGAGAGGGAAAGAGAGGAGTGAGAGACAAAATTCCGCTTCTGATTCTTTCAGATTAGTGAAGCTTCAGTTATTTTTTAAATGGATGCCATTAATCAAGTCCTTAAGTTGAATCATAAAAAATACAAAACTGAACTTCAAATGCAACCTTGAAAATAGCCAAAAAAAATGTAGGGAAAATTAGCTTATTTGGATTAAGTCTTCCAAATTAAATAAAAGTCCAATTATGTTTTTAAGAAGGAAAGGAAAGCAAAAGAAAGGAAGGAAGGAAGGAAGGAAGGAAGGAAGGAAGGAAGGAAGGAAGGAAGGAAGGAAGGAAGGGAGAAAACTGTTTTTTACAGCATTGCTCAAGGAGTCCTTCTGGACCACGTAATCATATTCTACCCATATGTCTGAAATAGGTGAAACATTTTTTCATGCATTCTTTTAACATTATTAATTTGCTTAGTAAGTTTACTTTTTTCATAGATAGTGATGGTTATGCTCACATGGGTCCACATTGTGGAAGCCCATCAAGATTGAAAAGGGTATATTTCAAGAACACATGGAGTTCAACATCATAAAATCTACTAATGCAATTTGCTACATTAACAGGTTAAACAGGGCAAAACATAGCAACACCAAATCTTTGTTTTGCTCATGAACCTGTAATTTGGACAGGACTTGGTAAAAATAGTCCCTCTCTGCTCCACACTGGTTTTGTTGGGGTGGTTCCAATGGGGCTGAGAATTCAACTTCCAAGATAAACTCACTTACAAACAAGTGGATACTAGCTGTTATCTAGAAGCCCGGCCAAAATTTCTAGGGGCGCCTCAGTTCCTTTCCAGGGGGCTGCTTGGGCTCCTTTTCAGCATCCCGCTGGGTTCTAAAACAAGTGCTCCAAAAGACCTTCGTGGAAGCTCCTGCATCTTAGGGTTTTGCCTTGGAGTCTCCGAATGTCGTGTCTACTGCATTCCATTAATTAAGCAAGTCTCTTAAGCCAGCCTAGATCCAGGGGGAGGGGACTACCTAGTCTGGTTTGGAGGTGCCAACGTTCATAGGAGTTGTATGAGAATACTAGCTGTGCACACCTGGAGATCGTAGTCTGTGGGGAGGCACAGCGCCCTCTCTCCCATGGAGCAGAAGTCATTGATCCCATGGGAAGCTGAACCTGGGTGCAGCCTTTGCACTAGGCAGAGAAAGTAAGCTGGGTCTCAGCTCACTGACCAGAGGACCGACAGTGGGAGCCTTTTAGCCAGTCCTCTCATTGCTCTCCAGGTCTTTCTGTCTGTCTGCGACCATTGGGTGCTGGACACTTCCTGGGCCCCGCTAGTCTGGAAGCTCACCTCCTTCAAGAGCTGAATACTTCAGGTCTCTCTGTTCCTCCTCTTGGCATTCTTATTTGAGCATTTAATTCTCTGAACTAGTTTTCTAACATCCTTATCTTTTTATTCCTACTTTCCATCTATTTCTATTTGCCTTGCTTACAGGGAGGTTTTTCAATTTTATCTTCCAACATTCTACTGAGTTTTTCCCCACTGCTAACATGTTTTTAATTTCTAAAACTTCTCTTTGTTCTTTATAAATTTTTTTAGCATTCTCTTCTTGCTTCATAGTAACATTTTATCTCTCTGAGGATATTTAAAACAGTGGTTTTTATTTTTTTTTAAGTTTTCTTCTATCTGGTTAGTTTCTGTTTCCTCCAAGTTTCTGTTTTGTTTGTGTTTGCCCTTCTATGAACTTTCCTCACGTACCTGAAAATCCTCAGCTTCCTGCCCTTGGTAAAGAGTTGGGGACTAAAAAGCATGTGAAGAAGGCTTATCAACCCAGAGCTTCTCTTTAAAAGAAGAGGGCCATTTGTTGGGATAGCCATAATAGTCATATATTAGGTACTCCTCTCGGTCTGATCATATTTCCAAGAGTCTTCTGACACTGACTGAAGGGCAAGAGTCTGGTTGACTGTGTTGTAGAAGCTAAATGAAGGAGGAAGGGTGGGGATCTCTGCTTCAACATTCAGTTAAATATATGGTCATTCCCCACCCCCCACCCCCATTCTTGGCACTGTACCCAAGTTCCCTCAACTGTGGGTGGAATTCCTTTCCCTGTTACCACCCGCCCCCCCCCCCTGCCCCCAGGCAGAGATACTGTGTTACTTTCCCCAGAGATGAACTTCCAACCTTCTGCCTGAATGGACACTGGACAGAGGAGGAAATTTTACAATCTAACCATTTCTCAAACAACATTTGCCCCACACCCTTTATTATAGTATGACCCCAGCACACACTCCCATACACAGACACACTGCACCACCAGCTCCACAGGCATGGAGCCCACAGGCCTGAGCCTTCTCCCAGCTCTGGAGTCAGCTGTGCGCCGTGTTCCCTCTCAGCGTTCCTGGCTGTTGGCTTGAGGTCTGCTCTTGCAATCCGTTTGCTCTCAGCCTTCTGCTTTCAACCTTCCAAGCTGGTTGCTGTTTTCTCCTTTCAACATGTTGAGAGTTTTTGAATGTTTAAAATATACCTTGTCTCTGGTCAAAAGGTGCAAACTTCCAGTTATAAGATGAATAAGTCATGGGATATAATGTACAGCATGGTGGCTACAGTTAATAATAGTGTGTTGTATAATATTTGAAAGTTGCTAAGAAAGTAGATCTTAAAATTTCTCATCACAAGAGAAAAATTTTGTAACCATGTAAGGAGATTGATGTTTCCAAAGCTTACTGTGACGATCATTTTGCAATCTATACATATATCAAATCATTATGTTGTACACCTTGAACTACTACAATGTTATATGTCAATTACATATCAATAAAACTGCAAGAAGAAAAAACCTATCTGTAATTTTAGTATGGCTTGGGAAGGAATAAAATCAGATGCACCATCATACCCCAGTCAGCACATTAACCTCGAAGTCTTCATTGTTTTGTTTTGTATATATTTCTAGCTGCTGAGCAGTATTTAAGTTTGTTCCTACTGGAAACCTTAGCCTCTGAAAGTGAGTAGGTAAGACAGACACAAAAATAATCTAGTCTAGTTTTACGCTTGTAAAACTACTCTAAAATACCTAACTACTGTATATCCTATGGTAGTTTAACTTTTACAAATTTTTAAGTTTATTGGCATATAAAAGTTTATTGGATGACATAGCAGTAGGGCCTGGCACCAGACTTCATTGGTTTGAAAACCAGGTCTTGCGTAGTTTATTAAACTCTTCTGAGACTTAGTATGTTCAACTCTAAGTTTATTGAGAAGATTAAATGAGTGAAAGCATATAAAGTGCTTTGAATAGTGCCAGGTATCTAGTAAGTGCACAGTAAGTTTTAAGAATGAGAATTGAAAAGCAATTTAACATATTGACATTACTTTTTTTTTTCAATGTGAAAATCCTTAAGATAACTTTTGTATATACTTATGAAATTAAGTCACCTTACATACCATTGAACAAAATGTCCTTCAAAAAAGTTAACACTGTTTCTTTAACAGGAAAATTCAAAACATATATAATAATTTCTACTTTTTACTTATATTAAACTTCATCAGTTCTGCCAAACTTAGAAGAAAATGGTAGTTTAAATTTTCATCATAATTGTACTGTCATAAAATAAACTATGAGTTGATCATTGTGCATGTCATTTTAATAAAGCCAGTACATAATAGCAAGCTAAGCTCCATGGGATAATTCTTCATTTTTTGGTGACACATGTTTTTAAAGAATTACCTTTCTTTTGGTAATTAAAGACAATTAATTTTTTTATCTTTCTGTTATCAAGATTAACGTTCTTTTATGTTTTATTGCTTTATCAGAGGATGTAATGCTTCCCTGCTGATAAAAATATTTCACCACTTGAAAATCAACAGCACAGTACTTATAGCGTGAAGCAAGAGTGACATCTGGTGGTCATACAAGTTCATCACATTCAACTATGCACTTGGAATTATGTCATTTGTGTTTTAAGGCTCCTTTTCATAAAAATAAAAAACTTTTTTGCCCTAGCTGGGTTGGCTCAGCGGATAAAGCGACGGCCTGCAGACTGAAGGGTCCTGGGTTTGATTCCGGTCAAGGGCACATGCCTGGGTTGCGGCTCGATCTCCAGTAGGGGGCGTGCAGGAGGCAGCCAATCAATGAATTTCTCTCATTATTGATGTTTCTATCTCTCTCTGAAATCAATAAAAATATATATTTTTTAAAAAACTTTTTTAAATGAGTACTTTCATATTTTATGAACTTCAAAAGTTGTTTTAGGTAAAAACAACTTTTTGTTTTACTCTACAGAATTTACAAAATTTACCCTACAGCAAAAAGGAACAAGAAGACAAAATGATGAAGCTGATTTAGAAAAAAAGATAATAGATACAAAAGAAAGAAATTGAAAGCCAAAATATAAATAATTGGTATGAATAAGAGGATAGGCCTTAGGGAACACAATTTTTAAAACTTTTAAAAACCGGAGGCATACCTAAATCTACAGGTTTAAATGGATCACTGTATTACATTTAAAAAGTAATCAACTGCTCTGCAACAGACTGTCGAATCTCAGAGGGAAGGAGTGGGTGTGTGGGGGAAAGAGCTCAACCAAAGGACTTGTATGCATACATGCACAACCCATGGACACAGACAATAGTGTAAGTGAAGGCCTGGGGGGAGAGGGGGAGTGAAAGGGGTGGGGGGTGGGCAAGATGGGGGTCAATGGGAAAAAAGGGGACATGTGTAATACAATAAACATTTTAAAAATAATAATAATAATCAACTGCTCCACAAAATCATGTATAAGTGTATTTACTTACATTTAATATCGTCTTTATTCAATTTAATTATTCAGTGTCCCAAATGCTTAACTAGTAGGAAATTAAGTATCTCCCTTTTGAATGTCTATCCTCTCACAGATACCCAAGAATTCTGACGGCCATCGCGTCCCCCAGGGTCAGAGGGAGGGTACTCCAGCCTCCACACCTGTGCAGGAACAGAACTGGAAGTCAGACACATTAGAAAACAGCATCGCCAGTTCCTGTCTAACGAGCATAGACGGTGGCTTCCTCCCCACAGCTGACCACCTGCAGACGCGGTGCTGAAGCTGGAGGGAGGGAGCTGTGTCCCAGCGCTAACGCCCAACCACAGCGAGCACCTGGGTCCCGGGGTGTGTGCCTGGAGAAGGCTCTGTGGCAGGGGCAGGGGATGTCTAGGGAGAACAGAGGAAGGCCAGGTGCCAGGGACAGGTATGGGCTGGAGGGCTTCATTAGTTCCTCCCTTTTTCTCCTCCACATTTGTCTCCTAGACAAGCCCCTGGGCTGGTGCAGTGCAGTGCATTGTGCAGCAGCCACGCCCCAGTGCCACCCTGGGGTGTTGGGAAACATTGGGTAGTGCAAGAACTTGGCTGCAGGCTGGAGCTGATCAAGATCAGTGCAGGCATCCAGCTCCCCTCTTTATGGCATCTTCCTAGGTCATCGGGGCTCCACCCACACCCCCACAACCATGGCCTAGGCAGTTAGAGTAAAGAGGCAGCTCCCATAAAACAGAAGGAATTCTCATCATTTGCAGCAACCTGGATGGAATTGGAGAACATTATGCTGAGTGAAATAAGCCAGTCAATGAAAGAAAAATACCACATGATCTCACTCATTTATGGGTAATAAAGAACATTATAAACTGTTGAACAACAGTTAGATACAGAGACAGTAAAGCATCAAACAGACTGTCAAATTACAGGGGGAAAGTTAGGGAGAGGTGGGGGAGATAAGAGATCAACCGAAGGACTTGTATGCATACATATAAGCATAACCAATGGACGAAAAACTCTGGGGGGTGAGGGCATGTATGGGAGTGGGGGGGGGGGCCAATGGTAAGATATGTACACATATAATACCTTAATAAAAAAATGAAAAAAAAAATGAGAGGCAGCTCCCATTCCCTGAGAAGTAGGCCTGGGCTAGGGGTCAGGGGTGAGATAAATGAGTGGCCGAGTGCAGATTGCTTTATTCCTTGACACAGTACCACTCCTAATTCATCTAGGGCCGTGGTTGGCAAACTGCGGCTCGCGAGCCACATGCGGCTCTTTGGCCCATTGAGTGTGACTCTTCCACAAAATACCACGGCCTGGGCGAGTCTATTTTGAAGAAGTGGCGTTAGAAGAAGTTTAAGTTTAAAAAATTTGGCTCTCAAAAGAAATTTCAATCGTTGTAATGTTGATATTTGGCTCTGTGGACTAATGAGTTTGCCGACCACTCATTCTAGGATGACACAGGTAGGGCCTAGGTTTTACTTTTGTAATTTTTTTTTTTTTTTAAATGTTAGAAAAGGAAATGCTAAGACCCAGTTCACTAGATTGCTAAACTGCTTGAGCATGATGCATGGAGAGCACTGCCCAGGTCTGAAGTCCTGTGCCTGGGGGACAGGAGGGTGCTCACACTGCGGAGGTGAGTCTGCGTATTTGGAAGTGGAAGGTAAGGGAGTGTCCCCGTTGCTTCTAGTATTTCCTTTGTGTCATAGGGTATGCGGTGATTACTTAGAGCGAAGGTTTGGGCATACTGAGGGAAGGTTGGAAGTTGGAGGAAATGGCCTCATGGAGACAAGACCGCGAGCTGCCTGGGTAAATCCAGCGTGTCTGAGGGTCCTGGGTTTGTAGTGGGGCCAATCTTCCCTGCCATGTGGCTTCTGTCACCAACACGCCGCTGTGCTTTTGCAGCCATCATCAGAGCACACAGGTGGGCTTATCCAGGTAAGGGTTTTGCCAGACATGGCAGAAAGATAAAGGGCATAGGAATTTAGAGAATTGGCAAAGGTGTAATTGAAATGATAAACCTGCAGTATGTATTCTTTCCCTAATATCATTCCTGCCCTATCTCAGAAGTAGTTTATCTTAATTATTAAAGGCCCTAGGGAATTCATTATTTAGGAGATCTTGCACAAAGGGCTTTCTTCTTCTTTTCTTTGTCCCTTTTTTCTTTTGTTTTCTTTCCTTCAAGTTATGTAACTACTTTTGTGAAAGTTTTCCTGTTGTCACACCAACTCGGATGCCTCTTACCCTTCCAGCAGCCTATCTAAAAGTGTCAGGTTGGTCTAATTCATATCCTCAAGTATCGAAGATTTTTACATAAATTTACTCATTTTCCCCCTTTAACAGTATTCTCTGTGTTGTCTTTATTTCTTTGTTTATTTTGCAGCCAGGCCTCCTTTTTGCTTCTTATGAGTTTTCACAGAGCTTCTCTATTTTTCCCCAAGAAACATTCTATTTCCTCAGTCTTAAAGATCTAAGACTGCACACTTTTAAATAATTTGTACCATTTTCTTCATTTGAGCTTTAATGGTCCAAACGTGTCTTTTAGGAGTTCTGGAAAATTAGTTAGGAGAATTTAAAAAAATAATTCTTTCTTCACCAACTTTCTTTCTTAAATATCTTAGTGACTTTTTCTAAATAACAGCCTTCAACGTGGTTTGATTTTTTCCTCCCCTCTTCCTATTTTCTTTCTTGACAGCCTGAGTGTAAAGCCAGAGGCTAAAACTTTCAGATGAGATTCAGAGACTATATCAGGAGGCTGTTAGAATATATCTTCTACTTAACAGAGGTTTTCCTCTCACCCCTCTCGGCTAGAAAGGGCTATTTTTCATGAAGGCCTCCCTCCTTTAAAAGTCAGGGTGAATTTCTTAAACGTGAAAACGTTCTGGAACTCATTTCTTCTCTTTCACCTTCAGCATTGCTGGCTTCTTGTAGGACATCTGCTTTAGCAAATCTGAAAGGCACTGGGGGGTTAATTATTGAGGAAGTTTGCATGAAGCTGTAGTTTTCTTTCCACTTTAAATATCTTGCTCTCTCTGCAGCTTTACACGATATGCTGTTCTCTGGTAAAGAAGGATGTTATATAATGAGCAGTGTTGACTCAACCTGGTGCTGCCTCATGGCTGGGAAATTGAGGTGGAGATGAAAAAACATGAGTTTTAGAGTCAGAATACAGAGTTCACGTTTTGGGGTGTGCCGGAAACCGAACATTGTCACTAACAGAGAAATGTGAAAAGGGAATCCGGAAGGCTGGTCAACCTTATTTGCTCTGAATGGTCGGAACTAAAATCACTCATTGTTTAGTTGAGACATTGGTAGTTAAAGCAACCTCCACCTGTTAATCATATGTAAATTCTTGCTGATTGTCTAATATTGGAATTTCCTGCCTAAAGGATATGGGTGTATCTCAAAACCTCAATAAAAAGGGATAGCAAAGGCCAGAGCAGTAGTAGTCCTCCCCCTAGAGGTGGACTCCCGCCTGGCCCCCAAATTAACTCTTTCCAGTCTTTCCCAAATTAACTCTGTTCCAGTCTCTTTCCATTTGTGTGCGGCCTTCTCCAGAACACGGAACCCTGAACCACATGGGACGTGGAAGGGGCTCCCACCTGGGTGTTTTTGGTAGGTGATTTGCTTGGTCTTTCTCTAGCTTATTTCCTTTATCCCCCAAGAGGCAATCAGATCTACTCCTATAGAGTTGTTGAGAGAATTAAATTCGATAGTATACATAAACGTGTGAAACACGGGACTTGGCCTGTAGGAAGCATTCAGAAGAGAAGCAACCAGGTGATGGCATCCAAGAGAGTGGGCCATGGGGCTGGACTATTGGTTGGTGGGAACAGAGAATGTCCAACAAGCCCCAATCTTCGACCATCCTTGACCAGGCCCTCCAACAGTCTTGTTATGCGCTTTCCTTGACATGGTGGGTTTCAGTCCTGGCTACACATTAGGATTGCTTGGGAACTTTACAAAAGTATCAAAGCAGAGGGTACAGTACAGTGACAAATGAAATCAGAATGGGGGGGGGGGGGGGGGGAGGCAGGCAAAGACTTTGTTTCTCAGGTGGTTCTAATGTCTAGGTCAGGACTGAAAATCTCTGAACTAAACAATTTTATACTAAGAAAAGATATCATAATAACTTTAAGAAAAATGGTCTAATCATTAACAAATAAAAAATAAAAAACATGCCACATCCTGGGAGAAAATTCTTGCAAAACACAAATCTGATAAAGGGTTATTATTCAGAATTTATAAAGACAATAAGACAAGCAATTTTAAAAGTGGGCAAAAGATATGTATAGATAATTTGTTTTAATCTTTTTTTGTTAATTTCTGCATTTCATGATTTTTTTTTATTGACTTTTTAGAGAAACATCGATTTGTTGTTCCACTTATGTATGTATTCATTGGTTGATTCTTGTATGTGCCCTGAGCGGGGGATCAAACCCACAGCCTCGGCTTATTGGGACAATGCTCTAACCAACTGAGCTCCCGCCCAGTGCCTCATTTCCTGATGTCTTGACATCTTACAAAGCCTGCTGGCTGTGGAGAGACTGCCTCTCCCAGGGCTAACCAGTTCCTAGAGATGGCAAAGACTAGGCTGGGAGCATATCTTTCATATACAAACTGATCACTCCCAAATCTGTAGCCCCAACCACCTCCTTGTCTAATTCTTACACATCAAGCCAATATTTCCCATGCCTTAACTCATCCCAGGGCCAGGTACCAGACAAGTAGAGACCACCCTATAGCCTAAGGTCCACTGAAATTATTCAAAGTAGCCCATCCTAAACTGGTACCCTGCCCACAGCAGAAACCTCAGGACAGCTGATTTATCTTCCTTTTTGTCTTGGCCAGTCTCAAGTGGAGGAGAGGGGGAAGAGGGTAGGTTTAGTAGATAGTATTAGGGCTGCTCTTTGGAAAATTCGCAAAGTAGATGTGTGTTTGGATTTTTCACCAACATTTTTTGTGTGCTGTTCCCCAAATTTCACAAGGCCTCTCCCCTTCTCTGCCTTCTTATTCTCCCCACAGGAACCAGTGCCCCACCCACTTCTCTAGGGCAATTGTCTTTAAACACTTTTTCCCAATTATCCCTTACAGTAAATAGAAAAATCTGTGCGCCTTCATGCACATGTTTTAGTGAACTAACATTGTATTACATATTTTAAACAAGTCTATTTCTTCTTAATAAAAAGTACAAAATAATATTTTACAAGATGAAATAGGATAGTTGATTATAATTGAAATCACTGTCTCCAGATAGGATTTGATGAAACAGGTCTACCTACCTTTTTTAATAATAAACATATTCCACCTAAAGAAGTGATGTTACATTTATATCTGGTGATTTTATCCAATATCCCTCAAGTTTTTGGTAGCCTACCAAAACATTTCATTTGCATTGAAAGGAACAGGCATCATTATCCATTCTTCGTGTCCTCTCATGAATTCGGTGTCCCAAAATGGGTCAAACACCCTGTTTCTCAGGATAGTCTTCACCCTTAACAGAAATTTGTACAAAGTATGTATGCTTGCCCTAGCAGCTAGGGCCTAGCTGATTTGGCTCAGTGGATAGAGCGTTGGCCTGCTGACTGAAGGGTCCCAGGTTCGATTCCAGTTGGGGGCACATGGCTGGGTTGTGGGCTTGATCCCCAGTGGGGGGCATGCAGGAGGCAGCCGATCAATGATTCTCTCTCAGCATTGATATTTCTTTTTTTTTTTTTAATATATATTTTATTGATTTTTTACAGAGAGGAAGGGAAAGGGATAGTCAGAAACATCGATGAGAGAGAAACATCGATCAGCTGCCTCCTGCACAAGCCCCACTGGGGATGTGCCTGCAACCAAGGTATGTGCCCTTGACCGGAATCGAACCCGGGATCCTTTAGTCCGAAGGCCGACGCTCTATCCACTGAGCCAAACCGGTTAGGGCTCAGCATTGATATTTCTATCTCTCTCTCCCTCTCCCTTCCTCTCTGAAATCAATAAAAATATATTTAAAAAACAAACAAAAGAACCCCCTAAAAGTATAATTTATCATTGCAAGAGGTTTCCTTGAACAAAAAACTTTGATATTTCTCTGGCTCCTCAGAAGTGTTTATATTCCAGAGCCTAGCACTATGGGAGATTTGGGATGGGGGTGGGAGATGGGTATGCCATTCTTTCATACCAATGGGGACTCAGACATTCCAGGAAGATCAATTTTAGGAAAGGGTATATAAGGATGTTGACATCCCTTAAAACTATTCATGTGGCTATTCATGTTGGAAAGTTTTCAGGTGTCACCATGGGTGTGCATATGTATTGTAATCTTTTAAATCTTAACTCTATTTAAAACTTTGTATTTATGGACTAAAAGGATTCATACTATTTAAAGAAACTTTAGGTATCATAAACCTGGTGGTGAGCGAATTTGGAGGTGCTAGAAATTGTCCAGTGCCCTGGAATTACTCAGTGATAGTGGTCATCTATTGCCTAGAAGTAAAATCTACTGTAGTTTTAGATTCTTGAGAAAATCATTTTTAAAGCTTTATTTCTAAATTTACTTTCTATTTTATTTCTGAGCTATCAAAATATAGATGTCCTTCCAGTAAGGCTGACACCTGATTTCTCATCAGAAACCCTACAGGCCAGAAGGGAATGGCATGAAGTACTCAAGGTAACAGAAAGCAAGAATCTAAAACGAAGATTACTATATCCATCAAGGCTATCATTCAAAATAGACAGTCAAATAAACAGCTTCCCAGACAAAAAAAGGCAAAAGGAGTACATCACCACCAAACCAGCATTACAAGAAATGCTAAAAGGGCTGCTGTAGTGAGAAGAAAAAATAGAGAGAGAAACCTAGACATACAGAATTAAAGTGGCAATAAACACGTACCTATCAATAATAACCTTAAAACATAAATGGATTAAATGCTCCAATCAAAAGGCATAGGGTAGCTAAATGGATAGGAAAACATGACCCAACTATATGCTGTCTACAAGAGACCTACCTCAGAATAAAAGACACACACAGGATGAGAGTGAAAGGATGGGAAAAAATTTTCCATGCAAATGGAAAGGGAAAAAATATATAACTGTCTTTTTCAGATTACTTGCAAAATCTATTTTTTCTTTCTGTATTTTATACATGACCATATTTCTTTTTGGTCTTACGGTCTTAAAATTATATTCATTTAAGAAGATTTCAGTACATTTTAATGTATGTGTATATGTTTGTCTTAATATATAAGTGAATACATTACTTGAGAAATTTCAAATGGGGTTAAACAATATTTTATGATATTTAAAAATTACGTGAAGTTCAAATTTCATTATCTATAAATAATGTTTCATTGGAACACAGCCATATCCTTTTGCCCATGGCTGCTTATGTGCTACAATGCAGAATTGAGTAATTGCACCAGAAACTACATAGACCCAAATGTCTAAAATATTTACTGTATGGTCCTTTACAGAAAATGTTTGCCAATCTCTGCATCAGATACTCTATAATAATAAAAGTGTAATATGCTAATTAGACTGGACAGCCGAACGACCTTCCAGACATCATTCTGGACATCCTTCTGGACGAAGCCGCGGTGGTGGGGGCCAAGGCAGAGGTGGTTAGGGGTGATCAAGGCAGGCAGGCAGAGTGGTTAGGGGCAATCAGGCAGGCAGGCAGGTGAGCAGTTAGGAGCCAGTGGTCCCAGATTGTGAGAGGGATGTCCAACTGCTGGTTTAGGCCCGATCCTGCAGGAATCCCTGAGGGATCTGGGCTGAACCATGCCCGCCCCCTGCCTCCTCTCCCCCCCCCCCCCCCCCCCCCACACACACACACGAATTTCAGAATTTCATGCACTGGGCCTTAGTCCTATATAATAAAGAGCTAATATGCTAATTAGACCGAACAGCAGAACAACCATCTGGACATCCTTCCAGACGACCGTCTGGACGATCTTCCAAACAAAGCTGGGGCTGCGAGGGCCAGCTGAGGCCGTGAGGGGCTGCGAGGGGCAGCTGGGAGTTTAGCAAGCCAGAAACAAGGTCAGTGACCAGAGTTTCCACTCTATGTTGCAGCCAAATGTGCTTTAGCTTCCAAGCTAATTAAAGTCCATTACTTCATGTGTGGAGCCCCAGATGGCCATGAGCCACAGGAGCCAGGCACCCTGGAGCCAAGAGAGTGGCTCCTTTGTCTAGAATAAGTTTATATATTTAGGTTTCTCAAGCTTGCTGTGGCCTCGTCCATCCTGGCCAATTACCTGCTTCCAGGTGTGATTGACAGGCAAGCACCTTCCCACATCACCAAGAACTGTACCAGGCATTGGTCTAAACTGCATTTATCCAGTCCCTTTCCCCACCAATGAGCGGGGAACTGTTAAATGCATCTTTTGGCAGAGCTGTATAAATGGCATGCCTATATTATCTGGTCTCCCCTTTCACTCATTTCCTGTTAAACAATAACCAGCTTATTACAATGGCATCACCATGAAGAAACAATGGGACATAGATAAGACTGAACAAACAGGCTCTGCCCAGCTCACCACACTTAGCCCAGACTCTTTGCAGTTATCTCTGGTGATACCTTTCTTCCTAAACATGGCCCTCTATCTAAATTCTTTCAGGCAATCAATAGGGTGGTAAAAAGTTCTTCATGAGTCTTTTGGGCCTTAATTGTCTTTAGTTCAAAATAATCCACATGCCAAAGTAGCACATCTGGGGAGATTTGTTTTGAACTCCTTCATAGAGAAACTCAATTTGTAATGGAATTCTGGCTAGTGGTTTTCCAAATCATTCCAAGTAAAGTCCGGAATGAAGTCATTATCATGATAAAAAAAAGGTCATACTTTTCTTTTCTTTTTTTAATTTTTAAATTTATGGATGAGAGAGAGAGAGAGAGAGAAACATCAGTTTGTTGTTCCAATTATTCATTGGTTGATTTTTATATGTACCCAGACTGGGATAGAACCTGAAATCTTGGCATATTGGGATAATGCTCTAACCAACTGAGCTACCCAGCCAGGGCCAAGGTCATTCTGGATATTGCTCTTACCTCTGTAACTTCTACTCTGCCTCAGTCACTCTGATTCAGTTGCTGTTCTGGGACTCAACCTCTGGACTTATGCATTTACTGCATCACACACACACACACACACACACACACACACACACACACACCAGCATAACCTTGTTCAAATGTTACCTCATCTGGAGGTTTTTCTTAACCACCTTATGTAAAATAGTCCCCAGCCTCCAAAACACAAATTCTGTTTTCTAGAATGTAAGCCTCCTGACTCAAGCACTTTACAAAAATTTTATAAGCCCGGCCAGTGTGGTTCAGCGGTTGAGCCTCAAGCTATGAACCAGGAGGTCATGGTTCGATTCCCAGTCCAGGCACATGCCAGGGTTGCAAGCTTGATCCTCAGTGTGGGATGTGCAGGAGGCAGCTGACCGATGATTCTCTCTCATCATTGATGTTTCTTTCTCTCCCTCTCCCTTCCTCCCTGAAATCAATAAAAAAAATTTTTTTTAAAAAAGAAAGTTTTATTCAACATTATATTTTAGAAGTGTTTGGTTCAAAGTAGATACTCAAAGGTATTTGTTGATTAGATGAATAAATAATCCTTAAAAATGGATATATGTGAATTAATTTATTAAAGAGAAATTTGTGTTTAAAATGCTGCAAGTTTTGTTGATAAAATATATGCATGCACATACATATCCTGCTTTGTTTAATGAAAAGATTTAAGGTGGAGGGTAGTAAATAAAAATGTGGACACACCTGTCAGAATGGCTATCATCAACAAATCAACAAATGACAAGTGCTGGCGAGGATGCGGAGAAAAAGGAACCCTCGTGCACTGTTGGTGGCAATACAGACTGGTGCAGCCACTGTGGAGAACAGTATGGAGTTTCCTTAAAAAACTAAAAATAGAACTCCCATGTGACCCAGTGATCCCACTTCTAGGAACATATCCCAAGAAACTAGAAACACCAATTAGAAAGAATATATGCACCCCTATGTTCATAGCAGCACAATTTACAATAGCTAAGATTTGGAAACAGCCTAAATGCCCATCAGCAGATGAGTGGATTAAAAAACTGTGGTACATCTACACAATGGAATACTACGCTGCGGTAAAAAAGAAGGAATTCTTACCATTTGCAACAGCATGGATGGAACTGGAGAGCATTATGCTAAGTGAAATAAGCCAGTCAGAGAAAGATAAATACCACATGATCTCACTCATTTGTGGAATATAATGAACAAAATAAACTGATGAACAGGGACAGATCCAGAGACAGAGAAATATCGATCAGACCGTCAAACCTCAGAGGGAAGGTAGAGAAGGGTGGGGGTAAGGGGGAGAGATCAACCAAAGGACTTGTATACATGCATATAAGCCTAACCAATGGACTCGGACAACAGGGGGGTGAGGGTATGAGTGGGGGGGGTGGGGGGTGCGGGAGTAATGGGGGAATAAGGACACACATGTAACACCTTAATAAAGAAATTGGGGGGGAAAAAAGAATACCAGAAAATCTCAAAAAAAAAAATGTGGACACATTTGCAGATAAAATTGAACCACCATTGGCCAGACTGTTGACCTGTGATAGCTGTGGACACTCAGAAGCCTGTGAGGAAGAGGTGGGGTTTCTGAGCTGGGCTGAGATAGAACAGCAGTGATTATGAACCTGCAGGCTGTGTGCTAGGCCTTTCACTCATAATTGCTCATTACCCATTTAAGAGGCTTGTAATGCTGGCCTTAGTACAGATAAGGAAATTGGCTCCCAGTGAAGTAGTTTGCCTTAACCTTCTCTCACTTTCATATGCAACTAAGCTAGTGGATTAATGAAGTGTTTAGATTACCAAACATAGTACATTGGTGGTGATTTGCAAAATGAAATTATACTTTATTGAATTTCTGTGAAACAGGAAATGTGGACAAAGAGGACTAAGGGCTGGCATTATAGTTCTTCCTAACAATTCACTATGGAAATAAGACAGGAAAATGAAATAGGTGGGATTTGTCTAACACTGAAACTTGTCCTGGAGGTAGAAAGCAAATGGAAGAAATTAATGAGAAGTGTGATGGGTTGATTTCCTAAGAATTAGTGGTAGAATCCATCTTACTTAGCATCTTTATAAATGATTGGGAGGAGACTCTATCAAAGAATTATCGGATCTAAGTAGACTTTCCTCTTGTGTTGCAGGAAAGGTTTAGATAAGAGATGACAGTCATTGAGACATTAATGACTCACCTGAGGGATTTGAATAGCTGACTTTGGGCCAATTAAATGCACTGTTACCATCAGAAGAGGGTGTGTGTGTGTGTTGGGGTAGTGGGGGAAGTACCCAATGACTGAAATACTGACTGAAGATGGAATCAAAATAGGAATTTTTGGAAGAAAAAGGCGGGGCGAAGGTGAGTTTGGGGCAAAAACACACACACACACACAAAAACACACACACACACACACACACACACACACAGAAAACAAACAAAACTATTAACATTTTTCTCAGAGGTAACTGAAACCTCCCCTAGGAAATTGAGACAACCGCCAACAACAACCTCAAAAACAACAAAAACCCTTTCCCTGCTTTTATGTAAGTAAAAGTGTGAGGTTGATACAGTTAGACTATTGTGTATTTTTTACTACTACTCGTGAAAATGAGTTTTTTGAAGAGCTAAACTCACTGGAAAGATGTGGGCAGGAGGTGGCTGCTTAAAGCAACTGAGAGAGTGTGAAAATACTAGGCTGAGAAGAATTGAGGAATATGGGATATTGGTAAGAACACTGGTTTTCGTTTGTTATTTTTGCCAGTCAATCTCTGCTAAGGTATGTGTTAGGTCGCCGAAGGAGGAACGCAGGAGACGAGAGTGGTGAAGGATTACGAATTCATTCGATCATCCGCACACCAGGTGGCTGAGTCTGGATGGCTCCAGCACCCAGCGATGGGAGTCGGCAGCTTTTAAAGGACTTTTGGCGGGCTTTTTCTGGGTAGAGACTTCTGTGTGCATACTCGGACGGGGAACAATGGAATGTAGTCGCAGCAAGTGAAATGTGGTCTCAGGAAAGGCAATATCCATAGTGAAATGACCTGAAAAGCCAGTTCCCGGGGGAGGGGTATCAATTTAATTGCTCGATCCAACCTAACAGTATGCATATCTGTTGCTGGTTTCCTGGGTGTAATTCAATACTTGACCTTCCCTGGATTCAAATTGCCTTTCCAAAATCATCTTTTATTCCAGGCCACCAACCTGCAGCACTGAAGTGCATCTAACTAACAAATGTTAATGAATATCATTGTCATTATGATCCTTTAAAAACCAACTCATCTGCCCTATTCTGTGAAGCCTTCCCAAAAGATCTTTCACCCTCCCACTTAAAGATTCACTGATGCTTTGTTCCAGCCTTACAGCTTTCCTCAGCACTCTTAATTCCGCCTCATTTCCCAGTTATTTGTTTATTCACATCCCATACCCCATTGTTAGCTCCTCAAGGTAGGGAATCTTGTATTCAACTTCAAAATTTGTTAGGTATCTCTGAAGATTTCTACCAGATTTATAAAGAGTAAACATATTTATATTTTTCTAAGATATAAGTGGTGTCTTACAAGGTACGAGGAACATTTAAAGGATTTGGGTGGTGGTGTACAATGTTTATGACTTGTTGGCACAACCAGAGTAACTCATTCATTCCTGTAAGAAGAAAATGATTGTAAAATGATGAAAATGTACTATGCTATGCTTTGATATATATCTTTGGTACTTTCTCGAAATAGTCTTAAAAATTCAGCTTAGATAAAGAAAAATGTCTATTCTAGCTGTTTGAAGAATACTGTCATAAAAGTTGGGATAGAAGAGCTGATAAGAGGAATACAAATTTTTATTGATTGCTTTCTCTAAAAAATGAGAATAATGAGATTCCTCTGTCATCACATCACTTCTTTTCTTGTATTCCCTTAATTAATGAAAAGCATTTACATAATTTCCCTCAGTTTTTCTCTAAGCCATTGGTAAAGAAAAAAAATTCTATGGAATTTGTTAAAGATGGGTAAGGCAGACTTACTTGGGACCATCAATCAGGTTAGGTATCGAGACCACTGCAAAGACATTTTATAGTAGGAATACAGCATTGACAAATGGGAATTTATAGCCAAGGTGGAAGAGGCAGGTGGGCGTTGCTATATCAATGACTGGAAAATTACTAAGAGGAAACATCAAGGTCAGGGAGATTTTAGCTAAATCAACCTAACAGGATTCTTGCTAAAGATAGGTCAGGGTGATCATGAAGTATGGTAGCAATCAATTCAGGTAGAAACTGCTGTTTGGCTTCTGTACTTATTTGTTTGCTAAAACAATAGAAAGTTATTTTGATTTTCTGAACTTATGTATGCTATCCCAATACTCCATTGACGATGGTTTGAATATCCCATTGATTGTGATCTCACTGGTCATCGAAGCACATTCTTCTGGGAACCAGGACAGCTCAATTTATCCTAAATTGTCTCAGTAGCTATGAGAAGGCTAAAAGGACTAATTCCAATGTAACCCTGATATTCGGGGCTAGTGGCCTGAATCCAAGCCAGCAAGCTCCGTGTACATTCCTGATAACCTATAATTAAGTCCCTCTCTCCTTCCCAGATACTGGTCTTGCAGAACCTGTTACTGTGAACAGTGCACTGCCCCGGAGGGAGGGTTATTAACGCATCAGATATGGCCTGGAGATCCCCAACACCTGGGGGCCCTCTTGCAAGGCCCTCGAAAAGGACCGGAAGCATAATCCATGTTTGTGGGACAAAGATCACAGGGAGGGAGATATAAAGGAAAGCCCCATGCATGTTCCAACACTCAGATTTGGAAGGTTGTTCCCTGAGTCCGCTGGCGTATTAAACAGTGTCCCTCCTTTTTTTCTCAGAAGCGTCCTTGGTTTTCTTTGGTCTTCTGCAACAGCTACAGATAAGGAGTTTCGGTTGACTCAGTGGTCCTGGAATCAGAACAGACCCTAAATTGCCTCAGTAGCTACAGATAATGCATTCCTGATGACTCAGTAGTCCCAGAATCTAGACAGCACAATTATTCTAAATTGCCCCGGTGGTCCCAGATAATGTGTTTCTGTTGACTCAGTGATTCGTAGATACTTTAGATAACTAACTTGCTCAATTTTGCTTCTGTAAATACTTTGCACGAAACAGGTTCCTCATTCCAGACCCAAAGATGTAATCGATACCTTTGTGATAGTCTGCCAATATAAGCCAGATGTGGCAAGCTATTCGGGGCTGCGAGATTTGGAGTGCTGAATTGCTCCCTCGTATGCCGCCGGCTTTTAATAAATGACTCCATAATTCGACTTCTTGAGGCATCCTTTGTAAGAAGGGGGTACACTACAACAATCAGACACCTTCTAGGGGGTGATGGAGAAGGAGCAACCTGATCATTCTGATTCAGGTTGTTTTATTGAGCTGGATGGTTTCTTTCCCAGGTTCTTGTCCAGATGGATTCAAGAATGAAGCCATATGCTGAAACCGGTTTGGCTCAATGGATAGTGCGTCGGTCTGCGGACTGAAAGGTCCCAGGTTCGATTCCGGTCACCTAAGAAAGGTGTCCTCTAAGTTCCTTATCCTAAGACTGTCCTTCCTGGAGGGACAGAGGGGCCCCCTAAGAAGGGTGAAGACTGCTTTCTTTGTCTTGAGGCATTAAATAGTATGGAGACCCTCCTTCTCTACTGTGGGACTTTAGCCCTGGAATCAGCTCCCACTGCCCCCCACATCCACTTGGTCATCTTATCTGTTTAAGTTGGAGTCATTTTTTATTTTATCTTAGAGCTTTCACCCAATTGTGCTAGTCTGGGGATATTTTATCTTATAGCTCTCCCAGCTGCTTGGTCAGGGCTGCTTTTGATTTAACTTATGGTCATTTTAATTGCTCAGGCCAGAGATACCTCTGTCCTTGGTTTATGGCTATTTGAATTGCTCAGGCCAGAAATGTTTCCCTCTGCCTGAACCCCTCCCTCCTAAGGCATTTCTCTATCCTCTGTACAAGTAAGATAAGCACCCTGGCATCTTCAAGTCCCCATCTATGCATTTCTCCCCCGTGAACCCTCTTTATTCCCTAAGCCTTCCTAATTAAGCTAGCCAGCTAGCCCTTTCAATATATCCCTGACTATTGGAGCTCTTAGGAGTTTTGCTATGAGCTCTGTGACGTCAGAAATTCTGAAGATCAAGAAGAGCCAGGTTGGACTGCCCAAGTGTTAGTCCCACATCAAAACCCATTCCCTATAAACTGTCTAAAGAATTTTTACTTCACTTCCAGTAGACTATGTTCAAGATGATATAAAGAGAGAGCATAGCCAGGGGGTGTGGAACATCAGGAGCCCCTGATTCAAGTTTATACAAGAGCTTTATGGACTCTGCATCTATCCCAGAACCAGCCGCATTCCCCTTCTCCCACTCCCTTTGTCTATCGCTAGTGGAAATCTTTTCAGAACAGCTTACATTTTTCTTTTTCTTTTTTTAATATATTTTATTGATTTTTTACAGAGAGGAAGGAAGAGAGATAGAGAGCTAGAAACATCGATGAGAGAGAAACATCGACCAGCTGCCTCCTGCACACCCCCTACCGGGGATGTGCCTGCAACCAATGTACATGCCCTTGACCGGAATCGAACCTGGGACCTTTCAGTCCGCAGGCCGACGCTCTATCCACTGAGCCAAACCGGTTTTGGCTTACATTTTTCTTTCTCTCCCATATTTTATGTAGAAAAACACTTGCAAAACTCTGGAACAACTGGTGGAGGTATTGTCTTTTTGACCCAACTAATTGACCCCTTTTTGTCTCTTCCACCCTCTGTCCTGCTATAATTTAATTTAGAACATCTCAAAATTTTCTCCTTGTCATCTAGAGCTATCTTACCATTCTGTTAGCTTCAGTAAACAATAATATGATGGGGTTTAGGACACACTACCCCAAAATATGGCTCCTTGCCCTGTGAATATTGACCAGTTTAACATCTGGTAGCAAATTCATGTCAGTATATCTGATTGCCTGTATTTTTGTCTGCTCTTAGATGTCTCCTTTGACCTGGTTTTTAACACCTTCTTGGTCCCCTCATTAATTAATTAGTTAAAAAAAAAACACCTTTGATACGTGTTTTGCATTTGATTTACTGCTATGATTTTCCCTCTTAAAAAAGTTAAATTTTAACGATTTATAATTATTAGAGGTGGTTGAGACTATAATAGGAGCAAGAGTGACAAAGAAATAAATTGTGCATGTGCTTTTAAGTAGTATTTTCCCCTAAAATTAAAAAATATATATATTTAAATCTCTGAACTCCTTTACACTTCAAAATTTGGGAGGACTCCAAAGAGTTTTTGTTTGTTTGAGAAATGTGAAAAACACTTATTTTTTGAATTATTAGAAAAGAGCAATAGCATATAAACCCATTGCATATTAACATGGTAAACAGCATTTTTGTAAAAAATTAAAATAAACAAACTACATTTTCTGAAACTGAAAATATGAGAAGAATGGCATTGTTTTAGATTTTGGAAAATCTTAAAAGTGTTTGACTTATTAGCAAATAGCTGGGTTCTCATGTCTGCTTTTGCATTTAATCGGTTGTGATAGCCTCTGTACTATACGCTTGTGAGAGAACTAGAATGAAACAGGCAAATAACTTCTTGGTACTATTATACAAATGGTTTTCTGTTTGTGCATCCCCCGAAAGAGTTTCAGGAGCCTTAGAGATCCAGAGACCAACCTCCATCTTTGCCATAGACTGAATGTTTGTGTCCCACCCAATTCATAGATTGAAACCTAGTTCCAATGTGATGGGATTAGGGGGTGGAGCTTTGGGGCTGTGATCAGGTCATAAGGATAGAGGTCTCATAAATGGGATTAGTACTTTTATAAAGTAGACCTCACACTGCTCCCTGACCCCTTTCAGGGCATGTGCAAACACAGCTAAAGTTAGCTATCCACGAACCAGGAAGTGGGCCTTCACCAGACACTGAACCTGCCAGTGCCTTGACCTTGGATTTGCTAGCTTGCAGAACTATGAGAAACAAATGCTTGTTGTTTAAACTGCCCGTCTATGGTATTTAGCTGTGGCGGCCCAAAAGAACTAAGGCAGTCCTTAAGAAAAGGGTCAGTTTATTCTAGATTATAAAATAGAATAGAGAAGCCCTAGCTGGTTTGGCTCAGTGGATAGAGCGTTGGCCTGCGGACTGAAGGGTCCCATGTTCCATTCCAGTCAAGGGCACATCCCCAGGTTGTGGGCTGGATCCCCAGTGAGGGGCATGTGGGAGGCAGCCGATCAATGATTGTCTCTCATCATTGATGTTTCTGTCTCTCTCTCCCTTCCTCTCTGAAATCAATAAAAATATATTTAACAAAAATCAATAAAATAAAATAGGATAGTGAAGAAAATTTGAAAAGTGAATTATATTTTCTTTGCTTTTGTAATACCTGAGTTTGAAAAAAGGCTATAAAGTATGTTAAATTTTTACCAAAGATTATTCAGTTTTAATAGCTTACTTGCTTGGTTCACTGATTAATAACCTTCATTTATAATATGAAAGCTCAGTCTCTTTTGTTTTCATATTATCTCCCTGCATAGCAGAGATTCTGTGGCTTATCAGAATAGTGTTGTTTGTGCTTTATGTTGATTTTAATATACTTTTTTTTTTAAAGAACCAAGTCTTTTTTTTGAAAGAGCTAGGTTTCTTTACAATCCTGTTACCTTCAATGTTGACCTTGAAAGTCTTTTATTGACATTTTGATTAAATAAGTAACCAAGTATTGTTTCTTAGTAACTTGTGAGCCTACCTTAATTAAATATTCACATATAGTCTGACAATTCTTTCGAAATTGTCTACCTGATACCAGAAGCCTAAATTTAGAAAAAAGAAAATAAGAATTTAAAAATATCTTTTACACTAGCAATTTTCAACCTTTTTCATTTCATGGCACACATAAACTAATTACTAAAATTCGGCAACATACCAAAATATATATTTGTCTGACAAAGAAAAGAAAAAAAGAAGGTATAATTTTGATTCATCCATACTGGATGGCTATTGTTGTGTTGTCATTTTTTTCCTTGATAATCTAAGGGAAAAGAGGTCAGTGTCCCTGACTAAATAGCCAGGTATTGCATGTTTTAAATCACTGTTTTACATCTTAAGATTTTCAAAAGGACTTCAGGGGGGAAAAAAATCACAAAGATTTGGTGTTTCATGTTATAAAAAGAGAGATGCTAGAAATAAATAGATTTGTTTTCGATGTTCCTATTGTGAGAATTAGATGGGAAGAAGAGATGCTCACCGTTTCTTAGGATGGGTTTGTATTCACAAATGTCAAGATAAATTTTCAGAGATTGGATGTGTTATGGGACCTCCCTAGTGGTCTGCCAGTACCCTTGCTGTCTACAATAGGTTTTTACTTTCGTGGGAAATTGGATCCAAACTCATGAAATAGTAATGTGTTGCACCCCAATAGAGCATTTTATTTTCTTTCATTGTGATATATTTGGTTGCAGTAATAATTGAACCATAGCCTTTGAGTCTTTATAATCTACAGATAGGTTATTTATTTTTTTAATTTTTATTCTGATACTTGCCTCCTCAGGACTCTGTACCTCCTTAAGTTACAGCCCAGAGTTTATTTCTTCAACAAATAAGGACAGTCTGAGAGACTGGTGGGAAAAAAACTATACCAGGCATTTCAAACTATCGGCATTTCAAACAACAGATCTTGCTCAGACTTCCAAGGTGATATCACTTAAGTAACTTTCAGACCTTACCAATGAACTGAGTCCCAATTTCCAAAACTCTTTTTAGTCCAGAGACTCAGGTCTTTATAAGAGCATTTTCTAGCACAGCAAAAGTTATTTAGAGAGGACTGCGTGGGAAATGAGGGAAATTTTATTGTGGTTACTTGTTTGGAATACTGTTGATGTGTTATTGTTCTACTAGAGGCCTGGTGCATGAAATTCATGCACGGGGGAGAGGGTGTCCCTCAGCCCAGCCTGCACCCTCTCCAATCTGGGACCCCTCGAGGGATCCAGGATCGGGCTTAAACAGGCAGTTGGACATCCCTCTCACAATCCAGATATCCTAGCCAAGACATCCTATCTAATAAAAGATAAATGTCTTGGCTAGGATGTGTATATAACTAAATTGTCATGAACAGCAGTAAGACTTAGTAAAAAGTTTGTGAATTTGGGGCAGTTTGTGAATTTCCACCAGTCTCTCTATTGGGAGGTTGACTCTACACATGGAACCAATAAGCCCAACCAGGAAAATTGGCTTCCAGGATCCTAAGAAACGGCGAGCATCTCTTCTTCCCATCTAATTCTCACAATAGGAACATCGCAAACAAATCTATTTATTTCTAGCATCTCTCTTTTTATAACATGAAACACCAAATCATTGTGATTTTTTTCCCCCTGGCCTTAATGCCAGTTGCTGGCTCCCAACTGCTCGCCTGCCTTCCTGATTGCCCCTAACCACTTATGCCTGCCAGCCTGATCACCCCCTAACCACTCCCCTGCAAGCCTGATTGATGCCTAAGTGCTCCCCTGCCAGCCTGTTTCCCCCTAACTGCCCTCCCCTGCAGGCCTGGTCCCCCCCCCCCAACTGCTCTCCCCTGCAGGCCTGGGTCCCCTCCAACTGCCCTTCCCTGTAGGCCCAGTCGCCCCCAACTTCCCTCCTCTGCCAGCCTGGTCACCCCTAACTGCCCTCCCCTGCAGACTTGATCGCCCCCAACTGCCCTCCCTTGCAGACCTGGTCCCTCCCAACTGCCCTTCCCTGCTGGCCATCTTGTGGCAGCCATCTTGTGTCCACATGGGGGAAGCCATCTTTGACCACATAGGGGCAGCCATCTTGTGTGTTGGAGTGACAGTCAATTTGCATATTACTCTTTTATTAGATAGGATAGAGTTCCTGGTGCACAGGTGGGGGCCAGCTGGTTTGCCCTGAAGGGTGTCCTGGATCAGGGTGGGGGTTCCCGTGGGGTGTGGGGCAGCCTGGGCAAGGGGCCTGTGGTGGTTTGCAGGCCAGCCACGCCCCCTGGCAACCCAAGCGGAGGCCCTGGTATCTGGGATTTATTTATCTTCTATAACTGAAACTTTGTAGTCTTGAGTGGAGGCCTGGGCCTGCCAGGGTGTGTGGAAAGCTTGGCTTCCTCCATTGCCAGGGAAACCCAAGCCTCCTGCTTGGTCTGTGGCTGCAGCCATCTTGGTTGAGGTTAATTTGCATACTCGCTCCTGATTGGCTTGTGGGTGTGGCAGAGTGATGATTAATTTGCATAGTACTCTTTTATTAGATAGGATGTCTTGGCTATATGAGGAAGCTATTTCTTTCTTCTTAAGCAACCTAACCCACAATAATTTAGTAACTGCCTTTGAAGCTGAAATAAAACTTTTTTACATGGCATTGGATTCTCACTGATGCCCGTTCATGACAATATAGTTATATACACATATTCAATAAGAATCGGTCTCCCTTTATACCAGGATATAACTGGACAAAATTGCTTGGAATATGTGATTTGAGAATGATGCTTTTTAATAAGCTATGACAGGTATTTTTATCGAAAACAAAGGTTGACTCTACATATGGAACCAATAAGCCCACCCAGGAAAATTGGCTTCCAGGATCCCAAGCTAACAAATGATGAGAGGAAGTTCACTTAGGCAAGCCAGGAAACTTAGCCAATTTTGAGGGCCCCAAAAAGAGAGGAAATCGTTAAATTTATAGGTACCGCACCAAGAAATCTGGTGAAGAGAAGTTTTGCTCCTTGATTTCTTACCCTCAGGATAGCAAATAATAGGAGTTTTTAAGATGTCCAACCAAGCTTCCTTACAAAATCTCCCAATCAGAACTTGATTTTGTGGCCTTAATGCCTAGTGCTTAAGTTTGAGTAGCAAACTCAAGGAAGCTTCTAATGCTGGCTAACACTGCTGCTCAGAACCTCCTCTCTAGGAGCCAGTAGTAAAAGTTTAAGGCTTTCAGCGGGGCCAGGGGAGGCGAGTGAGATGCAGCAGTGTCACGAAAAGACTTTTTGGAGCCTGAAGCAAAAGGACAAATCAGTAATACTGATCCTGTCTTTGTTTAAATTTTTGACATTTTGTTCACTTATTTGCATTTCTTTTTGATTTTCAAAAACATTGCATCAAACTATTAGTCACTTGTTATTCATTGATCAGTTTTTAGTTCTCCCTTAAATCTTGTGTGGAGGCAAGTACTTCAGTTGCCTCACCCTGGTCCTGGCTTTGTTTTGGGGGCCACGTGCTCTGTGACACCTCAACTCTGCCTAGTAACAAAGCAGCCCAAAACAATAGGTTAATGAATGGGCATAGCTGAATTCCAATAAACCTTGAATTATGAAGATTGAAATTTGAGTTTATGTGTCACAAAAAAATTACTCATCTTTGGGTGCTTTTCAGCCATGTAAAAGTGTGAAAACTATTCTTACTCACGGGAGGTACGAAACACATGCATGGAGCTAAAATTGGCCCCTCCCCTTGCTTCACCTCTGTAAACAATCAAGGCCAAACTTAACCAAACCTGCCTTTTTTGTGTGTTATTAAGAATAATCTTTGAAATTATTATTATTAACAGGAGTGAAGACTGTCAGGAAAAATTGTGAAATACCTTAAAATGAAAAAAAATATTACTGGGCGTCCTATGAAATGCGAGGTGCGGTTTAGCCAAGTCTTCATCATTATTTGTAACTTCCATTGCTTGTAAGTTTACCAATCGATTACTTGTAGTGAACTGCTAGTAATACAAATGATTTTTTGCTGGTGAAGGTGCAACTGATTATTTCCCTATGTATTTTGACCATTAAAAAATCTACTAACAAATTCATTTCAGCACTTCTGATTGCCTCTATTTGTGTCTTATCTACAGAATCTCCTTGAACTGGATATTTATACTTTTCTAGTTCCCCCCAATAATTGAGTTGAAACATTCTTTAACACATGTTTATTTTTGTACAAGGTTTATGATTTTATTTGTTGTTTTTGTGTGTTTTTTTAATTCTCACCTGAGGATATTTTTCCATTGATTTTTAGAGAGAGTGGAAGAGAGAGAGAAATATCCACGTGAGAGAAACACATTGCTTGGTTGCCTTGTGCATGAGCCCTGACCAGGGCCCGGGCCAGGGAGGATCCTGCAACCCAGGTTTGTGCCCTTGACCGGAATCAAACCCAGGAACCTTTGGTCCACAGGCCGACGCTCTATTCACTGAGCCAAACCTGCTAGGGCCTGATTTTATCCTTTAAATGTATCCCTTAACAATGGGTTAAGACAAACATACATTATTATTAAAAGTTTAATTCCATACCCAGGGAAAGTGAAGGCAGCTCTTGGATTATTCATTTAATACTTTTTGATCATCAACTCTGAAGCAGGTTGTTAAAGATGCAAACATGAATAAGGAAGACCAGTTCCTTCTTCGCAGAGTTCATGATCTAGGCCACCTCCTGGTCCTTCCTATTGATTCACTCTCTCACGCTATAAATACTTATTGAGGCCTATTGTTAGTACTACAGCTCAGCACATTAGGGTTGAATCATCTTTTCCAATAAGACCTTCGTTGTCTTACTAACATGTTTAACAATGTTGCTGCGGGAAAAATATGTTATGCATTTCAAGCAACTTATGTTGCTCAATTAAAAATCTTCGCAACATCTCTATAACTTTCTCAAATAGAAGAGGAAAAAGTCCTACTTCCCTATTTCTTATTACTACAAGATTAGGAACAATTTACAAATAATTTTTAATTATTCTATTGTGTTGAAAACTCACTATATTATCCATGGATTGTATATATTTTTCCTATAATGCTGTTATCACTGAGAGTGTTTCTTAAAATTATTTTCTGGAATTGCCTACAAATGTAGCAGTATACTATTGTTTTATACCTCAGTTAGATATTCATCCATTTAAAGAGGATTTGATTTTAAAAAGCGTCTTAGTGTTTTGGAAAAAAAATTTGGTCTCATTGTACAGATGTGAGACTAAGGATAAAAAATGATAAGGTTTTAGATGAGCTTCTTCCCACCTTAACTCTTTTCCTATAAGAAAAGTAGAAATTATCCAAAAGCCTTTTAGCACTTTAAAGTCTATGAAGTATTAAGTATAGAGCAGTAGATGAAATTTCCACTTGGGTCCTTCAATTCCTGCTCCTCCAACTTCATTTACCAGAGGGTACCACTATTAAGCAATATGGGTACAAATATTAACAGATTTCATGACTAGCAACATGATACATATAGACATTAAATTAAATTATTTAGGAGTTTCCAAAGATAGGTCTATATACAATAAGTACATATATATTTTTAAAAATATATTTTTTATTGATTTCAGAGAGAGGAAGGGAGAGGGAGAGATAGAAACATCAATGATGAGAGAGAATCATCGATCAGCTGCCTCCTGCATACCCCACACTGGGGATCGAGCCCACAACCCAGGCATGTGCTCTGACCGGGACTCAAACAGTCATCTCCTGGTTCATGGGTTGATGCTCAACCACTGAGCAACACTGGCTGGGCTACACATATATTTTTAAAACCATATTTGCCTATAATTTTCCTTTTACTGATGAGCATCATGGGAACTTGGTAGATAATAAAGGTGATATTTTAGATCAGAGTGTTATCACTATGCCTAAAATGCATTATCTGGTGAGTGCAGCTCATGCCCACAGATTTTCTCCTAGTTTCAATAATGATCAGCATTTCTCATGTCTCCCTCCTATAATTTTTACAGTACCATTTCAAAGTTAGTTGTAAATATCATGATATTTCACCTTAACTATTTTGAAATGCATCTCCTAACAAGAAAAGACAATATTCTATATCATCATGGTATTCTTTTAATGCCTAACAAAATTAACAATCTACACTAATAAGAGAAAGATGCAAATTGACTGTACCTTTGCGATGCCCACCATCCAATCAGGAGTGGGTATGCAAATTAACCCAACAAAGATGGTGGGTTAATTTGCATAGATAGGCACCCAACAGCTGGGGGCGGGACGCTTGTATTGTCGCCATGGTGACAACACAGGCCTTTTGCACCACCCCAGCCGCTCCTGGCCTCTGGGCAGCGTGGGAAGGAGGAAAGGTGACTCCAGGAGGAGCAAAAGCTGTGCCAGCAGCCAGGGTAAGGAAGGCCCATTCTGCATGAATCTTTGTGCATCGGGCGTCCAGTAATTATATATCATCTAATATCCAGTTTATAGTCAAATATCCCTACTTGTACAAAGATAATTTTCTTTTGTTAAATTATTTTAAACTAGAATCCATTCTAGGTCTATACATTTCACTTGGTGTTTTTGTTTCTTCAGTCTTTTTTTTTTTAAATATATTTTATTGATTTTTCAGAGAGAGGAAGGGAGAGGGAAAGAGAGTTAGAAATATCAATGAGAGAGAAACATCAATCAGCTGCCTCCTGCACACCTCCCACTGGGGATGTGCCCGCAACCAAGGTACATGCCCTTGACCGGAATCGAACCTAGGACCTTTCAGTCTGCAGACTGATGCTCTATCCACTGAGCCAAACCAATTAGGGCTTCTTCAGTCTTTTTGGATCTAGTCCAGATGCCCTACTTTTGTTTTCATGACATTGAATTTTTGAAGAGTCTAGGTTAGATGTTTTATAAATTATGGTTCTATATTCCTTTCTTCTAAAGTCAGGTCTATTGAGATATGATTTATGCAGTGTAAAATTCATCCTTTTTAGTGGATAGTTCTATGAATTTTGACAAATACACTCAATCATGTAACCACCGCCATATTAATATAGAATACTTCGAACTCCCCCAAAAGTTTCATTCTGTCTTTTTGCAGTAGAACACCCCCCCTGCTCTGCTAAATCTTGGCAACTGCTGTTCTGTTTTCTGTCCCTAGGTTTTGCTTATTTTGGGAAAGTCATATAAATGAAATCATACACCATGTATCCTTTTTAAAATATATATATTTTTATTGGTTTCAGAGAGGAAAGGACAGGGAGGGACAGAAACATCAATGATGAGAAAATCATTGATCGTCCGCCTCCTGCAAGCCCTCTACTGGGGATCAAGCCTGCAACCAAGGTACATGCCCTTGACCAGAATCGAACCTGGGACCCTTCAATCCATAGGCTGACGCTCTATCCACTAAGCCATACCACCTAGGGCCTATGTAGCCTTTTGAGTCTGACTTTTTTCACTTAGCATATATTGGAGATTTAATGAATGTGTAGATATATCACAATTTATTCATTCACCAGTGGAAAAATAGGTGGTGTGCATGTTTTGACAATTATGTTTAAAGCTGCTATAAATTTTGCATATAAGCTTTTGTGTAAACATACATTCTCATTTCTTTTTGGTAATGCCTAGGACAGAGATTGCTGGATCATATGGTAACTGTGTGTTTAATTTTAGAAGACTCTGGCTGCATGTTTTCCTAAGTAACTGTACCAATTTGCATTTCCACCATCAGTATATCAATATATGAGAATATTGGTTGTTCCACATTCTTGCCAACACTTATGTCATTAAAAAGTCTTTAGCCATTCTAGAAAGCCATCTTCTGAGTTTAGTTTGAATTATCTTAATGAACAGTGATGTTGAGCTGTATGTTTTTGAGGGCAGACAGTTTCTGGACTGACTGCCATTAGAAAGAGCCACCCCAAAAAACATGAAAGTCATTCCTCTATTGTTTTTTGTTTGTTTACTACTATCAAGCTTTCTCTCTTTTGACTGAGATCACAAACCAAGCCCTGATGCCTACCCTAGTCTAGTCAGAAAGCTGCCAGAATTTTTCCAGTCCTGACATTTTTCACTTGTTTGTGTAGATTAAAATTTCTCTACCAAAGGAAGAGAATAAGTTAAAGTTAGGAAGTGTCTGGTATTTCTTGAAAATTATTTTTGATGGCAGCATACACAAGGAGAAGCTTTAGTGTGCCCTCTCTCATTCACACTTTCACACACACATATGCCGTCCTAATGACTTCCCAGAAAATGTATTCCATACTCGTTTTATTTTAGAAACTATTATTCCCCCATTAACCCACCCTTCAAAGTTTCTATTCAAAGTAATCATTCTCCAACTTGATCTTAGCAAATATTCCCTATAATGTGCCTGAAAAGGATTATTAATTTTTTTCATAGACTGTTCTCCAAAACTACACTTACAAGAATAGACTGTGAAGCATATCTCAACACTGTGGAGGTTTAGTCACATTCAGAAACGAGATATTCTAGGGGTGAGGGAAAGATGGGTGGTAATGAAAGTAGATGAAATAGGCAATACAATTTAGAGTAGGTTTTAGGGTTAATTTCCCTTAGAATTAAAGTTCCTTTTGAAATAACACATTTTCTTGCAGCTCTTCATAGACTCTTATCACTTTCCAATAACTATGTGCCCCACATATCTATTTAGTGAAGATTTGGAACACTTTCATTCTCTTAAGATTTCCAAAGTAAACTTCCCTCTTTCATTAAAAAAAATGTGTAGCCCTAACCAGTTTGGCTCAGTGGATAGAGCATCGGCCTGCGGACTGAAGGGTCCCAGATTCTATTCTGGTCAAGGGCATGTACCTTGGTTGCGGGCACATCCCCAGTGGGGGGTGTGCAGGAGGCAGCTGATCGATGTTTCTAACTCTCTATCCTTCTCCCTTCCTCTCTGTAAAATAAAAAATCAATCAAATATATTTAAAAACACACACACACAAAATAAATGTGTAGAATGTTGGTGATGGGGAGAATATTATTTATCCTTTCATGGTTGCCATGGAAAACAACTGTTAATTTAAGAAACAGAACGCCTCCAGACTGCAGCACGGGGACATGGCACCTATCACTATCTGCGGGACTGTTACCTGGTGGCAAGTCAGCCCTGAACACCTTCGATTTGTAGTCCAATAATGATTCAAATTATTCAAATTAGATCTGATACATTAATGTTTAAGGACATCAATTTTTAAAAATATATATTTTATTGATTTTAGAGAGGAAGGGAGAGGGAGAGAGATAGAAACATCAATGATGAGAGAGAATCATTGATTGGCTGCCTTCTGCATGACCCCTCTTGGGGACTGAGCCCAAAACCCAGGCATGTGCCCTTGGCCGGAATCCAACCTGGGACCCTTCAGTCCGCAGGCTAATGCTTTATCCATTGAGCCAAACCTGCTAGGGCAGGGACATCAATTTTTACAAATATGAAAGAAAATAGGAGAAAATACTAGATTGATTTGTCAGGGGAAATCATTGGCAAAACAACAGGAATTGGCAGGAAGCCCTAGACATACACACACACTTCCAAAATAAGGTTGAAATAAACCCCCCTGGAGGGGGCCAAAAGACCCAAACACTTATATTTCACTTATTCTCATTTTTCAGGTCAGGGTGGGAGAGGTGACTCTTAATAACAAGTGTTGTTGGACAGCCAAATTTAGAAGAGAATATGTTTATGTCTGCCTTGCCTATTGGGTTTTAGACAATAAAATTTTAATCTCCGTTCCTTTGTCTTGATATGTGGTTAGTGGGAAATAATGGACCCCAAATAGGGTTGCATCTGCATCACTGCATGCTGTAGGCATAACTGAACACACACGCAACAAGCTAGGTTAAAAATGACTTACACACAGTAATGTATAATTGAAAAGCAAGTAAAACAATGGGAACTCAAAGTTATTCGAGATAACACAGGTGCTAAAATGATAAAGTGTCCTTCTAGAAAGTTGAGGGAATTTATGTCATTTATGAGGTTAAAGAGACCAGACTCCAAATCATTTCTTCCATTGCTTTCACACTTAGGTATGACTCTAAGTTTGTATATTTAGAGAGGAAAATAACAACAAAAATTATTTTATTATCCCCTTTCTATATCCAAGGAGGATTATCCACTCTCTGAGTAGTGACAAAGAACAACTTCTGAGCACTTGGGAAGGAGGCAACAGAAGACAAAAGTCCCATAATCCAGAGATTAATAAAGCCAATAGTTTCAGACGCGAGATCGGAGGAGAGGAGAGAGTTACCCGTTTCACCACAGTCCTCCCTTCTTCTGTCCTCACTTTGTCCCAGGAGGGATTACACATGTGATTTTAACCGGTTCTTCAAAATCATCCCATTTGTGGATCGTGGTTATAATTGCTTTATCTCTAGAATGGGAGATAAAGCCAGTTTTTAACAGGGAACAGGTCAGGAAGGGGCAATCTGCTATTTACTGGTCATCAGACTTGGGAGTGGAGTTAACAAATTTGGAGTGTCAACACTTAGGAGGACAATCTGTACTCTTGAATTGTTTGTGGTATTATACTGATATCACAAATCTGTCAGCCTGTACAATTGGGGTTTGCCATTTGAGTCACTAAAAGTAACTGCGTTTACTGTGAGTCATTATATAACTATTTTAGAATTATACAATAAGAAACCCAATTGTTACTAAACCAAGGAGGAAAAAGATGAAATTGGTTAGGGAGACACATGTAACTTAATCCCCCTCCCCCCCTTTTTTTCTAAAGGCCTTGCTTTACCAATTAAAAAATCAGAAAACATCTGTTAATATAGGACATAGCTGGGCACAGAATTGAGGAAATATAAAAATATAAGTGGTAAAACACCTTTGTGGCTGATTAATTTAGTTTAAGTAGAGAAAAAAATATGTGAATCTTAAGCAAAAAAAAAAAAATTAAATAAACACCGTGGCCTTCATTATCCCATATATTTTTATGAGAGTGGGAGAACAACGATTTCTGTGTATTAACCTGTGGTTCACTGTTTCCTTTCATGAGTTTAAATTAATCTTTGTAAAGTTATGGATAATTTATTGTTTTGCTTTCTCCTGTTAAACTACAAGTCTTGATTTCCAGAGGGCTGTGTTTGAATGGTTGAATACATTTTTCTATTCCCACAACAAATGATCGCAAATGTAGCGATTTAAAACACCTATTGATTATTTCATAGTTCTAGATCCCAGAAGCCCTGACTTAGGCTCATTTGGATTCTCTGCTCAGGTCTCACAAAGCTGAAATCAAGGTGTCAGCGGGGCAACGAGCCCTTTTGTAGTTTGGGGTTAATCTTCCAAGCTTATCTATTTGTTGGCAATATTCAGAACAGTCAGGGGCTACTCAGTTCTAGACCACCTGCCATTTCTTGCCACTCAGCCTTCTCCTCAACAACTTCAAGGCCAACAGCAAAAGCATCCACTGCTTTGAATCTCCCCGACTTCTTTTAAAGAGCTGGCTTGATTACATTAGCCCCTCCCAGGATAATCTCCCTTTAAAATGCAGCTGATAAGTGCTGCTGATTCTCAAGTAAACAAAGAAGGGGTTAATTCTGATGCAAGTGATAATCGACGAATACTGAAACACAACTGCAGACTGTGGTAGCTGCTGTGAAGGAAATGGACTGGGTGGTGTGACAGATTAACTAGAGAAGAGCTCTTGTGACTGGAGGTGATATTTGGGCTGAGACCTGGAAGATGAGCATGCATCAGCCATGAGAAGAGCTGAGGGAAGAACAATCCAGGCAAGCAGCTGAACCCTACGTCTGAAACCAACTATTCAAGAGTACAGATTGCCCTCCTGAATGGGATTCTCTGAAAGCTGCTTGTTTTGGCTATTATCCTTGGCTTTGAGTCTTTTGACAAAAACACAATTCAACAAGGAATTAATTGAACACCTGGGGTGTTGCATGCTTTCTGGATGCATACAACAATGCCTTCTGCCCCCAGAGTGTCCTTTTAGGCCACCCATTGTACCGACCACAATCGGTGGCATCAGTGGCATGTGAACTGTGCCCTACTTCTGTCATTGGTGCCATAGGATGTTTTCGCTATTTATAACAACCATCATTACCCATCTGAAAGCATGAAGCCTTTTTTATACATTTATAGGCAAATGTGAATTTCAAAGGGACTATATTCTATGTCAGCAAAGAAGAAAAGGCTTTCCTGTTAAACTGTTTTCAACATTTTAAATTTACACAGTGGCTTTTAGTGTGAATCTATGTCCTAATGCAGATCTACCCCAAGGTTAAATTGTATTCAAATATGAAAATAAGTCATTATTTTGGAATTCTTCATCCCTCCCTAACCATCATTTTGTCCTCTCTACCTAACTCATAAATAAATCACCAAATCCTGAAAACTCCACATAAGGAATATTTCTCAGTCCTACCCCCTACTTCATCATCCCCACCATGACGGCCTTCATTCATACTTTTAACATTGACTCTTTGAACAATCTTTCTGCTTAAAGTATCTTCCTACTCTAGTCCATCTTCCATACAGTTGCCAGATTTTATTCCTAAAAACTGAACAAAATCTGCTCTCATAAAGCTTACATTCTACTGGAAGCGACTGAAAGTTTTAAAAAAAAAAAAAAAAGACAGCTGAAACTGGTTTGGCTCAGTGGATAGAGCGTCGGTCTGCGGACTGAAGGGTCCCAGGTTCAATTCCGGTCAAGGGCATGTACATTGGTTGTGGGCACGTCCCCAGTGGGGGATGTGCAGGAGGCAGCTGGTCAATGTTTCTCTCTCATCGACGTTTCTAACTTTCTATCCATCTCCCTTCCTCTCTGTAAAAAATCAATAAAATATACTTAGAAAAAAAAAGACAAAATAAATGTGTGATAACGAGGTATGTATAAAGAAAGTTAAAGCAGAGTCAGAGAAAAGAATAAAGAAGGCATTTTATTTCATTTCAGTGTTATTAAGATATAATTGATAACGTAAGTTTAAGGTGTACAGCACAAGAAAGGAATAATTTGATAAGGTGGTGACATTTGATTATAACAAATGTGAATGCCCTCCAGCCAAAGACCAGCAGGAACACATCCATAGCCAAACCAAGTTGGGTTTCTTGTCTTGTTACAGGAAAGCAGACAACACACGACGAGGAACTGTGGAGGGTCTCAGTAGGAAGGTGTTGTAAACACTTACAGGGTTGGCCTTGTGTACGGTGATTTGGGGAAGGATCAAAGCTTTGCTTTGAAATGGATGCTGTCAGGAAGCAGAGGTAATTCTATGATTGCGTAGTTTAAGAATTATCTAGAAGGCAGGAAGAATGAAGCAAGGCTAAGGTTATAACTGGTCAAGAAACATAAGTCAGTAGATATTAGCCAGAATGTTTGGACATTTTGGTGGTTTGGAGAATGTTATTTGCTGTGGTTAGACATGATTATGGAGGGGTCTTACTTTTGTCTTGTCTATTATGGTCACAGAGCAGCTATGTCTGATGTTGGTGTTTTCTGAAATTATGTTCAACTGAACACTCAGACGTGTGAGAATGCCAGTGACTTCAGGGCTTAGCGGTGCCAGCCCAGCTCTGGTAGTTCAGGCTGCTTTTCTTTTTGTAACAAAGCCATCAACTTCTACAATGATCTCTAAATAGCAATTTATAACTCGTATTTGTAATTGTTTCCTAAATATTTAGAATATCATGAGTATTATTATTTAGGGTAGTGAGTTCTAATACTCATAGCTTTGGCAACAGTTTACTTAATCACTGCTGTAATATACAAGGCCCTCTGCGACAGGCCGTGGTAAAGAGAAAAACAGCCACCCGCAGGTGCCTGAAAGGCTCTGGATTGGAAGCAAGAACTTAGTGCTGTGAATTTCAGAAACCACTTCAAAAGTCTCAGAATCACGTGCCTCATCTCTAAAGCAAGAAGTTAGATGATATGTGTAACTCTTGAGAGGTCTGCATGGTGCCAAGCTGTGTGTGCAGTAATCACACAGGGAGGTTATCTGTGAAAATTAGATAGAGGTTTTAGGACCCCCAATTCCAAAGTCTGATTCAGCCCAAATTTCTGAGATTCATCCATGTTGTTCTGTTTCTTCTTTTTTTAGAAATTACTGAGCAGTATTCAATTGAATGAATATACCTGTTTATGCATTCTCTATGGATGGTCATCTGGGCTGCTTGTAGATTTTGGGGATCATGAATAAAGCTGCTGTAAACATTTCTGTGCAAGTCTTTGTGGATATATACTTTTTATTTTTTTTGAATCAATACCTATTAGTGCAAATGCTAGGTCATAGTGTGTGTTCAACTTATATGAAATGAATGGATCCACAATTTTGACATAGTGAAAATAATAATAATAATAAAGCTTAGAATCCCTCTCTTTTTGTTCAAAGTGTAGCCTAGTAGAGATGGCAAACAATGTCATAACCTCAGGCAATCCCAGTCACTCCTGACCTCCTGTCCTCAAAAATTAAGCTCTGGGGCTCTGGAAGATCCTTCTACAGCCAGAGGGATGAAAGCTGTGTGGATAATATCTGCAGGTAAAGGTAGTTTGGGCAGTGCATTCGAGAGTCACAGGTAGTAACAGGCACATAAAACCCTTTCATAAATCTTTGCCTCTAGGTTTCTTCGTCAGAAAGGGATACTGACAGACCTAAAACAAGTCCTTCTTCACAAAGAGGGCGTTATTAGCAAAGGTTTGATGGCATGCCTGGGTGAAGCCAGCCACTGTGGTGGGAAGGTTACACAGGCTCAGACAATGGTCCCTAAGCGGATGTGCCTTCTCTTGCAATATTGCTTCCTCTCAAGTTATCCTTAGTGCCCCTTTCCTTCAGCAGGTAACCAGGCCCCACTTAAAGGAAAACAGAGACCATTAGAAAGCAACTCTTTCACCTCCTGGCCAGAAACATCCACCTGTCTGTACCCATTCTTCATCTGTCCTTTCCTTATTCCTTCCCATCACAGTGAAGATGGTGTCCCTCCTAAGGTACTTGCCATTCCATCTTCTCAAGGGCCTTGCTGTGTTCTCTCTCATAACCTCCTCCTTTGTACTGGCTTATTCCCATCACTAAGCCTCTTCCAATTTCTTCTCTCCCGTGAAAGCTAACCTCTCAACACCAGGTACCAGGCTAGTTGTCATCTTATCTTTCTGGTTATCATTACAGTTCAACCTTCTAAAGGGTTGTCTGCAAAGCCTACTTCCTCTTTCTCATCTGCGTCACCAAGGTCTACCTGGAACCATTTTTTATCATAACGTAGGCACTGCACAATTATTTTTAAAGTATATATGATGGATAGATAGATGGGAGTCCAAGGGTGCAGACGGATGGCTCATCGCCTGAGATTTTGGGTGACTCGCTGCGTTGAGAAACCTATCTTTCTGGTGTGTATAGGTAATTTGATACATGCTTTCATCCTGAATTAAAGTTATATAGTTAGTAGTCTACCACAAGTAACGAAGTATGACAAGTGGAGAAACACAGCCGTGTTGCACCGCCAATTCACCCCTCACGTGGGAAGGGCTGGTGCTCACCACCCAAGGGTCACACCTCCGCCACCCCACCGAGGCGGCAGCCCCGACACAGGCCGGCCTTCTGGCGCAACAGTTTACCGCCGCTCAGCGGCCCCGGTCTCCGAGTCGCGGGTGGGGTGAGCGGAAGAGCTGAGCGGCTCCCGGCCAATGGCAGTTCTTGAACTTACACCTACAGACGTCAGCGCGGCTTTGCAAACGGATGTCACACAGCTGGCTCGGAAACGTCTCCTCCCGCCCCAGAAAAGGGGCGTGGGTCCCGCGGCCCCCAAGAAACCTTGGGCGCCCGGAGGGGGGGTGGCGCGCCGCTCCCCGCTCGCCCCGCGCCCACGCCGGCCGGCCTCCCGGCGGTCCCAGGCCGGCGGTCGTCCCGGGGAGCCGCCAGCACCCCATCCCCGCATCCCCGCCCCGAGCGCGCCGCCGCCGCCGCCGCCGGCTCCGCCCCTCCCCGAGCGGGCCGCGCGCTCCTGCGGCTCCGAGCCGCGTCGCGGGCGCGCGCGCCGCCGGCGGAGCCGCAGTTAAAATGGTCCGAGCGGGACCCCGCGCTCCCCCCGCCGCCGCCGCAGTGACGGACTGAGCCGGTGGGTCAGGCTCGGACCGGCCGCCCAGCCTGCAGGCTCGGTCTCTCCGTCGCGCCCCCAAGCCCGCGCCCCCCGCTCCCCCGGCCCCTCCGGGCACAGCATGTAGCCCCGACGGGCGCCGAGGCGGCCCCAGCGGACGCCCACCCCCGCCGCGCGTGTGTGCCCGTGGGAGCGTGTGCGCCGGGGGCGACCCGCCGCGCCCGAGCCCGAGCCCGAGCCCGAGCCCGAGCCAGCGAGCGGCCTGCCCCGCTGCCGGGAGCCCACTCTCCGGGCCTCCCACGCCCCGTCCCGGTCCCCCGCCTCGGGGCCTTCTATATGGGCCACCTTCTCTCGAAGGAGCCGCGTAACCGCCCGAGCCAGAAGAGGCTTCGCTGCTGCAGCTGGTGCCGCCGCCGCCGCCCGCTCCTCAGGCTGCCCCGCCGGACCCCGGCCAAGGCGCCCCCGCAGCCGGCGGCGCCCCGGAGCCGGGACTGCTTCTTCCGCGGGCCCTGCATGCTCTGCTTCATCGTGCACAGCCCCGGCGCGCCCGCCCCCGCCGGCCCAGAGGAGGAGCCGCCGCTGTCGCCGCCGCCGCCGCGGGACGGGGCCTACGCCGCGGCCGCCTCCTCGCAGCACCTGGCGCGGCGCTACGCGGCCCTGGCTGCCGAGGACTGCGCCGCCGCCGCCCGCCGCTTCCTGCTGTCCTCGGCCGCCGCCGCCGCCGCCGCCGCCTCGGCCTCGTCGCCGGCCTCCTGCTGCAAGGAGCTGGGGCTGGCCGCGGCCGCCGCCTGGGAGCAGCAGGGCCGCAGCCTCTTCCTGGCCAGCGTGGGGCCCGTGCGCTTCCTGGGGCCGCCCGTCGCCGTGCAACTCTTCCGGGCGCCGACGCCGCCGCCGCCGCCGCCGGCCGAGCCCCCCACGCCCCCCGAGATGGTGTGCAAGCGGAAGGGGGCCGGGGTTCCCGCCTGCACCCCCTGTAAGCAGCCCCGCTGCGGCGGTGGGGGCTGCGGCGGCGGCGGCGGCGGCGGCGGCGGCCCCGCGGGAGGAGGCGCCTCGCCTCCCCGGCCCCCCGATGCCGGGTGTTGCCAGGGCCCCGAGCAGCCGCCGCCGCCTCTCTGCCCCCCGCCCTCCTCTCCCACTTCCGAAGGTGCCCCCTCCGAGGCCGGCGGGGACGCGGTCCGAGCTGGGAGCACCGCCCCCTCGCCTGCCCAGCAGCAGCACGAGTGCGGCGACACGGACTGTCAGGAGCCCCGCGAAAACCCTTGCGACTGTCACAGGGAGCCGCCCCCCGAAACCCCAGACATCAACCAGCTGCCGCCCTCCATCCTGCTCAAGGTGGGTCTGGGCGAACGGCGCAGGGATGCGCGCGTCCCCCCAAGCCGGCCCCTCCTCGGGGTTTTCTCTCTCCTCCCTCTGAGCGCTGAGGAGGGGGCTCCCCGGCAGCCGGAGACGTCCAGAGGGGAGACTGGGAAACCCCTGGGGAGGATGCTTATGGCCTACTTTTTGAAGTTAGAAAAACTTGGAATCTCCTGAATGTCTTTTAATAGCTTGGGTTTGTTAGGCACAGTTCAGGGTTCATCTGTTGTTAGATTGCCAGCCCAAGTGGTTTAGAAACTATTTGTAAGGTTTCTGTGGCATGTTTTTATTAATTGAGCAACTTGCCCTTACTGGGTATAGACTTTATATATTAAAACTCGAAAGTTTTCCTAGCTACTTTCAGGTGTGATAGATGCTAGTTGATGCCAATAAGAGTTCACTTTTTTGAACATTTACTGTGATCAGGCACTGTGCCAGAGTTTTATATACATAATGTCTAATTTAATTCTCCAGTTACCGCTGTGAGACAGGTATTGTCCATATCATTACTTTATGCAAGAAGGAACTGACATTTCATACTATGTGCCTACAGTACAAAGTCAGACATCTACAAGTGGTATTTGCTCTAGGGAGCTTACCAGCCTAGTGGGGCTTGAAGAGCTTGAATGACTTGTCCAAGGTCACACATAGAAAGTAAGAGGTATATCTGGGAATTTAGGCCTGCTTGGCTTGAAAACCCTCTTGTTTATGCTATGTTGTATTAGCTTCCTACATTTTAACCCTTACATAAAAGCATACAGGTTTCTGGAAAGTAAGGGGGGGCATTTTTTGTTGTTGTTGGGGAATGAGTGAGGGGAGAAGAGGTGGGTGTCCTGTAGGAGCTTTGTCTCACTTTCGAATACTAAGTAACATTTGCAATTTTGTCATTGCTGTGATAATCTTCATTATGTGATAGAGTTTGTATTATTATTATTAACAAGTTATGTCTTTCCTCATTTTCTCTCTTCTCCCCTCCCACCCTTTTCTGGAGCTTAATAAATGTAATCTTCCTTTTTCACAGTGGATGATATTTAAGACCAGCCACAAATAACTTAGGTAAAAATTTGGCTACTTTTATTGTTACTGAAGTAACTGTCATCAATTACAATTGTTACTGTCACCAGTATACTTTGTATGATTAGACTTTTTGCACATTGATAATCCTGTGTTTTTATCTGTCTTATTGTGATGTTAATGTTCTTGAAAATTATACAGCAAGAGGGGGTAAGCTTAACTTCTACTTGTGTCAAAATGTAATGACTTAACGCTTATGGAGGTATATTTGTTGGAGGAGTAATTGCCTCCTTTGTGTTTTTAGGATGTGCATTTTAGAGCAGAGGGAACTTTTTTCTTTTTCTTTTTGTTTGTTTATTGGAGTTAGACAATTTTTTTAAATCAGGAATTCTTTTTTCTTTATTGATTAATGTATTACATATGTGTCCTTATCCCTCCCCCCCATTCCCCCCCCCCCCCACACACACTTATGCCCTCACCCCCCCCCCCCCCCTGTTGTCTGTGTCCATTAGTTAGGCTTATATGCATGCATACAAGTCCTTTGATTGATCTCTCCCTCTTACCCCCACCCTCCTCTACCTTCCCTCTGAGGTTTGACAGTGTGATCGATGCTTCTCTGTCTCTGGATCTGTTTTTGTTCATCAGTTTATGTTGTTCATTATATTCCACAAATGCGTGAGATCATGTGATATTTATCTTTCTCTGACTGGCTTATTTCGCTTAGCATAATGCTCTCCAGTTCCATCCATGCTGTTGCAAATGGTAAGAATCCCTTCTTTTTTTACCACAGTGTAGTATTCCATTGTGTAGATGCACCACAGTTTTTTAATACATTCATCTGCTGATGGGCACTTAGGCTGTTTCCAAATATTAGCTATGGTGAATTGTGCTGCTATGAACATAGGGGTGCATATATCCTTTCTGATTGGTGTTTCTAGTTTCTTGGTATATATTCCTAGAAGTGGGGTCACTGGGTCAAATGGTAGTTCCATTTTTAGGTTTTTGAGGAAACTCCATACTGTTCTCCACCCAGCAGTGCAAGAGGGTTCCTTTTTTTTCTGCATCCTCGCCAGCACTTGTTATTTGTTGATTTGTTGATGATAGCCATTCTGACAGGTGTGAGATGGTACTGCATTGTCGTTTTGATTTGCATCTCTCAGATGATTAGTGACTTTGAGCATGTTTTCATATGTCTCTTGGCCTTCCTTATGTCCTCTTTCGAAAAGTATCTATTTTTGATTGGGTTGTTTATCTTTCTTTTGTTAAGTTGTATGAGTAGAGGTAACTTTCTTGAGTCCTTTAAATTGGTGGGTGACATGGACAAATAAAATATCAACAAATATTTGTTATAGAAGATTGATTGCTGTCTTGTTATTTGGCAGGTAAGACTGTTTAAAGACAAACCAAATAAAAAACCAGGTATTTCCTGCTTTCTAGCAAAACTAGTTATTTCATGAGGTAAGGAACATTTTAATACAAAAAGAAAGAAAAAAGGACATGATCTCATAATAAAGAGAATCCCCATAGGCAAACTTATTCTGTATGTTACATTGTTCTTTTTTACATTTTTTTTGCTGTGGACTATTGAAAACTTGGTCTAAGATACTCTTGGGAATTACTCATTAGACTTGCCCTGTTGTGATGGAGAATTTGGACATGATATGTAGATATTTTACCTATATTAGAAACTGGAATAAAGATGGTCTATGTGGGTTTCATGGTCCTAGTTGTATTCAGCAACAAGTGAGTTGTACGAATTGAAATCAAGGTTTTTTCCGTGTTTACCAGCCCAAATAGAATTTTCAGGGATAAGGCTTTTGGGGGCATAGGCTCTGTTGACATAGATCTTGTTTATTGCTGTATGCCCTCCCCGAAGTGCAGTGCCTGGCGTTTAGTAAATATTTATGAACAAATGAATGACCAAATGTTTAGAAGTCTGGCTGACACTTGGGTGAATATGCCATACCACTAAGATAAGTGTCTAAGAAATGTTTATATCTTGACTGGAGTTGTTCGGAGCTACAACAGAGCCATGTGATGTTGAGAGGATTCTGGCTCTGTTTCTGGTGAGAACTGGAAGTGTTTGGCTTGGAGAAGACTTAGGCAGCTGTGGCTTTTCCTCCCTGCCTCCCTCCCTCCTTCCCTCCTTCCTTCCCTCCCTCCCTCCCTCCCTCCCTCCCTCCCTCCCTCCCTCCCTCCCTCCCTCCCTTCCTCCCTTCTTTCCTTTTCCTTTGCAGGAAGGGTTGTTGCATAGAGAAGCACAAATCCATCATCTCCATTGGAAACATTCAAGTACAATAGCCACTAGCCACATGTGGGTATTTACATTTAAAGTGGTTAAAATTAAATAAAATTGAAAATTCAGTTTCTAGATCACAATAGCCACCTTAGTAGTCATGGGTGACTGGCCACTATTGTACTGGACTGTGCAGATCCAGAACATTTCCCTCATTTTACAAAGTTCTGGGTAAACCTTCATAGTTTTTTTTTTCCATAAATGGCATCAAAATGTCCATGTTCTGCAGTTTGTTTATAGTTTGGTTTGGAGGTGTTTTCACATTAGTGAGGGTATAGTTTCCTTCATTCTTTTTAACTGCTGCATAGTATCCCATAGTGTTATACCACCTGTATTTATTTCTCTAGTACTGGATGTTTCTAATTAATTGTTACTACAAATGGTGCTAGTAGATTTTTTTTCTATGTACACGTCATATTTTTCTAGGGTAGATATCAAGAAGTGGAATTTCAGGGTTGAAGAATGTCTGTATGTGGAAATTTAGAAAGTCCTTTCTAACAATAAGAGCTGTGTAGAAATGAAACTAATTCTTTCTTGAAATAGTGAGCCTCACTGGAAACCATAATTATGTAACTTCAGAACAGGAAGAGACCTTTGACAGCATCGGGTCTTTCCCCTTGTCTTATGCATGAAGATACAGGCTGGAGAAGTCAAGTGGCTTACTTCCCCCAAGACATTCTAGAGCGTGAATGGCAGACCTGGGGCTGGAACCCAGCGTAGTGTTTCCAGGTCCAGAGATCTTTTCAACATCCTGTGTCAGAGGGCCTGAACAATCTCTCAGAACTTTAATGAAAGAGATTCCTGAATGGGGAGAAGGGGCGGCACAGTGGGGAGAGGAGGAACTTAAACCAGAGGACTGACTTCTAAGTCATTATGAGTCAGAGACTAATTTAAAATTGGGCCTGTAGCCCTAGCCGGTTTGGCTCAGTGGATAGAGCATCCGCCTGTGGACTGAAGGGTCCCAGGTTCGAGTATGGTCAAGGGCACATGTCCGGGTTGCAGGCTCAATCCCCAGTGGGGGGCGTGCAGGAGGCAGCTAATCAATGATTCTCTATCATCATTGATGTTTTCTATATCTCCCTTCCTCTCTGAAATCAATAAAAAGATATTAAAAAAAATTGGGCCTGTAGGGTTGAATTGTGGTCTTTAATCTAAGAAATTTGAGAAGCAGGGACTAGGTCTTCAAAGGTCAACTGTGATAGTAATATTTTTTTAAGCACTTAAGTCTGTTACATTTGCTCATTGAGTGGTTAATGGATTGTTTTGGATCAAATAAGCTAGCTTCGCTCTTTGCTACCTGTTGCCTTTATAACTTAAGTAACCCTGCCTACTAATATCACAATTAGATATTTATCTGGTAGAACCATTATGCAACAGTTTTACCAAATGATAGCAGTGGAATGTATTTCTTTATAATTACTGTTTGAGTAACTGGATATGTTGTGTTCTATATTTACATTTTGGAGACTTTGTGTGCTATGCTTAGATATCGTGCTCTCTGCCAGCAGACCTGTTTCTTTCCAAAGAAAACCAGGTGAGAGATCCAAAATCCACCAGCACCATTAGGAAGCTGCCTCACTGTGCATGCACCCTTGATAATGTGTCAGTAGGTGTTAAGTCTTTATTTGTACAGCTTCATTACCAACAGGTTGCTTTAGAGTTTAAGGAAGAGTTTCATACGAGAAATGGGCTTTGGAGGAAAGCTTACATACCTGATCTATTTTTTTTTTCTCCAGATATGCTAACAAGGATGAAAGCAATGCAAACAGGAGTCAAAGAAAAAAAAATACCACTTTTTAAAGCTTTGAATGTAGATTATTAGTGGGTGAGAGTAAATTGCCTGTAACATTTCATGAATTCTTGATTTAAGGCTCCAGTACCAAATAACCTCTAGAAGGTATGTCTCTGGCGTTCTAGGAATGGATTTAGCCAGCACTGAAATGGAGTGTCCTGAGGAAGTCAGGTTTAAGATTTTTCTTTGCTGAAGAATGCAAAGCAATCTTGATGAACTTAATCAGGCTACCAAAAGGTGTGATTTGTTTTCTTCTCATTTTAAGAAGGCTGTAAATTTTGCCTTATACTGAGTAGCTGTCAAGGGGATAACCTTGAGTAGTTCTTTGCCAATTTGGAGTATCATCAGGTTGTATAAATGATAAGGAATGTAGGGAAGATAAGTGAAGGCAAATATAGAAGCATTTAATAAGAGTTGCGTGACTTTGGCTAAATATCCTATTTTATGCTTGACTTTGGCTAAATATATCCTATTTTAGTTTTGCCAAAGTCTTGGCCAGTTTAGAGCACAAGTGGTATTGTAAGGTCATACAATGGGCATTGGAGGCTGCCACTGAGAGGGTCTTGGAGCATTAATACCCAGTAGTAATGAGTACATTTAGCATACACATCTTTGCTTCTAAATACCATTCTCCAATAAAAGGGATCAGTGCTCCATAGAGAAATGGCTAATTTCAGGGCTAGGACAAGGAAAGTACAAGATGAGCCTAGAATATTTTGTGCCAGGACACAAGGAAGTCCTCAAAGAATGATGGACATATGTCAAAAGGATACATTGTTTCATTGTGTCTCCTCCCCCGACTGAAAGTCTTTAGTGACTGGGTTTAGAATAAAACTTATTCTAGCCAAAACCGGTTTGGCTCAGTGGATAGAGCGTCGGCCTGCGGACTCAAGGGTCCCAGGTTCGATTCCGGTCAAGGGCATGTACCTTGGTTGCGGGCACATCCCCGGTAGGGGGTGTGCAGGAGGCAGCTGGTCGATGTATCTCTCTCATCGATGTTTCTAGCTCTCTATCCCTCTCCCTTCCTCTCTGTAAAAAATCAATAAAATATATTTAAAAACAAACAAACAAAAAAACTTATTCTTATTTAAATTTCATAATATCTGACTTTGTGGGTTCAATCCCAGTCGGGGTGCATACAGGAGGCAACTGATGGATGTGTCCCTCCCTCCCTCCCTCCCTCCCTCCCTCCCTCCTTCCCTCCCTCCCTCTCCCTTCTTCTCTCTCTAAAATAAAGAAGAATTTTCTTTTTTAAAAAAAGGCATCATACAATATGTAGTCTGGAATATTATGTTGCACCTTTAATACTTATCTCTTACAACACCTAGCATAGTCAGTGTAAAATAGCTACAGGCAATGGATATGTCTCTCTCACATTGATATTTCTCCCCCTCTCTCTCTTTCTCTCTCCCCCCCACCCTCCCTTCCACTCTCTCTAAAAATCAATGGAAAAAAATATTCTCAGGTGAGGATAAATAAAAATAAATAAATAAAAAAAGAAAAAAAAAACTACTCAGCTTTACTTCTTTTCAAATATTTATATAATTTGTATATAGCCTGCCTGCTCATAAACCTTAACTCATTTTTTTTTCAGTAATATCTAATAGTAGATAAGATTTTTGCATCAAGATATGAAATGGTCAAAAGTAGGTATTGGTTTTGTTGATTTTTAAGTACTATAAGATTCTGCGGGCCCTAACTGGTTTGGCTCGGTGGATAGAGTGTCGGCCTATGGTCTGAAGGGTCCCAGGTTCGATTCCAGTCAAGGGCATGTACCTTGGTTGTGGGCACATCCCCAGTAGGAGGTGTGCAGGAGGCAGCTGATCGATGTTTCTCTCTCATCGATGTTTCTTTTTTTAAAAAAATATATTTTATTGATTTTTTTACAGAGAGGAAGGGAGAAGGATAGAGAGTTAGAAACATCGATGAGAGAGAAACACCAATCAGCTGCCTCCTGCACACTCCCTACTGGGGATGTGCCCGCAACCAAGGTACATGCCCTTGACTGGAATCGAACCTGGGACCCTTCAGTCCGCAGGCCGATGCTCTGTCCATTGAGCCAAACCGATTAGGGCTCATCTATGTTTCTAACTCTCTATTCCTCTCCCTTCCTCTCTGTAAAAAATCAATAAAATATATTTAAAAAAAAAGATTCTCCGGGATAGGTATGACCAAGTGTTAAGCAACAATGCATTTTGGAAGTTTTTTCAGTCTGAAATAATCTTATATCTTATACTAATGTCTCATTCAAAAATTGGATCTTTCAAAAGATACAAAGTTCCAGTTATGAAATAAGTAAGTCATAGGGAAATAATATGCAGCATGGTAGCTATAGTTAATAAGATTGTATTGCATGTCTGAAAGTTGCTAAGAGAGATCTTAAAAGTTCTTACAAGAAAAAAAAAAGAAAAATTTCTAACTAGGTATGGTGATGGATGGTAACTAGACTTAATTGTGGTGATCATTTTGTAATGTATACAAATACTGAATCATTATGTTGTACCTGAAAATAATATAATATTACATGTCACTTCTACCTCAATAAAAAATAAAGAAAAGAAAAATTATGCCCCCTATCCAAAGAATCTTTCAAGGTTTAGAAATATATGGATATCAGCCCAGTAGTGATTAATTCAGATTATATCAATAATATGACATACATTTTCTGGTAATTAATAGCTTAGTTCTGTTGTCCAGATCTGCCACTTAAGATCAAGAATATTAAGTTTGGTCTTGGCCTGTGTGGTGCAGTTGGTTGGGCATCATCCCATACACTGAAAGGTTACTGGTTCAATTCCCAGTCAGGGCACATGCCCAGGTTTCAAGCTTGATCCCTGGTAGGGGGTGTACAGGAGGCAGCCTATCAATGTTTTGCTCTCACATTCATGTTTCTCTCTCTCGCTAAAGCTAAATATCACTAAAAAAATATTTAAAATAAAGAATATGAAATTTGTTTTCAATCCAGGTCATGACTACAAGTCACTGCTGATTCCCAGTATCCATTCCCTTATATTCCTTTTAACAGTAACAGAATCCACCATGTTTTAGCGAGACATGTGACCACTTAATTAGACACTATTTCTTAGACTCGTGTGGATAGGTGTGGCTGTGTAACCAAGATTTAGGTTGGAAGCTGTGAGTGGAAGCACTGTGTACAACTTTCAAGTCATACCATACAAGGCAGCTGCTTGTCCTTTGCTTCCTTCCCCTTTTTCCAAGGGCAAACTACCGGGATTAGAAGAGTCAGCCATCTTTCACACTATGAAAGATGTGAGGGCAGTGATGGAAAAGCAACAAGATTTCAGATGATAGGTCCTGGATTTTCTACATCCTTAATGGAGTTTGGACTTCTGTCACGTTCAAGCCATTGCTAATGGGTTCTCTGTTAAAGTAAGCCATTTCCTGGCTTGATGTACGTGGCATCCAGTTTTTCAGTGTCATCCCTCCCCCCCTCTCCCCTTGGAGTTTTCTTTATTCTTCAAACATGTTGTTCCGGGTCAGTTCTTTACAGACCCATGTTCTTTTTTCTTCAAAATGACCTTTGAAATGCTTTTTCTTGAATCTCATATTATCCAAAGATAACTCAGAACTGCCTTTGACTATTTCATCTTAAAGCCAGTGAACAAATTTCATGTCTTAGTGCCTCCCACAGAATCCTAGGGACATGTGCACAGATGTTTGTTACGAAGATAGTTTGGGGAAGAGTGGTAATTTTCTGAGGAGTTAGGATATGGGTGAGATAGCATTTTAATGACAAAGAAAAGCAGGAATCTTTAAAAAAATTTAATATATTTTTATTGATTTCGGAGAGGAAGGGAGAGGGAGAGAGAGATAGAAACATTAATGATGAGAGAGAATCATTGATCAGCTGCCTCCTGCATGCTCCACACTGGGGATTGAGCCCACAACCCAGGCATGTGCCCTGACCGGGAATTGAACCGTGACCTCCACGCTCAACCACTGAGCCACTCTGGCTGGGTGAAAGCAGGAATCTTTAAACATGTTATCTATATCTGTGCAACATACTAGGTCAGGACTTAGAAGTTTAAAACCACAAACATTTATTATTTTACATTTTGTGTGGTTTTGGAATTCCCATGTGGCTTAACTGGGTCCTTAGTATTCTGTCTTTTTACTTTTATCCATCTTTACTGGTACTGGTTTTATCTTTCCTTTACCCACTTAGTGAATTTCCTTTCACTTGGATGAAGAAGACTCATCTAGATCCACTTAGATTTAGTCAGTTACTTGTGGTTTATAACAATCATCTCACTTTTACATGAGAGAAAACTAATGTTTCAAGACGGTACTGTCCAAAGTGAAACATATTTTAAATAAGGTGCTTCTTTGTTGTAATGACCATGGTCCACATATTTTCTATTTGTTAAGGGAAAAATTAGCCCTTTAAATCCATGTAGTGATTTAATTGTACACAGATGATTTAGTCTCCCTAAATCCCAGTTTTCTCATGTGTAAAATGAGGAGGATGAGCATAAAAATACCCATAAGGGAGGAACTTCCAGCTATGGATGCATGAAGAGTTTGGTGACTCCTCTCTACAAAAAAAACAAATGTAAAACTGGACAAAATTGCCCTAAATTATTTGGGCTTTGGAAATTGACCAAAGGCAGACAACATACTCTTTTTCTTAGGGAAACTGCTAGAGCTTCAGGTGAGGAGAGTGGAAGTCTACATTCTTGCATGAGGCCCCTTCTGTAGCCCCCTGCCCCAGTACTTTCAGCAAAAACCAGAGTTTGGAAGACCAGCATCTTTGATGCCAGAGAGGCTAAGTCAGTTTGGGGCAATGAGTAAACCTGTATTTGTCATCTAAAAGTGATGAACTTGGTGGAGAACAAACAAGGAAAATCCACATATTTGTAAGACTCTGGTTTTGGTGCCAGTGGGATGAGTGGGGGATCAGCTAGGAACTTAACAGGCAGACCTTGGAAATCAGACAACCACAGAAGGATAAGCTCTCCACCTTAATTTCTGGCTTACTGTGAAACTATGGACATCGCAGGAGGCCCTGGGAGTGTCTAGCAGAAAGCAGGGGCCAAAGCCGACTTGAAAATGGCTAAGCCTGAATGTGCTCTTTCCAACCCACACAGAGATTATGGATCTCCACAAATACAGTGTGTTTCAATTGCCTGGAGTATTCAGGGCAGTAACATGCAGCACAGATTTGTAGCCTTGGAGCAGCAGGCTATACCATATAGGCTAGGTGTGTAGTAGGTTATACCATCCAGGTTTGTGTAAGTGCACTCTATGATATTTACATGACAAAATCACCTAATGACACATTTCACAGGATGTATTCCTGTTAAGTGATTTGTGACTGTGTTTAGTTACATTCTTAGCATTTGCCCCGAGGTTTATAATTAACAGCATAATTTATAACAATTTCATTTTGATTAATATTGTTCGGTTGGTCTGAAGCCTGTTGATGGGAGTGTCCTTGGTCAGAAATGCCTACAGTGCTTGCCCAGGCACACCTCTGTCCTAGCAAGCTCGAGACATTACCTCCAGCAGGGCCCTTATTTATGTCTGGGCCTGCTCTTTTGGTTCTTAATTATGATTGCAGGATACACTTTAGCAAGGAACCATCGAGGAGCTTTGAGGGACAAGATTTATTACTTGCAGATTCTGGAGGGCATAGGGTACACTCAAGGCCCATATAGCTGGGTCATAGTTAGAGAGATAATGTGGACTTGGGGCTCTGCCTTTAGTAAGGTTCAAGGGTGGGGTGTCTAGGGTTTTGCGGGTTTACTTTAATGGGCAAACTTAAAGAACAAGAGCAGGAATTAGGGCAGGAATTAGAGCAGGAAGAGAGAAATGATGCCACTGTAGGTTACCCAGGCCTTTCTGAAGGTCAGACCTTCATGGGTGGTGGTGACCTAGTTCCTTATCTGGTTGTTTTGCTAGTAGCTGTGTCATATAACTAACAATATGCTTATTCAAGATTGATGTATTTTGAAATAGATGTCTTGACAATCAAAAGCTTGATGTCAGGTATTTAAACTACAAATACCAATTTAGTGTTAATCCTAATATATAAAAAGCCAGGGGCCATCACGACCAAAACAACTGTACGGACGACCGAACAACAGGCTGCGTGGGGTGACAAGGCCGTCGGGGGTTAGTAAGGGGCGACCAAACAACTGAACAGCAGTCTGCGTGGGGCGACAAGGCTGGCAGGGGGGTTAGTAAGGGGTGACCAAACGACTGAACAGCAGTCTGCGTGGGGCGACAAGGCCAGCAGGGGGGTTAGTGAGGGACGACCAAATGACTGAACAGCAGGCTGCGTGGGGCAACCAGGCCAGCAGGGGGGTTGGTGAGGGATGACCAAATGACTGAACAGCAGGCTGCATGGAGAGACCAGGCCAGCAGGGGGGAAAGTTGGGGGCAACCAGGCCAGCAGGGGGGGGGGGGGGGCAGTTAGGGGCGATCAGGCAGGCAGGCAGGTGAGCAGTTAGGAGCCAGCAGTCCCAGATTGTGAGAGGGATGTGTGACAGTTGGACACCCCTCTAGGGGTCCAGATTGGAGAGGGTGCAGGCTGGGCTGAGGGGACCCTGCCGCACCCATGCACGAATTTTGTGCACCAGGCCTCTAGTGGTATATAAAAAACGTTTCTATGTTTATGTTGTTATTGCTGTACATGTTTTGTGTCAATACGATTAACATAGATTTCTAATTATTATCTTATGTGGTTGTCTTTTCAATCCTTTAGAATTGGAGTAAAAGCCAAAAATACATTAATACTGAATTTTATATTTACCTACATAAATACTTACCTTTATTGGTGTTCTTTATTTTTTTGGGTGTGCTTTCAAGTGCTCCTTCATTTCAGTCTGAAGGATTCCCTTTAGCATTTCTTGTAGGTAGGTCTACTTGTGATAAAATCCCTCAGTGTTCATTTATCTGGAAATATCTTAAGTTTGCCTTCATCTTTGAAGGATAATTTTGCTAGATATAGAATTCCTGGTTTAGAGTTTTTCTTTCAGCACTTTAAGTATGTTATCCCATTGCCTGCTGGCTTACATGGTTTCTGATGAGAAATCAGATGTTAATCTGATTGAAAGTCTTTTGTATATAATGAATTGCTTTTCTCTGGCTGCTTTCAGGGTTCTCCCTTTGTCTTCTGACAATTTGATTATAATGTGTCTTAGGTAGATCTCTTTGAGTTAATCCTATTGGGATTCATTGAGTTTTATGAATGTCTAGATTTATCAGATTTGCCAGGGATCAGAAATGTTATGCTTAGACTGAAATTTCTATCTCATTTTCCTTGGCCTGTGATTCCATTGTTACCTCAGTTTTCAAAGACTTTGCTGTGCAACTTTGGGTTTCTTCTGCACATGTGTAGCTTTGTGGTTAACTCAGGTTTTTGTTTTATTTTGTCACTTCTGTCACTGAATTAGGGGTGCTCTTTCCAGATCTCTCCTTTGATCATTCCTTCACACTCTTTGACCTAGTGATCTCTTTTCCTGGTTCTCTAGATAGAAAGATGGAGTTTCCCTTAGAGTTATATCATGTGTTATATGCCTGTGCTGCTATATGGATTTGCAGAACTTGGGCTGTTTACATGATGAAGCGGTAAGAAAAAGGTAATGGAGGTTCCTCTCAGACTCTTCGGTCCACAGAGTTTTTTCCTGGTTCTTCTGGTCAAAAGACGGGCTTACGGAATTTTAGGTGCCTGCACAGCTGCCACATTGCAGCTCTGTGACTGAGGCTGAACTTGGGACATGGCCAGTTGAGAGAATAGGGAAAAGTGAAAGAAAAGAAAACCCAAAAATGGGGACTCTTCCCACATTCTGTGTTTCACAGAGGCCCTCCTTCTGTCCAGAGAGATGACTTTCTCTTTTTGTTTTCTTTAGTTATGCCTGCCATGTTGTTCTGTGCAGGGGCCATCCTCAGTTCCACACTGATGGAGAAAAGGAAAAATAACATAGGAAACTCATTTCCGTTATTAGTCATTCTTTAAGTTTGGCTCACCTCCCCAATCCATATGTTATTAATCTCTTGGAGTCCCGAGGTAATTGCATTTGCTATGTTGTCCAGTGGTTTTAGTTGTCATGAATGGGGGTGAAGGACTGTAGTGGGCTTAACTACATCTCTGCCAATGATTCTTAAGCCTATTTCCACTTTACCCTTGGAGGACAAAAAATAGTTGTGAAGGAACAGCAGTTGGTAGTTGTTTTCCCAATGCTCAAGATTTAAACATAGTAGAGATCCTAGCTTAGATTTTTGTAACATTTGACTGTATAGAGGTATCATTTTAGGTCACAGTTATAAGAATCATACTATTTACTCTGTTCCAGATGCTGTTCCAAAAACTTTGTTTACTCCTTTAGTCCTCACAATAACTCCATCAAGAAAAACTATATTATTACCATTTTATAGATAAGGAGCTTGAGGTACAGAGAAGTTAGGTAATTTGCCCAAGATTACATAGATAATAAATGGTAAAGCCATAATTCAAACCAGATAAAACAGTATAGTGTAGAGCACCTGTTCTTATTAAAATTTTCAAATTTTATTTAATATTATGGAAATCTTCATGTACAGACCAAAGTAGAAAATAATGAACTCCTTATGTATCATTCCACTAATTTCAATAGTTTTTCAGTATTTTGCCTTTTTTAGTTTATATATCTTTTGCTATTTTTTATTTATTTTTATTTTTAATTTCCCCCCCCTGCCCCGACCCATATCTTTTGCTATTTTTTATTAAAGTATCGGAAAGCAAATTTTATATATCACTTCACCATAAACACTAAAGTTTGTATCTAAAATGGATAATAACTTTAAAAAATAATATAACCACAGTAACACTATAACCACAATAATATTATAACAACCTAAAGAGTTAGAAATAATTTTTGTTAAATCATTTACTATCTCTTTTATGTTCAGTTTTATCTGATTGTCTCTGAAGTATCTTATAGTTGGTTCAATTCAAGATCTCAATATGGTCCACAATTGTATTTGTGATAATGTCTCTGAATTTTAAAAAATCAATATTGGTCCTAACCCTGACCATTGAAAAATAATTTTTACTTTTAAAACTCTTTTAAAAATAAGCATTTAATTTGGGAATAATTTTAGGCAGAAAAGTTACAAAGGTAGTACAGACTCCTCATATACTCCTCACGCACTTTCAGTTTCCCCTAAATTAATTATCTTACATTACTACGATACTTTTGCCGAAGTGTGAGATCAGCATTGATCCCACAACATGTTTTTGTGCTTTAAAGTAAATGGCCGTTTTCCAGTTCAGGATGGCATTAGTTGTCATTCCTCCTTATTCTCCTCTTGTCTTTGATACTTTCTCAGCCTTTCTTTGTTTTTTGTGATCTTGATTTTTTGAGGCATCCTCATCACATATTTTGTAGGATGTTCTATATTTGGGATACGTGATCGTTTTCTTGGGATTAGATTGGGTTTATGAAATTCTGGAAAAAATATCGTCAAGATAAAAATGTCCTTTTTATGACATTAAAAAAAATCATATAAAAATTTCACCTGGTTCTAAGGTCAAAACTATAAAACAAGGTATCTTCAGAGTAGTCTCACTTTCATCCCTTTCTCCTTCCTAGCCTTTTCTCCCTTCCCTTAAAGCTGAGTATTTTTAAAATTAGTTTTTGGCCTATCCTTTTAATTTGTTTAAATGTTGGCAAACACACACACACACACACACACACACACACACACACACATACACATACACGCATGCACGCACGTATCCGCCTGCTCTCCTTTGCTCCTTTTCTTACGTGAAAGGTAATGTTGGTCCATGTTTTTTACTCCCATACCATGTTTTTCTCTTTAGGACAGTCTCTAACAATGACTCTTCTAATAATGGCTACTTGTATTCAACATGTTTTTGTGCTTTAAAGTTAATTTATTTCTAACAAATAAAAGCCTTTAAAATGTTTAAGCATATACATGGCTTCTTTTATATTCACAGATATTTTCCAATTTATCCCTGGATGAACGTTGCCTTTCTGCATCGTTGGTTTGCAAGTACTGGCGTGACCTTTGTTTAGATTTCCAGTTTTGGAAGCAGCTGGATCTTAGTAGTCGTCAGCAGGTATATGTAATCTAATTCTCAGAAACACTCAATTGGATTTATTTAAAAAAACTTATTCCTCTTCAGAAATTACATATTGTAGTTTCTCAAGATAATTCAAATGACTATAATCTGTAATTCTGTGCTTTAGTATTTTTGTATGTGAATTTAAGTTAAAAACTAGGTTCTTATGGTCAAGAAGATAATTTCTAGTTTGGATTGGTAATTTTGGGTTGCTTCTTAATCCTCTTAGTTTTATTCCTGTCCATTTTCCTTTTTCATTACCCCTTTAAAACAATTAAAGTTTCCCCTTTTTGGAAGGGTCATATCATGAATAACAGTTTAATAGTAGAAAATGATAGCAAACGTTTATGTAGTATTGCCGATGTGTCATATACTGTTCTACTGGCTTTTACATACTAATTCATTTTATCTTCTTAATAACCTTATGAGTTGCACTATTATTATCTCTATTAATATATTATTATTATAATATTAATAATACTAACCTTATATTGTTATTATAGATGAAGTAATAGAAGCAAAATGGGATAAGATAACTTATTTGTTTTAATTTTACTTATGAAGAATTTTCTAATCCTCCTCATTGCCTGGCTGCCCAAAATGTTTATATGCTGGCATATGTTAAGAAAAAAAAGAGTTATTAGTGCTTATTGCAAACCATTTGCAATTCTTCCTTTAAACTTGTGTGCCAATACTTGACATTGGAAATATATAAAAATATCCAATAAGGATAGGATTTTTTTAGAGTACTAAAATTGCTCTAAATCCTTCTATGATATTGTTAGTAGTGGTGTGCTGGTAAATGTGTAACAACTGGCTTTTGAAAATGAATGAACAAATAAAAAGCCCTAATTTGTAATATTTGCCATTTTCTGTGATATGAATACTCTGACGGTAGTTGATTTCAAGCTACCAATGTGATGTCACTGCATGTAGTGATGTCATTGATTTGGAAAGAAGTACATATTATAAAATCTTGTGAGTTGGAATAAGCCAACTCCAACATAACCACTATCACTCAAGAAATTCCAAGGTTTTAGGAGCTCTGTTCAAGGACCCAGAGACAAAAGCCAAATATGTTTTTTATTATACCACAGTTCTTATTATGCTTTAATGTTAAGTAGAAAGATTTTCTTTCAATTGTGGTTTTCATGCAGTAATCTAATTATATTGTTTATTGGGGAAAATTTAATAAAACAATAGAAAATAAGTTTCTACATTAAATTTATTGCTTTTTTCTCTCTCACAGGTCACTGATGAATTATTGGAAAAAATTGCATCAAGGAGTCAAAATATAATTGAAATCAACATTTCTGATTGTCGCAGTATGTCTGATACTGGCGTATGTGTTCTAGCATTTAAGTGTCCTGGACTTCTTAGGTATACAGCCTACAGGTGTAAACAGCTTTCTGACACCTCCATTATTGCGGTTGCCTCTCACTGCCCTTTACTTCAGAAAGTTCATGTGGGCAACCAGGACAAACTAACTGATGAAGGTCTCAAACAGGTAAATTTTAGCATCTAAACTCAAAATGTCTTCTTATAGCAGCACTTTAAAAGATTGTTGTGTTAAAAATAATTCCAAGAGACTAAAAGAAGTTATTCTTTTTTAATGCATACATGAATATTTTTTTGGGTTAGTGTGCAGTTGTTATAATTGATAAATTGATGTGCTTGTGTTTTCGAGTGAGTACCTGAACTTCTGTAACCAACCATTTTTTTTAAATTTATTTTTTTGTTACTTAAATTTTGTACCAAATTTTGCTTTAGGTAACAATAGTATGCAGTTTGGGTTAGCATGGAGCTTTAAAAATTAACCTTCAATTTTCCTTTTATGTTACTAAACTAGAGGCCTGGTGCACGAAATTCATGCACGGAGTGGGCGGGTGTCCCTCAGCCCAGCCTGCACGCTATCCAATCTCGGACCCCTCCAGGGATGTCCTACTGCCCGTTTAGGCCTGATCCAGGACTGCTGGCTCCCAACTGCTCGCCTGCCTGCCTGCCTGATTGCCCCTAACCGCTTCTGCTTGCCAGCCTGATCATCCCCTAACCACTCCGCTGCCAGCCTGATTAGCACATAACTGCTTCCCTGCTGGCCCGATTGCCCCTAACTGTCCTCCCCTGCCAGCCCAATCGCCCCTACCTGCCCTCCCCTGCCAGCCTGGTCGCCCTCAAATGCCCTCCCCTGCAGGCCCGGTCACCCCCAACTACCCTCTCCTGCAGGCCTGGTCCCTGGCAACTGTCCTCCCCTGCAGCCCCAGTCACCCCCAACTGCCCTCCTCTGCTGGCCTGATTGCCCACAACTGCCCACCCCTGCTGGCCATCTTGTGGTGGCCATCTTGTGTCCACATGGGGGCAGCCATCTTTGACCACATGGGGTCGGCCATCTTGTGTGTTGGAGTGATTGTCAATTTGCATATTACCTCTTTATTAGATAGGGTAACATGCTTATATGCTTTGAAATACCTGTTTTAAGGTATGAGTGAAGTAGAAAATGAAGTAGGGAGTAGAATATGAAGAAAAAGATGATAATTATCCATATTTATTAGCTTAATAATTGGATTAAAAATAGTATCATAATATATTTTATGTTTGATCCACTCCCTTTGGCAATGCAATGGTCTTTAAGGTTTCTTGTCAATGAATATTGAATAGATTCTATGTGGCAAACCCCAGATTTGTGAAAATTTTGAATATTTGATAGTGTTCCTATTACTATACTAGTTTTTGTATTTTTACATTTAGGTCTTGCAATAATTTTGCAAAATAGTTGATATTAAACTCATTTTGTAAAGGAAGAAATTAGGGCATAGAGAGATTGATGAGTTTGCCTAATGTTTAGCAAGTGGTTGAGCTGAGAATTAGCCTGGATTCTCCAAAGCTACTGTTGTCTTTCCACATTTCCAGCCAGTAGACTGTACTCTTCTGGACCTTGAATAAGGAAGAGGCCATGCACATTACCACTCTCCCTACAGTACCCTTGACCAACATTTTTTGAAAGAATTCATTAATAATTCCATTTAAGAACTTTGTCAGGAATAATGTTTAAATTTAGAATTGGGATGCACTTCCCAATAAAAAAGAGTGTCAGTAAATTCCTAGATTTAAATCTGATCTGAGATAAACTTAGAAATAAAAATGAAGATTCCTAAATTTAAAGACTACATATGAATTAACTGACAACTTTGAGACTAAGTAAATCTTCCCAGGAATGGTGAGGTATTTTAGAACCCATTAATTTATGATAGATTAGATCAGGTGTCCTCAAAATATGGCCCGCGGGCCACATGCGGGTGTTTTTGCGTTTTGTTTTTTTACTTCAAAATAAGATATGTGCAGTGTGCATAGGAATTTTCTCATAGTTTTTTTTTAAATCTATAGTCCGGCCCTCCAACGGTCTGAGGGACAGTGAACTGGCCCCCTGTTTAAAAAGTTTGAGGACCCCTGGATTAGATGTTTGCTTCAGATTTGCATGGTATCTGAATTATGAATTAGTTATATATAAGGTAGTAATCTAATAGAAGTAGTAAAACAATCTGTATATTTTTTATTCTGAAGTAATTCTTTTAAGTGACTGCCTTACATTAAGTAATTACATAGTTACCTTATTGCAGTGTGGAGAGTAATAATTTCCTATGCTTAAGATTGCAATAGCAAGGGTCTCCTATTTTAGCCTCTTTCTTCTGATGAAATGCTATTGTAGTATAGTAGAAAGAAAATGCCTTTTCTATATATATATAATAGAAATAAAAGTTTTATGAAGAAGTGTGTAGCTTTATGTACAGTATACATTGATATTTTCTATTCTATACTACAGGGTGGGCAAAAGTAGGTTTATAGTAACATTGTGACATTCTTTTCAGTTAATAAAGCTTTTGTAATAATCATAACCTGCATGTACTTTTTAAAAATATATTTTTATTGATTTCAGAGAGAAAGGGAGGGGGAGAGAGAGACAGGGACATCAACGATGAGAGAGAATCACTTATTGGCTTCTTCCTGCATACCCCACCCCGGGGATCGAGCCTGAAACCTGAGCATGTGCCCTGACCAGGAATTGAACCATTAACTCCAGGTTCATAGGTCAACACTCAACTACTGAGCCATGCTGGCTGGGCCTGCATATCTTTTTTTCTATACAAATAACTATAAACTTCCTTTGCCTACCCCTGTATTATTTTAAATAAATATTGGCCTTGATCCACTTAGGAAATTAATTTCATGATCCATTGATATTTGATAAGTTCTGCTGTGGAAGTATATTATAGTTTTAGTGAATTAACAACTTAAAAATATCTATATAATAAAGAGCCAGGGTCATAACGACCATTATGACCGAAGGCTTGACCAGACGGGAAGTCAGTGCTGGGTTGCCACGGCAGACAGGAAGTCAGTGCTGGGGCCACTGCCGGCGCCCCGACCCAGCACTAACTGCCTAGGGGGCTGCCGATCAGGCCCTGAGAGAGGCCTGCAGAGAGAGAGGCAGGGTCTGATCTGTAGCCTCTGTGGCAGCCGTTGATCAGAACTTGCCTCTTTTTCTCCCTGCCTGGCCAACAGCCACGCCTCCATTTCTCTCCAGGCCTCCACTGGGGCTGCTGATCAGCTCTGCCTTTCTGATCAGGCCCCATTGATAAGCCCAGAGACGCTGACTGGCATAGAAACTGACCAATCAGAACCAAATCTGGATGAATGTAGGGAGCCAATGGCTGCCTAGGAGGCAGAGCTTTTGATGCTGACTGACATAGAAACTGACCAATCAGAACCAAATCTGGGTCAACTGTGAGGGGCCAATGGCTACCCAGGAGGTGGAGCTTTTGATGCTGATTGGCATAGAAATTGACCAATCAAAACCAAATTGGCTGGCAGAAGAGGACAGTTGGGGGCAAGATCAGACTGGCAGGGGAGGCAGTTAGAGGCGATAAGGCAGGCAGGCAGAGAGGTTAGGGGAAATCAGGCAGGCAGGCAGAGGGGTTAGGGGCAGGCAGGCAGGTGAGTGGTTAGGAGCCAGTGGTCCCAAATTGTTAGAGGGGTGTCTGACCGCCAGTTTAGGCCCACAGGGATCGGGCCAAAACTGGTGGTTGGACATCCCCCGAGGGGTCCCCTATTGGAGTGGGTGCAGGCTGGGCTGAGGAAACCCTCCCCTCCGTGTACGAATTTTGTGACCCAGGGCTCTAGTATAATAAACTAGTGATCTGGTGCATGAAATTTGTGCACATTAAAAGGGGATTAATTAGAGGAAATAATTTAATATTGCTATTTTCCCTTTCTCTATAATAGAAGTGTCAGAGATGAAAGAAAATTAGTAAAATGTATATGAAAACCTTACTCCTGTCAGAGTCTGGGGCTCACCATGGGACCCAGAGTCAAGTCCCCGCCCACCCACATGCACCTCAAAATAGTGTGTGACCCAGACCCGGCCGGCTCCCCCCATTGGGATAGATCCAGACTCAGCCAGTCCCACCCTTGTCAAGCCCTGCCGGGCAGGGGCTGTAGCCTCAGGTCCCCTGGCCTGACACCAGGACAGGGGTGTGTGGCCTGAGGTCCCCCAGCCCAGACTGGGGCGGGGGGCGTGCCTTGAGGTCCTCCGTCAGGCCCCACCAGGTGGGGGACACAGCCTGAGATCCCCTTTCAAGCCCCGCTGGGTGGGGGGCATGGCCTGAGGTCCCCGTTAAGCCCCGCCAGGCTGGGGGTGGCGCAGCCTCAGGTCCCCCGGCCCAGCACCGGGAGGGGGGCTCAGCCTCAGGTCCCCTGTTAAACCCCGCTGGGTGGGGGCATGGCCTGAGTTCCCCTGACCCAGCACTGGGGGTGCACCTTGAGGTCCCCCGTCAAGCTCAGCCAGGCAGTGGGGCACAGCTTCAGGTCCCCTGGCCTGGTGCTAGGGCGGGGGGAGCAGCCTCAGGTCCCCTAGCCAGCACCAGGACAGGAAGCACACCTTAGGTCCCCCGTGAAGCCCTGCTGGGTGGGGGATGCGGCTTGAGGTCCCCTGTCAAGCACTGCCAGGTGGTGGGCGTGGCCTGCATTCCCTTGTCAAGCCCCATCTGGTGGGGGGTGTGGCCTGAGGTCCCCCGTCCTGGCGCTGGGGTCGGGGGAGCAGCCTGAGGTCCCCTAGCCCAGCACCAGGATGGGAAGCGCACCTTGAGGTCCCCCGTCAAGCCCTGCTGGGTTGGGGGGGAGCGCAGCCTGAGGTTCCCCTGCCTGGTGCTGGGGTGGGGGGAGCAGCCTGAGGTCCCCCAGCCTGGCGCTGGAGCCGGGGGAGCAGCCTGAGGTCCCCTAGCCCAGCCCAGCACCAGGACAGGAAGCGCACCTTGAGGTCCTCTGTCAAGCCCTGCTGGGTGGGGGACGGGGCCTGAGGTCCCCTGTCAAGCCCCACGGGGGTGGGGGAGGGCGTAGCCTCAGGTCCCTGCTGATTGCTTGTTAAGTCTCCTTATTGGAACTTGGCCTCAGCTGTGGGTGCAGCCATCTTTGTGACGGAGTGATGGTCAATTGGCATATTCCCTCTTTATTAGATAGGATAAAAGGCCTAGAATGAACTATTTATAATTTATGAATTTTCTTGGGATTATTATTATTGTTTTACTCATAAACATAAAAATTATTGAATTGTTGTTTCTACAGATCAAGTTGCAAGGTGTTTTTTTTTTTCTCTCCTGTTAGTAAACACTGACAAATGTTTTAGAGTGCAATGCATATACTTTATTGATAATGTTTTACAGTGTATTTCCATCATAACTATAATTTTAATTGACTTTAGTGAATACTATGTGAAAGCTTTTTTTTTGAGTTCTGTTTACAAAAACAGTTACATAAAGTATTTCTATTTGGAGTTCTAAGGGATCTAAATTTTAATATTTTAATAGTTGCATTTTACTTAATAATTTTTCTCACACTTATGGTGAAATGCCTAAAAGTCAGGCTGTTTTTGGCTGAATACTGTGTGTGCGTTTTTTTGTTTTTTTGTTTTGTAAAATACCACCGTGAATATTGGTATTTTTCTTTTTATAAAAATAACTGCTAATAATTGTCCCAATGGAATGTATTTCTATCATGCTCATCTCATAAAACTACAATCACATATTATGGGGAAGAAACAGCTAGTTAATTAAAAATAGTAGGTTATTTCAGTTTTTTTAGTATTATATTACCATCTGGCCCTTGCCAGAAAACAAGAGATAGCAGCAGCCAAAGTATTCAAATCAATCTAAGAAATTGTATCCTTTAAGTTAATATTTTATGTGACTCTTTGTATTTTATTTTAACAGTATAACATCTCAATCCTATTCATGGATCTCTGTAGAAATTTCTAGAAATAGTGTCTATAGGCATCTTTTCAAATTAAAAAGGCACACAAATAAATGTTGTTACATTTAGTCTTGCTACATTACAAGATTTTAAGTCTTTAAAAATAAACATACAGAATGATAGCAGGAAAATGGCAGAGTGAGCAGCTCCAAAACCACATTTATCCACAGAAACATGAAGAAACAAGCAGAAACTGTTAGAACCAACTTTGCTAGCACTCTGGAAAACTGACATTGCTTTATAGCAGTGGTTCTCAACCTTTCTAATGCCGCGGCCCTTTAATACAGTTCCTCATGTTGTGGTGACCCCCAGCCATAAAATTATTTTCGTTGCTACTTCATAACTGTAATTTTGCTACTGTTATGAATCGTAATGTAAATATCTGTTTAATCTCGACACCCGAGTGCAAAAGGTTAAAGGGTCGCGGCATTAGAAAGGTTGAGAACCACTGCTTTATAGCAAACAAGTGAATGCTTAACCAAGAAAAGGGCAATTAAAAGTGGTGGGAAAGCTTTGTGGCATTTTGACTTATCAGTGCTCCACACCTTACCCAGCTTGGCAGTAGGTTAGAAGACAGCAGCTCACGTGCCCAGTGTGGGACTGAGGTTCCTAATTCCAGAGGGAGACAAATGACTGTATTTGTGTATTCTAATCTGCCTGGAGCTTCTTGAGGGACTGATGAATGGTGCTCTGATCTGTTTCACCCAATTCAGAATTTATTAATGGTGGAAAAGCAGTGACCATTGATTGAAAACATTGTGAGGCACATGAAAAAAAAAAAAAACACCCTTCAGATTATGACTGATTTATGCAATAGATTACTTATGTCCTGAGAGGAAAAGCCAGGGAGAGAATTCCTTTGGGAAATTAGGGCTATCAGCGGTGCCAGTATCCATATGGGGGGATTTAGAAAGCCATATGAATATACACTGAGTGGCCAGATTGTTATGACCACCTGACGTTTATAGGCAAATTAGCCATACACTACATCGTATGGGATATGGAAGCCGAAGGCCTGTTTGAACACCTTTGCTGTCTGCAATTACCAAGATAAAACGTCTCCAATTCGCACAGGAACAGAAGGATTGGACAGTAAAGCATTGGAAAAAAGTCATGTGGCCCGATGAATCACGTTTCCAGTTGCATCATGCTGATGGAAGAGTGAGAATTTCACGGAAACAGCATAAAAGCATGCACTCCAAATGCATGAGTACAGCACTTCAAGCTGGGGGGGGGGGGGCAGTGTTATGGTTTGGGGCATGTTTTCCTGGCACGATTTGGGCCCTTTAATTCGTGTGGAACAACGTCTGAATAGCACAACATACCTAAGTATCGTTGCTGATCAAGTTCATCCTATCATGTTGATGGCGTATCCCAATGGAGTTGGCTTCTTCCAACAAGACAGTGCGCCATGCCACAGTGCTCGTATTGTGCAGGAGTGGTTTCAAGAACATGAGGGAGACTTTACCTTGCTTAGGTGGCCCCCACGATCACCAGATCTCAATCCAATTGAGCATTTGTGAGACGAAGTTAAAAGAGCCATCAGGCAGCTGGTTCCACAACCATCAAATCTCACAGAACTGGTCAGTGCTGTTCATCAGGCATGGTGTCAGGTTCTCCGCATCACCTTTCAATGTCTCGTGGAGTCAGTGCCAAGAAGAATCGCTGCAGTATTGAAGGCAAAAGGTGGCCCAACGAAGTACTGATGGGGTGGTCATAATAATCTGGCCACTCAGTGTGTGTTCTAGGGCAGGACTAGTGCTTGGGAAAGACCTGGGAAAACATTAAACTGCCTTGGAAGTGAAGACCAATGCAGTGCTGTAAACAGCATTGCTGAGTGTTAAAGGAGAACCCCAACATAGAACCTGTCTGAAAGGACTAGGGGAAGTATTTTGTGTGTGTGTGTGTGTGTGTGTGTGTGTGTGTGTGTGTGTGTGTGTGTTTTCAATTTTATCTGGTGTTGTTTTTATGCTCTTGGCATTCAAGAAAATATTTGTCAGAACATTGGTAGAGCCCTAGCTGGTGTTTCTCAGTGGTTAGAGCATTGGCCTGAGCATTGAAATGGTTGCGGTTTCGATTCCCAGTCAAGGGCATGTACAAGGGATTGAACCTGCAATTTAGGTATGTGTCCTGACCAGGAATCAAACCCACAACCTTTTGGTGTATGGGATGATGCTTAACCAATTGAGCCATTCAGCCAGGGCAGTATTTTGATTTTTAAAAATTATTTATTTGATTTGAGAGAGAGAGAGAGAGAGAGAGAGAGAGGGGGGTGGGGGAGAGAGAGGGGGGGAGAGAGAGAGAGAGAGAGAGAGAAACATTGATTTATTCCACTTATTTATACATTCATTTGTTATTTCTTATATGTGTCCTCAGTGTAAATTGAACCCAGAACCTTGGCATATTGGGATGACACTCTAACCAAGTGGGCTTCTTGACAAGGGCTGGGCTGGCTTCTTTTTTAATAATAGGTTTTTATTGATGGGGGGGGGGGGGAGAGAGAAACATTGATGAGAGAGAAACATCAACATTGATCGGCTGCCTCCTGCACACCCCCTACTGGGAATAGAACCGGAAACCTAGGCATGTGCCCTGACCAGTAATTGAACTGGTGACTTCTCAATGCATGGGTTGTTGCTCAACCACTGAGCCACATTGGCCGGGCTGGGCTGGCTTCTTTTAAGTAAAGTGGTCACCAATACCTACTTCATTAACTACTTTCCTTCTGGGTTGACTGGTGGGTGCCCTTGACACATTGTTGTTCTTGAGTTAGAGGAGAGTTTCTATTACTAGGCCTCTGATGTGTACTTTTCCTAGGGAACCAGATACTAGAATGGTATTGATAAAAATTTAGACTGTCTTAAAGTGACATACTGTGGTTCTATGTTTTAGGTCCCCCATTTTCTGGGGTGAACAGTGAGAGTTAGGATTGTAGAGTGCCAGATACAAGTAGCAATGACGTACAGGCTGAGTGTGAATGGAGAGCTGTTGTGGGAATCAAATTCCACAAAGTTAATAACCTCCTTTACCCGGAAGGGCCCTTGGACAGTAGTTTTCCAGTATCCAACCAAGGTGACCACTCACCTTCTATAGCTGGTGTCTGCCCTGCAAGTTGTGATTCTGTGCATCCACTTTTTGTTCTCTTTCCAATGGTGGGGCAGTGGTGTTCCCTGTAACATTTTCTGATGGATATAAGCAGAGTTGTTGATTTTTCAGTGCAGCTTTTTTATTTGTTGTTAGGATGGTGTGGCAGCTTCTAAGTTCTTTACATGATTGTCTGGATTTCAGACATTGATTTTATTTTTAAAAAGGCATTGCAATTATTGGATGACCACCTTGATTTTGTTTACACTCAGTTTTATGCTTCATATATGGTTGATCTGTGAAAAGCCCAAGGTCTTTCCAAATCTCTGTAACTTGGATGGTCTAGACGAGGCCTTACTCTAGGGCCTGGCTCTGAGGTACCTGTTTGGTGCCTCAGTTGGAGGCCAGGGCTCTTATCAACATCTCATCATTTTGGCAGGGACAGAGCTACAATGTCTTTAACACTATCTTCTTGGAGAGAGAATGATGTATTTAGAAGAGTTATACTACTATTAGGTAGAGGACTAATTGTGTTAAATTCAGGGCATGTTAACAGGGATATTCTTACAGGGTTTGGTTGATGCCCTCTGAATTTTTTCTCTGTGGATGATAGACAGATGGTTGCAGCATTGAGACATTTGAACACATCAGTAAACTGGGAAATACCTGGGTATAATGATCGACTCTAGAGCCTGGATAGTCTGGAATATTAGGACATTTGTGGTTGGGGTAATGGTGATTAGTGCAGAAAGCACTGATTGCAGATGCAGTCTTGCCTATTAGGTCTAAAACAGAGCATCGGTTTCTGCAGGGAGACTAAATGACAGTAGTTTAATTATAAATGGGGCATTTTCCTCTAATAAGTGGCTTGGGCTCCCATGCTGCTAATGTCCTTTGAGGCCAGCTAGTCCAAAACATGAGGGTAATCAGCTTAAATCGCTCGCTCAGGCTGCAGTAGTATGACTTTTCCTGTCTTAACATGCGACTCTGCCATGCTTTCTACACACACTGACATCTAAGACCCTACAAGAATACCTTCATCACTCCTTTTATGTAGATTCTGTTCTTCTATTTCTCAACAGTCCTGGTGGGTGCACTAAGTATTGAGGTCTCTTTATTGCCTAGGATCTGAACAAATTGACAAATAAGATAAAGGAATAGTGACAGAGGAAAAGTATCAACTTTATTACTCAGAAAAGATAGATTGGAAAACGTTGTTTGGTAATAGAGTTAAATGTGATTGTTAACTCAATGCTGGATGGTCTGGAACTTTAGGGCACTTGTATTAGAGCAATGGTGATTAGTGCAGGTAGCACTGATTCAGTCTTTCCTGTTATGTCTAAAAGAGAACACCAGTTTCTGCAGTGAGACTACAGGCTGGGTCTAGACATCTGTGTTACTGATCAGGTGGGCCAGACCAGCAGAGCCTGCCTCTGTAGAAGTGGAGGTTGCTTGCTTCCTGTGCGCAGTTCTTGCTTTGTTCCTTTTAGAATATCTGTACGGATGCCTTGCTATGCAAGTGGAGGGTTTAGCTCACTGATCCTTCCTTCTCATCATCCCAACATCATTCTGTTATAGTTTTGGTTAAATAAGTATTCAGTGTGTACATTTTACAATTATGTAACCGACCTTTTTCTCTCTAGAATTTTGTTTTTATTGAAATTAACGAATGTCCCCTTGTTCCCTTCACTTTAGTTTTTTGTAGTCTTAACTAGAGCTCTGGTGCATGAATTGGTGCACAGGTGGGGTCCGGCCGGCTCACCCCCATCACGGCTGATTAGACTGGGCCAGCCAGGGAGAGGGGCTGCGGGAGGTTGGCCAGCTGGCCCCGCCCCTGATAGGGGTGGGAGGGCCAATCAGGGGTGGGGCTGGTGGGGGGAGGAACCACGGGCAGTTGGCCATCCCCGCCCCCCGTAGGGGTGGGGGGCTAATTGGGGGAAGGGGCCTGGAGAAGACCCACTGAGCTGGAGCTGAGCATGGGCCCCAGGCTTTCTAGGGAGGATGGCCTCAGCAAGGAAACAGAAGCCACCAGAAGGCTCTGCACACAGGCCCTGAGCTCCCTTTGGCCAGGCGGACTCAGAGCTGGTGTCTCTGTGTGTACATTAGAGATAGCCCGACACTCGCCTTTGTCTGTTGCTCAAATCCATTGCATCGAAAAACTTGTTCCCCTTCTTCTCTTTGGGCCCTTACAACAAATACAGGCCAATTGGAAGACATGGCCCCAGCGGCAGAGCTAGGCCCCACAATCACCCGGAATTTAGGCCTATGACAACTGGGTAGCAATCTCCACAGGACAGAACACTGTTTTAGAGTCTTAATTCTCCCCTAAAATGTGCCCAGCTGCTCCTCTTTAGCCGGGATAGACTGAACTAAGGAACCAAAGACCGAGCGAGGTGGGGTACACTGGGATCCGGCTGGTGGCAAGGCCCCTCACAGGCGGTTGCCTTCCCCCCAAGCTCGGTGTGCTCTGAGCTGGTACGTATGTGGCGGTGACGGGTCCTGGGCTGCTGGTCGGGCAGAGGTCCACAGGGTTTCTCTCCACCGCCTTCCTGGCCTCCCAAGCAGTACCCTCTGGCCCGGCGTGCCAGGTGGCTATTGCTAGAGCTGGGACTCATAGAGTGAAGGAGCTGGCCCACACTGCAAGGGACCCGCACAGGCCGTGCCTCCCACCCGTGTCTCAGTCTCACACATATGGATCGGGCTAAAGCTCACTGCCCGAGACTGGCACCATGTGGCATTTGAGGAGGGTCCCAGCAGGGAGAGGGGCCCCCTGACATGCCAGCCTTGGTGATGATCATCTTGGTGCCCAGTTGATTGAATTCGTCCCACAGAGCCTTCATCTCAAGCTGCATGCTCATGCTGGCCACCTTCACGTTCTTCTTTACCAGTGCCTTAGCGGTGACTGCAAAACTGAGCCCGGACCTCTTGGGCTTGGCAGCTGCGCTGGTGGTGGCCCCTGTGGCCTGCGCATCATAGCAACCGGTCATTCTGCCATAATGGTTGCTGGGTTCTTATTTATTTACTAGAGGCCCGTTGCACGAAGAGATTCGTGCAATAGGCCTTCCTTCCTTTGGCTTCCAGCACCGGTTTTCTTCTGGCACCTGGGACCCGGGCCTTCGCTCTAGCCAGAGTCTGCCTTCTTCGTCTTCACTGCAGACTCTGGCCGGAATCTGCCATCTTTGTCTTCGCTGCAGACTCCGGAGTCTGCAGTGTTCGTCTTCACTGTGGCCAGAGTGCCGTTCCTGTAGATCCCTTCGACCCTGCCCTCCCTCTCATAGCAGACTTCCTGCCCCGCCCGGCCACTCCATGCCTGGAGCAGCTGGGTGGCTGCCATCTTTCTCCTAATTTGCATATTCCCTCCTGATTGGCTAGTGGGTGTAGCAGAGTGATGGCTAATTTGCATGTTTCTCTTTTATTAGTATAGATTTATTTTTTGTTTTCAGTGTAATTTTATTTTTAAAAATATATTTTATTGATTTTTTACAGAGAGGAAGGGAGAGGGATAGAGTTAGAAACATCGATGAGAGAGAACCATTGATCATCTGTCTCCTGAACACCTCCCACTGGGGATGTGTCCACAACCAAGGTACATGCCCTTGACCGGAATCGAACCTGGGACCCTTCAGTCTGCAGGCTGACACTCTATCCACTGAGCTAAACCGGTTAGGGCTCTAATAAATCTTTATTGTTCAGATTATTACAGTTGTTCCTCTTTTTTATCCCCTAGCTCCTCTCCACCTGGTTCCCACCCCACCCTCTGCCCTTACCCGCCCCCACTGTCCTCATCCATAGGTGTACGATTTTTGTCCAGTCTCTTCCCACACCCGCCATAACCCTTTCCCCCTGAGAATTGTCAGTCCACTTCCTTTCTATGCCCCTGATCCTATTACATTCACCAGTTTATTCTGTTCATGAGACTTTTTATTCACTTGATTTTTAGATTCACTTGTTGATAGATATGTATTTGTTGTCACTTGGTTGTTCATAATTTTTATCTTTACCTTTTTCTTCTTCTTCCTCTTCTTAAAGAATACCCTTCAGCATTTCATATAATACTGGTTTGGCGGTGATGAATTCCTTTAGCTTTTTCTTTTCTGTGAAGCTCTTTATCTGACCTTCAATTCTAAATGATAGCTTTGCTGGGTAGAGTAATCTTGGTTGTAGGTTCTTGCTATTCATCACTTGGAATATTTCTTGCCACTCCTTTCTAGCTTGCATAGTTTCTGTTGAGAAATCAGCTGACAGTCGTATGGGTACTCTCTTGTAGGTAACTAACTGTTTTTCTCTTGCTGCTTTTAAGATTCTCTCTTTGTCTTTTGCCCTGGCATTTTAATTATGATGTGTCTTGGTGTGGTCCTCTTTGGATTCCTTTTGTTTGGGGTTCTCTGTGTTTCCTGGACTTGTAAGTCTATTTCTTTCACCAGGTAGGAGAAGTTTTCTGTCATTATTTCTTCAAATAGATTTTCAATATCTTGCTCTTTCTCTTCTTTTGGCACCCCCATAATTCGGATGTTGGTATGCTTGAAGTTGTCCCAAAGGCTCTTTACACTATCTTCATATTTTTGGAATCTTTTTACTTTTTGCTTTTCCGGTTGGGTGTTTTTTGCTTCTTTTTATTTCAAATCTTTGACTTGATTCTTGGGATCCTCTAGACTACTGTTGGATCTCTGTATATTATTTTTTATTTCAGTCAGTGTATGCTTAATTTTTAATTGGTCCTTTTTCATATCCTTGAGGGTCTCACTAAATTCCTTGGAGGTTTCTAGAAGATTCTTGAGTAACTTGGTTTTTAACTCTATATCCAGTCATTTGCTTTCCTCCATTTCTTTCATTTGTGACCTGTTTCTTTGTCTCTGCATTTTGGCTGCTTCCCTGTGTTGATAGAGTGGCTTTGTGTGCTAGGTGTCCTATAGAGCCCAGTGGCTCAGCCTCCCTAATTACCTGAGGTGGACACTCTTAGTGCACCCTTTTGTGGCCTGTGTGCACAGTCTTGTTGTGGTTAAGCCTTGATTGTTGTTGGTATCACTGGGAGGAATTGACCTCCAGGCCAATTGTCTGGTAGGATCAGTTGTGTCTATGATGGGAGAACTTCTGTGCTGGAGACAACCTTATGGGGCAAGACTTGCTTCAGTGGGGCTTTGGTGCTCACTGAGTCTGCCCCCTGAGTGTGTCTCTTATGGATCTGAAGAGTTGTAGTCTGGATGGTTTCTCTCTGACCACTGGATCATAACATTGGCTCTTGGATCTCCAAGGAGAGAGGCCACCCATCAGGAGCTACAGAGAGATCTGCAGATTCCTTCTCTTTGTTTGGGGTTTGCAGTTGCCCAGATGAGGCCCAGCTGTGAAACAATGCAAGCTGCTGTCGAGCCTTGAGTCTTCTTTTGGAGGTTCTGGGGCTCTTTGACCCAGCTGCAGTAAGTTAGGTTTCAGATTGTAAAGGGCCAGGCCATTCATATGCAAAAGCCTCTGCACTCAGCTTGGGTGAGGTTGTAAATTGGTTGGGGCGGCGTCTCAGGGAATCACCAGGGTGGAGCAAACAGCAATGGATGACTGTCAGCCCTGCCTGGAAGAGGTCCCGTGTCTCTGTGTCCTGTGGCACCATGCAGGAACAATGATCGCTGCAAGTACCTCTGAGAGAAAGCCTCCCTCGAGTTCTGCCCCATGCCAGACAGTCGAGTTTCTCCCCATATGAGTCTGGGTCCCCTGAGTCTTGCCCGGATCTGGAGTTCAGAGCAGTCAGGGGCATGTATCTCCCTCCTGACTGAAAAAGACAACAGCGTACTCAGTTGCTAGCCCTTTCCATGCATGTGCACACACCTCCGTACCTCTTCCGTACCTCTGCACTTCACTTCTGCACCTCCTCTGAGTCTCAGTGTGCCTCTTTCCTTCAAGTTGTATAATTTCCACCCAGCCAGCCTTTCTGTGGTTCTGGATGATACCCGTTTTGTCTTTTAGTTGTAGTTTTGAAGTGGTTGTGCGAGGCAGCAAGTTCAGATGTTTACCTGTGCCACCATCTTGGTTTCTCTCCTGGGCTTTTTTTTTTTTTTTTTTTTTAATATATTTTATTGATTTTGTATAGAGAGGAAGGGAGAGGGATAGAGAGCTAGAAACATCGATGAGAGAGAAACATTGATCAGTCGCCTCCTGCACACCCTCCACTGTGGATGTGCCTGCAACCAAAGTACGTGCCCTTGACCAGAATTGAACCCGGGACCCTTCAGTCCGCAGGCCGATGCTCTATCCACTGAGCCAAACCGGTTTCGGCTCTCCTGGGCTTTTATTATATAGATACTAATGGAGCCCGAAGCTTTTCCTCAGTTGCATTAGCATATGTATAGGAAGATACTTACTCAACATTTATCTTCACTTATGTATTTATTTTTTGTTAATCCTTACCCGAGGATATTTTTCCATTGATTTTTAGAGAGAGGGGAAGAGACGGGGAGAGAGAAAGGGGGGGGGGGAGAGTGAGAGAGAGAGAGAAAGAAACATCAGTGTGAGAGAGACACATTGATTGGTTGCCTCCCTCAAGTGCCCTGACCAAGGCTGGGGATTGAGCCTGCAACCCAAGTAGGTGCCCTTGACTGGAATCAAACCTGGGACCCTTCAGTCCGCAGGCTGATGCTCTATCCAATGAGTCAAACCAGCGAGGGTGAAAATTTATATTCTTAAAGCAGATTTTCCTGGACTTCAGGGTGGACTTCTTGTATATAAATGCTCTTGAATTAGTAGCTAACCTTCACCATTATCCTTAAGGTATTCCTCATCTCACAACATACTAGATGTCCTATTACTCAGATAAAATTGGATTATACTATAAAAACTTGTGTAAATTTTGTTATTTTTGTTTGTTGTATGTACTTCAATTGTATTGGCTATATAATGATTTTATGGAAGCACCCTTATTCATACCTTTAGGTTATTTCTATTTTTTACTACTTAAAAATTTTTTTCTTCTGCTAATTTCTTATAGTTAAATCTTGTTGACACACTTTTAATTGATTATTCCAAGAGTTTATTATGAAAAATTTTAAGTATATGGAAAATTTGAATTTTACAATAAACACCTATCCACTACTTAGATTATATAATTAACATTTTGATATGCTTACTTTACTTTATATCTATATAATTATCCATTCCTTTTTAGTTAATTTTTTAGTATCCTATCTAATAAAAGAGTAACATGGAAATTGACCATACCTCTGCTACACCCACAAGCCATGCCCACCAGCCAATCAGGAGAAAGTATGCAAATTAACCCAACCAAGATGGCTGCGGCCACGGAGCGAGCAGGAGGCTTGGGTTTCCCCGGCAATGGAGGAAGCCAAGCTTCCTGCACACCCTGGCCGGTCCTGGACTCCACTCAAGGCTATAAAGTTTCAATTTTAGAAGATAAATAAATCCGAAGAAAAATGGCAGCAGCCATATAGCTGGAGAGATCAGGAGGCTTGGGTTGCCCACGGCGATGGAGGAAGCCAAGATTCCTGGCCTGCCTTGGCCTCCACTCAAGGCTACAAAGTTTCAATTATAGAAGATAAATCCCACAGAGCTGGAGAGATCAGGAGACTTGGGTTGCCCCTGGTGATGGAGGAAGCCAAGCTTTCTGCCTGCCCTGGCTTTCCCTGACCTCTGCTCAAGGCTACAAAGTTTCAATTATAGAAGATAAATAAATCCCAGATACCTGGGCCTCCGCTTGGTTCGCTGGGAGTGGCGGGGGGGTGGCGTGGCTAGCCGCCTGCAAACCACCACAGGCCCCTTTCCCAGGCCACCCCACACCCCAAGGGAACCCCCACTCTGATCTGCGACACCCTTCAGGGCAAACCAGCCGGCCCCCACCCATGCAGCAGGCCTCTATCCTATCTAATAAAAGAGTAATATGCAAATTGACCATCACTCCAGCACACAAGATGGCTTCCCCCATGTGGACACGAGATGGCCGCCACAAGATGGCCAGCAGGGGAAGGGCAGTTTGGAGGGACCAGGCCTGCAAGGGAGGGCAGTTGTGGGTGATCAGGCCAGCAGGGGAGGACAGTTGGGGGCAATCAGGCCTGCAATGGAGGGCAGTTAGGGGTGACCAGGCTTCTATAGGAGGGAAGTTGGGGGTGACTGGGCCTGCAGGGAAGGGCAGCTGGGGGGGGGGGACCCAGGCCTGCAGGGTAGAACAGTTTGCAGGGACCAGGCCTGCAGGGGAGGGCAGTTAGGGGTGATCAGGCCTGCAGGGGAGGGCAGTTAGGCATCAATCAGGCTGGCAGGCAGAAGCGGTTAGGGGCAATCAGGAAGGCAGGCAGACAAGCAGTTGGGAGCCAGCATTCCTGGATTGTGAGAGGGATGTTCGACTGCCCGTTTAGGCCCGATTCTACTGGGATTGGGCCAATGGGCAGTTAGACATCCCTCGAGGGGTGCCAGATTAGAGAGGGTGCAGGTTGGGCTGAGGGACACCCCTCCCCTCCTCCATGCATGAATTTCGTGCACCAGGCCTCTAGTATATTTAGAAAGAGTCATGTGTTTTTAAGGTCCATTTTAGTATTTTTAAAATTTATGGTAAGTATTCCTCTAGGAAAATTTTTATTACTAATTTACACTCTTAACAGTGGTTATTAGCATACTTTGAATCCTTGCCAACACTGGGTTTTATTGTTTTTAAGTAACTTTTTGTTAATTTATGATATATAGGTTGTTATTAAAGTAAGTTTCTGATTGTTTTGCTGATCTAATCTCCACTGTAGATTTTGAAAATAAATACATGTAATTTGTTCTTTGGTGATACTTAATGTTTTTAAATGGGAGCATTGTGCTTGTTCATTAATTATTTAAGGTACAGTTGGGATTTCAATCAGGAAATCACTAGTCCTAAGTAGAGTATTAGCTGTAGCACATTCAGCCTTTTTTCTTTTTCACAGAGTAATTGAGCCGAAGGAGAGAAATAATTGATCAGGGTAATCAGAAGTAGAACTAGAATCTCATGAATTACATTCTTTGACTCACTGGTACTTTCCTTCACTTACTGGAACTTTTTTTTAAAATTCTTTATTGTTTAAAGTATTACATATAGTATTACATATATGTCTCCTTTTCCCCCCATTGACCACTCCCCGGCCACCTCCACCCCCCAGCACATGCCCTTATCCCCCTAGCGTCTGTGTACTGGACCTTTGTTTTATTCCTTTATCTGATGGTCCCACTCAGTGTAACACTATAACTGATAGAAGACTCAAGAGAAATAAAGATTTGAATTTGAAGTGTTAAGCAATCTAGGCACTTAGGAGGGCATATAGTAGTTGAAGCAAGGAAGTAGATTAGAAGGTGGAAAGGCTTATACGATCCTGTTTTAAATTATAGACTGCTTGTATTTTATTTTAAAAGTAGTTTATAAACAATTATTTAACTTTGGTATTGCCAGAAATATGTTACCTTTGTTATTTTCTAAGCATTTAGCCAACTCTTTTTGTTTACAGCTGGGCTCAAAATGCAGAGAACTCAAAGATATTCATTTCGGCCAGTGTTACAAGATCTCAGATGAAGGCATGATCGTCATAGCTAAGGGCTGTCTGAAATTGCAAAGAATATACATGCAGGAAAACAAATTAGTAAGTACTTACATCATTTTTGTATTTTTAATTTTGTTTCTTACCTTTGAATTCCTTAGAACTTAGCTTATAAATTTTCTTCTACTTATTATTTTTGGTCATTTAAGGCAAATATTACCTAAGAGCAAGAATTGTCTCAAAAACATTGATTTTACAGATTTGATCCTCTAACTGTATAGGTGCTTGTATTTGGCACTTGCATGACAGTCGACCACTCAGGTATATTGGAAAAATTAAAGTTTAGTCGTCAAACATAAGTATATGGTTGTAGTTTCTTCTGATTTTCCTAGAGATTGTAATAATTCAGGATATTTGGGATTTTTTAATAATCAGGAAGATGTACACTTACAAAGTAGAGTCTTTCACTAAATATGATGAAAATGGGATTCAGTAAATTGAGGTAAATAATCTTGGCAATTATATAAATTTTATATTTTAAGCACACACATGTATAACTTATTCACCATTAATGTATTATATGTAATATATTTAAAGCCGTTTAGTTTTCTTTTATTGAGATATAGTTCACATATTATAAAATTCACCTTTTTAAAGTGTATTAAGTCAGTGATTTTAGTGTATTCACAAAGTTGTGCAATCATCTTCACCAGTTCTAGAATATTTTCATCATCCCCAAAAGAAACCCTATGCTCATTAGCCATCGTTACCCACTCCCTGCTTCCTTCAGCCCCTGGCAACTGGCAGTCTCCTTTCTATTCTCTGTGGATTTGCCTGTTCTAGACATCTCATGTAAATAGAATCACACGTGTTTTTTTGTGTCTGGCTTCTTTCACTTAGCATAATGATTTCATGGTTCATCCCTGTAGCATGTGACATAGCTTCATTTCTTTTTTAGGACCGAATAATATTTCAAATCCATTTAATTTTGATTTAATAGATACACAGTACAAGTTAACAGAAAAAGTTGTCCCTAGGGAGGTACTAGTAGAATTTTCAATGCTGAGAAAAGGTGCACTTTAAAATAGGCAAGATGGCCTTGAATATATAGAATATTTTCAAAGAAGATTTGCTTTTTAATTGTCTCCCCAAAATAAAGATACCTTTTTGTTGCCCCATTGAGTTAGTTTATAAAATTAGATAAATGCATCTTAAATATTAATGTAAGTTTTGGAAGGTTTCCAGAAGCATCATCAGTTCAAGTAAGACAGTGATATTTTAAAAGATTCTAGTTAGAAATATTGACACACTATGAATTAAAAGTAAATGCTTTTATTACTACATGCAATTATATTTATCTCTGAAATTATATGGTAAAAATATTTCACTCTTTAGTACATTTAGTTTAAACTTAATAATAATTACTACTGAGGCAGTATGATCTTATAGAGAGAATAGGTCTTCTGGGTTAGAGAAATTGAAGTTTTGAATCTTGGTATTCACTTACTTGCTTTGTGACTCTGGGAAAGTTACTTAAGCTCTCTGACCCTCATTTGCAAATGAGGTTAATACTTGTCTCTTTGCTCATTGTGGCTTGGCAGATTAAATGACATAATGTCCTAAAATTGTCTAGTACAAACTCTGACACCTGAAAAACTAGTAGTTTTATGAGGTTATGACTATATTTCTTGTCTGTTGGTTTCCACTTTACACTCAAGATAAATTAAAGGATGGTAATTCCAACTTAAAATTTTTGTATTTATCACATAATGGGAATAATTTGTTGAGTGAATAATATTTGTTTTCTTGTTGATTAAACACAGAGAAACATTTTTTTTGACACATTAAAATTTAGTCAGTGGTTTCCCAAAGGAATTAACTGTATATCCTATTTGATAAAAGCCTAATATGCTAAGTATCCTGTTGATGGGTTGGCCGTTCAACCAATCAAAGTGTAATATGCTAATGATATGCTAAGGCCGTTCAACTGCTCGCTATGATGTGCACTGACCACCAGGGGCCAGTCAACTGGTCGACCAGTCACTGTGACATGCACTGACCATCAGGGAGCAGACACTCTGACTGGTAGGTTAGCTTGCTGCTGGGGTCCTGCTGATCGGGTCTGAGTGAGACAGGCCAGACATGCCCTGGAGCCCTCCCGTGGCCCCTCCCCAGCTGGCCAACCTCCTGAGGCCATCCCTGGTCCTGATTGTGCACCAGTGGGGGTCCCTTGGCCTGCCCCTCTCACAATCCGGGACCCCTTGGGGGATGTTGGAAAGCCGGTTTCGGCCTGATCCTGCAGGCCAGGCTGAGGGACCCTACTGGTGCATGAATTTGGGCCTCTAGTGTTTTTTATAACTGTATATGTTTTGAAGGTTCTAGTTATATTCAATTTAGATTTTTCCTAGTATTGTGTGCCATTAAAAAGTTGTTATATATTTAAATCCCAAGGGAATCAGTTTTGTACATAGGGTTATTTAATAAATATTTGATTTTATTGGAAGTGTGAAGTAATTTCGCCAGATATTAAAGTTCAGTTTAATAAAGTTTTTTTTTTCCAATTTAAGATTCATAGAAAGAAAAATTTAGAATAATTTTAACTCTTATATTGGACAGTTGCGTTATTGATCACTAACATCCCATAGGAACCTTGCTTTGTATTTTGGGAATTTATGAAATAAGGAGAAATATTTGAATTATTTGCAAAACTACAATTTTAAGTAGTTGGGTTGTTTAACTCTGATAAGTGTTATTATTAGTCATTTAACAATGAATATTTAAAACGGGGTAAGTAGAAATAATAGTGGTCTGGTTAAAGGCAAATAATATTTATATGTGCAGATATGTAATTGATATTGCATATGTTATTACAAATAGGAAATATAGACATGGTTAAATAGGACAAATATTTTAAATTCACAACTAATAGAAATATTTAGGAGAATACTGTGTCTGTAAGGATGCCAGCAGAATTTAATCTGTGCAGATATTAATCAACCAAGTTATTTTGCTAATAACTCTCTTATTAAATTCTCTCAAAAGAGTTTTAGAGCTTTATTGTGCAGTCTATGTAGCATCTATGCTATGTAGCATCATAGCATAGTGTTTTTATTTAAATATAAACTTCATTGACTTTAAAATATCCAATTGGTTGTTTTTATACATTGGCAATATTTGACTTGAGTATACTTTCCCCCATGTTATATCTTGGCCTTTAGATGGCAGCATTGCCTTTGTGTATTTCAGTGACAGCGTTTTGTGTCCTTGATATAACTATAAAGATGCAATGCTTTTTACACAGTTTGTGCAGAGATTATGGTGTATTTTTAATTTTTGTTCTTTAGGTGGTATTAATAGTAAATTTTTTATTGAAATAATTTGAATTATTAGGTGCAGCTAGAATGTTAAAAGATGAACTTTCTATTTTACACGAAGTAGCAAGATATTCAAATATCCTTATTGGTGGCACTGGTTTAAGTAAGATAAACTTTAGAATAGGGGAAGGATACATGTATTTACCAAAGGGAAAACTTTTGTTCAGATGGAAATTGAGGACAGTGACTTGACATTTTAAGACTAATGAATTATGGTGACACAAAGAGTTGAGGATTTACATCTAAAATCTTTCCAAAAGAGAATGAGTTTCTGTTTTAGTTATTTTTGAGTTAGACGGGTGCCATGTTCCTCACTATAGTGAGGGTCTAGTATGTTATATACATAATTTCCTGTTTCTGGCGATAGCTTTCATATCACTCCTGTGCAATACTTGCTCCAAAATTATTTAAAAGGCATATTTACTTTATGTGTATAGTTATCGATGATCTAGGAACCTCATTAAGTATACTAGTATTCTCTCTGCTTCTTTCTTTGTTTTAAGTTCTGCTTCTCTACTTTTTGAACAGAGGAGCTCTTTGGCCAGCTTTTTATTCAGTTGTAAAATGATGGGCCCAGATAGATTGTCTGTCATTTGTTATCAATCTGATGTACTTCCTTAGGATTTTATGAATTATTATGAAAATAGCTTCTATCCTGAGTCCCGTGGTCATCAATTTGATACTAGATTATATATGTTGTGGTATTTGTTATTGTTTTAAAAAATATTTTCTGCTTTGTAGAGTTGAGTTGGGAACTAGTGTAGATTTCTGAATTATCAGGAAATTAGTACTGTATTATGAATAGATTTTAGAAAGTTTTAGGGAAATATTTCTTGACTAAAATTTGATTTTCCTGAAAGTTAATTGTGACCTTTTATTTTATTTCAACCTTCTGGTGAATTGTGTTTTTTTTTGCTAGTGTTATAATTCTGTGACATCTCCTAGAGTCCTTTTATTATCCTTGGGAGGCTTATACAGATGGCATAGGATCTAAAGTCAGCTCCAGGCTTTCTTCCAGGTTGGAAGCATCTGAGGGGTAATTGAGGCAAAAGCCTTATTTGAATCAAACTGAGCTCAGTTCATTCCTTGATCCTGCAGTTTCTTACTCATTTGATTTGGGTTATCTTAAATTTTGTACATTCTTTTCCTTGTTGCAGAAAGGATATAATACCACTACATACATGCTCTTGTGAGGATCAGACTATATGAAATTAAGAGGGAAAGTACCAAATGTGTTTCATGGTCCCAAACATAGGACATCTTCAATAAGGGTTACTTTTCTTCCTCTCCCTACCAGAGTTTAAAGAAGGGGACCTAAAGATACTGAGCTGCATTTTATTGTATACTGCATTTCTGGAGTCTACCAATTTGAATTGGGCCGTGTCAGTGCCTAACATCACCTACTATGTTCTTATTTCACCCATTAGCTTTCCTTCAGTTTAATTATATTTTGCTGCTTGCTTTGATTTGAGGCTCTTACAACAGCAAAGTAAATAGGCTAGTGGTTATGTTACCATCAGCTGGGCTATGTAAGGTAAACATTTATATCAAAGCCTAAATAGTAGTAGTTAACTCAGTATTATATGTGCTTCTTCAGTCCTTTACTTTTCCACTCATAGTTCGTATAGTAAAGGATTTGGTCCTCTCCTCCCCTCAGTTCTCCCACTATATTGCTATCTTACTTCTCAAGCATTCCTTGTGAGGTAAGTTTACTTGTAATCTCAGACATAAATAATTTACATTTGTGAGGGATTCTATTTTCACTTCAGCCTCCAAAGCCTCCCAGAGTAGATATTCACCTTCATTGCCTCTTCCCTTATGTTTTTAGGAAATATTTTTTTATTGAGTTTTAGAGAGAGGGGTAGGGAGAGGGAGAGCATAACATTGATCAGCTGACCCCTGCACACCCCTACCAGGGATTGAGCTCATAACCTAGGAATCGAACCAGCAGCCTTTTGGTGCATGGGACAATGCCCAACCACCTGAGCCACTCCAGCCAGGGCGCCCTTTACCTTCTTAATGGATGAGATATTTACTTGCACACAGAGTGTAGTTTCCAGTGAACAGTGATGCATGAACGTGGCATTTTAAAGAAGGGGACCTAAAGATACTGAGCTGCATTTTATTGTATACTGCACTTCCGGATCTTGCTGTCATTTGTTGATTTAAAAAAATAGTTACTAGTAGTTACCTTTTATTGAGTATTTATAATGTACCAGGCACTATGCAGTTGTAAATAATTAATCCTCACAACTACCATAAGCAGTAGCTTGTTTTTATTCCATTTTACAGATGAGTAAATGGAGGCTTAGAGAGGTTACATAACAACAACTAAATGTCAAAGTTAAGATTTTAACCCAGAGCTGTTAGATTCCCAAACCTTTGTCCCCAAGCCCCTTTGCTTTGCATGGATACATTACAGATGGGGCTAATCCATATGTCTTTGAACCAAGCAGTAATTTCCAAAAGGCATTATCTCCCTTTAAAACACTGACAGGTAGTGTGAGACATCAAAGGAAAAAGTTAATTATTGCCATGAGCAGAAGATCTTTTTGCTAGGATGACAGCTGATTTTCAGGGGAAGCTGTAAGTACCAATGGAGATATATTAAAATCTTTTCTGGGAAAATTAGTAAAATTATCAAAGGAGAAAACTCTCTTCAAGATAGTGCTTAATGTTGATCTTAATCTTGTACAAATATGGACATAATTAACTTAATAGTAGAATTACACTCTTTATGTAAAAATTTTTACTTTGCAAAGTCATAGCATTTTATATTTTTTCAAATGGTATTAGCATCTGATTGGACTCAGATGCTAATACCATTTCATTTTTGTCCAGCATATTTAACAGAAATTTTAACTCTATTTCAAATGTTTATTCAATTTAGTTAACATTTGAATACCTACTATGTGCCAGGCACATATGAGAGGTGTTGAGAAATTAAAAAAGAATTATACTGCCCAAGAGAGGTGATTTTGGTCTAGGCCCGAGGTCGGCCAACTGCGGCTCGCGATCCACATGTGGCTCTTTGGCCCCTTGAGTGTGGCTCTTCCACAAAATACCACGGCCTGGGCGAGTCTATTTTGAAGAAGGGGCGTTAGAAGAAGTTTAAGTTTAAAAAATTTGGCTCTCAAAAGAGATTTCAATCGTTGTACTGTTGATATTTGGCTCTGTTGACTAATGAGTTTGCCGACCACTGGTCTAGGCTAAAGTGCTATGGAAGTGCCAATCATAAAAATAGTTACTTGTGTGAGAGGTAAGGGAGGAATGGCTAATTCTATAAATACTAGGTGACGTTTGGACTGGGTCTTGAATGATATATAGCGATATGATGATTGTGAAGAAAACATTTTCTGGGGAAAAGTGATAGCAATTGGGAGAAACAGCATTAACAAAGATAGGCATCAGGAAAATATATGGAATGTTTAATAAGTAGTGTATGTTACAGTAAGATTAGCTTGCAGGTAGTGTGGGTCAGAGAAATGTTAATATTTGGTTCTGTAAAGGAAGGTAGTGATCAGGTTGTTAAGTTTCCATAGTCTTATGCTAAGGACTTTGGATGTCTTTAAGTAATGGGGATCATAGCATGGGATTTCACCAAATGTGAAGCGTGATTATATTTTTTGGTTTTTAAGTTATTTTTTAAATTTTGAGAAATTAGAGAAAATACAGAATACATGAAAGAATAATAACACTCATATACCCGTTACACAAACATTGGCAATTATTCACATTTTGTTTTTTTGTTTCTTCTTCTTGAATTAGGAAAGAGATAAACTGTAAGTCTTTGTTGTTTTGCATCCAATGTCATCTTACTTTACCCTTTTAGTTTTAAATATATTTGATTTCAGAGAGGAAGGGAGAGGGGGAGAGAGAGATAGAAACATCAGTGATGAGAGAGAATCAGTGATTGGCTGCCTCCTGCATGCCCCCTACTGGGGATTGAGCCTGCAACAGTGGCATGTGCCCTGACGAGGAATCGAACCTGGTTCATAGGTCAGTGCTGAACCACTGAGCCACACGAGTCCAGGCTTACTTTATCCTTTTAGAAGCAACTACTAGTTGCTATTCTCATTTTATTTAAAAAAATATTTTTATTGATTTCAGAGAGGAAGGGAGAGGGAGAGAGAGAGATAGAAACATCAATGATGAGAGAGCATCATTGAATGGCTGCCTCCTGCACGCCCCCTACTGGGGATGGATCCTGCAACCAGAGGATGTGCCCTTGACCAGAATTGAACCCAGGACCCTTCACTTGCAGATCGATGCTCTACCCACTGAGCCAAACCATCTGGGGCTTCTCATTTCATTTTTAATTTGTATATTTCCTCTTATCGTTTTGCTTTCTTCCAATATGTGTTTGTACCTTCAAGCTCAGCTAAATATTTTTTTGTCAAACATTAAAAATTCTACCAAATTTATTACTTTCTTATATTATTTTTGCTTCCTGTATTTTCCTTTTTTTTATTAACCCATTGATAATTTGTTGTAGATTTCACGTCTTCAATTTAGTCATGTAAATTTCTTGAAATTGGAGATGATGTCTTATTTAAAAAACCTATATATTTTAAAAATCTTTACTGTTGCAATTATTACATATGTCCCTTTTTTTTCTCCCATTGACCTCTTCTATCCTGCCTCCGCCTTCACCACCCTATTGTCTGTGTCCATTGGTTATACATATATGCATACAAGTTCTTTGGTTAATTTCTTCCCACCCACCCACCCTCTGCCACCTTCCCTCTGAGATTCCACAATCTGTTCCATGCTTCTGTGTCTCTGGATCTATTTTGTTCATCAGTTTATTTTGTTCATTAGATTCCATGTATGAGTGAGATCATGTGATACTTACCTTTCTCTGACTGGCTTATTTTGCTTAGCACAATACTCTCCAGGTCCCTCCATGCTGTCTCAAAGGGTAACTGACTGTATGTTTGTCAATGTTTTGACTAAATGGTTAGTTGTTAGGACTTCTTTTTTTCCCCAATATATATTTTTTAATTTATTGATTTTAGATAGAGAGAGGAATGAGAGAGGGGGAGAGAGGGAGAGAGAGAGAAAGAGAAACATCGGTTTGTTGCTCCACCCATTCATGAACTTACTGGTTGATTCTTGTATGTGTCCTGACCCAGGATCAAACCCATAATTTCAGCATTTTGGGACCATGCTCCAACCAATTGAGCTACCCAACCAGGGGGCCATATCTTAAAAATTAAATTTTTTTCTGACAAAAATTTTAAAGTTTCTGAAAAGGACTATTAATGAAGATGAACCATTCTATACTCAAGTTCTTTTGGTTTAGTTCTTGAAAAAACTTCGTTAATAACTGAATTGGTGAAGTATTCTTCATTCTGTAACAGTGTCAAGTGGTTCTTCATTAGTGTTCATACCAGAAGAGTGGCAATGATAGTTTGAGGAAGTAAAATCCCAAATGAGTCTGTCCTCAAGAATTTTGAGTACAAAATGACTTCTTAAAAGTGAGTGTTGAAACTTGTGGTTTTAACATTTTTTAAATTGCAAGTTACCTGTTATATGTTTTCATTTCTTGGTTTATATCCCATTGACGATATTTGATTTAAGTACTTCCACCAATGCGTTTCCTTTTTTTTCCTGCTTTCAGACAACCCAAACAAAAATCTCTAAAGACTACTAAGAATTGTGGTCTTTTTTCTTTTGTATATTTAACAATACTTTAATCACTTGATTCTTGAAAAGATGAAACTTAACAAGTTGCTTGCCTCTATGGTTGAGTTTGCTTAGAAGAACTTGCTTTTATTGTTGCAGTTTAGAAAGAGATTGTTAAATATACTATTTGATACATACCTTGGTTGCTTGGTACCAAAAAAGTGCACCAAGCAGATCTCACCTAAAATTTTGTTAGAACATTGAAATTGCATGCTTTGAGAGTATTATAACATACAGAAATTACACTTACAAGTGTTTTTAAAATTACTTTGCATAAAGTTATTAATTGCATAAATTAGTTGCATTTATTTTATCATTTTTTGTTCTTTAATATGTTCTAATAGTTTTATAGAATAAAAAATTATAGAAAGACTAAAAAGAAACATAAATAGGTATCTTGTTAGAATAATGAAGACTGTCATTTGGAAAATTTAAGGAAAAAAAATTGTCACATGTTGGTTCAGCCAACTATATTGTTTAACGTTGGATTAATTTGTGTTTTTTTTTCAATATGGAAGTGATTTTTTTTTCAAGTATACTTAGATGGCTTTCTTCCATCAAGTCCAAGTATATAGGAATCATCTATATTAAAGTCTATTTGAAACAATCAATTTTTTTCAAATATACTTTATAGGATAATATTTTTAGATGACAAAATCAAGAATGTAATTACGCTGATTGCTCATCTGTATAGGAATAGGAGATATTTCACATATAGTCTTTTACATAGAGGTAAATAATTTTCAATCCAGTGTATGCATTTGCCCAGTGTCACAGGTTAATTCTTCATACCTGCGTGCCTATCCCCTTTCTTTCTAGCAAGGCATACCTTTTTTCAGCTGTTGCTGAAACTTCCTTCACTTATTGGAATCAACATGTAATCAACCTTAATGCTTACTCCCACCTTTGAGATTCTATATTTGTACATGTCCAAGGTTATTTATTTTTTATTCATTATAATATTAAAGGTACATTAAATTTGCATGCATATATTACTGGTCATGTACTTCCTTCTTCTGACCCTACTTTTAAAAAGTTAAGAAAAGTTCTATTTCTTAAAAAAAAAAAAAGATAGTTGCTTAACCTTGAAAATGATTTTAGAAGGTTGTTAAACCAGCTTCCTGCAAATCCCTTTATTGCAGCTTCCTACAAATCCCTTATTGAATAATGAGCCATCCATCATTGTGCATGTGTGTGTTTGGGTTAGGTTTATTAATAGATGAATATTCAAGAACCCATGCAATATTTTAATAACACTTTAAAAATTATGATTAAAATGATTCCTAAATATATTTGACCAGATTTTTCTACTTTTTAGCATTTAAAAATGATTATTAATGCCTTTTTTTTTAAAAAAGGTTACATATACTCATTACATTATTTAAAAAAGACTAGATCATTTTTTCAGTACTAACTTATTCTCACATTAAATTAGTATAAGAATCTATAATTTGACAATTGGAATGACTATCTCTTGTGAATGTGTGCATTGTTTTAGGGGACCTTTCCATTTTAGACAGTGTATGGCAATACCCACTAAATAGTGGTGCTCGTAAAATTTTTGTGGTTTCATTGACTATTAACATGCTCTTTGACAACTGGCTTTTCCTCATCTCACATCATGGGTTTGAAACTTTTTTCTTAAAGCTTTATAGTTGAATTACAATATATTGTGCCCTTTGTTTTCTCCTGGAAAAGGATTTAAACAAATTTTCTGTTGCACTTGTTGAATATGTATTTCATAGTAACCACCATGAAGTTTGCAGCATTTAAGAAGATGAAGAAGCAAAGATAAAAGGTACACATTCAAGAAGGCTTGGTTTCACAGTTGGTGCATAATCCTTTCTGCTGTCATTGGTACCCTAACTCTGTACCTATCAGAACAAAAGAAACTGAATTGGAAATTGTGGGAGCTGGGGAACATTCAGTTGGCAGCCCATCGCATGGCCCATAGGCGTTGTCAGGTCTCAGTTTGATGCCCTTTATTCTTTCTGACAGATGTGAGGTAGGGTCTATGAGGGGGAAGTCATTACTAGAGAGAGGGCAGTGTCAGATCAAAAGTAACCAGTGATCAAACAAGGTAAAGGGCTGTGGAAAATAGGCTCTTTCTGGCCTCAACACCTGCCTGATCACTGAAGGGAATAGTCCTATGTGTCAGACCTAGTTGATTTTCTTTGATGTACAGTGAATTAAAAGTTAGAATGGAAGCTTAAGTGGAGTACAGAAGACTTTTACTTCCTATTCTTGAGCAATTTGGGTGTTTACATTTTTTACTTTAGTTATCTAGAAGTTAGAGAAGTCATTCTCTGTTAAATAAAATAATAAAGGTTGCCTATAATAACTTTATTATCACTATATATTTAGAGATAGTGATAATAAACAAACAAGTTTCAATGTAGTATGGAATGAGGTTTATAAGTCACCAAACTTTATTTCTTTCAAGCATATAATTATAACTTTAAATCATTGATGACCTGGTAAAAGTAGTGCTTTAGCAGATAGTCTAATGTATTATTTAGTAAATTCATCTAAGGGAAGTATGTTTCTGATCTTAAACGTAATACTATTTAAATGTAACACTTAAGTGAGACTTAGAGTCTCTGTTAATTTCTCTGTTTTTAAATTTTTAGATTAAATATACTATATATGTTGATCCCTTGCATTGTGCATCTTTCATTTCTAAATTATGTTCTTTCCTAGTTTTTGTTTGCTGCAATTGCAGCAATTTCTGTAATTTGATGTATGGGTTAGAAAAGTTGTTGTTTTAGGTGACGGGGATAGTTGGTCAGGAATATCTAATTAATTACCAGTTTGGTATGGATTTAAGTGAATTTTAAGCTTACCAGGTGACATTTATGTTTTGTTTATCAGTTTAGAGTGTCATTACTAATTTAATAAATCCAACCATTGTCATTTTTATAGGGATAAAATGATTGTACTGAAGTTATTTGATTGCTAAATGCATTATTGACTCAATGACAGGTTCTCAGAGGAAAAAAAAGAAAAACTACATTAAGTATTTGTATTGATTTTAAGACTTCCTTCTTCCTGTAATTTCAGAGCTACAAATTTATAGAAAGATGAGTGTCTTTTTTCCCCCCTAGCTTAGTTAATTAGATTGGTCAGTAGTTTAGTATTGATCTGGTACACAAGTTTTGGTGAAATCAGATAAAAATATTTGCTTGACTACAGGTGTTTTTTCTCTCCAACTCCTATTTTTTAACATGCAGTCTTTGTAAAATAAAAATAAAAATTTATATCTACCTTCATACTTTTGCTAATTCTTTGGAAATGGGTTATAACTAAGAATATTCAATACTCAGAATGGTTAATTATTTATAAATATTGAGTGATATAACAAAATATTATTGGTACATTTTAACTTCCATTAGAACAGATTTCACCCCTGTTTTACAAGTTATGATCATTTTTATTCATTCACAAGAATGTGGAATATAGAATAAATTTTTGTACCAATCTCTGCTTTTAGGAGATTTTTCAAATGGAGAGCTCATGAATACACACACATTTGTGTGCATATTTGATTTCAAATTAATGTAGTATGAATTTAAAATGAGATAATTTTTGTTTCCTCCTTCCTTTATGTATGGACTATGCTTCTTTGCTTAATGAAGTAGTCTGAGAGGTTCATATTGTTTGTCTTTGCTCTCTAAAATACATCTGGGTGAGATTGCTTATCAGTGATAAATTAGCACAGTTGGCATAGTGTTTAGGGTTGTAGTTTGAGAAGCTTCATATAGTTTATTTATTGAGGTTTATTTAATATGATGCACAAATGAACAAAACAGTAATCCATTTAATAACTTTAAAAAGTATCAAATAATTTTATAAAGATATAATGGTATAATTTCTTGGTTTTTCTCAGTGCACACCGATCATTTGGATAATTTAATGGAAAAAGGTTTTCACATGGTTTACAGCATTCATTAAATACATTGATTTATATTATTTGAGAGAATACAAGTTAAGCTTAAAGATAGAGATTAGAGAGTGGATTGACTTTTATTCCCTAGAAAATGATATTGAAAGCATAGAAATGAATGCTGGTGTAGTTACAGGTGATGTAATGCTGGAAAATATATTCTCCTTTGCTTCTTTATAATTATTAGCCACATGGATCAGTTAAATTTTTTATACGTTCAACCTCATATCATTCACTTATTCATTCATTAAGCATTTGTTGAGTGCTAACCACATACCATTGTGCAACTAGACCCATTTTTCTTGGGTGATGCCAGCCCACTCACTTTATAGTAACTCTTAACTAACATGAGTGATTTCCTTCTATCTTGTATTCACCTATGTAAGGGCCTGGACTCTTAACCTTTCATATGTTGAATACTACATTTTAAGAGTAATAATTTGAAAATGATTGCATCTAGATAATCTTTTACTTGCTAATTATGATAAGTTGTACGTTATTTTATCTTAGTTACCTAATTAAGATGAAATATTTGAAGATTAAAATGAAAGGAGCTATTATAGAATGTAAAACATGGTATGTTTATTACAATGACTTGTTCTGTTAGTTCTTTATAAAGATGTTTTGCTGTTAAAGAAAGACTTGTTTCACTGAGCCAGTGCAATACTTGGGTAGTACAAGGTTAGTAATCCTTGAAGAATCCTATATAATAAAAGCCTAATATGCTACGTGCCCAGTCGTCCGTTTAACCAGTCAAAGTGTAATATGCGCCCTGACCGGTTTGGCTCAGTGGATAGAGTGTCGGCCTGCGGACTGAAGGGTCCCAGGTTCGATTCCGGTCAAGGGCGTGTACCTTGGTTGCGGGCACATCCCCAGTAGGGGTTGTGCAGGAGGCAGCTGATTGATGTTTCTCTCTCATCGATGTTTCTAACTCTCTATCCCTCTCCCTTCCTCTCCATAAAAAAAAATCAATAAAATATATTAAAAAACAAAACAAAAACAAAAAAACAAAGTGTAATATGCTAATGATATGCTAAGGCCGCTCTACCACTCGCTATGACGTGCACTGACCACCAGGGGGCAGATAGTCGACCAGTCGCTATGATGTGCACTGACCACCAGGGGGCAGACGCTCCAACCGGTAGGTTAGTTTGCTGCTGGGGTCTGGCCAATTGGGACTGAGGGAGACAGGCTGGACACACCCTGGAGACCTTCCGTGGTCCCTCCCCACCAGGGGGCAGATGCAGCAAGCCAAGCGGTAAGGAGCATCGAGCAGGTGGGCGGTAAGGAGAGAGGGATCCTGGACTGCGAGAGTGTGTAGGTCGGGCTGAGGGACACCACCACACCCCCACACATACACCCTCCCCCAGTGCATGAATTTTGTGCACCGGGCCTCTAGTTAAATATGATGATTGGTGTTTTGGTATTATTCCATTGGGTTAATATTTTAGTTATTAGAATATTTATAAGGATATTGTCAACTCTATCACATAGAGTCCACCCTTACATATGAGTAAATTTAGTTAAATACTCCCTCTGGTCATAGTATTAGGGAAAGCTAGACTTCTGTGCAATTGTTTTCCTTTATTATTATACTATTGTGAATTTTAGAAAAGATATTTTGGCCTCCTTTTCCTCTTTGTTTTGGCATCTGAGAAATCAAGAAATAAATTAGTAGTTCAAATAAGAGAAAGCATTCAGGACTTCTGTTTTTATTATAGAATAACTTTTATTAACCCTTGTTTTCCCTTGTTTAATTTCTACTTGTTTGGTGTATTTCTATGAACTATCTTAATTTCTTTTTAGAAAGTGGGAGGTTATACCTAAATAAAGACAGAAGTACTTACATAAGCCCATTTTAACTTTCAAACACTTCCTTGGAATGGCCATTGTGGTATAATAGAAAGCGCTTTAGAGCTTGAATTAGGAAGATACAGGGTTAGGTAGTCCCTCTGCCCCTTAGCTGAGTAATCTTGGACAAGTGTCTCAGAGGTGGTTTTCTCATTTGTAGCATGAAAAACAAAAGTTATTTCAGATAGTTATATAAAAGTGGTAGTCTCATGTTAAGTGATCAGTAAGATTTTTCCTTTAGCCCTTTATCTGTCAAGCTCTTGATAAATATAGAAACCTAACCATAATCTTAAAACATTTGCAAGGATTCTACTCAATACTGAGAAATATGACGCCTAAATAACCCCGTTGTCATTAAAAATACACATGAAAGACTACAAAATTTCATTAGTATAGAAAAGTAGAAAATGAAAAGTGAAAGCTTCCAGCTCATCCCTCTGGTGATTACTTTAGGAAACTTAATGCACATGCCAACTTGTACTCATATGCTCCTCTACTAGAATGCAAGTTCAGTAGAAGTAGGCTTTTCTGCCTTATTCACTAATGTAGCCTCAGCCTAGGCGAGTGCCAGTCACATGATAGTTGCTCAAATGTAATTTTTGAATGAATGTTGGTTTTTTTGTGTCTCATAGACTAGAACATTTTAGCCATTGTTTGTCTTGTTCTCTTTTTTCTCTATATTTCACTCATCATTAGACTGCCTTGTTTCTTTTGATTGATTCTTTGCTTCTCTAGTCCTACTGCTAGCTCTTTAGTCCTAGCCCCTTTGTTTTTGTGTGTGAATTGCAGTACCTCCTTATGCTTGTCAGGTGCCAACCCCCTCTCCCTATAAACCAGTTCCCAACAAATTAGTAAGGCATTGACTCTCAAATAATACTACTTTTTAAACTTAAAAACCGATTAAAACTGTATTATAGATAATAATGTGGAACCTGATCTTAATATTCTCTTTTCCTTTGTCTTTGTTTTCAATAGTTTTTATCTTTATTTCTTCTTCTTGGAATACTATCCCTTTCCCACTTTCCAAAATAAATCCCATTTATTTTTCAGGTCTTTCACTTATTTTTCAGATAAGGTTTTTGCCTAACTTATCTTGCTGAGTATTTGCCCTTCTGGATTCTTTCTTCCTTTGAGGTAAGAGTTAATGAATTCTCCTTCATTGGCAAGGTTTTGGTTGCAGAAGTCATGCTTTTTGGTTGATCTCTCCTTTTCTTCCTTGACTGGATTTGATGGTGACACTCCATGAAAGGCAGTGAGTGCCTTTGTATCAGTTTTAAGCTCTTTTAACCATTGTTTTACTTTTAATTGTGGTAAAATACATGTAACATAAGATTTTCCATGTTAACTATTTTTCAATGTACAGATTAGTAATGTTAAGTACATTTGCATTGTCGTGCACCAATCTCTGGTACTCTTTTCATCTTGCAAAACTGAAACTTTATACTAATTAAACAACAAGACCCATCCATTCTTCCTCTCTCAAGTTCCTGTCAACCTCCATTCTACTGTCTATGAACTTGATTCCTTCAGGTAGCTCATTTAAGTGGAATGCCATGTTTGTCTTTTTGTGACTCACTAATTTTACTTAGCATAATGTCCTGAAAGTTCATCCATGTTGCAGCGCGTGTCAGAATTTCCTTCCTTTTTGATGCTAAATAATGTCCCATTTTTTATGCATTTTGTATTTTATATATTTTCTGCATTTTGTTTATATTCATTCGTCGACAGAACTTGGGTTGCTTTCATGTTTTAGCTATTGTGAATAATGTTTCTATGAACATAGTGTATAAATATCTCTTTGAGACTCCTGCTTTCAATTCTTTTGAGTTTATAACCAGAAATGGAATTTCTAGATCATATGGTAAGTCTGGTTTTAATTCTTTGAGGAACTACCATACTGTTTTCCACAGTGGCTGCACCATTTTCGTTCTCACTAACAGTGTATAAGGCTTCCATTTTCTATATATCTTCACCTAACACTGTTATTGATTTTTTGATAGCATCTATTCTACTGGGTGTGAGATGTTAACTCACTGTGGGCTTGTATTTCCCTAATGATAAGTGATGTTGAGCATATTTTCATATGCTTATTGGCCATTTTATATCTTTGGAGAATTGTCTATTCAAGTTCTTTGCTCATTTTATTTTATTTTTAAAAATATGTTTTTAGAAAGAGAGGGGGAGAGAGAGAGAGAGAGAGAGAGAGAGAGAGAGAGAGAGAGACAGACAGACAGACAGACAGACAGACAGACAGACAGACAGACAGAGACATCTATTGGTTGCCTCTAGTAACCATAATGTGGGTGTGTGCCCTGACCAGGTATCAAACTGCTGACCTATTAGTGCATGAGATAATGCTCGACCAAATGATCCACACCAGCCAGGGCTTCTTGCCCATTTTAAAATCAGGTTATTTTGTTGCTTATATTGAGTCATAGGAGTTCTTCATATATTCTGAATATATCTAAATATCTGAATATATTATATATATAACCCCTAGTCAGATATATGATTCATAGATATTTTCTCCCTTTCAGTAGGTTGCCTTTTTCCAATGTTGATTGTGTCTTTTGATGCACATTTAAAATTTTTGATATAGTCTAATTTATCTATTTTTTACTTTTATTGCCTGTGCCATATAAAAAAAAAATCATTGCCAAATCCAATGTCAGGAAGCTTTCCCCCTTTGTATTTTTTCTAAGTGTTTTATAGTTTTAGCTCTATGTTTAGGTCTTTGATCTATTTTTAGTTAATTTTTGTATGTGTGCATGTAGATATCCAGTTTCCCCAGTGTCATTTGTTGAAGACTGTCCTTTTCCATTGAATGTTCTTGCCACCCTTATTTAAAATCATTTGATAGATATGTAAAGATTTATCTCTGGACTGTGTATTCTATTCCATTGGTATATAAATCTATATGTCAGTACCAGCTTTTTAATTACTGTAGCTTTGTAATAAATGTTGGAATCAGGATCTGTGAGACTTCTAAACTTTTTTTTTCTTCAAGATTATTTTGGCTATTCAGAGTCCCATTTTAGAGTAAATTTTTCTGTTTCTGTCAAAATTGCCTTTGGGGTTTTGGTAGGGATTATATTAAATATGTAGATTAATTTGGGTAGTATTGACATTTTAACAATATTAAGTCTTCCAGCCCATGAACATGTATTTCTTTTTATTTGTGTCTTCTTTAATTCTTTCAGCAATGTTTTTAGTATACTAGTCTTTCACTCCTGACTTATGTTTGTTCCTAAGTATTTTATTACTTTTGATGCTATTATAAATGGACTAGTAGCCCTGCGCACGAATCCATGTGCCAATAGCTCTCTGCTGCCCTCCTGTAGCTCTCCACCCACTGCCCCCCCCCATAGCTTGCTGCCCTGTCCCCTCCTGTAGCTCTCCGACGCCCGCTTGTAGTTCGCTGCCCCACCCACCTGCAGATCCGTGATCTGGTCGTTTTGTGGTCGGTCGTTATGCCTCACAGCGTAATGGATAATTAGCATATTCCTCTCATTATATAGGATTGTTTTCTTTTTTTTTAAAATATTTTATTGATTTTTTTACAGAGAGGAAGGGAGAGGGATAGAGAGCTAGAAACATCGATGAGAGAGAAACATCGACCAGCTGCCTCCTGCACACCCCCTACCGGGGATGTGCCCGCAACTAATGTACATGCCCTTGGCCGGAATCGAACCTGGGACCTTTCAGTCCACAGACGGATGCTCTATCCACCGAGCCAAACCGGTTTCGGCAGGATTGTTTTCTTAATTCCCTTTTTAGATTGTTCATTGTTAGTATAGAGAAATATAACTGATTTTTGTTTGTTGATTTTGTATCCTGAAACTTTACTGAATTCATTTATTCTAAGGATTTTCTTGGTGTAACCTTAGGTTATTCTATATATATGGTCATATAATCTACAAGTAGAGATAATTTTACTTTTTTTTTCATTTTGAATGCTTTTTATTCATTTTTTTCTTGCCTAATTGCTCTGGCTAGGACTTCCAGTAGTTTACTAAATAGCAGTGGCATAAAAATTCGCATCCTTGCCTCATACCTGATCTCAGAAGAAAAGCTTTTAGTCTTTTACTATTGAATATGGTATTAACTGTGGGCCCTTTCTGTCAGTTTTTATTGGACAATATTGATCACATCTAATGCACACAGCATACTTTTTTTTTAGCTATAAAGTGACCATGCTATACTGGCATTCAATAAAGTTTTGAAGATTAGTCTTTTTTTTTTTTTTAACCAGGATCCTTGCATACAGTTAGTTCCCAAGTAATACCTTTAATGACTGTATAGGTAGGTATTAATATGGCACTTGCCACCTTATCACCCTGTTTGGAACATCTATTAAATAATAGATGCCTATTTTACAAATGACTTTACAAAGCTAAAGTAGTAGTTTTTCCCTTCAATATCTTGCAAAATCAGCACTTTTGATTTTATTTTTTAAAAGGATACTGGTTCAAACATAAATTTATTTTAAAAAACACATACCAAGAAATCTTGCTTTCACTGATGTCCATCTTCTCCCTTGTTCCATGTGTGTCACAAGTATTTTCTTTTGCAACTATAAGGAAGTAGCATTGTATATTATCATATTCTTTTCATATGCGAAAAGCAAATAGTTTTGCACAAAAGTCACAGACCTCTTATAATAGATTCAAAAGATCTCTTTTTTTCTCTTCTGTGACTGTGATGTAATATTTTATTGTTTGGAGGTAGCATGATTCATTCCTTCAGTACTTGATTGTTGACACATAGGTTGTGCTCACACTCTTGATATTACAAGAAATATTATGTCAGTTATACGTATATTATTTTGTACAAATTTAAATGTATTTGTAGAAGACATTCCCAAAGTGTGATTGCTAGGTCAAAGGGTACAGGTGTTGCTATACCTAGGTTCCCCCCACTAGCAGTTTCTAATTTTGCATTATTGTAAGCAATGGAAATGGATTGAGATTGCTTGTTTCCCACAGCCTTGCCAATAGTGTGTTGGCAGTCTATTAGATTTTTGCCATTTTGATAGGCAAGAAGTGGTATCTGAGTTTTCATTTATGCTTTTCCCATTATGAATCTGATTTGGCATCCTTTCATATGTTTAAAACCATTTGGATATTTTTTCTGTGATTGCTTATCCTTGGCTCATTTTCCTACCAAGTTGCTGATCTTTCTTTTCTAGGTTACTAGATACTTTTTACATTTAGAGATACTGGTTCCTTGTATGTGATCAGAGTTCTAAGTAATTTTTTCCTGTTTGTCATTAGGCTGCAGCCTTTGCTTACAGAACTTTAGCCTCAGAGAGTCATATTTAAAAAATAATGTGTATTTGTCATTTTTTTCTTTCTTGGCCTGTGAAGTTTGCGTTAACAATAGAAAGAAGCAGCACTTTCTGAATGGACTGGAATGTCCTCAGGAGCATTAACAGTGTAAATTGTATAACTTTGTATATGGCAGAGACATTGGAACATTCTGTGACAATGGCATGCAGATATATTTCGATAATAGTATTCAACACCACTTTGCATTTCTGTAAATGAGGGGTTTTTATATGTAGAAATCTTGGAAAGAGTGACTATTCTTTCAAATCTGTATGGATAAAAGACATGCATTTAATTTGGTCAGCACTTGGGGAGAAGCCTCTTTATTTCTCTTCTGTCCTCAAAGAAGCAGAATAAATGTTTTAAAGTTCTGAATATATCTCCATAGTCACTTATATAGTGACTTCTTCCAGTTCAGTGCCTTATTAGTTATATGTTCTCTAATTAAGGATTTTAGATGTGAGTATTGCTATAGATTTGAACATAACAAATGCATCCATGCCTTATGATAGATAGGTAGTAGAAATAAAGTGAATAATAATTTTTATTAGCAGCAACTGTTAGGCATGATGGTAATTATTCTCATTAGATATATTATTGAATAATACTATTTGGATGCCCTTGCTAGTTGAATCAGTTGGTGATCATTTGTTTGACTTGAAAGCTTTTTTTGCATATAGGCATTAAACCTGTGCTTTAAAAAAATAATTTGTATGACTGTTCTGAAATTAAAATCAGCTTTATTATAAAATTTTAAAAAGTTAGCTTTTAACGATTGAAAATAGCCTACTCAAATATGATGATATGTTGAAAATTAAGTATATATAGGCTTATGGAATTGCTTTAGTTATTTTTTAGTTGCAAAATGTAGGGCTTTTCATTTTTGAATGTTCTAGCAATTATATATTTAGTAATTGGTACTTTTATAGTTGGAGCAAGAATGATAGGAATAAGAAAACAGAGTTTAGCCTTCCCTGAGATTTAAGTGTTTAAATGAAATTAAAAATTGTAAAAACATTTAAAGTCCTAGCTTATAAAGATTTTATTGTTCAATAGACTTGTGTTCAATAGACTTGTGAAAGAGATAGAATTATTATAGTCCAATTATTTTGTCTTAGTCGTCTTTTCTAGACAGGAGAGGAAATAAAAAAAAAAAAGTTGGATGCTTTCCAAGAGCTGTATGTGTGTGCATGAGAAGTTATAATCACTTGATTCAAGTCTGAGTTTTATTGGACAGGCTTGTCTGGTGGGTTAAAATCCCTTCATCCTCTCCCAGATGATAACTGGCTTGTTTTTCTCCCCTTAAAAATAGTAAGAACTTGTTTTTTATAGCTATCTCAAACTTGGTGGCATAGGCCACTTTGGCTTCCTATACTGCTGGCTTAAAGAAGGAATGAAATATGAAAAGACAAAAACAAAGAAGGGCATAAAAGAGAAGGTAAGGAAAGGAACAAAGCTCAAAGTGAAAGAAAAGGAGAATACTGAGGATTAAAAATGATGGAATAAATTCAAAGTAGGAAGGAGGGATAAGTGTCAATGCTAAATGTTATAAAAGAGAATCTAATCATCTTAGAATATGCTTTTGATGTAAGAGAATAGAGTTTTTAAAATGAAGAAATATCAAAGTTGAGTAATTTTTTAAATTATATAGAAATCATATTCAAGGCCAACATATCACTTTTGGCCCAAAACAATTTTAGGTAATGTTTGATAAACTTATGTTTTACTGTACACATCTCAAATACACATACTTGAGAGAAATATTGCTATTCACATTTTGATGGTGTCTAGCCTAGATTTTAGAGGTAATTAACCTAGTTTTTCTAGTAAAATTAATTGAAGTTATATATTTAAAAAGAAATTGTTAAATTTAAAAGTAAAAATTATAAAAATGTTAAATTATGTTGTTTTTCTGAGAGATAATTATTAATATATTTTTAGATTATTGATTTTTGTCCATTTAAAGAATATTGTTATTAGGTATGTTTATAATTATTTTCAAAATTAGTTTGCATTTAATTAGAAATAAACTTTTAAAAATATATAGGAAATATTAATGTAACGCTGATAGGAAAACATTAAAATGTTCAGATTATTTCAGATCTCTGTTAGAAATATTAAATAATTCAAGTTGTTTCATTTGTTAATACTTTTGCATTTCAGTGTTCAGTTACAGTCCATTAGCTATAACCTTCCCCTAATGGTAATTGCTTGTCTTAACCAAATTGAGAATGCTTTAATCCAAGGAATAGGATGCTTAGCTTTGTTTTACCATAGGTGTAATGTTACATTGATAATATTCATATCCAGAAAAATTTCAGTGACAGTACATATTAATGTTTTTAAAAATGTCTTAATGGGGTTAGTTTGTTTGTTTTGCTTTTTCTCTGTTACTAATTTTGCCCATAGAATGGTCATTTTCAAGATTTAGATTGGTTATGTAAATCTAACACCGTCACATGCAAGAAAACTTTAAGTGGAATGCCTTATTTGAAATATTTCTTTTGTTGTCTGTATGTGTAGAATGAAACCATTGGAAGGCAGCGCTGCTTGTTCTCACCTTGTGTCTTTAGGGGGAATAGACAAAGCAGAATGTTCCATCAGTATCAAAGCACACATAGTCAGTCATGGTTGGGTTTGGCCCTGCTTTGGGAATATGTTATAACTTACTTGTTAAAATGAATATATAATTTCCTCTGTGAGCTTTATAACTATAAAGTTAAAAAGGTTTTATATTACTAATTATTCTATCATAAACATAATGAATATTAGACAGTTGTTTTCATAACCATTGCTTATTTGGCTTACAATTTTGAATGCCATTAATGGGAATGTTGAACATTTCAGTATTTGCAAACAGTCAAATTGTATTTTTATCTTGTGTGCTATTGATTCTGTGTACCCAGACGCTAAGTCTCATTGGGCTATTGTTTGCTATTTCCTGTTTATTATTGCGTACAGTGCCAGAAAAACGTATTTAAACACAGTTTTGGTGAGGAAGAACTACAATAATATTTCATATTCGTAAACATCACATACAAATAGATATTAAATGCTATCAGTCTTTAAAACTAGTTTTCACTTCTTGTATCAAAATTTAAGGGCTTCTTTGCACATTGAAGGAACTATTTTTAGCAATGTTGGATTACTTGGGATTTATTTAAAAATTAAAATATAAATAATTATAAATATGTTAACACAGCACAGTATAAGGTATGTAATAAATATGGTACTTTTGGTTGATATTTGTGCATCTTACTGACTGTTTCAGCAAAGCCGTAGGAAGTGTGAAAACCTGCTAAGACATTAAGTTACTGGATCTGTGATTATTTTTGAGTTATTATATACTGGATATAGCTCAATAGTATTTTTTAAAGTAAGCTAGTTGATAAGTATTAAGAACACAGGATATCTTTTTGTTGTGTGTGTGTTTTCCCCCCCTCTATATTAGGAAACCTAACATTCATTTGTTAGGAAAGGTAATTGTTTACAGCCTTGATGGGCTACCTACTAGTATATTATTTTATTATATTTACAAGCATTGAAATGCTTGGTTTCATAAAAGGCAATTTGAACAAGAACCATGTATTTAATTTTAATGTTACTTAGTGATCTATTAAAATTTTTATTTTGGCAAATACAATTTTATTAAAAATAATTAAGTCTCAAGTGGTTGTTTATTTTCAGATAGACTGGTAGATAGGATGTATATATTAAATGTTTCTGCATTTAAATCTCCACATTGGTAAGCTGTGTGTAGTTTTATGGTAAATTACATTGTTCCATTTGATTGATAGCTGAAATTCTGTGTAGTTTTTAGGAATACATTTTAATCATTTTGTTTTAAGATAATATTTTAAATATGACTAAGTATTATATGCATATTGGTATACTTTTTTATGAACATGGCACATTAAGATGCGTGGATATATTTTCTTATCGTACTTAAGGTAGTTAATCATTTTTGTAACATATATTAATTTTTATGCTAAAATACTTAGAGTATACTTAGAGTATTTTTTTTTTTTTTAGCAGATTGCAGACAATATTCATTAAAAGTGCTTTTTATATCAGATTTTTAAAAAAGTTATGACCTATGTTTTGGGAGTATGATTTTAGCGAGTACATAATATATATTGGAGTAATTTTTTTAAGATCTAATATTTCAACTTTACATATGTTTTCAACAACGTTATAATGAGAAATATTCTATAGAAGAGTTAACAATTAACAAAGCACCTGTTCCACTTAATTAATACCTGATGGATTTGATGGAAGCATAGCTCAGAACTGGAAATTAGGACCATTGTGTACAATTAGAAATTATTATTATAAAGAATTTTAAATGTGATGGATAAATACAGAAACAAGTAATTTTTTAAAAAGCAAAATTTGACAAATGATATTGGCTTAATGTCTAACTGATATTTTATGTAATTAGTTGGGTTTATAATAACTCATAAGGTCTCTAATAGTTCAGTAATTTGGTGTGATTTAGTAACTATGATCTCTAAAATATCAACAGCATAATTACCAATGTGTACTTTTTATTTTATGGTCTCTTCTGGTATAGTGTTACCTAATTTATGATTTATTTTATTTAGAATGTTATATTGTTTAAAAAATGACTACTTAATTGACAAGGCTAAACTATATGGAGTCTAGTTTGTCTAATAATAAATAGGCATCATTGATTCCAGGAAATAAGTGTTGCCTTCTGAATTTGAAGATACTCCTCTCTTTTTTGTTTTGATATTTTAATGTTAAAATTTTTACAGTTTCTATTCAAACACAGCCATCATTTATATGTATAAACTTGGAATGCCTGCTATATAAAAATTCTCTGTATAATCACGGCTCGTGCTTATGTGTGAAAGATAGGGTCATCTATTAAATGTCTTTTAAATTTAATTTGTAACTATGACAGAATTTATTGTAGGCAGTTATGAGAATTTATAATTTAAAATTGATACTGCCATGTAAAATGTTTTGCATTACAAACATAATTTTTCTGTTGTTGTTAATCTTTTAAAAATATATTTGCCTCACAATTATTTTAATAACAGTATGTCACCAGTTTTTTCTCCTTTGCATTTTTAGAGGGTCAGGTAAAGAGGATGGATTTTATTGAAAGTCTTAATATTTCTTAAGGATAGCATTTGATGGGATTCATAGTATATTATTTTTTATGAATCATGATAGATAATGTTCAGGATAGATCTGTTGTCCTCTTTCAAAGAGCTCTCATTCTGAAGACTGTTAAATAGATGTCATGACACAGCCTTATCAGCAAGGTGTGTGTTTGCCAGGCAGCTTCGCAGTTAGACTCAGATATTGTGCCTCTTTTGGGACCTTTAAATGAAGGCTGTTTCCTTACAGGACTTATTCTACAGATCAATGATAAATGTTTCCTAACATTATCAAATCTAAAGTATTATATAGATTTAGAGCTGTTTATTTGTTTTTAAATATTCTCTCTATATTTTAAAATATTTGGAAGACATTAAATTTTTATCCCAATTGAATTATTAAATGATATAGACTTGTAAACATAATTTCAATTGTTTGAGAATTCTTTGAGTTTTTATGAGACTATGGTGCTGATGCTTTGTTCCTTAAAGGGATTTTTTTCTTGACAAGTTTACTATTTTTGGAAGAAAGAAAAGGTGTCTTGTAAATGGAAGAAAGACAGTGAAAGAAAATTATTAGTAGATTTGCTTAAAGTTGTACAATACTGGGGTAATTTTTAGTGTGTTAATTTCAGTTTAATAATATAAGAAAAATTTTGAAATATAGCATAGAACAATGTATTTACAGCAATGTTACTAAAAGTATACACAAATTACATATTTTCACCTCACAACTGAAAAGCAACAAAATATTACATTGTAAATGAGAGAATCTTCATGATCTTACTAAGATATTTCTATTTTTAACAACAAATTCAAAAAAAGTAAAACTCTGAACAGGCTATTCAAGCTAATTTTTTTCTCATCTTCACCTCTAGATCTTACAGCTCTAGATTGATTCTAAAAAGGACAAATGAGAATTTCTTGTTTGAATGTGTGTTTACTTTCCTTTTACTTCAATAATAGAGTGACCTCATTGATGTGTTGTTTTCCTAAGTTTTTTAAAAATTATTTTCCCCTTTCCAATGAGCTGTATTCTTGTAGTCTTATTAATTGAACAGTTGTACAAATAATTAATCTATCATTCTTCATTAATTTTTAGGTATAGTTCTCCTAGTGAACATGATGATATATTTCATGTTGAGTATCCTTTTGTTCATAAAACTGTAAAAAAATGAAAAAAACCCACTTTCAAAAATATGAAAATAAGATAATAAATTATATGAAATTAATATTAGAATAGTTTTTAAAACTTACCTATTAAATTGGTATTATTATACCTGCTATTATATAGAATGCAAAGTTATGAGACAATTTATAGATTTTAAATCATTTTGTAAAGTATAACTATTTTACAAATATAGTATTATTTCTTAAGACTGTCATGTCTTTCTTGCCTGATTTTAAAATAATGAAATGAAATATACATATTTTATCACTCTTATAAGTAGTAATTTCAGAAACTGAAAGTTAATATGTACTCTGGCTTTTTTTGGGGGTCCAATTTCTGGGTAGCATAGACAGACTTAACTTTAGAACATTGTATTAATCTGAATTAAATTTGTAACATGGGGGAAGAAATACAGGGTGGACCAAAAGTAGGTTTATAGGCTAAGAAAAAATATTTAGGGTTGAAGTAAATATTAGTATGATAACATATCATGTGCCAACCATATAAATAAAATGTTATATTAGTTCCATTGTGCTAATTTCTGAACTCATTTGTGGGATAATCTTAGGAATTTGCTCTTTCATACTGATTTAAAAAAAATAAATCTAGTCTTTGTAAACAGTTTCAAAACTTCTCAATTATACTGTTTCTTTCTTTAAAAAAATATTTTTTATTGATTTCAGAAGAGAAGGGAAAGGGAGAGATAGAAACATCAGTGATGAGAGAATATCATGATTGGCTGCCACCTGTATGCCCCACACTGGTGATTGAGCCTGCCACCTTGGGCATGTGCCCTGACTGGAAATTGAACCATGATCTCCTGTTCCATAGGTTGACGCTTAACCACTAAGTCACGTTGGCTGGGCTCAATTATACCATTTCAGTATTGGCAGACAATTCAAAGTCCATGATTATGTTACAGGATGTATTGAAGTAGTAGATTTTTTTTTTCTTTTAGCACAGTTCAGGAGAAAGTATATTTGGAAGAATGTGGGAAAATATTACTATTTAAAGCTACTCTCTTATTATAGACTAGAGGCCCAGTGCATGAATTCATGCATGGGTGGGGTCCGGCCAGCCCGGCTCCAATCTGCGGATTGGGGCCGGGCCTGTTGGGAGGAGGAGATGGCAGTTTGGCGGGCTGGCCTGCCCCGATCTGGGCCTGATCAGGGCTGGGCTGGCTGGGGGGAGGGTCTGCAGGCAATTGGCCAGCGGGCCCCGCCCCCGATTGGTGGGGGGGCCAATTGAGATTGGGGCTGGCCGTGGGGCGGGGCTGTGGATGGTGGGGTGTGCTGGCCCCACCCCCGAATGGGATTGGGGGCTGATCAAGGGTCAGTGGCTGGGGGATGGGCTGTGGGAGGTTGGCTGACTAGTTTATTTTATGTATTTTGAACATTATCCCATAGCTAGGAATAATCTGATAGAATATTAATGGCTGAAAAGTATGCATTGATCAGTTTATTTGGTATTTATGTTATTTCTATTTTTTGCACATGCATCTTGTTAGGGATCTTGATTATTTCTTTTGTTTTTAAAGGATGAAAATGACCCCTTTATTTTAATACAGAAAATGACTAAGTATTGTTTTGTGTTGTCTTTTTCAAACTATCTCATATGCATTTTCTATGTCAGTAAATACAGTTTATACCATTATATTTAAAAGCTATTTTGTGTTCTATGATCTATGTACTAGTACTTATTATTGCATATTTAGGTTGTTTGTGATATTTTACTTTTATAAACATCCTGTATAATAAAAGGCTAATATGCAAATCCACCAAACGGCGGAATGACCAGTCGCTATGATGCACACTGACTACCAGGTGGCAGACGCTCAGTGTAGGAACTGCCCCCTGGTGGTCAGTGCGCTCCCACAGGGGGAGTGCCGCTCAGCCAGAGCCCTGAGCTGGGCTCATGGCTGGTGAGCGCAGCGGTGGTGGTGGCAGTGCTAAGGATGTCCAACTGACGGCTTAAGCCCACTCCCTAAGCCATCAGTCAGACATCCCTTAAGGGCTTCTGGACTGTGAGAGGACGCAGGCTGGGCTGAGGTACCCCCCTGAGTGCACAAATCTTGTGCACCAGGCCTCTAGTCCTCTAATACTTTCCTATTGCCAAATCAGCTTTTTTCCTTTTACTTCTTCCATAATTCCCAGGAATATATTCTGAAAGTGAAGTTTTTGGGTCCAGAGGGTATTTGCTTTTAGAATTTGTTGCTTTGGCAGATTGCCCTTCAGGACAAATGGTTGTGTCAGTTTGTACTCTCACCCACAGAATGCATTAGTGCCCTTTTCCCTCTACCTGTTCTACACTGTGTGTTATTTATCTTTTAATTCCTTAAAATCAGTAAATGAATAGTTATGCTTTTAAAAATTAATTATTTCCTTTTCAAGCAAGTTTTCTCATTCATTGAGGGGGAAGGATAGAGGAAGTGAGGGCAAAAGTTAATTCTGTTCTAAGTAGTAGCTAGAGGTGTCTCAATGCTCATGCCGATTCTCTTAGTAGTTAAGCAATTTGGTAGAATACTTATTTACATATATTCTACAATGGAGGTTCCCTTCCAAAGTAGATTAATATTTCTACCACAAATTCCATAAAGCAAAACCTATTTGACTACACAATATACTAGCAGGAGTCAGGGGTGTGTGTATTATTAAGGAATCCAACTTGGCTTAAATTTCTGTTCTACCTCTTACTAGCCATGTGATCTTGGGCAAGTTACCTAACTTCATTGAACTTCAGTTTTTCTAAACCATAAAATGAGAAGAACATCTTCCTCATAGGATTGTTGCAATGAGATAATGTATATAATATGTTTAGCACAGTATCTTTATATTCTAGGCACTCAAAAAAAAAATGAAAACCACCATTATTTGTCATTGTTACTCTATCTACTATTATTGTTACTAGTACCACCATCATATTATTTTTATTATTAATACAATAATGTTCTTTCTCATTCCTTAACTTTAGTTGATAAAACATTTTTTAAAAGAGCAAGATAATGAGAAATGGCAGCAGTAGGATTTTCCTTAGGTTAAAGGAGATAAAAATATGGCAGGGTCATGTTTCTGTCAATTTATAAGAACAGACAGAATTGAGCACATGATTCTGTAAAGTGCTTTCATTGATATCTGACATGTAAGAAATCATATCTCATTATTTCTCCCATAACACACTACTTAAATGAAATAGTTAAATTGTAAACCACATTCACATACAGACAAAACTTAAAGCAAACTGGAGATATTTATAAAACTTGGCCAGCTTTTTCTTTAGTCTTAGGTATTTTACAACAACATATCTCAAAAGAAGCAATTTTTTTTATCACCTGACTTATTTCCTTTTCCTATTACTCTTCATGAGCAAAGAGTAAATGTAATTTGTTATACAGAATATTTTGTCCAACAGAACTTGTTATCAGCATATTAGTTATGTACCTTTTTGAAAGGATCATCTTCAGCAAATGGAAAGATATGTTAAACAGAATCTGGTTGATATGATATATGTAAGAGATAGGATTGTACTTATATTACAAAAGCCTTAACACCCTAGACTACATAACTAAAAGTCTCTTCTTTGAACCTTTTAAAAAAAAGGCAATTTTTGTAAAATGTTTTAAAAATAGAATATATTAAGATAATTAGTTTTTTCTTGTTGGTTCAAAGGATGACTATAAGTATCAATAACATTGCTGTGTTACACAGTGGTACACTCAAGGATAATTGAGAGGTATAGGTTACTTGACCTTGTAGTCAGTGGTCCTAGACTATTACTTACTGGGTTTCATCATGGATACCTAAAAACAATGCATACCATAAAAAAAGAAAGTATAAGAACAAATTAATGACAGGGATTGAGGAAGGCATAATTATTGAAGTGAGTTAGTATATTTAATGTTATAGGCAATTACTAGGCAATATTTTGGATTTTTTTTTTATATACTCACAAGTGATAGAGAAGAGAGAGAGAGTATTAAGGTTCAAGTTCTTTATTATATATGACTTTCCAATTGCACTCAACTTAAAATACTATGACTCAGTGCTCTGTGGATACCATGATGTAAAAATGGAAGCCTATTCCTCATGCCGAGAATGATAAAATACTTGACAAACCATGTAAAGACCCCTTCACTTAAAAGAAGTAACAGTCTGGATGGATAACTTGTTCCAAGATAAAGAATAATCCAAATGTTAAATTTTTAATCCAACACTCTGCAAAGCACTTTACATATTCTAATTAGCTTAATTCTCATACCACGCTTATTACATAGGTACTGTTGTTATTTCCATTTTCCAAATTAGGAAACTTAAAGCACAGAGAAATGACAGCCAGTAAGTTTCAGAGCCTATGTTTGAATCTGGGCAGTGGGGCATTAAAATTCATGATCTCAATTAACCAAACTCTATACTGTCTCTCTTATAGCAAATTGTGTTGTTTTTTTAAAAAAACACTTTATTGATTTTTTTACAGAGAGGAAGGGAGATTGAGAGAGAGTTAGAAACATCGATGAGAGAGAAACATCAATCGGCTGCCTCCTGCACACCCCCTTCTGGGGATGTGCCCGCAACCAAGGGACATACCCTTGACCAGAATCGAACCTGGGATCCTTGAGTCCACAGGCTGACGCTCTAGCCACTGAGCCAAACCAGTTAGGGCTCTTATAGCAAATTGTTGAACCTAATATTTTAGACCTAAAAGTAATGAAAATTCTTCTTGGAGACCTATATCCTTTAGTAAATTATATCAAATGCATAACCACTAGTGTTTCTTTCTCATTCATTGCATACATCACAAAATTAAATTTTCAGGACTACCTGAGGCATAGGAAGTATATTTTTCCCCGTATATCTAAATCCTTACAGAAAAATAACAATAAATATACTTCCATATTTTTCAAGAAAATGGATAGAAATTTATCCTCAAAGTAAAAAGATCCTCTAAAATACACAAATTTATTTATTTCTCTGTGCACACAATTATGGATAAAAATTAAAGATCCAAATGTAATGGCTCTTAGATATCAGACTCTGTTCTTAGTACTACAACAGTAGTATAGATAAGCATTGTTCTGTCAGTAAAAGATCTAATAGTAGGTTTTGATACAAATTTATTAGACCCAAACTGGCAGGTTGTTTTTTTATAGGAATGGAAGCAATCAGATGTCTTACACAGTAAAGGTCAGTATTTTAAGGAACTTCAGTGTCAGAACTGGATGGGTAAGTGTATGGGTGTTTCTTTCTGTGGAGATGAAACAGAACAGTTGGAAAAGGACTTCCAACGGCTGGATTTCTTCAGCTATTCCCCGCATGCCGAGACCGTGGAATAATTCTCTTAGTTTTAGTCTTTATGTATATTTTTCATTTCAAACTGAGCATGACCAAAACCCAATTGGACTGAACTTGCGATCTACGCCCCTTCTGTCAATGTATTTTTCTTCTGTGTTCTCATTGGGTAAAACCTGTCAGTGGTTTTCCCACTTGTATAGGGGAGAGACCACACCCACCTGCCTTAGAATGTTTGACAGTATCCCGCTCGGCCTGACCTGCTCAGCAAGCCTTGTTTCTGCTATGCCCTTACAAACCCTCTCTGCCTTGGTGGAATCCACATGTGGTTTTCTGAACATGCCAGTCACACTCACTTCTTCCTTCCCCAATATCTCTTTCCCCCTTTTGCATCAGGCTTATCTTTTAAGACTTGTTGATTTAGGACAGCTACGTGAGGTAGGTATTATTATCTCCCTGTTTTCCAGATGGGAAACTGAAGCTTAGAAAGTTTCCTTTTCCCAGTAACTGATCAAATTCCTCCACTTGGAATTAGAAATTGGGAAAATGAATCAATTCTGAATAGGAAATTTTTATTTTCATTTTATTGTGAAATAATGGGTGGTCTTGAGACCTTCCCCACCGGGGAAGGGAGTAATTTTTTGAGTATGTATAAGGCTGACATATGAGGTAACAGAAAAGAAATATTGAGTGTGATAGGAAGAAAACCAATTGAAGGAGAGAGGATAAGAGTGCTCTTGGTGCCTAGACCTTTTTATTTTATTTTATTTTAAAAAAAATATTATTAAATATTTTATTGATTTTTTTTACAGAGAGGAAGGGAGAGGGATAGAGAGTTAGAAACATTGATCAGCTGCCTCCTGCACACCCCCTACTGGGGATATGCCCGCAACCAAGGTACATGCCCTTGATCGGAATCGAACCTGGGACCTTTCAGTCCGCAGGCCGACGCTCTATCCACTGAGCCAAACTGGTCAGGGCTAGACCCTTTTATTTTTGTGTCAGTGATAATTGTAAGAGGTTTTCTTTTCTTTGGAGTTCATTTTAATTGATTTTTTGTTTTTGTTAATCGAAAGGTCAAAAGTAAAGCAGATGGGTATATTTGTGTATATTTGCTAGCTTAGTTTCAACTAAGTAGGGGAAATCTTCACTAAAAGGTGATTGTATTACACAAGTTTATTTATGAAAATTTAAAAAATATTTATTGTTGAGATTATTACGGATGACCCTCTTTTTTTTGCCCCCATACTCCCCCTCCACCCAGTTCCTGCCCTGCCTCTGGCCCTCGCCACCCTATTTTTTTTTGTGTCCATAGGTAATGCATACATACATATAAGATCTTTGTCTAATCTCTTCCAGTCCCCCCCCCCCCACACCCTCTTCCCTCTGAGAATCATCAGTTTGTTCAATTTCCATGCCCCTGATTCTATTCCATTCACCAGTTTATTCTGTTCATCAGATTTTTTATTCATTTGATTTTTAGATTCAATTGTTGATAGATATGTATTTATTGCCACTTTGTTGTTCATATTTTTATCTGTTCCTTCTCCTCCTCCTCCTCCTTAAAGAATACCCTTCAGCATCCTATATAATAAAGAGATAATAGGCAAATTGACCATCACACCCTCACAAGATGGCTGACTACGACCAGGCCGGCAGGGGCGTTAGTGAGGGATGACCAAACGACTGAACAGCAGGCTGCGTGGGGTGACCAAGCTGGCAGGGGGGGCAGTTGGGGGTGACCAGGCTGGTGGGGAGGGGCAGTAAAGGTGACCAGGCCATCGGGGGGGGTGCAGTTGGGGGTAACCAGCCCAGCAGGGGAGGCAGTTGTGGGTGATTAGGCTGGCAGCGGGGTCATTTGGGGGTGATTAGGCTGGCAGGGGGAGCAGTTAGGGGTGACTAGGCTGGTGTGGGGGGCAGTTGGGGGCAACAAGTCGGTAGGGGGGGGCAGTTGGGGTGACCTGGCCAGCAGGGGGGAAAGTTAGGGGCAATTAGGCCGGTGGGGGGGCAGTTAAGGGTGACCAGGTAGGCAGGCAGGTAGAGCGATTAGGAGCCAGCAGTCCAGGATTGTGAGAGGGATGTCTGACTGCCGGTTTAGGCCCGATCCCCTAAACCGGTAGTCGGACATCCCCTGAGGGGTCCCAGATTGGAGAGGGGACCCCCCGCCATGCACAAATTTCATGCACCAGGCCTCTAGTCTATATATATAAAAGGCTAAGTGACCGACTGGCCGGTACATATGACACACACTGGCTATTTAAAAATAAATGTTGACTCGCATATGCATGATACATGTAAAGCTCTCACTGGTGCCAGTTGGACACTGTGTTTCAATCTGTCATTGTTGATCGTGAATTTTATTGTTTTTGTTGACATTCAACATGAACCACATTGCGATTTATTCATTGACCATCTGACTGACTGACCGGCTGGTACATATGACGCGCACTTGCAATTTAAAAATAAACTTTGACTCGCACATGCACGATACATATAAAGCTCTCACTGGCACCAATTGCACACATGTTTTAATTTTATAATACTACTAGAGGTCCGGTGCATGAAATTTGTGCACGGGGGTGTGTGTCCCTCAGCCCAGCCTGCACCCTCTCCTATCTGGGACCCCTCGAGGGATGTCCGACTACTCGGGCAGTTGGACATCCCTCTCACAATCCAGGACTGCTGGCTCCCAACTGCTCGCCTGCCTGCCTTCCTGATTGCCCCTAACTGCTTCTGCCTGCCAGCCTGATCACCCCTTAGCCACTCCCCTGCCAGCCTGATTGATGCCCAACTGTTCCCCTGCCAGCCTGTTTGCCCCCAACTTCCCTCCTCTGCCGGCCTGGTCACCCCTGACTGCCCTCCCCTGAAGGCTTGATTGCCCCCAACTGCCCTCCCTTGCAGGCCTGGTCCCTCCCAACTTTCCTCCCCTGCTGGCCATCTTGTGGTGGCCATCTCGTGTCCACATGGGGGCAGCCATTTTGTGTGTTGGAGTGATGGTCAATCTGCATATTACTCTTTTATTAGATAGGATAGAGGCCTGGTGCATGGGTGGGGGCCAGCTGGTTTGCCCTGAAGGGTGTCCCAGATCAGGGTGGGGGTTCCCTTGTGGCGTGGGGCAGCCTGGGCAAGGGGCCTATGGTGGTTTGCAGGTGCCATGCCCCCTGGCGACCCAAGTGGAGGCCCTGGTATCTGGGGTTTATTTATCTTCTACAATTGAAACTTTGTAGCCTGGAGCGGAGCCAAGCCTTCTGCTCGCTCCATGGTGGCAGCCATTTCTGTTGGAATTTATCTTCTGTAATTGAAACTTTGTAGCCTTAAGCGGAAGCCTGGTCTGGCCAGGGTGTGTGGAAAGCTTGGCTAACTCCATCTCAGGGAAACACAAGCCTCCCTCCTGCTCTCTCCGTGTCTGCAGCCATCTTGGTTGGGTTAATTTGCATACTCGCTCCTGATTGGCTGATGGGCATGGCTTGTGGGTGTAGCGGTGTGATGGTTAATTTGCGTATTACTCTTTTATTAGATAGGATATTATATATACTATTTTGACATGTTATTTTTTGCAGTAACGTAATTACCACACGAATCTTTCTTCTAGTTAATTTTCTTTCAATGTGCACAAATCTGTGCACTGGGCCACTAGTTTCATATAATACTGATTTGGTGGTGATGAAATCATTTAGCTTTTTCTTGTCTGTGAAGGTCTTTATCTGACCTTCAATTCTAAATGATAGCTTTGCTGGGCTGAGTAATCTTGGTTGTAGGTTCTTGCTATTCATCATTTTGAATATTACTTGCCACTCCCTTCTGGCCTGCATAATTTCTGTTGAGAAATCAGCTGACAGTCATATGGGTGCTCCATTGTAGGTAACACTTTTCTCTTGCTCCTTTTAAGATTCTCTGTTTGTCTTTTTGCCCTGGCATTTTAATTATGTGTCTTGATGTGGTCCTCTTTGGGTTCCTCTTGTTTGCGTTTCTCTGTGCTTCCTGGACTTGTAAGTCTATTTCTTTCACCAGGTGGGGGAAGTTTTCTGTCATTATTTCTTCAAGTAGGTTTTCAATATCTTGCTCTCTCTCTTCTTCTGGCACCCCCATAATTCAGATGTTGGTACACTTGAAGTTGTCCCAGAGGCTCCTTACACTATCTTCATATTTTTGGATTCTTTTTTGTTTTTGCTCTTCTGGTTTGGTGTTTTTTGCTTCCTAATATTTAAAATTGTTGATTTGATTCTCAGGATCTTCTAGTCTACTATTGAATCCCAGTATATTATTCTTTATTTTAGTCAGCATATGCTTAATTTCTGATTGGTCCTTTTACATTTTTTTGGCATTCTCACTAAGATCCTTGAAGGTCTCACTAAGTTCCTTGGAGGTTTCTAGAAGATTATTGAGTAACCTTATAACTTTGTTTTTAACTCTATATCTAGTAGTTTGCTTTCTTCCATTTCTTTCATTTGTGACATGTTTCTTTGTCTTTGCATTTTGGCTGCTTCCCTGTATTTGTTTCTATGTATTGGGTAGCTGCTAAGTCTCCTTGAGTTGATAGAGTGGCCTTTTGTAGTAGGTGTGCTATAGGACCCAGTGGCTCAGCCTCCCCAGTCACCTGAGGTGAACACTCTAGGTGCACCCCTTTGTGGGTGTGTGCACAGTTTTGTTGTAGTTGAGACTTGATTGCTGTTGGTGTCACTGGGAGGAATTGACCACTAGGCCCTTTGGCTGTGGGGACCAGCTGCAACTACAGTGGGAGAGCTGCTGTGCAGGAGACATCCTTATGGAGCAGGACTTACTTCAGTGAGGCTTTGGTGCTCACTGAGTCTGCCCCTTGAGTGTTTCACTTATGAATGTGCAGAGTTATAATCTGGTATGGTCTGACACTGACCACTGGGTACACTGGCTCTTGAGTCTCCAGGGAGGTGCAAAGTTAGCCACTGACTGGGGCCATCCAGTAGGAGCTACAGAGAGATCTGCAGACTCCTTCTCTTGGCATTGGGTTTGGAAGTGCCCAGATGAGATCCAGCTGTGAAGCAAGGCAGGCTGGTGCCGGTGCCTGGTCTTGGGCCTTTTATTGATAGCTTTGGGGCTCTCTGACCCAGTGCAGCTTGTTTGACAGGTTTTAACTTAAGCAAAGACAGGCATTCATATGCAAAAACCATTGCACACAGCTTGGGTGAGGTTGTAAATTGGGTGGGCAGGGGTCTCAGGGAATCATTAGGGCTGAGCAAACAGAAATGGCTGCCAGTCAACCCTGAAACCAGGAAGATCCCAGCAAGGGAACAATGACCCTTGCCCCCGAGTTCCTGCCCTGATGCCAGACAGTCCAATTTCTCTTCGTATGTGTCTGGGTCCCCCAGAGCCTCATCCAGCACTGGAGCTCAGGGGAAGCAGGAGTTTGTAAGTTCAGTTGGTGTGCTGGACTTTTAAGAGGAGCAGCTGGGTCTCCAGCAGCCTCTGTGTCATGGACCCCCATCCGCACTGGTTTTTACAGCCGTAGTTCTTACTGCCCATAGTGACTTCTTTTCCCAGCTCTGGGACTCTGGGCTGGGGGTCTGGTAGGGGCTGGGACCCCTTGCTCCTCCAGGTGGCCTCCACAGAGACGATCTTCCTCCCAATTAAAAAACTGGCCCATGTGGGTGCCGGAGCAGCCCGTTCTGCGCCTCTTCACCTCCTGCCTCTCTCAATGTGCTTTCTTCTTTACATCTCTAGTTGTAGGACTTCCATTCAGCCAGCTCTCCAGTGATTCTGGATGATGGTTGTTCTGTATTTTGGTGTAATTTTGATGTGGTTTTCGGAGGGAGCGAGTATAGGCATTTGCCAACGTCACCATCTTGGTTCTCTCCTTATTTATGAATTTGATTGAAATCTAGAAAATAGTGTATCATGAAAACAATTATAAATGATAATTTTGTTCTTTAGGTTAGATTATTTTGAGTTGACCTGTCAGGTTGAACTATTGAATATTATAATAAAGTAAAAATAGGTAATACTATTGAATTGTGATTACTAAAGCAAAGTCAATAATTTCAGTTAAGACTAAAGTAGTTCTGAAATGCTGGTACTTGAAGGAAAGCAGATTTAATTAAAGAAGCATAAGGTAGTGGTTATAACTTTCAATGGAAATTTGACTGCTCCCTATTTTTTTTAATACAACTGTACCCAAGTGTTTAGTATCTGTGACAGATTGTTTCAGGTTTAAAAGTCTAATAAAATTAAAAGGGATGGAGATACATGTTTTTGGGCTGTGAGAGCTAAGAGAGGGAAAGATGGTATATGACCCTTTCCTCCATTAAAAGCAGGTGGGACTAAATTTTCTCTGTTAAGTGGTTCTCAAACTTCTTGGTTTGTGGAGTCCTTTATACTTTTAGGAATTATGCAGGACCCCAAATAGCTTTGGTTTATGTTATATTTGTTGGTATTTTTGCATTTGAAATTAAAAATTAGAAATTTTGAATATACAAGCATACATTTCAGTAATCATCAGAATGTTATAGGTTACACTAGAGGCCCGGTGCATGAAATTCGTGCCTGTGGGGGGTGTCTCTCAGCCTGACCTGCACCCACTCCAATCCGGGAGCCCCCAAGGGATGTCCTACTGATGGCTTAGGCCTGCTCCCGTGGTTCTCTGCTCTTTGTGGGGCCTGCCTGCTCCACACTGTGGTGACTGCCAAGCAGGCCATGCTGGGTGCTGCCTGTGGGCCGGGCTTGCCTGCTCCCGGGTCACCAAGGCGATGGCCAAGCAGGCTGTGCTGGGAGCTGCCTGTGGGCTGCACTTACCTGCTTCCAGGTCTCTGAGGCTACGGCCTGCTTCCGTGCTGGGGAGCTGCCTGCTCCCTGCTGTCAGAGGCGATGAGATTAATTTGCATACTCCTCCTGATTGGCTGGTGAGTGTAGCGGAGGTATGGTCAATTTACATGTTTCTCTTTTATTATATAGGATAGTTTCTGAAAAACTCCATTTTATGTATGGTTAGAGAATGAAAGTGGAAAAAGAAGTTAATGTTTTAGTATTATTATTAACACTAGAGGCCCAGTGCACGAAATTTGTGTACTCAGGGTGGGGAGGTTCTCACAGTCCGGGATCCCTGCGGTCAATTGCCCTAAAGAGGTGGGCCCCACCCACCTGGCCAGGGCTCCATGATGGAGTGCTCTAAAGAGGTAAGCCCTGCCCACCCGGCCGGGGCTCCACACTCAATTGCCATGCAGAGGGTGGCCTGGGCCTTTCTCTGTGGGGTGATTGTGGGGTGATGGCGGGGACCCCCCCTGACCAATCACATCGCACCCACCTTGGCTGGCCTGGCGCCAGAGCGTGTGATAGTATGGTCATCTGGAAGGTCGTCCAGACAGTTGTTCTGCTATTCGGTCGCTCGGTCAATTTGCATACTATGTTTTTATTATTATAGATAATTTGACCTATCAGGTACCATCAATAGGTACCTGTTCTGATTTGATCCTGGGTGAGAATCCCTGGATCAAACTTTGAAACTGCTCTTTGTAGTTAAAATACTACTGCTGTTTTGAAACCATCTTAAATGTGAGAAGCCTTTAGTTGATGTAAAAAAAAAAGTCTTGGGAATTCATATACTATTTTATGTTGAGTGAACTCATCCCTCTTAAGTTCAGAGTTTCTTTCCACAGTGAAAGAAAGGAATTTGTCTTGTCTTTGTCTGCAGTTAGTCTTACATTGGAAGACTAAAATATGAATAAAAGAAATGGGTAGCTTTGCTATTGTGTGTGTGTGTGTTTTGTGTGTGTGTGTGTGTGTGTTTTGTGTGTGTGTGTATGTGTTTGGGGTTAATGATCTGGTCAAATGGAACTCATCTGATACTAGAAATGTGTTCTAGGTGGCTCATCTAGTGGCGATCATTTTGCTTTCTGTTTTTAGCCATACATTATGTTTCATTATTTGGTTGTTATTTGAGTCCTATGCCATGTAATTTTGAGACAACAGTTAGTAAAGGGACTATATTTTGAAGCATTCTTACACATGAGAGGATCTCATGAACTTCTGAGCCTTGGGAAGAAGTTCAGTATTTTGGGTTGTTACTAACACTCACTGACACTTGAATATAATGGTGAAACTGTACAATTTTGTGTATAACTGTTTACTGAAAATGGTAGTATTTGTAGCTTTAGGTGTTAGGTACTGTGTTTAGAAAGTGAATGCAAATCACTTTTTATTTTTTTTACATTGAGTTACATGTTAATTTAGTTGTGACATTTTTGGCTTAAAGAAGTTTAATGGCTTTTATTTTTATAAAATGAACAATTACTTTGAACTATGAATTATCACTGATTTGTCTTTCAACATAGGTATATATCTATATGTGAATTTCACAGGTGACATTGTAGAAAACCTACTAGTTTGTTTATAAGTGATATATGTCATTGCTTAAATAAATATTTTGTATTAAAATATGCCACAAAGTATAAGTATTATATTCCTTAAAGTATTCTTTAAATATAGTAAAAATCATTTAAATTAATACAATGAACATATTTCTTAAATGATTAAATTAGATTTAAGATTTTGATGAGAAAAATTATCTTAATTAAAATTGTTTTGTTAGAAGAAAAGTTTCAGATTTTATTTGTAGACATATTTTGTAGTATCTTAATTTTCCAAGGCTTTGCTTAGGCCAAAGCAATGATAAGCTACTTCACTTATTTAAAAGGGTTAATTTGAAAGTGATTATTTCCTCAGGCTAAGGACTCATTTAGAAAGGATTCTAAGACTTAGTAGAAAAGGGAAGCAATATGTATTTATAACTTTCATTTGGAATTTTTGGTCCAAATTTGTGGCAATATTTTCAGAAAGATTTGTGATGGGTTTGGCGCACAGAAATGTTATATTTCAATCACAACATGAGAAATGGTTGGATTGCCTGTTCTACTAGGAGGTAGTCTTAAAATTAGTTTCCTGTTATATCAATACTTCTATCACCCATTAAGAAGGAGAAATATTTGGATTTTGTTATTAGCAGAATTAATGACATCCCCTCTAATAAAATGGTAATATGCAAAATAACCATCACTCTGCTACACAAGCCACGCCCACCAGCCAAGCCACGCCCACCAGCCAATCAGGGCGAGTATGCAAATTAACCCCAATCCAAGATGGCTACAGCCACAGAGAGCAAGGTTTCCCAGGTAACAGAGCAAGCCAAGCTTTCCATAGCCGTTGCAGGCCTAAGCCTCCACTCAAGCTACAAAGTTTCAATTGTAGAAGGTAAACAAATTGAAACAAATGGCGGCAGAATGGAGCTTGAGAGAGCAGGCCAGGGTTGCCGGCGGCAACAGGGGAAGCAAAGCTTTCTGCACACCCTGGCCGGGCTCACCCGCTTAAGGCTACAAAGTTTCAATTGTTGAAGATGAATTAACTGCCACAGAAATGGCTGTCGCCCCAGAAATGGCTGCCGCCCCAGGGTACAAAGTTTCAATTGTAGAAGGAAAATAAATTCCAGATACCAGGGCCTCCCCTTGGGTTGCCAGGAGACGTGGCCGGCCTGCAAACCACCACAGGCCCCTCGCTCAGGCCGCCCCACACCCCAAGGGAACCCCCACCCTTATCTGTGACACCCTTCAGGGCAAACCAGCTGGCCCCCACCCGTGCACCAGGCCTCTATCCTATCTAATAAAAGAGTAATATACAGATTGATCATCACTGCAACACACAATATAGCTGCCCCCATGTGGACACAAGATGGCCACTACAAGATGGCCAGCAGGAGAGGGCAGTTGGGAGGCACCCGGCCTGCAAGGGAGGGCAGTTGTGAGGGACCAGGCCTGCAAGGGAGGGCAGTTGAGAGGGACCAGGCTTGCAAGGGAGGGCAGTTGGAGGTGATCAACCCTGCAGGAGAGGGCAATTAGGGGTGACCAGGCTGGCAGAGGAGGGAAGTTGGGGGCAAACAGGCTGGCAGGGGAGCAGTTAAGCATCAACCAGGCTGGCAGCGGAGTGGTTAAGGGGTGATCAGGCTGGCAGGCAGAAGCGGTTAGGGGCAATCAGGAAGGCAGGCAGGCAAGCAGTTGGGAGCCAGCAGTCCTATCTGGTTGCTCAGTGGTTAGAGTGTCAGCCTGTGGATTGAAAGGTCTTAGGTTTAATTCCAATCAAGGGGCATTTACCCCGTTTGCAGGCTTGATCCCCAGGTGCGGGAGGCAACCATTCGATGTGTCTCTCTCACATAGATGTTTCTCTCTCTCTCTGTCTCTCCCCCTCCTTTTTACTCTCTCTAAAAATCAATGGAAAAAATACCCTTGAGTGAGGATTAACAAAAAAAACAAAAAACAACCTGCAGAAATTGTGTGCTAAGAAATTTAGTGAAATTATCGCCTTAAAATTATTTTGCAATACATTTAATACCAACAGTTCTCCATGAAAAGATGACTTGTTTTATTTTGAAAATGACCTTTACTAATACGCATTTTTAAAGTTCTTGAACTCATGTTTTTATCACTTACTTCATCTATATAAACATGTGCCCCCTCCATTTTAAGACTGGGTTTAGAAAACTTTGCAAAAAGGAAAACCAAAGTTCAACGTAATTAATAAGTGGTGAAATAACAGAATTCAGAGATCCCTCAATTTCATCTGTACCTTTTCTTAAATTAAATAATTACAAAAAATGCAGTGAAAAGCTGCAATTAAAATGCTATAATGGTTGCTCCATGAATCAGTTTAATTTCAGAGAAAAAAACTTTAGTATGGCTGTTAGTTTTTATTATTTTCATATATATATGTATTATATATACTACATAATTATAAACCATCTTTTAAGCTATTTTAAACTATAAGCATATATACATATTCTTTAATATTATTTACTATGATATTTAATTATAAATTATTTGATTTATTAGTTTTTTTGAATTAGAAGAACTTTACCTATATGTAAATAAAAAATTCTGTATAGACCTTTATTAAATAAATTTTAGGTAATAAAAATGTAAGCAGAAATATACATCTTTATTTTTTTCCTTTTTCTTTGTTATCCCTTTTTTAGTGTAAAAGAAGTTGAGTTATTTCATACTGATGAATAAATTTTAAATCTAGGAGCTTTCCTCTAGGTTTTCTCAAATTACTATCATAGCAAAATAAAATGAAACAAAACCCCATAGAATGTATACATTTCTTCTGTATGTAGAGGATTGTCAAACATATTTATTGTACAGTAAAAAGTTTTCATGTTTCAAAAGAAACATCTTTTATAGTCATTATTTTTTAACAACAGTACATAATTTGGTCCACATGTTTAATTAAAACTATCATCTTTTTTTTTGGAAGCAATTATTATACAATACCAAAAACAGTACCTGGAAAAAAAAATCACGAATCTGTTTTCCTCTAAATTGGGACACTTTGAACAAGTAGAAGAGAATGTGCATCTCTGTATAAAGAATCCTTCATTTTAAATCTTTGACACAGCTGAATATTAAAGGATACATATGTATATATAAAATATAAATGATATATGTGTGTGCATGTATGTGAGTATATATACATATATATTTCCTTTTCTGAAATAATTTCTTAAAATCAGGAGGAATTTTTTTGGTATCAATTGAGGGAAACTTTTGAAAATTATTTTAGTTTTTAAGTCCCTAAAATTTTTTGAGTCAGAGATACAGATATTAAATCATTTAATGCAGAGAACCAATGATTAGTTTAAAATATATTTAAAAAAATCTCAAGTAAGATGCTGATATGTGACCATATATTTCTGGTTTTAAAAATTACCCTTTTGCATTTGCTTTTGTTTTTGTGAGTTTAAAGAGGTAAGGTAGAGGTTGTTTGCTATTTGCACTCTTTTTTTCCCGTTAAAATTGTAAATGTCTGAATTTGGAATTATTCATTAATTCTAGTTGATATATAAAGAAATGCTGTAGAAAACATTTGGATTTATAAAAACTCATCAGTAATTTTCAGGTGATCAACAGAATAAATGTGAGAAATACCCATGACACTCTTGTCCAATAAAATATCAATTGCAAAAAAAAAATTACAGATTACACTAGGTGAAAAGGTGAAGGGATTGAGAAGTACAAAATACAGAATAGTGACAGAGATATAAATTACAGCATAGAGAATGTAGTCAATAATAATAGCCGTAATAAATACATAATGGGGCCAGGTGGGTACTTGAAACATCGGGGTGACCACTCTGAAAAATACATGATTTTCTAACCACTATGCTGTGCACCTGAACCTAATACAAAATAATACTGAATGGAAACTGTAATTGAAGAAAAAAGCCCAGGAAAAAATATGTAATGTGGGATCCGAGATAGGATCTTAAAACAGAAGAAAAAAGTATTAGGGGGAAAATAAATAAGATTTGTACATTAATCTTTAATTTTTAAGTTTTGAAAATTGTACTGTGGCTATGTACATTGCTAATATTAGAAGAAGTGGATTTGAAGATATATGAAATCTGTGTTGGATTTTTTGCTGCTTTTTATCAAGTCTATAATTATTTAAAAATAAAGGTTTCTTTAAAATAAAAAAAATTACCCATTACACAAACTCACAACTGTAATCTCACAACTGTAATCAGAATTCTCTGTGAGAATGGTTACATTCTTTTTAAGCTTTAAAAAATTCATTTTCTGAAACTTTTTAAGTGTAGGGTCTAAGATTTAGTTTCATTTACCCATCATTTCAGATGTTCTGGGAAGAAATATCTAATGATTTTTCCATGACATCTGCCCTTTTTTTCAGATTCTCGCCTGACATTTTATCGTGTTATTGTGTTCCACGCTATTTAGTTCCTCCGGGAGCCTTCCGACTTCCACAGGCAATGCTTCAATCAGCTTCTGCAGCGTGGATAACTTACCTAGGGACCAGGCCTTCCCGCACAAGCAGCCAGCCAGTCACGAACAGGGGCAGGCTAGCCTTGTTCTTTTTAATTTTAATATTTATATATTTTTGCATTTCAAAGTATAGATATTCATTTTAGCAATTCACTGAAAAGTGAAAGCCACTGAGTTTCATTTAGGAAAAAAATACATATCTTTACCTAAAATGGGAGGATTATGTAGAAATGAGCCTACGTGCTGGTTTTTCTTTTCCAAACTTTTTGCATTGTGACTTAAGCGTTTTCCTATATCAGAAATGACTGTCTTTGTTTTTTCAGTTCATAATTCTTCAATGTAAACCTGCTTGTGTAGATATTTTTTTAAAAAGTGTTTAAAAGTATCCTGTGTATGCACAAAATAGGCCTTAATGGTATTTTGGGTGGGGATAAGAACCTCAGGTTTACTTAAGGAAGAAGAGAAATATTTGCTTAGGGAGCTTTAAACTAGTTACATAGGAATTTATCCCGTATGTCATAAAGATAGATCTCTACCATCAGTTTAAAAGAAAAAACAAGGTTTTGGTATATCTTGACTAAATGGCTTTGAAAGTACTAAAGATTTTGAAAAACTGTTACAAATCAGACTGCTTTAGAGTAGAAACAAAAATTAGGGGCTACTTATTTAAGTTAGGTATCAATATTGGAAATTAGGTAATAGAGGAAAAAGTACTATATTGTATTATAATGAAATATTGGCACTATATAAAACTGACAGTTAATTTTAAGTATTATTTAGATTATTAAGCCAGAATTTCAATGTAGATATGGAAGAAAAGGCTCTCATTTTAAAAACTGCAAGAATAAATAAATATATATATAATTTAAATGCTGAAATACATATTGTTTTAAATTTTTTATTTTATTTTAAAAGCATGTAAAAACTAACTTGGGTTTTTAATTAGTGGTTAATAATGGAATAAATAAACATGGGTCTGAAAATTAAATGAGTATAATAAATTTGGAATTGTAAAACTTTTGGTACTTTAAAATTTTGTATGAGAATAGCTTGTATTTAGAATTCAGCCAGGCATTGAGTCTTAAGCTGTTTTTACAAATAAAGACTATAATGTTATATAGAAGCTTGAGTTTTCAAAAATATATTGATTCTGGTTTAGCTTAATATCATAGTTTTTGTTTTAATACCATTTTCTAGCAAAGGATACAATGTTCAATACTTAGAGTTCTACATTATGAGTAAAGCTAGTAAATAATGACTTAAATTAGTTATTTCTTAATTTATAATGAACACTGGGATAATTTTTTAAAGTTTATTTCTGAGTTTCTTAACATTTTTTGCAGCACTGAATATTAATTTTTAAAAGAAATGTTTCAGCAACATTTTAAAAACTGTTAGCTGAGTCTCCTATAGATGAATAAGCAGTCAGTATTAGTCTTAAAATTCCTTTGCGAAGTAACCAGAATTACTTTCTTGCAACATAGGAACTGTTAAAATAGTGTTTTTTTGCATTGAGTTTTTTGATTTTGAGTTTTAAAAATTGCCACACAGTCTGAAAATGATTTCATTGAACTAGATACGCTTTTGGGATATTTATTTTCTTTATAAACGGAGATTGAGCACCACCTGTTGGCCGAACTAATGTATTTCAATTTGTGAATTCAAAAAATTTTGTTGTTGGAATGATTAAATTAATTAATTACTGAGGTCTATATATTATATAATTCTGTCACAATATAGTTTTTCTAAAAGCTCTACTTAATAAAATTCACTAGAATGCCTTTATTATTGTAAATTATAAAATGACCCATCTAATTGTACATTTTCCTAACTTTGCTGTATACTACTGAACAGTAAGTTATCCTTTTAAAGGAAGTGAATGGTCTTAACCCTGTGTTTATTGATGAAGTTATTAAAAGAAGTAATTATTTTATTTGCCCTATCTGGAAATTATCAAAGTAATGATCATTAAGCCAGAATTTCAATGTAGATATGGACGAAAAGACTCTCAGACATTAGATATTTCATGTATTATTTGTGCTAGATTTAATTTTTAAGAAAATGAAATAATCTGTTTTTCTTTTTTAATAATTTGAAGTAAAAAAAGATAACAGTGAATTCTTGTGTTAAAAGCAACAATTACTATTTTTATTGCAGTTATATTTTTTGTAACTTTAGACTTTTATTATGTTGAATATTTTATTTCATTTGAAATGGGTACATGTAACTCAAGTAGGCGTTAAGAACACAAATTATTAATTTTAAATATGTTAACTTTAATAATAGATATTATTACAAATATTAATAAAATAAGCTACTAACTTACTCAGCGCAAAGCAAAAACTGTCTAACGTGACACTGATTCTCTCAAGTTTATTAAAATTTATTTTCTTTAAGACTGGGTATAGAAGGCATCTGTGGTAGTTCTTCCATTACTGACATCAAAGTGAGTGCTACAGCTGTATCAAAGTCCTAAACCTCATAGATTAATAATGTACAGTCAATAAATCAATGCTTTTGGGTTTTAGGGAGGCTGATCTTTTTATTTTGGATCATACTTCCTAAGAAGAAATTACTTCACGCTTAGTATTAGACATATTCTTAGCAATAAAGTAGTATAAATAACACTAAAATAAACAACTTTAAGAATCTAACATTGGTATTTTATATTTCAGACCAGTAAGTAACAAATTTTTTTTAAATACAAAATCAAGACTTTTAATGTCTGCTTTATTCGGTTGTTTCAAATCATGAATCATATCCCAATTCCCCTCAACTCCTATTGCTTTTTCCTATTTCCATTTAATGTCTTCACTTCTTAGTTTTCTAAGCTGGAAACTTCAGACAGTCCTGTCTCTCATCTCTCCTGTCAAATTTAGTTTCTAAGCTTTAAAAATGACTCTTCATTCATTCTTCTCTCCACATTCCTGCCCTACTTCAGTGTTCCTCATCTCTCTGATTTATTTCAGAAGCTCCCTGTTATTGTTTCCCATCTCTTCCCAATTTCACTGTATTGTCAGTAGCACTGAAAAGTTTTTTGTTTTGTTTTTCTACTAAAACATTTGACTGGCCATATTAAAAATTCTTCTTTGGCTGTCAGTTGCCTGCCACAAATAAAATCTAAATTCCTTAGGATGGCATTTGCTGGGACCTTATAATGTGGTTACAATCTCCCTTTCTAGCCTAACTTTCCCCCTCCGCACTCTTTGAAAACAAATGTTATCTCCTTTATGAAAAGTCACTTTTGCTCTATTAGCAATTGGAGTATATTACCAGAAGGTCTCAATCACTAGAAGATTGTTGGTTTATATATGTATAAATAGTTAAGAAAGCAGTGATTGTATGGTTTGTTTCTTTGTTTGTTTGAACTTTGAATTTCAAGTACAAAGCATAGTCCTTGGCACACAAGAGGCTGTAAACTTATAGTAAAAAGTATAGACTCTGCAGCAAGTATAGACTCTCTAGCTTTTCTACTTTGTTTTCTGGAGCAGTTTACTTAATCAATTCATCAGTCCCTAAATTATACAAGTAATGTGCTTAGAACATTGCCTGGTACCTAGTAAATGCTCAATAAATGTTAACAGTTGTTGTTTTTTTAAAATAAACTTTAATATTTTAGAATTTGTGAAAGAAACAAATTTGAGGCAAAGTTCTTAAGATTTTTTTTGTAGTAAAATATCACATTTTAAAACTAATTTGAAGTATTTTCTGAAGTACCTGAAAACCATTTGCTTATAAGTTTAGTACCTGATAATTGATATGTGTAAAGTTTTAGTAAGTCTGTCCTTCAGAGTTAAAAAGATATGCACATGTATATAGGTAACTACATAATCCTTTAAAAAATATGTTTTCACTGATTTTTAGAGAGAGAGGAAGGGAGAGGGATAGAGAGATAGAAACATCAACGATGAGACAGAATCATTAATCGGCTGCCTCCTGCATGCCTCCTCCTGAGACTTGAGCCCACAACATGGGCATGAATGTGCCCTGACTGGGAATCGAACCACTGACCTCTTGGTTCCTGGGTTGATGCTCAACTGCTAAACCACACCAGGTGGGCCTATGTAATCTTTTATTAAAGTTGACATAATATGTTAAAGTAATGTTACTATTAACCAAAATGGTTTTTGGAGATACAGAGAAATATTGTTAAATAAATAAAATAAGAAATTGGCACCATATCTTTTTAGGTAGACTTTTTTAAGTTTAAAAATGAAGGCCTAGCATAAGCTTTTATTTACTTAATTTTTAAAGATAGACTGACTATAGTAATATCAATAGGTTTTAAAGGACAACTGTAAGTCAGCCTATCACAAGCTTATGGCAGAAATAGACTTGTTTGTGACTGACAGTGTCTTAGATTTAATGTTTTTTGTTTTTTTCTTCCATCATTTTGGCTTGATTACTTTTTTTTACTTCCAGCTATGTTCAAAATGATTTCCCTGATTTTCTTTCAGTGGGTTTTGGAGGGAGAATAGATGGGTACATAAGGAAATGCCAAGAGAAAAACAAATCTGTGTGTGTGTGTGTGTGTGTGTGTGTGTGTGGTCAAATCTTATTTTATCAATTAGAGATTTTTATTTATAATTTGGCATTGGTAAGATGAAGTTTAAAAGCAACCATTGGCATTATGCTTCTGAACCTAGACAGTTCTCCTTAAAAATTAATATAAGCATTCATAATGAATGAGAATGACTAATGTTAATATTAGCTTAGATTGTAAATGTATTTCTAAGGAGCTTACAACTTTTTGAAATTATAAAAAGTATATTTCAGACAATAGAGCGAAAAGAAATTTGATCCTTTGTTGGATTAGATGTTATATTTTGCAACCTAGTATCTTTAAGAGTACATATATGGCATAATTTTTAAAAATATCATTAAATATTTTCTATGACTGAATGCTGTTAGAAATAAGTATATATTCGAGAGTCTGTGCTTGTGTAACATTTTGTGTGTCGGCTTTGAATTTTTTTCTTAATGATTGACACATTACTCCTGTGTGAGATCCTTACTGTTGATAGTATTCTTAAATAATTTGTGCCATTGACAATTAATAATTTAACTGCAGATGGCTCTCTGTTTACTATTTGTATGTTGTTTCATCTTACGATTGTAAAATGCACAATATGTTTTACTTTATAAAACACAATATGATTTCATAAACATTAATTTATTTGGGGGATTTAATTAAACATTAAAGAATAAATATAGTTTAAAGACCTATAATTTTAAAGTTATACTTTATTGTTTAGTTAATGGTATGTTATTCCCTAAAAGTTGTGTGCTCAAAATCATGTAGAGATATTAAAAGAAGAAACAGATATTTAAAAATTATTTTATATTTGACAGCATCTTTAAATTATTGGACTCACAGTTTTCACACTTTACTTTAGATTAAAATTCTTTTTAATCATGTCTTAAAATTCATGTAAAATATTTCAGTTTTATATATAACTCAAATACACAGTATTTTACTTTATAATGGTAATTCCTCATTGCATAACTTACCAATAAATATTTTAATATTAAAGTATCAGTGATAACCATATTTTCAGATTAATAAGAAGATAATAGAAATATGTGTTTATTGAACAGATTTATTTGGTGTCTAATAAATAACTGATACTATGCTTTAAGTTTGGATATTTCCCAATTAAGTGTTATTTAGGAAAAAAAGACATATTAATAGAGAATTAAAATGCAGTGTTATGTGCTATAATGAGGCATGGTTTAAAAGAAACTTAGAGCAGTGCTTAAGTTTCCTTGGGGATTTAGAGAAGATTTTTGTGAAATGATGATGCTTCAGTTTGTTTTCAGGGAATTGAAGAGTATTTCTAGGTGGTAATAGAAAATAAAGAAGGGGTTTTACCATGGACACAGACAATAGGGTGCTGAAGGCCTGAGAGGGGACAGGGGGCTGAAGGGGGTCAATAGGGGAAAAAAAGAGGGCATATGTAATACTTTGAACAATAAATAATTTTTTTTAAAAAAGCAGGGGTTTTAGGTTGAGGAAGCAGTATGTGCAGAGGTGTGGAGGCATTTAGAGAGCAGGGCCAGGAAGAGGGGCTGTGTGCTATGAGGTTGATTGGAGATGCAGGCTATAAAAGCTTTTTGGAAGTTATGTTAAGAATTTTGGATTTTCTCCTGTAAGCATTGGCGAAGCATTAAAGAATCTTGAGCAGGTTTGTAATGTACCCATGTACATTTTTGGAAGAATATTCTGGTTGTAGTGTGGAGGATGAGGGTAGAAAGACCAGTGAAAGAAATCAGTGCTGCAGTGCCCGAAAGAGATGGTGAGGGCCTGGACTAAGGCAGTGGCAGTGAGAGCAGAAAGAGAGGGTGTTAAGGAGCTAGAGTTGGACAAGTCTTGATAATTAATTGGATTTTGGATTCAGAATTTTTTTTTTTAATTGCTCTGATCAACTTTTAGATTTCTAGCTTGAGCTGCTACTACTCACTAACATAGGCACTAATGGAAAGAGGCCATAGTTTTGGAAGTGGGGTGGACTTCAGCAGTAAACATGTCATGCTTGAGATGTTTGAGATGTCAGAGGACACTAACTTAGGAATGTCAGAGGAGGCAGTTGGAGGTCTAAAGATCTGAAGCCCAGAAGATAGAGTTTTGAAAAGTAAGAATAATGGTCCCAAACTCATTTCATCAGATTTATATTATAGTTTGTTAATGACTCTCTAAGAAAAGGGTAAAGTAATGGGAATAAGGAGAATGTAGAACTTGAGTTAGAGAAATTTTGAAAAAATAAATATGTGTGTATAGTCTATTTTGGATTTTAAGGAGCCTGGGATTCATTTCTACTGCTAGTAAATTTCAGTCCTCTGTCACCAGTTGTCTTATGTGATTAGTGAAGTTTTCTTAAAAGACAGGAGTACAGATGATGACCCAGCTATGCTAGATACTTACAAATTTAGGGGATGCCTAACTTTTCAGTATAGATTAAGGTGACCAGATTTTAACATTGGTAAAGCGGGACACCATTGACCGGAGGGGGGGGGGGGATGTCTTTTTTTTTTAATATATATTTTATTGATTTTTTACAGAGAGAAAGAGAGAGGGATAGAGAGTTAGAAACATCGATGAGAGAAAAACATTGATCAGCTGCCTCTTGCACACCCCCTACTGGGGATGTGCCTGCAACCAAGGTACATGCCCTTGACCGGAATCGAACCTGGGACCCTTGAGCGGACACTCTATCCACTGAGCCAAACCGGTTTCGGCCCGGGGGGAGGGGGGGGTTCTTGATTAAAAATTTGGTCTATATTGTAATCGCTTTTGTTTTTTTTTTAATAAAAGGAAATTCACTTCTTAGATCATCGTTGAATTTGCATCCTGTTTTCTTACTCATTATGTTAAAAATCTAAAAAAATAATTTAAAATTGTATTATAAATTATTATATACATATTGCTTAAAAACACAGCAAGTAGGTACATAATTACATGAACATATTTTATTGTTAGTTTATAAATTAAATTAATTTGATTGTTATAAAGTAACTATATTTTAAAAATTATTTTAATCCTATATTTCTTTCTAAATAATAACAATACTAACTTGTATTATTTTTCCTCTGAATTTGCCAAAACGTAAGTCGTAAGTGTCACTTTCAAGGCCGGCGCTAGACTTTTTGCCGCCACTATAAAATATAAATAATACGAGTACTGTCTGCTAAATTCAAGAAAATTTATGTATTTATGAAATAAATAAATAAATTACTTACCTAAATTATCTGAATAGCTGATTTGTAATGACATCACTTGTTTAACTAGCTTACTAGCACGCAGTACGATGTGTATCGTCTGAGAGACAGTTACAAAATGTTTTTGTCGTTGCCAATCCCCAAAAATGCCATTGTTCATTAAGTCCAAACAATGGTGGTCGAATTCTAACAATTGATCAACAATGCGAACTTTGATAAGCAGTTCTCGATAATCAGTTCTCAACAATTATTTGTTATTATTAAAGTTTAACATTATAAAATTAACAAAAATAATATAAAAATCATATCCTGGCTAAATAGCCACATGGCCGCCGAAAACCGTATATTCCCTTCCCGTTCTCCCGCCGTTCCCTAGCTTGTTGTGCATTCTTTCCAAATTTCAGGACTTTTTAAAAACGCCGCGGGACGCGGGACAAATTGTTAAAAATCGGGACTGTCCCGCCAAAAGCGGGACGTCTGGTCACCTTAGTATAGATCCAACTCACCAAGGGTGGATTGTCTGTGATTTTCTGTTGTGCATGTTAATGTTTCTTTCTGTTGGTGTGGGCAATTGAGAGTTGAGAGAACAAAATCATTAAAGTGAACCAGAATAATTGTTTTGATTTTATTCCACTCATACCATTTATTACAAATGGAAGTAGTGCAATATTTAATCTAGTATTTTGTATGTATTATATAATATATAAGTATGGGTTTTAAAAATTATCAATTACATTTGACATACAATATTTATTAGTTTCAGGTATACAGCATAATAGTTAGACATTTATATACCTTATGAAGTGCTCACCTAGATGTCTAGTACTCATCTGACACCATACTTAGTTATTACAGTGTTACTGAATATAGTTCCTATGCTGCATTTTACATCTTCATGACTATTTTATACTTGATGAGCATGACTATTTTATAATTGATGAGCACTGTATTTATGCATTTGTTTCTGTTTTGTTTTTTATTTTTCATTATTTTGTTATTTAGATTCCACATATAAGCAAAATCATATCGAATTTGTTTTTCTCTGACTTATTTCAATTTACATAATACTCTCTGAGTCCACCCATGTTGTTACAAATGGCAAGATTAATTTCTTTTTTTATGTCTGAGTAATATTCTATTATATATATGCACCACATCTTCTTTATCCATTCATCTACCGATGGACACTTAGGTTGCTTCCATATCTTGGCTATTGTAAACTAGAGGCCCAGTGCACGGGTTTGTGCACATTGAAAGGAAATTAATTAGAAGAAATATTTTAGAGGCTGGGGAGGGACCACAGGAGGGCTCGAGGGCGTGTGCGGCCTGTCTCGCCCCCTGGTGGTCAGTGCGTGTCATAGTGACTGGTTGAAGGGTCAAATGAACTGTCCGACACTTAGCAATTAGGCTTTTATTATATAGGATAATGCTGAAATGAATACCAGGGTGCATATATCTTTTCAAATTTGTGTTTTCGCTTTCTTTGAATAAAGAAATTGCTGGGTTGTATGGTAGTTCTAATTTTTTGAGGAACCCCCTATTGTTTTCCATAGCGGCTACAACAATTTACAATTCCACCCAAGGGTTGCAGGAGCGTTCCTTTTTTTTTTTTTGTGCAGGGATTTCAGGTTAGTTGAGTTTAATAAATGATGGAATTAATGGGATTCAGAGAAGGCATAGGTAATATAACTCCTTCTATAAAAGAGGTGAGGTTGATTGTAGAGCAGTGTTGTGGCTCTGTTTCATTGATATAGTGGTATTTATTTAGAGTAATTTTTAGTTTAAATGAAAACATCTAAATTGTAGTACTTAAAGGCAATTATAATCTAATTTTTATATAAAAATGTTCAAGGTACAATCTAAATTTATATTACATGAAAAAAAGTATTTTCTAATCACCTATGCCAAAAAAATTAAGCAGAATGTGCTCGTTGAGGTACCTTTTAAAGTTTTTAAATAGAATCTTGCTGTTTCTGACATTGCAGAGGAGCCTTTGCACATAAATAACATCCCCATAAATCATCTAAAATGTCTCAGTAAGGACCTGAATAATAACTTCTTTGAGTAGTCTGCAAATGACATCTCCGTCAGTAACTACTTTAGGGTGATAAAAGCATTTTGCTAACATTGCGCTTCACTCAAAAGTCTTAACTTTAGATTGGCATATGCTGTTTATATATAGTATTTGACTTGTTTGTTAGATGTCTTTTTTTTTTCCTTAGACATTTTACTGTTACTTAGCTTGTCAGACATCATTATAAATAGGGGGATAAAAATCTTGGTGGTGGATTTCAGTGTTTTATGCTGAGCATTATTGATCCATAAAGACTTACAATATATTATTCTAAGGTTGTCATTGCTCGAAAGGACTGAGAAGGATTAAGAAGCTACATTGACAGAAGTCATCATTTTAATGACAGGCAATTTAGTTTGAGGTAACTGAAGCAGGGAAAAGTGCAATCAATCATCACAGCAAGGATTTCCACAAATGTTTACCAGTCTATAATGAATGTTGTGCAGATCATCAAGGTCATTTGATAGCTTCTCTGAGAGTTATTTCTTTATATTCTAACAAAGCAATTCAACTATTTAAATGTCATTTCCTAAAGGTCTGTGGCACAATGAAGCAGTGAAATATAAAAGATTAAAAAGTTGAGAAACATTTTAAAAATCCAGCAAATTCATTACATCCTTGGAAGTAGAAATGTTGTTTTCTCTTCAGGGATATTTCCTCAAGTATCTGGGTAAAGAACATACATAAAGGATAATTTAATATTGGTCAAATTTACTTTCTTGTTACTTGTTTTGAAGTTTTAATGCAGTGTTAAACATTTTGTGGTTAGCATCTCTTCAAATTACTTCCTCTTGATTTCCTTGAAGGGGAAATCTGCATGCAGTGTATACATTTCCTTCTATCCAGGCTCCTCACTGGCTCTGGGACAGTAAATGTGGAGGAGTGCTGAGTTAGGATATTGGAGGGAGTGAAGGATATGATGGTATGTGTTGCACACTGAGCATGGCCAAGGCTACTTCTGGAATCACTGGTTGAGGCTTTAGAGTTAGTTTGGGTTCAAATTTAGGCTCCACCCTTTACTGGATGGAAGATCTAATCAGGAAACAGAATACTTTTTTTTTGTCCCCATTTCCTTTTCTGCAGAATGGGAATAATAGTACTTTTCCCATGTGGTGATTGTAAGTATGAATCTTACAGTCTTTATGAGGGCATTATAGTTCTTGACACAAAATAGCACTACAAAGATATTTGTTCAATCCTCTTTCCCCCCTCTCCTGCCTGAGAGCAAAGAGAGGCATGGTTTCTATTTTACATTCCAATGAAAATGTACTCTGGATAAGTTACAGTAGGCTTACCATAGCAGGCCAATGTCACCTAGAAAGTGAAAATTGTGGCATGTTATTTAAAAACTAGAAGCCCGGTGCACGAAATTCGTGCACGGCGGGGGGTTGTCCCTCAGCCCAGCCTGTACCCTCTCCAATCTGGGACTCCTGGAGGGATGTCCGACTGCCCGTTTAGGCCCGAACCTGGGCAGTCGGACATCCCTCTCACAATCCAGGACTGCTGGCTCCCAACTGCTTGCCTGCCTGCCTTCCTGATTGCCCCTAACCGCTTCTGCCTGCCAGCCTGATCACCCCCTAACCACTCCGCTGCCAGCCTGGTTGATGCTTAACTGCTCCCCTGCCAGCCTGTTTGCCCCCAACTTCCCTCCTCTGCCAGCCTGGTCACCCCTAACTGCCCTCTTCTGCAGGGTTGATCACCTCCAACTGCCCTCCCTTGCAAGCCTGGTCCCTCTCAACTGCCCTCCCTTGCAGGCCTGGTCCCTCACAACTGCCCTCCCTTGCAGGCCGGGTGCCTCCCAACTGCCCTCTCCTGCTGGCCATCTTGTAGTGGCCATCTTGTGTCCACATGGGGGCAGGATCTTTGACCACATGGGGGCAGCTATATTGTGTGTTGCAGTGATGATCAATCTGTATATTACTCTTTTATTAGATAGGATAGAGGCCTGGTACAGGGGTGGAGGCCAGCTGGTTTGCCCTGAAGGGTGTCCCGGATCAGGGTGGGGGTTCCCTTGGGGTGTGGGGCGGCCTGAGCGAGGGGCCTGTGGTGGTTTGCAGGCCGGCCACGCCCCCTGGCAACCCAAGGGTAGGCCCTGGTATCTGGAATTTATTTTTCTTCTACAATTGAAACTTTGTAGCCTGGGGCAGCAGCCATTTCTGGGGCGACAGCCATTTCTGTGGCAGTTAATTCACCTTCTACAATTGAAACTTTGTAGCCTTAAGCGGGTGAGCCCTGCCAGGGTGTGCAGAAAGCTTTGCTTCCCCTGTTGCCGCCGGCAACCCTGGCCTGCTCTCTCAAGCTCCATTCTGCCGCCATTTGTTTGAATTTGTTTACCTTCTATAATTGAAACTTTGTAGCTTGAGTGAAGGCTTAGGCCTGCAAAGGCTATGGAAAGCTTGGCTTGCTCTGTTACCTGGGAAACCTTGCTCTCTGTGGCTGTAGCCATCTTGGATTGGGGTTAATTTGCATACTCGCCCTGATTGGCTGGTGGGCGTGGCGTGGCTGGTGGGCATGGCTTATGTAGCGGGGTGATGGTTAATTTGCATATTACCATTTTATCAGAGAGGATTGTTTTAATGATTTTATGTAACTGTTTTGGTTTAAATTTCTAATCCTCTTACCTACAACCAAAACAACAAAAAGCCTGGCTTGGCTATTTATTTGACCAAGTGGTTGGTTGGAGTCTTTTGTCATAGGCTCTACCTCAGCCAACCAGATCTCTTGTTGTAATAGTTTTATGGTGAAAGAAGTATCCTGGTCATCTACTTTATGAGTTATACATTTATATTTTACTCAGCATTCATAAAGTAATCTTAAAGGCAATTAAATTTATATATATTTATAAAGGTCATTAAATTATATATATAATTCTGAGTGAGATGATAATTATTTGTGGAGGCAGATTTGTGGAGGCAGCGTTCATATTGCTGACTAGCTCTGGTTTTTGGGTTACACAGACCTGGACTGTAATTGTGAATGGTCACTTCCCTGTGTGGACTTGAGCAGTTATTTAACGTTGCTGCTCCTCTATTTTCTTATATGCTAAATCAGGATAATAATGGTACCAACATTTGTAGTTGTGTGTTTAATTAAATAAGATAATATATACATCTTGAGTAAGAAGAATAAAGCTGGAGTCATGCTCTCTGATTTCAAACTATATTCCAAACCTATAGTAATCAAAATAGTGTGGTATTGCCATAAAAACAGATACATAGGTCAATGCAACACACACACACACACACACACACACACAGTCAATTAATATACGATAAAGGAACCAAAAATATACAACGGGGAAAGAAGAGTCCAACAAATGGTGGTGAAACTGGACCACTGTTTTATATCATACTCACAAATTAATTCAAAATGGATAAAGACCTGAAACCATAAAACTCCCAAAAGGAAACATAGGCTGAAGCTCCTTGACATTGGTCTTTGGTGTGATTTTTTTGGATTTGACCTTGAAAACAAAGCAAACAGAAGCAAAAAGAATCAAGTGGGACTACAACAAACTAAAAAGCTTCTGTACAGCAAAGAAACCATCCACAGAATGAAAAGGCAACCTACTGAAAGGGAGAAAATATTTGCATATCATATATCTGAAAAGAGGTTAATATCCAAAATATATAAAGAACTCATACAACTCACTAGGAAAAGAAGAACAGCAAACAATTTGATTAAAAAATGGGCACAGGATCTGAATAGACTTTTTTTTTTTTCAAAGAGGACATACATTTTATTTTGGGTAGGGTATCTACAGATACAGAGAATTTCCCAATAATTAAAGCTCCCTTTTTATTCTTAAGAGCTTCTGTTGTTTTCTTAGAATCTCACCCTTTATATGGTAACATGCTTGGCTTCCCTCCTTTTCGCTTTCCATGGATGTCTTCTGGATGCTTGGAGGTTGTTTACTTTTCAAATGTCTTTCTTTAAATTAAATTGATTGGGGTGGCATTGGTTAATGAGATTATGTAGGTTTCAAGTGTACATGTCTATGATACATCATCTGTGTACTGCATTGTGTGGTCACCACCCAACGCCAGATAGTCTTCTGTCACCCTATATTTGACCCCCCCTTTACTCTTTACTAACCCCACCCCCTTCTCTTTGGTTGCAACCATATTGTTGAGTTTTTCTTTTTTTCTTTTTTGTACATTTCTTTCTTTCAGTTTTATATCCCACATATGAGTGACATCATAGGGTTCTTAACTTTTTTTGGTCTGACTTAATTTCACTTACCATGATATTCTCAAGGCCCATCTAGTGTCTTTTAATCTACATGTTTGAAAACGTAGCTTCAGAGTTGTTGAGGAGACCTTTTAGCTTTGGATACTTGCTGTGTACGTTGAGGGGTCATAACCACACTACTTTACACTGATATTTTTAGAAACAATAGGGTGAAATGCAATTCATGGCAGCACCAGGTTTTTAATTTAATATTTCCAGTAATAAAGTAAGTCAGTGAATAAAAAACCTCATTTCAGAGATTTCAGCTAACATTATTCTTGTACTGTCTTAGGGGCTAGAGATTCAAAGATGAATGGCTGTCTTTTTTGGGAGATCTCAGTTTGTGTGGGTGGGTGGAAATGGGGCAAGAGAGGGTGAGGAGGTGACCCAATACCCATATTTTCATATTCTTGCCCACCTCAGATTGCTACAAGTATGGAGAATCAAGATTCCAGCTTTATGATCAATTGCTGATGTGAAAAATAAATAAAAACGAAGGAATTTGGTGGAGAAGGGATGAATAATAGGCAGATCACAGAGGATTTCTAGGGCAGTGAAAATAATCTGTATGATATTGTAATGATGGATAGATGTCATTACACATTGTCCACATCCAGAGAATGTGCAACACCAGGAGTGAACCCTAAGGGGAACTAGGGACTTTGGGACACTATGATGTGTCAGTGTCATTGAAACATCAGTTGTAACAAGTGTACCACTCAGTGGGGGATGCTGATAATGGGGGAAGCTATGCCTGTGTGAGGGTGGGGGTTATTTGGGAAATCTCTGTATCTTCCTTTAAATTTTGCTGTGAACCTAAATCTGCTCTTAGAAAATAAAGTCTTAATTTAAAAAATGAAGCAAGTTACACATTTCTTCATCTGTATCCAATATATCTAAGTTTGATGAAGTTAGAAATATTGGGTACATTATTAGCATTAAATTCTTCAGATTATTTCTCTCCTGGATTAAGATAATGATCTCAGTACTTTTGCTCTGATCTCACATACACTAAAGATTGAAAGCTTTCCTAATAGTATAAGGAAACATATATTCCAAGGTAACTCAATTCATATAGTCACTTTTAAAGTCTTTTAGTTAAAAACGTATAAAAGAGTTATAACATGTAATAATTGATGTAAACTTCTTTTGAATAATGGTTATATATCTTTAAAGAAAATAAATTTCTCCTCTCTGCCATTTTTTTAGGGGTTGATTTCTAGCTTTTTAGTTTGATACTTAAAAATAAATTCAACATAGTTCTGACTGAACAGTTTATCAGGGAAGGAGTGAAGAACCAGGCTCTCTGCTCTGACTGAAGTATTATGCCAAGTGTCTGATGCATCTCAGAAGAAAACTATGAGAATTTAGATAATCTAAAGTTCTGGCCCTTTTCTGATAACGTTGAACCGGAGCCGTTTCATAGTTACAGATTTGCCTTTAAACCGTATACTTTGAGATAAAGTGCTTTGAAAGTAAAAGGGGAAAGTGCTAGGCCAAGTTGGGTATACACGCATGGCACATTTGCGCATGTGTGCATACATACACACCCGACTGCATTACAACTGTTGCCCCTTTGGAATAAAATGAAAACAGAAATGTCATTTATCTGTGGATTACTTATGAGCTGCCCATCTTGTTTATGAGTCTTCCAATTTCCCCCCATCATCTGCCTACATGCAAACCTCTGGTTTTTCTTTCTCATTACCAACTACTAGAGGGTGGAACATGCCTAGGACACACAGTCATTTAAATTAGCCAACGCTGTACCTTGTTAGTAGTTATCAAACTAAGAACCAAAATGAGTTGGGAATTATTTTGGCATATAGGTGTTTATGCCATCCCTATTTTTTTTTATTATAATGGATAAATGAATGTTGATTTTTAAAAGAATAAAATTTAGAAAATGTATTTGAAACAAAATGGACATGGTCATTGATTTTTTTCATAATATCTTAGAGATAGTCCTCCACTCAAGTGTTAGTTCCTTAATTAACCTTGTGTGATAGAGAAGGCCTCCTCATTTTGTATTCTCTTATTCAACTTTATCTGTCTTCATACGATTTATTTTTTCATGCACCTGTACATCCACCTCTATACTATGTTTGTCTTTTAGTTTAGATTGCAAGTGCTGTGGTGGGTTTTCTTTACTCTAGCACAGTGCCTTCCCCAGAGTAGGCACACGAGTTGTTGAATAAACCATAGGCAGGGGAAGCAGTTTTCACCATTTTATAGAAATGGAAATCGGTACTGAAAGATGACATTACTAAGGTTACGTTACTACTAGTAGGGGGGTACGATTAAGTAACACCCTGAATCTTATAAACACATCTTGAACATTGACAATTTACATAATTGAGAATTTTCAAACATTTAAATTTGTTAATCTCTACATAAACTAGAAGTGGTTATGTATCATTTCATAGTGGAGTTGTTAAAATTTATTTCCAGTAGTAAAAATTGGGTCGGTTTTATAAATGTATTCTAAAACATGTCTTGTAAATACTGTCTCTGCTGTGTTTGGAAAAAAAAATTTTAAACCTTTTGACTCCCTTCACCCATTTTACCTTTTTCTGTTATACATTAAAAAAGAACTCTATTGAAAAAATAATTTCAAATATTTAGATTTCTGTGTGTTAATTTAGAAATTTTGGAATAGCAGTAGGGTGAACATTTTAGAAATCCAAACTTAAAAATATTTTCAAAGTGGCATTTGCAAGTGTTTATTTAGTAAACTTATAGTTCATTCCAATCTAAAAAAATAATTAGGTGTATACATTATGCGGAGTTTTCTAGAAATACTTTGAATATACAGATGTAAACACCTAGATATTTATACTATATAATATAATGCCAAATATACAAAGTATTGATAATAGCATTAGTTTCTATTCGTTTTTATTATTTTTATTTAAAGAAACAGTTATATAATGCCAACTAGATTTTTAATGATTCCATAAATAATTTCTACTGATGTTTGTTATTGGAAAATCCTGAAAATATTATGCTAGTTTAAAAGAAAAGCTTACTAATAATTTAATGTTAATACTTCTAATAGTAAACAACTGCCTTTTCAAAATTTTTTAATTTTTTTTAATTTTTCTTTTTCTTTATTAAGGTATTACATATGTGTCCTTATCCCCCCAGTCTTCCCCTCCCCCCACTCGTGCCCTCACCCCCCTAGTGTCTGTGTCCATTGGTTAGGCTTATATGCATGCATACAAGTCCTTTGGTTGATCTCTCCCTATTTCCCCAATCCTCCCCTGCCTTCCCTCTGAGGTTTGATGATCTGATCGATGCTTCTTTGTTTCAGGATCTGAAAAAACTGCCTTTGAAACAAGTATTTTTGTGGGAACCTTATATAGTTGCAATTTGTTATGCTGTAGAATAAACCTAAATTTCTCAGCCATTAGAGTTATTAAAACTTATTTCCCAGTTTTCAAACATTAAAGTTAGTAATGTAATTCCTGTTAATAGTTGCACCTTACTTATAGCTACAGTGTGAGATTTCAAGCTACTCTTGGTTCATACTTTTAAATCTAGAAAAGATTAATATTTTTATCTATGCCTCAACTCTACCACACTAATCTATCACATTCTAAAGTTTAGAAACTTGAAAGATTTGCATTAGTTTACCTCTGTAAGACAAAGCTATAGGACAATAAGTATCTATATATGAAGAGGGATAGGCATTTCTATTGAAGTTAAACTTAATTTCAGTCTTGAACCTTGCTACTTGACGTCTGATCTGAGGATACAGGGATCTCTTGAAAGTTTGTTAGAAATCAGAATCTGCATTTTAACATATTGTATATGCACATTAAAGTTTGAGATGGTCTGGTTTAGAATAAGATGTTCAAACAAGCAGAGCCTGACTTTAGGATGATTAAGTATTGTTTTTCAGAAATTAAGATCCCATATAATAAAAGCATAATATGCTAAGTGTCTGACCGATTGGTTGCTATGACACACACTGACCACCAGGGGGCAGACGCTCTGACCAGTAGGTTAGCTTGCTGCTGGGGTCCAGCCAATGGGGACTGGGCAACAGGGCTGGACACGCCCTGGAGCCCTCCTGCAGTCCCTCCCCAGCCAATTTCCTGTGGTCCCTCCCTGGCCAGCTGGCCAGGCCCCCATCGGGCGATTGGGACTGGGCGAGACGGTCCATTTGCCTTGATCACTGGCCAGGCCAAGGGACCCCACCCATGCACGAATTCATGCAACGGGCCTCTAGTCCTATCTAATAAAGAGGGGGATACGCCAATTGACCCTCATGCCATCGCAAAGATGGTGGCACCCATAGCCAATAAGGAGGGAATATGCTAATTGAGTGCCCCACCCTCAAAGATGGTGATGCCCACAGCCAATAAGGAGGGAATATGGTAATTGACTACCCCACCCTCAAAGATGGCGGCATCCACAGCCAATAAGGAGGGAATATGCTAATTGCCCCAGCCTCAAAGATGGTGGTGCCCACAGCCAATAAGGAGGGAATATGCTAATTGATTGCCACACCTTCAAAGATGGCGGTCCCCACAACCACAAGATGGCGGCGCCCAGTCCCCTCAGCCTCGCCGGGGTGCCTGCCTCTGGAGTCCCCCAGTTCCCTCAGCCCCCCAGCCGCCCAGGGCTGGCCGAGTCTCAGGTAACCAGGGCCGGCCGAGGTTTGCGCTGACGGCAGTGGCAGCAGCAGAGGTGTGATGGGGGCATCGCCTTCCCCTGATCGCCGGGTCACCTGCCTCCTGCCCCTGAGTGCTCCCGGACTGTGAGAGGGGGCAGGCCAGGCTGAGGGACCCCCCCACTCCAGTGCATGAATTTTCATGCACCGGACCTCTAGTATTTAATAATAGCACAAGTTACATAATTCCTGGTAGAAGTAAGCATGTTACTGTATAAGTCAGCCCTGAAAACAATGGTTGCTTTAGTTATCTCTCAACAAACGATATGGAAAGTGGCAAAATACAGTTGAGCTTTGAGAATCACAAGTAGAATCTTTAGTATGTATTGATTTTGTTCATTAAATCATTATAAAGTGCTATTGGGTTGAGTATACACTAGATATTCAGGGGAGTAGTTGAGAAGAGCAAGTAGTTTTGGCTATGATGGCTTTTGTTTTCTATCACTTGAAAATATATATATGATTAATTGGAGCAATTGTATAGATTTAAGACTTGAATTAGTACCCTTAAATGTCAAATTGAAAGTCCTTTACTGAAGATGAGTACAAATAGTTTTGTTTTGTTCTTTTCTCTGATTTAGGTGGAATGACTGATAAATCAATATTTCAACTAGTAAGAGAACATTTTCCTTAGTTTAATTATATCAACAAAGCCACTCAAAGAGCAGTGAAGTAATTAGTGTCCAAACATGAAAACAAAAAAATCTTTTTAATGTAGACAAATCATTGATTAAAACAAAATTATAAATTATTCTGTTGCTTTTTCTAAATAGAGTTTTATGTTCCTGACAGTATTAATTTATATACAGTTTTTAAATATAGAACAAACTTATGGATCATGGATAAAAGAACTGTGGCTTTGACCCTATGACAATGTCAATAAAAATTAAAAATGTATTTCTCAACTATTGCTGTAATTCTTTATGGTTTTTTTTTATGTTCACTAATATTACATTGCATTAGGAAATGCCAATTAGGGAAGTAGAAAATAATTGACTGCTTATTTTTTTTTGAAATTAGGATGAATTTAATTGGTACTTTTATACTGAGATTTGTTTTGGTGAAGATTCTTACTGTCATGGGTCAATAAAGCTGGCAAGTTTAGAGAACTAATCTCATTTCTTTTCTCAGCCTTGAACCTTTCCCAACAAATGAAGATATAGCAAGACCTCCTGATGAAAATCTTGAATAGTTGCTAATTCACTTGTGTCAGAAAATTTTAACTTATTTCGAATTGAAGTCCCTTTATTTTCATTTCAAGCCTCTTTATTTTTCTAAATTTTAAAACATTGAAACAAAGAGCTAGCATAGAGACTGGGATCAACTTTTTCCTTTGTATAATGATTCATATAATTGACAATATTTTTGTCTACTCTCTCTTTACCAGTTTAAATAATTTAAATTCTTTCATTTGTGACAGAGCACCTTTGAATGTTTTGGGTGCTCTGAAATGTTTTGGGACAAAAATAACTGTTATCTTTCTGATTCAGTTGGAACCAAGTGAGTTAATTGAAAAAAGGGTGTTAATTGAAAAAGGTGGGAAGATTCTTTAAAACAAATACTCCACATTGAATAATGAAATTTTTTTTCTGTTTTGGGTTGTGTTTTCAAATGAAGATAATTTTCGCTTTGCCCTTAATTATGGTTTTTGAAGATTTAAGTGACATGAGCACTTCAGCAACCTGGTGAGGTCTATGGAAACTTTCTCAAGCTAATGTTAAAGTACATATACATGTGAAAAATACATAGATGCATGTTTGTTTGTTTTTTAAATGTATCAATGGCTAATGAATGAATGCTATTTCAAGATACTTCAACAACCGTAATGTGATGTGGAAAAAACTGTGATTGCTCGTGATGACAAATACTATGGTTTGTTGCCTATATATGTAATTGAAGTAAGTACTAAATAGAGGAAAGTGATAGTAACATATAATAGAAGTTAGGGAAAGTAAATAAAAAGTTTCTGAATGTAATAATGTAATTTATTTTCCCATCCAAATTTATGAATTCATTAGAGTCCATGGACTCTATGATCAGAATCCTTTAATTTATCTGATAACCTTGCTGAACTCTCTTAGGAAAATTTTGTTGTTTTTTTCTAGGTAGATATGTTTATCATCTAAAAATATTGATGTCCTTCCCTTTCTTTTCAGTCTATAAAAGTGTTCTTTTCCCCCCATTTTATTTTGACTAAGCGTTGGAGAACTGCATGTAAGAGTAGTGGTGCCACCCAGCCGGTATGGCTCAGTGGTTGAGTGCCGATCCATGAACTAGGAGGTCATAGTTGATTCCCAGTCAGGGCACATGCCTTGGTTGCCAATAGGGGGTGTGCAGGAGGCAGTCGATCAATTCCCTCTCAACCTTGATGTTTCTATCTCTTTCTCCCTCTCCCTTCCTCTTTGAAATAAAACAAACAAAAAGAGTGGTGGTACTGGAAGTCTCCTTACTCATTCCTGATCTTAAAGAGAAAAAAAGTGTCCTACGTTAAATATGATGTTTCATGTCAGTTTTTGCTATACAGATATTCCTTGCTATCCAAGATTACTTACAGACTGAATTCAGCTGGTTGATGGAGTAAGATTATCTCAATTAATTGGTTATATATGGTTCATGAATTTTGGATAGAGCTAAGATAGTGAAGAAAATTGAAAACTGAAAATTTATTTGATATTATTTCACTACTGAATTTCATTATCAGGTGTTTAGCTAAGTTCAGATGGAAGTTCTCTTCCATGTTTAACTTGTTAAGGCTTTCTGAAAAATATTAAGTAGGTAATAAACTTTATTATGCGCTTTTCCTGTATTAATAGAGCTAATCATATGATGATACACTGGTATAACCACCTTTACAATGCAGAACACTTCATGGCATCATTCTTTATTATTTTTAAATATAATCTTGAATGCAGTTAGCTAACATTTTATTTGGAAGTTGTTTTTCCCCCCTCTCCATAAGTGAAATACGTCCATATTTTCTTTTGTCATAATGTCTGGTTTTGGTATCAGGATCCCATTAATTAGCCTCCAAAATGAGCTGGGAATTTTCACACTCTATTTGCTGGTACAACTTGTATTATAAAGTCAATAATGTTTCCAAAAAGTTTATTAAAGCCCCCTCGTGGGCCTTCAGCTTTTTGAAAGGGGAGTTATGATTACCATTCCAATTTATTTCATGCTTTATGGTACCTTCCAGGTCTCTATTTCATCTTTTGCCAATTCTGGCAGTGTTTTTCTATGGATTTATCCATTTTATCTTGACTTTCATCTATTAGTCTGTGTTTGTTATGACACATTCAGAAGTCTATTTAATATTTACTAGTAGTATCCCCCTTTGCATTCTGTATCTTGCATCTTTGTTCTGTCTTCACCTCACCTCTGCCTTTGATGAAAGTTTGTCAATGTTTGTTATCCTCCAACCTTCAGGAAAAGCAGCCTTTGTTAATCTCTCATATGCTTTTAGTTTGTACTTTGTTGATTTCTACTCTTTATTTCCTATCTTATTGTTCTTTGAGTATTATTTTCTTTTTTTTAAATTATAGATCATTTTGTTCTTTATTATTAAAAGCATTCCTTCCCTACTGAATGTAGTTAATTGCTGTTATGAGATAATATCTTACATAAAATGAATAAAATAAACTAATCTGACCTTTTAAAATAAAGCTGTTATTTACAGATACAGAAAACAATGGCAAATACTTATCTGTGAAGCATACTATTAAAAAGAATATTTGTCTCTTACAGGTATGAGTTTTATGTTCTATTAATTCAGTGAAAAGATACTGTAGAAAACTTTTAGAATATACATCCTCTATATTTATAAACCATAAAAAGTACTTTTGTGTTTAAATATCATTTTTTTTGGTCAAATTAATAAAACTACACATAACAGGGTGTAGTAAAAGTAGGTTTACAATTGTTCATAAGGAAAGTAATACAAATAGTTGAATATTATTTTCTTGCTTCTTATTATTTAAGGGTTTCCTTTTCTTTGTTTTAGTTTTAACTTAGTTTGTGAGACAATAGCAGATATAATATTTGCTAAACCTTATATCATTATCATCCTGACTTTGTTTCCTTTTTTAAATTTGATTACCTCTCTTAAGAAAGTATTCAATTTGGGCCTTTTTGAGGCAAAGCCTTTGTTTCCTGGAATACCTGAGTTATTTTTATTCTGCCCTTACCTTTGAGAAACAATTTGGTTTGAAATAAAATTTTATAGTAAAATATTTTCCTTCAACACTTTAAAATGTTACTATATTATATTATGTGTCCGGTGTTGTTCCAAAGTTTATCCGCTTTCTTTCTGGAAGCTTTAGGAATTTGTCTTTTTCTTTTTGATTTAAAATTTAACCATAATGTGTCATGGTATAATTTCCTGATTTGTCTTGTTAGAGATACCTTCCTTTCTGAGATATTTCATTTTTCTTTAGTTCTGTAACATTATTTTAAGTAATCCTTGAAGGATTTACTTTGTCTCTCTACCTACCTTCCTCCCTTCACCATTTTTTCTAAGACGCCTATTATCTGGATGTTCACACATCTCCCACTTGTTGACTTCTTTTTCATGTCATTATATCTTATCCTTTTCTATTGCCTTTTAGGAAAGACCGCCAATCTGATTTTCTCAATCAAAAATTCATCCTTTAACTGTATCCATCCTGCTGTATATTTCCTCTACTGCATTTTTATTATAGCTGTTATATTTTTATACCAATAATTAAAATGATTTCTTATTCATACGCTTTATATTACTGATGTCTGAATACTGATAAGTGTATTGTGCTTATTTTAAATTATTGGGTTCATCTATTCCAATAATTCTGCTTCAGCAGATGCACACACACTTCTCCAAAAGATAAAGGGAGTCTAAAATTTTAATTGTGAAAGTGCAAGAATGTGTGATATTCATATTGATGAAATAACTAGAGCAAGTCTGTGTAGCAGGCCAGGCAGGATTTCTGGGCATTGGAGTGAGAGCCAAATATATCCTCATCCAAGGCTGTGGTTTGGTGCCCCCTAGTGATAATTACTTCCTTTGGTTTAAATTTCCAAGAGTACAATTTAGGTATTTTGGTACGCTCCAAAACAGCAGTGGCAATACTTTCTGGTTAATTGTCTCTCATTTTGTGGGCCAGATTGGAATGCTTAGTGTAGGATAAATCTGGGCGAGAAGTCTTGGAACCCATTCTCTTTCACCCTGCTTCTAGAAATGTCGTTGAGTGACATGGTTTTGCCCTTGCTTTCATTTTGATCTTTTACCCTTCCCTTACTCCAACCAGTGGAAAGAGAAACAATGCTCTATGTTTATATCTGTGTGTTCATTTAATTGTTGATGTTCTTCATAGTGGCCTAAGTATCTGGATTTCTAGATCTGTTCTTATTCCTAGGGTGTTGTTACTCTGTCTCTGAATGGGAATCAGGAGGCGCTGAAGATCAGTTTCTGGTCCTTGTTAATCTGGCATTGAACTCTGGCACCACTGACTTCTTGTTTACCACCCATTGCCTCTTCTCTACCTGATGCTTTTACCCATACCTCACAAGAACCTGTAAGCTGCCACATGTTACTCTGTTGGCATTAACAACCAGACCCCTACGGCCCAGTTTTGGTGGTGTGATGAAAGTGTATGCTTTCCTTATCTCAGAGGGGAGGCACGAGTAGCATTGGAAGGTTTTCCAAAACTGTGTTGTTTTCTTACATCCTAGGCTGCAGCACCCTGACTCCAACACGCATAGTTTTCTTTTTGTTTGTCTGCTTTTTTAAGTTCCTTACAGGTATTTCCTTCACTAAGCTACAATTTCTCCAGGATTGAATTTTGTGGGGGAAGCCAGTAGTGGAGAGAGCAAGTTTCATTTTAGCCTAGGTAAAAAAAAACTATTAATCTCAAATTGATAAATTTAAAACTAGCATTTTGCATTGCCTTCTGGTATTTAAGTCTTGATTTTATTAGCTATTGAAAAAGTTTCCTTTTAGGTACTCTCGTTATCCTTATAGGATTCTTTTGACCTGGGAATTCTTTTTGCTTTTATTTTGTTTTGCTTTGTATTTTGTTACATCTCAGTATCACATTGTGACATGGAGAAACTGAACATGCCTTAGACTTCTTAGATGCTCTTACTTTTTTTAGCAACAACGTTTTGCAAAGTCTTTTTACATATCTTAATCATATTCATTTCTAACTGACCTTGTGTGGAGGAAATTGTAAGGCTCATAGAGGTCAAGTTTGTTGGACATAATGCCACAGCCAATAAATAATGGCAGGCCAAGGATGTGAGCCAGGGACCAGCTTCAGTTCTAGACCTCTGTCTGCCACACTGAGCTACATTGGGAATAATTACTTACATCCGAATCCTCTGAAGTCTTTGAAACTATGCTCAATTCTAGTTTTCCAAGTAAAACAGGTTTCACAGTTTTTTACTGTTCAGAAACTTTTTTAAGACAAGGAATTCCACAAACACACATATTCCATATTCATAGGAATTTTTGATGGGTAGTACTATGTATTTTTTGAACCAACACACTCGCTTTTTACCTGACTCGCTTCTACATGAAACCTCTTCAATTCCTGATTCTCACAGTTTGAAAAACAGTGTTTTTGTTCTTTCTTTTCTCCAGTTCAAATGATGTGAAAATAGCTGATAGCAGCCAAGGACTTATTGTTGGGGTAGGGGGGATTGGTGGGGGGTGGGGTGGGTGGGTGAACCTGCCACTTTTAAATCACAGAAACTTGTTGTTTATATGGAAATTGTGTAATTACTTTCATTATGATCTACAGACTGCCCTGGGAATTTGTAAGCTCTCGATATAGCGTATTATGTTTAGTTTTTCTTTTGGCTACTAGGACCTCATTCGTGTCACTGGAATTTCTTTTAAATTTTCTGTGTTAGCACTTTAAGAATATATTCTGAGCAGACTCTTCTGTTGACTAGTTTTCCACCACCTAGATTATAGGATCCCAGAGAGTTTTCACAGAAAAGAAATAAAAGGTCATCTAGCCTGACTTCCTTGATTATATCTGAGCAAATGGAAAGATTACTAGTAGATGACTTGGTCAAAACCTTCTCACAGACAAGGGTCCAAGCCTTCCTGGAGCTCAGGTTTTCTGATTCCGACTCTGACTCTTTACAGTATACCACTTAATCTCTTAATGAACGGTAAACAGAAATTTTGTATTTTTTATTTGAATTTGTTCCTTTTGTGGTAACCTCACATTATTTTACTTTTCAACCACTGACTGATTCTTTGTTATCTTTCCCCCAAACCCCCTCCAAAGTATGACATGGTAGAAAGAGGAAGAAAAGAGAGCTAACATTACAGAGTTCCTCCTAAATTCCTGCTCTATTGTAGTCTGCTTGGTTTGCCATACAATATACCAAAAATACTGTTAAAAACAATTTAAGTATTTGTGTTGCTTTCTTCTTAAACAGCAGAAAGTTCTTTTCTTACATTTTTGGCAGCTAGAAAGTCCAAGATCCAAGTTCGGCAGAGTTCAGTTCTGGTGAGAGCTCTCTTGCTTGCAGACTGCCACTCTTGCTGTTTTTTAAAAAACAAGCATTCTGAAAGTTACTTGCTAATTTAAGCCAGATGCATATATAATTTTAATAAAATGAAAGCTAAAAATAAAGAACAAACAAACTTTTACTCAATGATAAATATTTTGACTTTCACATAGCTGATGCTTTGTTTTAATGTCAGGATAAGCATTGATTTTTCTTTAAAAGGGATCAACAATTAATTAATTTGCCTAATATCAACTCAGGCATAGCAGGGGATGTACTACTAAATGCAAATTAGACAATAATCTTTGCTTCCAAGGAAGTTGTAATCTAGTCAGGAGATGAGATATGTGCAAATACCCTAAATGGAAGAGAGGACACAATACCTGCCAGGGAACAGACCCTCCTGAGCCTTTCTGACTCGGCGCTTTCCCTCCGGCCTTGGGCTAATAATATAACTCATGTTTCTAGTGATCTGGGCCTGTTTATGATTGGCAGAGAGTTGGCTTTGTTCCAGATCTTACTCTGTTTTCTCGTGGCTTGCTCCATCAGCGTTTTGTGGGGTGGAGTTTACCTAGGAAGACACTTGCAGTTAGAGAAATCCGGTAGGCAGGAACAGAATGTCTTCAGGAGCTCCATTTCCCCTCCTAATTTTGCTCTTAGTTATAGCAGAACAAATGTTTCTTGTTTTGTCACCCTTTTTTTGTTTTGTTTAGTATCTCTGATGGGGCAGAGAATAAAGGTGCCAAAAGGTTGTTTGTAATATTTATATGAGATAGGAACCAGACGCCCTCAGATTTCCTTCCAGACCAGTCTTTTGGGCCAAGACTCTTCTGACTGGAAGGGTGAGAACCCAGGGTTTGGTGTTATGGCTGAGAAGACAGGCCAAGACAGGGCTGCTGGCTTCTCTGAGGGCAGGGAGCTGGCTGTCTTCAGAGAAAGCAGAGAAGTCAGTATTCACAGTTTTTGCTGAAATTTGTACGTTTGTCATGTGCCTGTTTTTTTTTTTTTGCTGGGCACAGCAGCTCTGTGTTTTAGGTGTTATTTCTTGGCCCTCTCCCGATGAAAAGTGTGGAATCTAATTTAAGTAACATCTTTAAATCTGAGTTTTCCTTAGTGATTTGTCTTAAGGTATTGTTTATAAAACCTTGAAGAATTTGCATTAGTTTGGATTTTAAGACTTTCATTATCTGATTTTCAACCAATGTAAAGCAATTAATGTGTGAAAATAAACTTCATGTGTGGAAATAAACTAACATGTCTCACCTGTTAGAGATGACATCATGGAAGGTGCAACTAGAAAGTCTTTCCATAGACAGAACCCCAGAGGACTCCTTGGGGCTGAGGCTAGATAAGAGCCCAGCACAGTTCTCTTTTCACAAACTGGGAAAACACATTGCTACTGAATTAAAACTCAGTTATTGGATTACATTGAAAAAAGCTCCAATACACCTGCACCCTAGTCTTTGTCTCTTACGAGTTTCCCCCCAAATCTGCCTAAATGTAGGGATTACTGAGCAAACATGGAAAATCATATCAGTCTCTAAGTTTATAACTTTATAAAATACTACAAAAAAGATTCAGGGAACAACCAAATAGAAAAATTAAAATCCATTTTATGGTGTAAATGTATTAAAATATATCCAAGTTAAGCCTTTAGGATACTGGAACATACTTCTTTTTATTCATAAACTAATTATCTTTTGCCACAATTATGTTCTGTCTTAATGTTCTTCAGGAGTTTGGAAAAATATATTTTAATATGCCAGAGAATGAACAACAAATGTATATCGAGATATATGTATGTATATAACTTCAAGATTGATTAAGTAATTTCTTTGATGGAGGTAATATTCAACACCCTTCCCGCTAAGTTGTACAAGTCCTTTGAACATTCAGAAGAGCCGCACTAAATCATTGCTAATATCATAGATATGTGTACAAAGGAAACTATTTAGTGTGTGGGTTGCACAGTGCTCTACTGCAACAAGTCTGTGACCTAGTAGCACACATATATGTAGCCTATTCTGATGAACTTAAACATTGAGACTGAAGGATTTTCTGAAGGGCATGATGTAGTATCTCTAGTAGCCCGACTGAGGAGAGAGCAGGGGTCAGGCCATCCTTTATTCTTTGTTCTCACCATTATAACTAGCTCACCTTTGTGGGGTAAAGTATGTTTTTGTGAAATTATGGCTTATGTCAAATTATTAAGTATTACCTCTACAAATTAACATTGTGTATCTTTCCTTGGAATAGGAATCTGTCACTCTTCAATGTTACAGAATTCATGCTTGAGGAATTAGAGGTGTTTATTATTTCCATTTTGTCTCAGTGTTTAATTCATCTCTTGGGAGTCAGTGACATCTTTAGGATGCCTTGATGATTATTTCAAACTAGAGGCCCGGTGCATGAAATTTGTGCACGGGGGGGGGGGGGGGGGGCGGAGTCCCTCAGGCCAGCCTGCACCCTCTCCAATCTGTATCTCAGGATACTTATAGTGTATGAAAAGGTGATTTCACATGTGTTAATACTTTTATGTGGATACTTGTGTATAGATTTCTTATTTTGCCTAATTACTTCTTAAATTATTTCTAGTTCTAATTATACCTAATGGTTAAAGCTAGATGTTACAGCCAAGGGGATGGGCTAAGTAGGGGTCAGCGGCTGTCAAACTCTGACATACTTTATTTACTTTTTTCTTGTAAATGGTAGAGGGAATGGAATAGAATTTTATGAGTGACATTGAAACAACTATTAAATGGTAAGAAAGTGCTTCTCAATCCAAAGGGCTTTTTGAGAGGTGGTACTTTATGCTATATATACTTTAACAAATAGGAAAACATTGGTAAGGATTTAAAGTAATACCTTTAATAGGTATGAATCATTTGAAGATAGTCTTCAAGAAATCATTCCACATGCTTAAATACAAGAATTACCATTATAGAAAACCTGCTAATGCACGGAAATGAGGAATTTTTAAAATACCTGTTTTTCTAGAATAAAATGTTCTTTCTGTAATTCACGTGACCTGTCTTTTTAAAGAGAAATTTTATATACAGGTTGGGGAAAGCTTTGCCTTTCTACATTAGCTTCAACAATGCTTTGATCATGCAGTAACAGTTTTGAATATTTGTTCTGAGCACGTTTTATTGAAGTTGTAATCTGCTTTTACTTGCCGAACTGATTTATGATTATAGTTCTTTGGGGTTTCATAGATCATTAATACAGAATCCAAGTTAGTCCTTTAGAAAATGTAAAGACTCTACTCAGGGGCCTCCTACTTTCATAGTAGCTTATGCCTTTTCTAAGACCCCGAGTGTAATGGGTTCATCTGGATGGTGGTCCAGGTTTGTTATGCATGATGAGAATTTGAGAATTTTTCTATTAGAACATAAGAGCAGTAGTAGTATCTGTTACTCAGCTTTGTGACTGAAATAGTGTTTTTCTCTCTGCTGCCAGGGAAATTCGATTTCTATGCTCTCTTAGGGGGCCTAGAATTATTTCTGTGACTTTTTACTCTCATATCAAGGCAAGACATAGTCTGATATGTGTTTCATGTATCTTTCTATATGTAGTAGAATATACTTAAATGGTTTTAAATTCTCAGGCATATGTGCACTGACAACTTTCAGATAACAAATGACTGCTGGAATCCACACCAAATATATCACTTCTAGTGGCCCGGTGCACAGATTTGTGCACATTGAAAGGAAATTAATTAGAAGAATTAATTACAGCTTGGCAGTAAATCATATTCGGGCTGACAGTGCCCCAGCAACAACATAACCCATGGCTGAAGGTGGAATCATGTGGCCCCGCAAGGAATTGGGCTCCCTCCTCTCTGGTTCTGGGGTGTGTCACCCGAGAACCGCTGCTACCAAGTCACCACAGCTTGGCAGTTCCTACATTGAGTGTTTGCCCCCTGGTGGTCAGTGCACATCATATGTACTGGCCGGTCAGACGGTCGGGCGGTCGGATGGTTACTTAGCCTTTTATATATATAGATTTTTTACTTCATCTTAGTCATTTCATTTGTTCTAGAAATTTTAGAAGCAATGTGAAAATGATGTTCTTTCAGAATTCTGCCTTGTCAGAGTTTGTTATCAACATGGTATTTTGTCTTAATAAAAAGCTTGCTGAAGGTGGTTTTGTACTCATGATGCTTTTTAATCCTGTCAAGCTCTGTTCTTCAGTCATATTAATATGTTTCCATTGTTGTTTAATTGCTCTGAGTATTCAACACCTAAGCCAGTTTTATATCTGATAAAAATATCTCAGTTATGAAATTACAAATATGGGAAGAACCTTAGGAATACACTAGTTCAAACAGATTAAACAATTTTTCAAGATGTGACCATATTGATCTCCAGAATGCTTATGACAGTGTATGCTCTCACCAGTAAAGGCAGGGAGTTCTCTTTTCTTTATATCCTAACACTTGTGCAAGTGCTTCTTTAAGACTCAGCAGTTCTCCTGTTAGGTACAGAGGCCATTTTAGATGTGTTTAGGAGATGTGCAAGAATGCTCATTGCAATATTGTTTGTGGTAAGTTAAAACCAGTTGATAAATTCATTGATAAACAAGTCACTGTATAATAAAGATTTGGGAAATGGTTAAATTAATGAAGTAGATCTACAAGTATAAGTATGTCTATATCTCAGCAACATAATGTTGAATGAAAAGATACAATCAAACTGTAGAAATATATATATACTGTTTATATAAAGAACAAAACTTGTAAAACACAAGTAGGAGTGGTGGAATATTATTTAGCTTTACAAAGGATTTATATAATGTGGGAAAATGTGTGTTATACATAACAGGGCAGAAAATTATCTATGATTATAGCTATAATAAAACAACTGTACAATACAGGGGTGGATAAAAGTATATTTACAGTTCTAATACATATAAATAATACAATAATTAATAGATAATAAAAGTAGAAACTGTGTTTTGCATATTCATAACTATAAACCTACTCTGCCGACCTCTGTATGTTTACATTGTGCTTCCTTCTGTTGATAGCCTGCTTGTCTCATAGTTTTGCTAGCTTCTTTGGGCTCAATGTCAAGTAATGTTGTGAATTTTGAAGAGTAGATATTAGACTGTATCAGAATAATAAAATCTGACTGTAGGAGGATTTTGTTAAACTGGTTTTTGATTCACCTGATAAGGGATCAGGCATTTCTTGAGAAGCTTTTATGTATCAATTTTAAACTAAAGGGATCAGACTGATTTTTCTGTTCTCACTAAATAAGAAAATAGTAAGGCTGAAAACAGTGATCTGTGACTAAACAGATGAGAAGATTTATATTCTTGCCAATAACAAAAGAACTGCAAGTGAGAACAACATTGAGATCTTTTTACCCTGCAGGTTGGCAGAAATAAGTGTGATAATTCCTGGTGGTGGTAAGGGTGTGCAGAAAGGGATGTTCTCGTTCCTGGCTGAGGCCGATCAGAGTAGTAATTCTGGAAGACAGTGTCGCCAGTGTTCCCCAAATTGAAAAGGCACGTATTCTTTGACCCAGGAGTTGCACTTCAAAGAATCATTGTAGATGTTTTCCAAAATATATGCACAAGAATATTCAATAACAAAACAAAGTAAACAACAGAACAGAAGATAATTTAAATATACATCAGTATGGGGTTGGTTAAATAGATTTATGTTTTCACATGATAAAATATTATGCAGCTATTAGGTAATTGAGATAGGCTTATGCATATTGATATGGAGGGTCTCCAAGATACTGTAAGTGAAAAAAAGAAAGCTGCAGAACAATGTATCAAGTATATACATTGTATTCAGGGTGCCCCCAGGAAATGTATACACAGCTTAACAGCTGATAGCTCAATTTTGAAAATGAAATGTGTTTGAATGAACACTGCCTTTATAATTATTCAAAGTGTGTATACATATTTTGGGACACCTTGTATATGCTTATATAAGTATAAAATTAAAAATAAGAATAACAAGTGCATATAGTATACAGAAACCTATGCATTAAACACTTTTGTGTAAGCAGTTGTAAGAAACTTAAGAACCTTTGGGAAATGAAAGGGAAGAGAAGATGGCTTTTACTTTTCATTTTATACCTTTATGTTTTCCAAACTAATACCTGTTTACCTAGTATGTTTTTAATGCCAATAGGATTTATCTCAGATTTTCCATATCCTCATCCTCTACCCTTATTCCTACTTTCATGAAAAAATAACACTGGCTACAATAAGGAAGCAAGTAAAAATCAGCAAGTGACAGATTGATTATATAAAACACAGAAACAGTGAAGCTTTGCATGAGCATTGATGGTCACTAAAAAATACCTGTCAAAATAGGTCATTATTAATAGTTATTTATTGTCTTGTTAGTCTAAAACATGATGTAAAGGTCAGGACAGTAATAGCTAAAGCCAATTGGCCATTAACTGTGGTAATCATTGACCTTAAAAAGGAGAATTGGTCTTCTAAATGATTTTCTGAAGTTGTTAATAACTGTATTTGAAGATTAGCAGTTATACTGTGATGGTGACAAGCGTGCCAAAAGACATTGGCTCCATTCATATAAAAAATTATGTTTTTAGTGTGTAATTTGCAATAGCATTCATCAAAATTATTCATTCTTTCTAAAAGGAAAAAATTGATTGGTAGCAGTCACAGTGCCAAGGTTAGCATTAATGGTGCTGAAACATCTAAATTTCCTGGCTTTTAAACCTTTTAAAAACCTTTAAAGAAATTTATATGGCTTTTTGGATATGTAACATTTAAAAAAAAATAAGGTCATTTTTTTTTTTTTTTTTTTTTTTTTTTTTTTTGTAGCACACAAAAAATGTAGAAGAGAGTTTTCAGCTTTTCCTAACAAATTTTACAACCTCTTCATTCACTGGGGTTTACTTTTGGGTAAAGGAAAGAAGAGTTAGTTTTCCTGCCCTGAGGTGGTGGCCTCCAGTGAGACTTTCTCTGCACATACATTTTATTAGTATGGGAAAATGTCTAATTGTGGGCAGGCGACCTCTAATAGCGTGTTCCAGATAATATGGGTCACATTATTGTTCTCAGTTCTGCACTGCTCCTCGGGGCATCTTGCTTGGAGGAGGACAGAGTAGATAGTATTTCTGAAGGCCGAGTGCAATGTTCCCTTTCTTTCTGTTTCCATGTAAATTGCACTCTTTTGCAAGTTTATGTCCTTACGAGGGTAGCAGAACAGCCAGCTTCACTATTTGAGTAAGTTAACTATAGAGTTCTCCTAATTTGTAATTAAATATGCATGATCCTGTCTAATAAAAAGGGAATATGCTAATTGACCATCACACCCTCACAAGATGGTGGTGCCCACAGCCAAAAAAGAGGGAATATGCTAATTGCCTGCCATGCCCTCACAAGATGGTGGTGCCCACAGTCACAATATGGCTGCGCCCAGTCCCCTTAGCCCTGTCTCATCCAGCCGGACTCCCTCAGTCCCCTCAGCCCTGCATGGGAAGGCAGTTGGGGGCAATTGGGCCAGCAGGGGAGGACAGTTGGGGATGATCATGCTGGCAGGGGAGCAGTTGGGTGTTAATCAGGTCGGCAGGGGAGTGGTTAGGGGGCTATCAGGCTGGCAGGCAGAGTGGTTAGGGGCAATCAGACAGGCAGGCAGGCGAGTGGTTAGGAGCCAGCAGTCCTGATTGTGAGGGATGCCCGACTGCCGGTTGCGGGATCGGGCCTAAGCCGACAGTTGGACGTCCCCCAAGGTGTCCCATATTGGAGAGGGTGCAGGCTGGGCTGAGGGACACCCCCCCCCCCCGTGCACAAATTTCATGCACTGGGCCTCTAGTACTGTTTATAATACCAATTAGATATGTTCCTACAAATTAACATGTTGGTATAGAATAAAGCTGTATATTTAGTTGTGTTTGGCCAGATCATAAATAGAAATCAGCCCTCATTTTTAAAACATGTTTAAAATTTTTGTTCACAGGTGTTCTATAAGTCAGATGCATTCCTGGCTTGTCTCACACCCTCCGTAGCAGGGCAAGAGACTGAAATTCTCCTTTCTTAAAGCAGTAACTGGGATACAGGGTAACTAACCATTGTAGTTCAGGGTCAAAAAGAGGTTAGATACATCTCTAGGCCAAGGGATATAGATCAATGTATGCAGCCCAGCAGGTGTGGTTCAGTGGTTGAGCATTGACCTATCAACCAGGGGGTTACTGGTTCTTTTCCTGGTCAGGGCACATGCCCGGGTTGCAGGCTTGATCCCTGTGTGGGGCATACAGGAAGCAGCCAATCAATGATTTCTCTAATCATTGAGGTTTCTATCTATCTCTCCCTCTCCCTTCCTCTCTGAAATCAATATAAACAAGTTAAAAAAAAAAGATTAGTCTATTCATTTGTTGGTTGAGAAGGGAAAGGAGTGGGAATGGGAGCATTATGATGGGTTAAAACTGGCTTTGGAAAATTTTCAGTCTGTTCCTGCTTGAATGTTTCAATGTCCAGCATAATTTGGAAAATTCAAAAGAAGAAGGAAAGTCTATTGTATTAATCCATATTTTTACTTTTCCTCTTCTTCCTTCCTATTTTTCAATATTCCAAGACTAGAGGCCCAGTGCATGAAATTTGTGCATGGGGGTGGGGGGGGGTTCTCTCAGCCCAGCCTGTACCTTCTCCAACCTGGGACCCCTCGTGATTGTGCCTAAACCGGCAGTCGGATATCCCTCTCACAATCCTGGATCACTGACTCCAAATCACTCACCTTCCTGCTTGCCTGATCGCCCCTAACTGCCCCCCCCCCCCCCCGTTGGCCTGGTCGCCCCTAACTGCCTCCCCTGCCAGCCTGGTCACCCCTTACTTCCTCCTCTGCTGGCCTGGTCACCCCCAACTGCCCCCCACTGCCAGCCTAATCGCCCCCAACTGTCCCCCCTGCCAGCCTGGTTGCCCCTAACTGCCCCCTGCCAGCCTGGTCACCTCTTACTGTCCCCCTACCAGCCTGGTCACCCTTACTGTCCCCTCTGCTGGCCTGGTCACCCCCAGATGCCCCCCACTACCAGCCTAATCGCCCCTAACTGCCCCCCCTGCCAGCCTAGTCACCTCTTACTGCCCCCCTTACCAGCCTGGTTGCCCCCAACTGCCCCCTCTGCTGGCCTGGTCGCCCCTAACTGCCCCCCCCTGCCAGCCTGGTCGCCCCCAACTCCCCCCACCCTGCTGGCCTGGTTGCCCCCAACTGCCCCCACTGCTGGCCTGGTCACCCCTCACAGCCCCTCTGCTGGCCTGGTTGCCCCACGCAGCCTGCTGTTCAGTCATTTGGCTGTCCCTCACTAACCCCCCTGCCGGCCTAGTCGCCCCATGCAGCCTGCTTTTTCAGTCATTTGGTCGTCTCTCACTAATCCCCCTGCCGGCCTGGTCATAGATAGCCATCTTGTGAAGGCATGAGGGTTAATTTGCATATTACCTCTTTATTATATAGGATGCCTTCTTTTATAATTTCCTTATGTTTTAAGAACTTTCTCTTGTTATTCTTTTAGGGTAGGTCTGCTGGCAACAATTATTATTATTTTTTAATCTAGCTTTCCTATTCCTTTTAAAGGCTATTTTTGCTGGATATAAAATTCTGGCTTAACAGTTCTTTTAGCATTTGAAAAATATAGCCCCATTTTCATCTGGTGTCTATGATTTCTCATGAGAAATTGGTTTTAATATTGAATTGTTTTTCAAATTACAACTATAGAGGTTTTGCTGCTTTCCCAATACTTTTGTCTTTAGTTTTTAGGAGTTTGATGATGTTATGTCCTGCTATGTATTTCTCTGGTTTATCCTGTTTTGGATTCATGCATCTTCTTAAATGTGTGTTTGATTTTTTTTAACCAAATTTGAGGAAAATTCTCCCATCTTTAAATGTTAATATCACATTCTTTCTTTTTTTCTAGAATACTAAAGATACGATTGTTAAATTTTTTGATTTATTGAAATAGGGGTCTAAGGCTATTGTCATTTTCCCAGTCAATTTTCTCTGTGTTTTTCATATTGGGAATTTTTTATAAGTCTGTCTTCAATTTCACTGATTTGTTTTTCTCTTATCTTCATTCTGCTATTAATACCATCTAGTGACTTTTTTTCCCTTTTGGTTATTTTACTTTTCAATTCTAAAAATTCCATTTGGTTTTCTTTATATCTTTCCTTTCTTTCTTTTTAAAATATATATATTAATTTATTTCAGAGAAGAATGGAGAGGGAGAGAGAGATAGAAACATCAATGATGAGAGAGAATCATTGATTGATTGCCTCCTGCATGCCCCCCAATGGGGACCAATCCATTAACCCAGGTGTGTGCCCCAATTGGAGATTGAACTGTGACCTACTGGTTCATAGGTTGGCAACAATTGACACTCAACCACTGAGCCACACTGGCTGGGCCTTTTATTTATTTACTGAGACTTTCTGTGTTTTTTTAAACTTTGCTTTAAGCATTTCTGTAATTGTTCATTGACGTATTTTTTATGGTGGCTTATTTAACATTTCTCTCAGAAATAAGCCAGTCAGCGAAAGACAATTATCATATGATCTCACTTAAATGTGGAACTTAATGAACAAAATAAACTGATGAACAAAATAGATCCAGAGACATGGAAGTGTACAACAGACTGATGATTCTCAGAAGGAAGAGATGAGGCAAGGGGAGAGATTAAAAATTTATAGGCATACTAGAGTCCCGGTGCATGGGTAGGGTCCCTAGGCCTGGCCAGCAATCAGGGCCAATCAGGGCCTTCCGGCTGCCAGCTGAGGCCTTCCTTCTGGCTGCTGGCTGGGGCCTCCCTTTCCAGGCTGCCAGCTGCCGGCCAGGGCCTTCCTTCATTCTGCGTTGCCCCCTGGTGGTCAGCACACATCATAGTGAGTGATAGAACTCCCGGTCTCCCAGTCAAACTCCCTTGGGGACACTTTGCATATTAGCCTTTTATATATATAGATAGATATGCATAATCCATGGCACAGACAATAGTGCAGTAAAGAGATAGGGAGGTGGTGGAGTGAGGAGTAGGGATTAAAGCGGGGGGAGGGACATCTGTAATACTTTGAACAATAAAGATAAATTAAAAAAATAGTAAAGAATTAACTAAAATAAAACTTTTATACAATATACTTTTTTATTCTGCCAAAATTAACAAAGAAAATGCCCCCTTTTAACATTTGTGTTACATAGCATGACTTCCTTTTTGAAGGTTAAGTGTGCAGACCAAACAGACGAGGTCAGGTGGATGACAGACACACCATCTTACTTCTAATTATTGTAGGAACCTTATGAAAGGAAGTGGGGCTTTATAAGGTATTTGAAATGTAAGATAGAACATTTAGTGAGCTGTGAATGTATTTGTCTGACATGATGAAAAATGTATAACCTAATTTTAGGTTTTGTTTTTTAATGATAGGTTTTGTTGTTTAAAGAACATTAAACATGAATATGTGAGAAATGTCCTATATTCATACATTAAGGTGTTTGTACTCTTTTTTTTTTAAAGCAAGTGATTATTGTCTTTCATTTATGATTAAAACACAGATTGTTAGGGCTTTATACCTTGGTAGATATTATTCATTCTGGGAAGCATTTTCTCGTGTTAAAATATTAAAGCCTAATCTGAAATATTTTCACAAACAGAAGTGACTTTTTGAAGGTTGTGCTCTTCTATGCATTTACTTTTTGCATATTATATACCAGCTTTTCAGGGAGGGATGTGTTCTTTGTTACTGAATATTACACATTTAAGTTGAATCTACTCATATATTCATGTTAAACACCTTAGTGGGAACCTTATAATCACAGATAAGAAACTGCTATTCCACTTATTACCCAAGACATTGTATATTTAGGAGCATGACAAAGCCTACTTTTGGGTGTTTATGCTATGTTGTGCTTTCCAAAGGCTTTTAATAGTAGGGATGTGTTGTCATATCCAAGTGCTGTTAGAGTGAAATGATTTCTCAAATTAGAACATTCAAAACACAGTTAATGTACTCTAACAAAATGAAGTTCTTCCTTTTATTACCCATCATTTTAAATCCGTGGCAAAATACAGGTAAACCTGTTGTGTACAGTTAAATTTTACCAATCGAAAGTCTTATTTAACCTGCCCCGACACATACTTCAGCCTGGTGAACTGTATAGAGCAGAACAGTTTACATATGTCATTTCTATTTCTAATGGCTTGGTGGTGGGTAGTTTGGACACATCATAACAGAGATTTTCATTAAATGCTGATTTTCATTATATTCTATCAAGTATAATGCTAGGAATAAAAGTTAACTTTGTACAATAATGTTCAAAATGCCAGCCCCAAGGAATTGGGGGAGGAAGTGTATACACTGAGCTAACCTTCATTGAGCACTTTGTATAGGGTATGTGCCCAGCACATGGGATTCTGTTGGAATGCTCACAAGAACCCCATTTTCATACTTTTTGGATAATAACTTCTTCACAGCTAGTAAGATGTGGAGCTGGATTACAACCTGGTAGTCTGAATACAGCAGTTTCATGAGTCATATAACCTTAATATTTTGTGTGTGATAAATAAAAGGTTTAATATTGCCAATTTGAAATTAGTACAATAATTATACTTAAAATCTTCTTATTCCATATTATGACCAACTAGCCAGTTAAGAAAAGTGTGACAGTGGGGCATAGAAGATTCAGAAGAAACATGAGGTAAAGGGAAGGAAAGAATCAGAGGAAGAAGATAAGGTTTCAGGAAAAGCAGGAAAGGGGAGAGGACAGTAAATGGCGAGGAGAGGAAGAAGTTTTCAGGCCGAGGTTGAAAAGGAAGCAGAGAATGGCCAGTTACATAAGTAAGGAAAGAACCATAGGCAGTCTGGAAGTCTAAGTAAATGATCTTTATCGGATCTAGCTTTCCTCTTGCTTTGTGAATTTCATCCTGCTTTTTGAAATCTTCACTGCTCTTCTGCTCTTCAGAGTTCTTCCACTGATCTTCTGGGACTGAAATTCTTAAATTCATTTATGATGAAACTTCATTCAAAGTTATATGATTCAGAATTCAGGTTGTGTGTGTACTACTTCTGTTTTTTCCCCTAGTTTCTTACATAATGCATGATACATCCACACAGTCAAATTTTGGTAAGTGATTTGTTTGGTGCATTTAATTTGGCTATCAATCAAAGCCTTGTGAATTTCTCTCTGTACTCATAGAAATGAATTCTCAAACTTACCATATATGTTAGTTTAAAGGTTTATTTAGAAATAAAGTTTGACAGCATGCAAGAGACTTTACTTTTAGAGAATTAAGATTTTTTCCCCCCGAGATTAACCAAAGAATTTATATGCATTTATGCATAACCCCTGGAAACAGACAGTAGTGCCGGTGCAGGGTAGATAGAGTCAATGGGGGAGGGGAAGGGACAGCTGTAATACTTTCAACAATAAGGATAAATTAAAAAAAATATTTTCCCTGTGATAAAACCAAAGAGTTATTGTATGTTTATAAAGAAAGTACTTTATAATTATGTTTACCTGTCACTTAATTGACCACAAATTTAATACTCAAAGAGATTCTTTGTATTTTAAGTATAATATTGAGAATTTTATAACGAAACGAGCACTGGGCTCACATGTAACCTCGGGCTGGTTACTTGAACGTCTCTGCTTAAATTTGTAAAATGGAGAATGCATCTGTTTATCTTAACTGGGTGAATAGACAAATGCAAATGTGTAGTAGAAAACACTTTGTAAATATAAGTGCTAAATACAACTATGTCTACATTAGTATATACTAATATATATTTGTATATTACCTTTTAGTTTGCCCCTTTCATTAATTAAAAGATGAGCAGATGCAGAATAGACTAATTCTTCTATTTCATTTAGATTACCCCAATATTGAATTTCAATAAACTGAAGTGGTATTAGTCAAAGAAACTTGGTCATCAGATGGAAGGCAAGTGGTTGAGTCATTACCTAACTTATCATAGATCTTTTTAATAGGGACAAATATCTATGCCATTAGTACTGTCTTTCCCTTTGACAATACTTTAATGCATAACTTATAAATATCTTTTTATCAACCAATCTTACTTTTCCAATCCCAGACTAGTATTAAGCAAGACAGAATGAGCAAAAATCAGGAAGGTCAAATAAGCAATCAAATGATCAAATTGTCATTGGTCACTAATGGAATTTTAGACTTTTAGGAAAATGATTAGTTATTAATTGTAATGCCCTGGTTGACAAAGGTTTTATTTTTTAAAAATCATGGTAAATTTTTAATGTGATTTTGAAATTACTTTGTTGGATTATTATCTCCATAAAAACTATGAGTGTTTATTTTTCATATTGTCTTACATGAACATTTTTGCTGAAATGATAATAGTAATATGGCTATTATTTTAAAAAGAGCCTTATCTTTTAGAGATATACTGAAATATTTACTGATAAATATGATTTTCTTTTATTCTTTATTGTTTAAAGTATTACATGAGTCTCCATTTTCCCCCATTGACCTCTCCCCAGCAGCCCCCAGCCCCCAGCATACCCTCACCCCCATACTGTCTGTGTCCATTGGTTATGCTCATATGCATGCATACAAGTCCTTTGGTTGAACTCTTACCTTCTCATCCCCTGCCTTCCCTCATAGGTTAGACAGTCTATTCAATCCTTCTATGACTCTGATTCTATTTTTGTTCATCAGTTTATGTTGTTCATTATATTCCACAAATGAGTGAGATCATGTGATATTTATCTTTCTCTGACTGGCTTATTTCGCTTAGCATAATGCTCTCCAGTTCCATCCATGCTGTTGCAAATGGTAAGAATTCCTTCTTTTTTACAGCAGCGTAGTATCCCATTGTGTAGATGTACCACAGTTTTTTAATCCACTCATCTGCTGATGGGCACTTAGGCTGTTTCCAAATCTTAGCTATTGTAATAAATTGTGCTGCTATGAAGATAGAGGTGCATATATCCTTTCTGATTGGTGTTTCTAGTTTCTTGGGATATATTTCTAGAAGTGAAATTACTGGGTCAAACGGAAGTTCCATTTTTAATTTTTTTAGGAAACGCCATACTGTTTTCCACAGTGACTGCACTAGTCTGCATTCCCACCAGCAGTGCAAGAGGGTTCCTTTTTCTCCGCATCCTCACCAGCACTTGTAATTTGTTGATTTGTTGATGATAGCCTTTCTATCAGGTGTGAGATGGTACCTCATTGTCGTTTTGATTTGCATCTCTCAGATGATTAGTGACTTTGAGCATGTTTTCATATGTCTCTTGGCCTTCTGTATGTCCTCTTTCGAAAAGTGTGTATTTAGGTCCTTTGCCCACTTTTTGATTGGGTTGTTTATCTTCCTTTTGTTAAGTTGTATGAGTTCCCTATACATTTTGGAGATTAAATTCTTATTGGAGATAGCATTGGCAAATATGTTCTCCCATGCAGTGGGCTTTCTTGTTTGTTGATGGTTTCTTTTGCTGTGCAGAAGCTTTTTACTTTGATGTAGTCCCATTTGTTTATTTTCTCTTTAGTTTCCATTGCCCTAAGTGTTGTATCGGTAAAGATATTGCTATGACAAATGTCTGCTATTTTTCTGCCTATATCTTCTTCTAAGATTTTTATGGTTCCCCATCTTATGTTTAAGTCCTTTATCCATTTTGAGTTTATTTTTGTGTATGGTGTAAGTTGGTGGTCTAGTTTCATTTTTTTACATGTATCTATCCAATTTTCCCAACACCATTTATTGAAGAGACTGTCTTGACTCCCTTGTATGCTCTTGCCTCCTTTGTCAAATATTAATTGAGCATAATGGCTTGGGTCAATTTCTGGGTTCTCTGTTCCATTCGTCTATTTATATCTGTTCTTGTGCCAGTACCAGGCAGTTTTGAGAACAGTGGCTTTGTAGTATAGTTTGATATCTGGTATTGTAATCCTTCCAACTTTGTTCTTCTTTCTCAAGATTGCTGCAGCTATTCAGAGTCTTTTTTTTTTTTTTAATTTCAGATGAATTTTTGGAGAGTTTTTTCTAGGTCTTTGAAATATGCCATTGGTATTTTAATGGGGATTGCATTGAATCTATAGATTGCTTTGGGTAGTATGGACCTTATAATGATGTTGATTCTACCAATCCAGTATATTCTTCCATTTGTTTATGTCTTCCTCTATCTCTTTTTTCAGCGTACTGTAATTTTCTGATTACTGGTCTTTTACCTCCTTAGTTAAATTTATTCCTAGGTATTTTAATGCTTTTGTTGCTATGGTAAATGTAAATGTGATGTTTTATAAGTGGATGGGGCTATTGCTGAAACAAGATTGGCAGTAGTAATAATTAGCAATAATTGTAATTAGTACTTACTGAAGCTAGATGAATGGTAAATGGGGATTTATTTTACTATTTTTTGATTTATTTTACTTATATACTTTTGTATATTTTTAAAAGTTTTCATAATAAAAAGCTAAACAAATTAAATGTAACTGTTTTGTTAAATTTCAGATTTAGTTAATGAAATAATTATACTAATTTAAAGTCAAATTAATGAATATGAATTCTTAAATAATTATTGTTTTTCTTATGATATATAGTAGGAATGTTTATTATACTGTCTACTTAAATGATAAGAGGCATGTAATTGAATGTTTGGGAAAATCTACTTTGTAATAATTGAGTATAATTTTTGAGTATATTTTTGACTTATTTCCATGTGAACTATGTAATTATGGCATATATAGAAAGTAAAAATTCATTGACTCCTGCAAATGACTATATTAATATAGGATCACACTTGTTATATTTGTTTAGTATTTGCTCTTTTCATTAGATTGTAAGTTCTATAAGGGTAGTCTGTCTGTCTTAATCATTGTATGTAGCACAGTACTTGGCACATAAAATGTGCTCAATAAATACAGGTGTCTGACCATGGTTTAAAAGAAAATTATTTATGTCTACATAATCTTCTTTTAGATTTCTTTTAAAAATTTACTAAAGATATAACATTTTTATTACTGAAATGATTCATAAAACAAATTCATACCAAGTATTTGTCTCCATATTTAACTGTTTTCTTTTATGTAACAAGTGCTCATTTGTTTTGTGTTTTTATAATACTATTTCAAATGTGAAGGCTTTTTAGTGCATTAATTGTAAGGTACATAGTATACCCTGTGAAAAATATAATACAGAAGAGCAAAGGAATGTGAAAATGAAAAAAAAAATTACATTAGCTTTTAAATAGTTGTATAAATAAATAGAGAAATTTTTTGGTGTTCCACTTTTAAAACTCCAATAATGGTGTAGCTACTAGGTAGGTAAATAAAATTCCTTCTACTTGGTATTTTTATCATCATAGTACTTCACATCTTCTTTGTCAGTTGTCTGATGAGGGTGCTTACTGAGTCTGGCCTGTGGCTAGGCCTTACTGAGGTACTCCTTGGTGTATTATGCCACTGTCTCCTGGGAGGCATGAGACCTGCTGCAGGCATAGCCTCCTGGCCAATCTTTAGCTGCCCTGTGTGTACCTGCTGGACTTTGAAGTTCAGTATTTCCTTCATCACCCTTCTTTTAGAGCCTTTAATGAATGGCTTCATCAGTTAAAGGCTTGCAGTATGTTGGAACTCAAGGGATCTGATAGTTTTTAAAGCTCATTCTCATATTACCAATAAAAAAGACTCACTCAATATGAAGTCACAACCAGTCTGCCTGGCTTTCAACCCTCCATAATCAGGTTCCTCTTCAACCTTGGTTTCAGATCTAGTCAGAAGGCCTTGGCAAACTGAACTGAACTAAACTGGGATGCAATGGTCAGTCTCAAATATTCCCAGAAATGTTACTAGTCGATGTGGGAGCCAGACCTGGTCACATCCCAACCTGTAGCCTCTGCTCTTGGAGTTAGGGACTGCCCTTATGTTCACACTGCACTAGTGTTTAACATGTGTTGTGCATGTAGTAAGTGCCCAAATATTTGTTGAATGAAAGGGAGATAAGAGACTTTTCAACCCTGAGTGAAACAGCCCTTCAGTACACACATCATATATGTGACATTTTTATTTTATTTTATTTTTAAAGACATTGCTGACTCAGTGGACTGGGGTACCCAATGCTGGGGTCACTGCTCTTCTGTTTTCCTGACCCAGTATCCCATTCATGTGGTTGACACCTGCTACATGTCAGAAGGGATACTTAGACAACTAAACTCGGTTCCAGCTGAGTTTAGAATCCATATGGCTTCTCTAGTCTGGTGAATCTCACTGAAATGAAATGCCTGGAAATGTTTTTGCTCTTTGGTTATAAAGCTCAGTTAGAACCTAGCCTAAGCAGGTTTCTTTATGCTGGCTTTATTTTGCATTCAGAAGGTGAGGGCACCGTATAGGCCCACTGACCACTCTGACTGCAAGACGTGAAAAAATTAATCAAAAGTTAGTATTCCTCCTGGAAAATCCCCTAGGAAGTAGGTTCGCTATGCCCTTGGTCCCTGTTGCTTTGCTCTTTTTTCTTGGAGATGGAAAGAAGGTCTTGAATTGGTCTGAGAATTGGAGTGAGATCAGTTAGTATCTTCACTAATTTCCTCACATTAATTTTTCAGTTCACTCCAGAATCAAAGTGCTGCTGTTGCTTTCTTTGAAAATCTTGCTCTTACCTTCATGAAGCCATTTATCTCATTCTTGGCTTCTGTGTGCCACTTGGAACCAATAAGATCAAAGTTTAAAATTTCTTGGCAGAGCTAAAGATCTTATATGCAGAGCCCATGGACACAGACAACAGTGTGGTGAAGGCCAGAGGAGGGTGGGTGGAGGCTGGGTGGGCAAAGGTGGGGAAAATGGGGGACATCTGTAATAGTGTCAACAAATAAAATAAAATAAAAGATTTGTTTTCAATATTGAACCAACAAGTCATTGACATGGATCAAGACAGTACTTCATCTGCTCTAACCTGTGTGGCTCAGTTGGTTGAGCATTGTTCCATGCACCAAGAGGTTGCCAGTTCAACTCCTGGTCAGGGAACATGCCTGGGTGTGCCTCTGTCCCCAGTAGGGGATGTGCAGGAGGCAGGCAATTGATGTTTTTCTCTCTCTTCCTCTCTCTTCCCCTGTCTCTCTAAAAAATCAATAAAAAACAAATTAAAACACACACACACACACACACACACACACACACACACACACACACAAGACAATACTTCATCCACTTGTTCATTTTTATTTTTGAAGTTCCTGTTGTTGTCAGGCCCTGTGCCAGGCCTTGGGGCTAGAGTGGTGAATGAGATAGATGGGGAGACGGTCACATGGTGAACAAGGAGAGAAAATGCTAAGATGAAATGAGATGGGAGAGACAGGGAAGACTCAGATCATGCAGGGCCTTGTAGATTATAGGAGTTTGGATTTCACTCTTAAGATAATTGGTACCATGGGAGGATTTTTAAGAGCAAACTGACATGATCTGATTTACACTCTTTGAAAGATTACTGTGGCTTGATGGATGGAGAATAGATTTGTGAGGTCAAGAGTATCAGAAAGAGGGCCAGTGTGCAGGCTATTGAAGATGTCCATGAAAAGGAGACATATCTTGGCTGAGAGTCAGGAAGGCCCATTTTTAATTTATCAGTGGCACCCTTAGTTTTTAATATGCTGAAGCATACTTTTAAGGGCAGAATTAATCTTTTATCAGATGTACTATGGATGCTGTTGGTTTTGTTATTTTAGGAAAATGCTCTTGTGTTGTTTTAGAATTAATGCTATCCACATACCTTTATTTTTCAATATATATCCAGAATATATGAGTCACCAATATTAAAGCTAATGCAAAAGACATGTAAGTTGTTACTCTTTGAAAAACTAACAGAAGTGTTCAACTTGATTTTAGCTTGACTATGAGGAAAGTGAATCTGAAGTTAAGTGTATGATAGTGAATATTTGGATCTTTTATAAGCTACAACTTTGTGGAACAGTGAAGAATATGTTAGCACAATTATAAGATCATTTTATACATGGAAATTTTTTGGAGGTGGGGGGAGACAAAAAGGAATTTCATCCTGCCCTTTGTTTAAATATATCAGGGCCTGGTACAAATGCCAAAAGCTGTCAGTGTGACTTCTTTACAGCACTGAGGCCTCAAGTTTCACATGGCTAAGAGTCATTCAGGGGCTTGTTAAAAATACAGATTCTTGGGCTTCACCCCTTTGGCTCTGAGTTTTTAATAAATTTCTTGGGATTCTAATAGGTATTGCATTAGTCAGTGTTCTCCAGAGAAATAGAATCAGTATGAGATGTGTGTGTGTGTGTGTGTGTGTGTGTGTGTGTGTGTGTGTGTAAAGAAATTAATGTAAGGAATTGGCTTGTGATTATGGAGCCTGAGAAGGCCCCAAATCTGCAGTTGGTAATCTGAGACACATGAAAGTTGATAGTATACTAGAGGCCCAGTGCACGAAATTTGTGCCTGCGCCCTCTCACAGTCCGGGAGAGTTGGGGGATGCCATGGAGGCAGGAGAGGCTCCCGCTACCGCTACTGTGTTCACCAGCCTGTGAGCCTGGCTTCTGGCTGATTGGTGCTCCCCCTGTGGAGCCTGGTGGTCAGTGCACTGGTGGTCAGTGCGTGTTTCAGCGACTGGTTGTTCTACCGTTCGGTCAATTTGCATATTACCCTTGTATTATATAGGATAGTATACTTCTAGTCTGAGTCCAAAGGCTTAAGAAATGGGAGAGCTGATGGTGTGAGTTCCAGTACAAGTTTGAGTCTGAGGGTAGGAGATCTATATCCCAGGTCTGAGAGAGCCAGAGAGAGAGAACCAATTCCTTCTTATTCAGCCTTTTGTTCCATTAAGTGGGTTGGATGAGAGACCCCCACCCACATTGGGAAGGGCATTCTTGCTTTACTCTGTCTTTTCAAATGTTAATCTCATCCAGAAACACTCTCACAGACACATCCAGAATAATGTTTAACCAAATATCTGGGTACCTCCTGGCATTGTCAAGTTGACGTATAAAATTAACCATTATACCATCCAAATCGGAAGAATTTGAAGCAGTTTGGAGCAAAACTAGATTTCTTGGAAGAAACACTGGAAGGGAGAAAGACACCTTATAAAGAGATCATTGTTGCACTTTAGGAACCAATTGTAAAGTTTTAATTATAAAAAAATGCCCAGACTAGGCAAATCCATAGACAGAAAGTTGCCAGGCAGCCGGGGGGCAGCAGGTGGAATAGGGGAGTGATAGCCAGTAGAGGCATGGGGTTTCCTTTTTCAGTGATGAACGTGTTTTGAAATTGTATATTGGTGATGGTTGCACAACCTTGTGAATATACTAAAAACCACTCAACGGTAACCTTTGAAAAGGTGAATTTTATAGTATGTGAATTATATGTCAATAAAAATATGTTTTGAGAGAGAGATGAAGAAGTGGAGGTAGATGGTGTCAACATCTTTGAGATGTTTTCTATGAAGTGGAAAAACGGGATGATAGAAGAGGTGTGGGGTGGAGGGAGGATTTCAAAAGCCCATAAGAAATACTTCTGCATGTGTGCAAACTGATTCAAACGATCTAATGGCGAGGGAAATATGAATGGTGCGAGCTGGGCAGAGGGAATCGAATGCATTGGAATCCCCCTGAATAACTTGCTTCACGTCTCTTCCCCAGGTGACAGATCAGTCCGTGAAAGCCTTTGCCGAGCACTGTCCGGAGCTTCAGTATGTTGGCTTCATGGGCTGTTCGGTAACTTCTAAAGGAGTCATTCACCTAACTAAGGTAGGTGCCCTGCTACTTCCCCTTAGGGTTTCCAATTGTCATTGATAAAGGTACTGGATGAGAAATAGATCATTATAGAAGCATGCCAATGTTTGATAAAGTTAAAACCAGTATAAGGCAACAATGACAAACCCATCCTTTGTAAAATGGGTCACTTATTTTTTTAAATAAGCAGCTTACTTTTTTGCTTTTTTATTGCTAATAAGTGAAATACATTGAGTGGCCAGATTATTATGATCTCTGAACACATAATAATCTGGCCACTCAGTGTATATCCTATATGATAAGAGGCTAATATGCAAATTGTCCCCTTAACCAGGATTTCGACCAGCAGGCAGGCCAGCCAAGTGCCCATGTCCCCTCCCACTGGCTAGGCTGGCCAGACCCCACCCATGCACAAATTCATGCACCGGGCCTCTAATATATATACACATACACTGAGTGGCCAGATTATTATGCGTTCAGAGATCATAATAATCTGGCCACTCAGTGTATATATGCATGAAATAAACTGATATATGTGACAAGAATTATTTAAATGCTAACAATAATGTATTGCATTTAGAAGGTGTTTTGATTGAAGTTTTAAGTGTTCATGTCATTAGGTCCTCTAAACATTTGGCTTTTAAGAAGAGAATGTGGTCACTGCGTATTTTTAAGCTGAGTATGTAAGGTGAATGTATATAGAAAAGTAACCTTATAGCTTTCACATACACCAAATATATGAAATCTCGTATTTTAGCCGTGATGGAAATGCTAGTTCCTTTGTAATCTTGCACTTACGTGCCATCTCTTCTGCTTCCCAGAGCTCTAAAATAATTAGCAGTTAATTCTTACATGTAATGAGAAAAACTGGTTACTATAAAATTTACCTGTGTATTGTCTGAAATTGTCACTGCATAGGTTTTAACTGTTTTATATAGTACTTAGGAGAATGAATGAGTCTTGCCTTTTCCACTTAAAAGCTGAGATTCAATTCACTACTGTTAGAAAACAGGTGTGTTAGCAGCACAAGGCTGATATAAAGCAGGTAAGATCCCATGTTTGTTTGGGCTTGGTCTCTTCAGGTCTCTTTAAGCTTACACTTTAGCAGTAAATAATGTTTTCTTTTTTCCTTTCTAGGAAAAGAGCGACTTTTTAAAAGTTACCTAGGACTGTAGCAATAAAGCACAGTGGATAGGAGCCTGGGCTCTGTTGTCAGCTTGGGCTTGAAGCTCAGGTCTGCCACTTATAAGCTAAGCAAAAAAAAAATTTTTTTTTCAGGGTGTTAATTGAAGTAATATATGCAAGGTGCTTGCTTCTGTATCGAGATTGCAATAAGTGCGAAGTAAATGTTAGTTACTAATACGTATTAGCATATGTGCTATGATACCTAAATTGCTGGAAAATCAAAGTAAACTTTGAGAAAAAAATCAAATTACTGTTCTAGTCTAGTATATCTAAAACAGAGGCTGTGATAGTCCTGTGTCTGAAGTGACTGAGCAGCTTTAAATGTATTTTGAGGATCAGAACCTGAAGCCAATGGAGAGAGAGGGTAGGCACCTTATTCTCAATTATTGCTGTATGAGATCATCTTAGTATAACCATGTGTAACCGTAATTTTTTATTCATTTCCTGTAAACATGCATGGACATCTTGGTAGATGAGTGTTTTTCTAATCACATCTTTGCTGTTTATAGCGTAGAGTAGAAATGCCTTCAGATGAGCAGATCGTGCACAAGTGTTACAGTGACCATATGTGGGAATTTACCATCACTAGAAATTGTACTCATTAAAGGCAAAACAAGACTTATTGGATCATTAGGTGCTTCTCTGAGCATTTTGAGATTAGCCAAAAATTATGGTACACTGGTACATAAAAGATCAGAATTATTCTCTGACAAAATAGCAGCTACAGCAAATGTCTGCACTGGAATGGTTGGACACATGGGGATCCATATTTGGGAAGAAGTGATGAGAACTTTTATGGTCTTTATTTAACAGTTGAGGATGTTAGTGAGTTGTTGTATGTGGTAGAATAATCTCTTTCATCACAGGTATGTGTTTTTTTTTTTATTGCAAAGTACCTATTTATAAACATAAAATATCTCCATCTTGCTCTCTTGCTCTTCTTCTACTTTTTAAAAACAAGTTTAGCCAAATGCAAATAAGTAGTTAACCTCTAGTGCCTAAATATTATTTGCCACTATAGGGACAAGTAGAAACATGTCAAAAAGACCCAAAAGCCAACATGTAGTAGCTCTCACTAGCCTAAGTTGAGATACTTTGAGCCTCAAAAAGGAAAATGATTGCAATAGATTAAAACAAACAAAATGTATAAAAGTCATGAGTCCATAGTGATATATAAAGAACAAAACAAAAATGGATTTCTTCTTTCAGCTAAGATGGAGTAATAAGGACCAGATTTACTCTCTTCCCTGAAACAACCCCCCGCACCCCCCACCCCCCCAAAAAAAAAAAAAAAAAAAAAGAACGACAACACACTACTGGGGCTGACCAGCAGCGCCTGAACGACGGATGAACAGATTACTCAGACACAGTTTGACTGTGCAAGAGAGGGCTAAGGAGCCCCTGGCTCTAGTGGCCAGAGCCGCCTCTATTGCTTGCCTCTTTAGGCCTTTATTGGAATTTTTATCTTTAGATACAATCAACAGGGTGAGTAATCTTGGGAAGACACCTATTTACATTGTCCTCTAGGCAAAGGCACCCAGGGATTAAGCATAAGGATTCCAGTAAACACCCGGGGGTCTGCACATGCACAGGCTTGTTTGGAAAGGTCAAGGAATAATTAGGGGCGCTGCCTTAGACACTCCCCTAAGTCGGAATTCCGATAAACAAACAGGGCAGGCGGCCTTCCACACACTTCCCTTTTACCAGAATGTCCTTTTTACAACTTTCCAACTCGGCCTCTTGTGCTCCCCAACATACCAGACAAAATATATGAAACAATGGTCTTCAAGACACTGGATATCCAGGACCATGATCCCTGAGATATGAGACACAAACAAGAGGAGCCCTGTGATTGCCTCTGTCTAATGCATTGAAAGAGGTTCCAACTCACAGCACTGGAGGCACGACCAGGCGAAACTCAGTTCACTGTCAGAGTTGAGACAGAAAAGAAAGCCCAGGGAGACCGAGGCAGCCAGAATTGAGAGGCCAGAGTGCCAGGGTGGCAAGAACCACATAGAGGACCTCAGAGATCTGTGGGTCCCGTGTGCATCCAACCCTGCATAACCCATGAGTAAAGAAGAAATCAAAAGAGAAATTAGAAAGTATTTTGAAATGAAGGATAATGAAAACACAACGCATTAGATTTAGTGCGATGCTGCTAACGTGCTCTTTTGGAAAAATAACAGTAGTACTCCCCTCACCCATCTGTGGATTCAGTTACCTGCAGCCAACCATATTCTGAAAATATTGGATGAAAAATTCCAGAGATAAACAACTCATATGTTTTCAATTTAAATGTGTTGTTCTGAGTAGTGTGATAAAGTCTCATGCCATTCTGATCCGTCCCTCCTGGGATGTATATACAATACAAGAGGATATTGTGAGAGACAAAGAGACTACATCCATACAACTTTTATTACAGTGTATTACAGTAATTATTCGATTATGTTGTTAATCTCTTGTCTAACTTAAAAATTAAACTTTATCATAGGCATTTATATATAGGGGAAAAAACCCCACCCATTTATGGAGTTTGGTACTATCTGCAGTTTCAGGCATTCTCTGGGGTCTTGAAATGTATCCTGTGCAGAGAAGGGGGGGTGGGGGACTACTGTAATAGCACTGAATGCCTACATAAGGAAAAAATGAAAGGTCTCAAATCAGTGACATACCTTTTGACAATTGAGACAAAAAAAAAAGAACTAATTAAATTCAAAGTAAACAGAGGAAAGGAAATAATAAAATTCAAAGTGGAAATACATTATAAGGAAAATAAAAATTACAGAGAAAGGTAAAAAACCCAAAAGCTGGTTTTTTTATAAAATAGATTAAGTTGATAAATTTCTATTCAGACTGATTAAGGAAGAGAGAGATATAGAGAACACAAATTGCCAGTGTCACGACTCAGAGGAGTGATATAATTTGCTACAGATACTCAAAGTATAACGGGAATATTTTGGACATCTTTATGCCTATAAATTCAACAAATTCTTTGAAATGGAAAATTTATTTGAGAGATACAAACTACCAAAGCTTACTCAAGAGAAAATAGATTATCTAATATCCCTATATCTCTGAAAGAAATTGCATTTGTAGTTAAAAACCTTCTCTCCAGTAATACTCAAGGCTCAGATTGCTCACTGGTGAATTCTACCAAATATTTGTTAATATATTAAAAACGTTATCAGTAAGAGATGTATACTTGAGGATTTACTAGTGAATTTATACAATGTTAGGGATTTGGTTTAAAATATTAAAAAGTGGGTAAAAAGAAGGAAAAGAGAAAATGGACAGGCCAGTAAAAGAGACAAAAAAGGACAAAATTTTCCAGATAATTGAGCTGGGCTATAGAGCATGGGAATTCATGATACTATTCTCATTACATTTTTTATATTTAAAAATTTTTCATAATAAGAAAAAATCCTGCAAGGTGTCAGAAAGTTTAAAATGTTATTAATGTAACATTATAAAATCATACTATTCAATATCATAATTTTAAAAATTTATATTTATTGTTGAAAGTATTACAGATATCCCCCTTCCTCCCCCATTGGCCCCCTCCACCCTGGAACCACTCCCCCCCCCCCCCCCAAGCTTTACTACCCTACTGTCTGTGTCCATGGGTTATGCATATATGTCTATAAGTTCTTTGGGTAATCTGTTCCCATCCCTTCTTCCCCCATTCCCTCTGTGATTCATCAGTCTGTTCTATGCTTCTATGTCTCTGGATCAATTTTGTTCACCACTCTATTTTGTTCATTAGATCCCACATTTAAGTGAGATCATGTGATACTTGTCTTTCTCTGACTGGCTTATTTTGCTTAGCATAATTCGCTTCAGATCCCTCTATGCTATCTCAAATGGTAAGAGATCCTTCTTTTTTACAGCTGCATAGTATTCCACGGTATAAATGTACCACAGCTTTTTTATCCACTCATCTACTAATGGGCACTTGGGCTATTTCCAGATCTTAGCTATTTTAAAGAGTGCTAATATGAACGTAAGAGTGCATATATTCTTTCTGATTGGTGTTTCAGGCTTCTTAGGATATATTCTTAGAAGTGGGATCACTGGGTCAGATAGCAGTTTCATTTTTAATTTTTGAGAAAACTCCACACTGTTTTTTATAGTGGCTGCACCAGTCCGCATTCCCATCAGCAATATACTGGGATTCCCTTTTCTCCACATAATAGCATTAGAGATGCTCAGCATAATATTTAAGAATATATTAACCTAATATTAATTTAAAAATCAGTTGAACAAATAGGCTTATGGAGTCTGCAATGTCAAATGGCTAATTATTTTTACATGTAGTTGGAGTGCAAACCTCAGAAATGCTGTGTGTTTCTGAATTTAACGCCACATATCCCTTATGAATTGATTTATATCAGATCAGTTCAAATGCTTACAATTAGTCAGGAAGATCTTATTTTAAACTAGAAGCCCGATGCATGAAAATTGTGCAAGAGTAGGCATTCCTTCCCCTGACTGCCGGCACTGGCTTCCCTGCTTTCCTCGCAGCCCCGGCTTTGTCCAAAAGGATGTCTGGTCTAATTAGCATATTACGCTTTTATTATTATAGATGACTATTAAGGAAGATGGCAAAGAAGTTTTGACAAAAAAGTTTATTTTTAGTATATACTATGTAAAATTTTTATATTTTTCATAATTTAGGAATAGGTATATTTTTTAGATTGTTAATATATTTTAAAGTTTTGACTGTTTATTAAGTAATAATATTAATTGTGTACTACATTAAATCTTGTTGCTTCAGTTATTCAGTTTGTATAAAGGAATGGACTTCTTGGGATATGGCAGGTATGGGCTTGATTGAAGATTTTTATGTTTGCTAGTTTTTATTTTTAAACAGTTTTTTGGGGGAAGGTGACAGCTAAATAACATGCCCACGCTTCTGATATTTTTTCAGACCATAATCACATTTAAAGAACTTTTTAAAAAACCTCATATTTTAAAAGTACTTATGCTTTTGAAAATATGAAATGTTTTCTGAAGGAAAAGAAAAATTACTATTTTTTAGTCAATTTAGCATAAGTAACTGAAAGTATGTTCATTCATGCAGCTAACTCAATTTTCATCTTAATTTTCTTACTTATTCAGAGACTAGAAATAAAATATGGACTTTTTTGCTTTTTAAATTTCCAAACAATTGATCAGTTTAGACTGTCTTGTTCTAAAGGAAGAACATACTACTTATTTTGCTACTTTAGGGGTGATATTGCTGTTTAGTCAGAGATTATAATTTATTTGTTTCGAATAATTATAGTACTTGAGTGACATTTTGTATGTGAAAAATATATATTCTTAAATTCATTAAGCTCTGAAATACTAGTATTCTGTAGTGAGTATGACCCTGTGAATACTATGAAGGGGTCTGTGTTGTATGATCGTGTTTTTGGTTCTTTTTGGTTCTTCTTTAGGAGTTTAGTTAAGCCAAAAACCAAGTGTTGAGAATATCTGTGCCTGGTCTGGTCCATTAATTTTTTTCTTAAAAGTTTGGAACAGCAAACCATTTATTGCTGTCATCAGAGCTAATGTGTAACCACTGATTGTAGGATCTTGAGCAAATCACCTAATCTCTTTGCCTCGGTTTCCTTACCTTTAAAGTGAAGATAATAATAGCACCTGCCTTTCTTTAGGGTTGTAGAGGCAGAGTGCTTCACACATCGCTAAAGAAGCAGATGAAAAATAAAATTAATTAATTACTGAGAAAAATATTAATTGCAGTGTATGAAAGTTCTTATGTCTTTAGTCCTAATCCACTTAATATTCTTTCATTAAAATAAAAATGAAAAATTATTTTCATGAAAATAAATCTTCCTTAAAAACTTCATGAACCTTGTTTCTACCTAAAGGTCAATGCTGGATGTTAAAATTAGTAACTGTTTGTCTGCTCTTTCTTTTTTTTTCTTCTTCCATGCTGACCTTTTAAAGATTATTTAATGATTTATTTAAGTTAACATACTGAACAACTAACGTCGTATTTTTTGATAAAAGTATTTAAAAAATTCCTACATAGCAATACACAGAATCAGGGGAATACACTGTTGTTCCTTAATATTATTACACAAATTAGTGACTTTGTTTTTTATTTTTCTAAATCAATACAGGCAATGTCTTCATAAGTTGTATCAATTTACAACATTTATTTTTTCATTTTAAGTCAGTGATACCTGTTCATTGAGGTATTTTTCTTATATTTTATAATTCTGTTACTCATACTGTAGTCATAATGTATATGTGTTTGTGCTACATTTTCATTTCAGCAGCTGCTATAGCAGAGTGTGTTAATGTGACACTAGTAGAATAAATGAATTCATCTTTCAAAATCACTCAGTTTGTGGAAGTTCTCAAGTAAAATGAACAAATGAGTTTCTTTGTCACATCTTTTTTTTTATAAAATGGTTGCTTTAGGCTTCATTTAAATATATAAATATGAAACGAGGAAAGTTGGCCATCTTTTTTGAAAGGGCCTATCTTGGATCTTGGCTTTATATTTTAAATATTATTTACTCTGCTTATATTATCCTCAGTTCACTCTTTGATTTTTATTACACACTTGTTTCTAAATTGTGGGTTTTGTTTCAAATATTCTTGTAAAAATGGATTTCCACTATATTTATCTGGTCTCTTAACACATGAGGTCAGTCTTTATCCAAGAAAGACGTTAGGAGTTGTTGCTTTCATGTTCTTTTAGATTTTCAATTCATTCACACTGTTTTTTTGACAGAAGTTTTATTTAAGGATCAGTGTGATTCTACCTTACTCAGTCTCGTGGTTTATGTGTGAAATGTGATACTGGACACAGATGGGATCTCATCTCTAAATCAATAGAACAGACTATAAGAATTAGGGAAACCAGGTTTGAGGCTCAATGAGAAGAGTCATAATGTAACTTAATGAAGAAATTTACTACTGAGGAAAAAAAAGTAAGCTGATCTCATTTATTCATTTAAAATAAACAGTTGCTGAGAATTACAGTTAATAGAATCTAATTAATTTAAAGCATATTCAGTTGATAACAAAACATTGACACTTATATTGACTTATTAGTTTTAAATATTTATAACAGTGTTTTATTTTTAATTAATTCAACTATCTTATTTAAGCGCTATTTTCACTTGACCTGGGCAGATGAGCCACAGGAAGTGCCTGCATGTGTACATATTATATATCGATTCTCACACACATTTAAACATAGTACATGTCATCAATAGAGAATCCAAATAATCTGATTTTTCTTTACAATTTTGTTTAACATTGCATGATGTTTATAATGATGATGTACAGGGGCTCCTGGATACTGAAAGGAAGATTATGTGTCTTTATTGTAGTCGTGTTCTTTGAAAATAGAGAATTCTTTTCCATAGTAACTCTGTATTAGTCAGAGGTTAAGTTCTTTATGCTACAGTAGGAGTGTGTGTTCTGAAATTTTAACTTGGAACCTCAATATGTAACCAGAATTTAAGCCTACATGTTGTTACTCATTTTCCATATTACTTTTTGGAAATAAAGTTTGGTTCTGATCTCCCTCTTCTGCAGACACACTGGCCCAATAATAGAATCCAACAGAGTCCGTTGACTAAAGGCAATTGAGTTCCTCACATGTTTGCTCTCCAGCCCAGAGGTATCACAGGCGTTTACACAAAAGTTGTTTATCACAGTGTATTTACAAAAACTTCAGAAACATAGCTGCTTCCCCCACTGTAGGCTTCCTTTCAATTGATTTTATCCCAGTGGGCTGATTGGCCAACACATTTTGTTTTCCCCAAGAAAAAGCTCCCCTCTGGAGCTTTCTCTGTTATATTCACTAGAGAAAATGCTTGGTTATTATGTTTGATCAGAGGTACCTTTTCAGCTGGCTATCCATCTTGGATCTTTAAAAATGAAACAATATGCGTGTGCCGGAGAAAGCAGCTCAGGTTTTCACTTTTACAGCTTTCATCTGGCTCAGAGAAGAAAACAAGTTGGTTAGCACCCTGGGTCTCTCAGGCAAGGTGCACGAGGACTCTGGCAATTATCCCTGTTCCGGGTTGTTGCAAAGAACGCCTATTAGACTGACTACTTCTTCTCCTTGTTGGAAACTGGCTCCTCTCCCCGCTTCTTTCCTTTTGCTTTGTGCTGGTCCTAGGTCTGTTTGCCTTCAGATCCTCCCTCTCCTCTAAGCATGCTCTTCTATATCATAGGGGGCTTCACTCTGCAGGCGGTATTTAGTGGGAAGCAGGAACCCAAAGAGAGGGAAAGCTCTCCCTCCCTTCCTCCAAGGAAGTATTGTTAGTAACAACTTTAGCCTCCCCTTGGTCCCCGCCCAGGACAGGTCCCCTGCAGCTTCGATTGTATGTGTGACCATGGCCTATGGGTCACAGTAACATGGACTCTTCCTTTTGTCCCTCCAGCCTTGGGGCGCCTGTGGCTTCCTGCCATTGCTAAGTCTCTGGCTCACACTAGCCTCTCCAGTTCATCTCCTCAACTTCTCCTTCATCAGAATAACCAGTTTTCTTAATGAAATTCTCTTCCTGTAACTTGATAAATACTTGTAGTGGCTTCTGTTTTCCTGCTTAGATCCAACACATCGTCCCTCTCTGTATCATTTTGTGTTTCTTACATTTGAGAAAATAGAATTGGTGTTTATTTCCTTTCAGAGAATCTTGTGACAATGGAGATCAAAGCACAAATCATAGAATTGCACATAATATAAGATTTAAATTAGACTTGACCCTTCTTTCGACTATCACTAGTCATACATCTTTCCTGGATGTAGACAAACTATAACCAGAGAGATAGGGGCAGCTAGCTACATGACAATTAAGACTAATGGAAGTACAAGGCCATGTGAGTGCCAAGAATAGGATAGTGGGCTAGCTGCCTAATTATAGAAAGGTAGTTTTTATACATGCTTCTAGCAAGAATAAAATTTAGATGTTTTCCTGAGCTATAATGTATAATGCCAGTGCACGGAGGCAAATATAAAGAAAAATATTTGACTAAATAAGAAATTATTTGTCGTGAACTAGTAATTTGAGTTACTGGTTATAAGTTACTAGTTAATTTAAATTATACCTTAATGGTTTTAAATGACAAAAAGTAACATACTATCATGTCAGTATTTTGTATTAAGAAGTAGTGCGTTAATATATAAATCAAAGTTATAACATTTTTCCAGTTCATTTTGAAAATATTTGTATTATCTACTTTAATGATGTAATTTCATGTTTTACCTTTTTTATATCCAGTAAAACTTTATAAAGATATTTTCTGTTTTACCACTTCTCATTGGTAACTGATATACTACTTATAATATAGTCATCAAGTTAGACTTTTAGATCATTCACTTCCAGCTCATAACATTGGGTGTTATTAGGGAGTCAGGAACTAAAATTTACCAATTCCAGTTAGAAGGGGTCAATTGGGGGAGGGGGGGACATATGTAATACTTTCAACAATAAATATTTTTAAAAATTACCAGTTCCAGCCGAGGCTGGTTTGGCTCAGTGGATAGAGCGTCGGCCTGTGGACTGAAAGGTCCCAGGTTCGATTCCGGTCAAGGGCATGTACCTTGGTTGCGGGCACATCCCCAGTGGGGGGTGTGCAGGAGGCAGCTGATCGATGTTTCTCTCTCATCGATGTTTCTAGCTCTCTATCCCTCTCTCTTCCTCACTGTAATAAATCAATAAAATATATTAAAAATAAAAATAAAAATTACCAGTTCCAAATTTAAATATATTGTAAACCAAATGCTGTTGCTTCTTGGAATTGTTATTGTAGAACAAAAGTAAAACTCAATGTAACAAATGGGATCTGATTCAGTGTTTGGAGAGTTCCTCATGTGGATTTTGGGCACAAATCCTTACGTTCACTTTAAAAAGTTTGAGTCTTCTTAGGCTTTTTTCATCTGTAAAGCGTTAATTCTTTCATTATCATAGGCAGCACCTGGATAGTGCCATGAATAATTAAATCAAATACAATGCCAGAAATGAACATTGTGGAAGAAATAGTATTTTCTCCAGACCTGCATCTAAATTTTTTTTTAGGAATGATCTGATCGATTTGTTTTTGGATCATTAATATCAGACTTGTCTTCTAACTAGAAAAGGGGTATTTGGGGCTTTATATGGGGACTTCGGGCGGGGGGATAATACAGGAAAGAATTACACATAGGCTTTAGAATGTTTCTTCTCTGACAAATGGTTTAGAGATTGAGAGGAGAGAAAGTTGCTAATGGGTGGGGTTAGCTGTGCTCTTCCTGGGTGACGGAGGGTGCTCCAGATCTATGGGGTACCCCTCACCTCAGAGAGAAGCTGCAGGTGCCTGTTGACAGGGCCTCGTGCTGCTCCTCTTTGTGTTGGGAAACCTTTTTTGGGAGTATGGAAAGCCCAATTGGCTCAGCTTGGTGGTTATCATCTGGGTGCCAGGGCTTTTTCTGAAACAACGTGGTCACAGAAGAGGAACACTCATTTCTGAAATTCAGGCTTAGGCACTTTTTCCTTGGAGCTTTGGTTTTAGGCCAAGACCCAGAAATGAGAGTGTAAGGCTAAGAGATTTTCTATGTGGAGGTGAGTTCTAGTTGCATATTCTAAACCAGGAAGAAAGAAAAAAAAAAAAGACATTTTAATTTAGAGAGTAGGTACAACATTTCCATAATATTTTTGGAATGACAGAAAATAAAAACATATGCCAGAATATTTTCTCAATTAAAAATCATCATTGTTATGCCTCTGTTTTTCAGCTTTACACATTTAGAAATAAAGAATGGAATACTTTTTTTGCTTTAATAGTGTAAGATCAAGAGGTCAGTGTGCAGGTTACTTGCCTTGGATATGATAAGTTTTCATGTTGGGGCTAATGGCATTTCAGTTATTTTACTATTATTAAAAACTAGAAGCCCGATGCATGAAGATTCGTGCCAGAATGGGCCTTCCTTTCCCTGGCTGCTGGCACCGCCTTTGCTCTGGCCGGAGCCACCTTTCTGCCTTCCCATGCTGCTCAGAGGCCCGGAGCGGCCATGTATGCAAATCAACCCACCATCTTTGTTGGGTTAATTTGCATACTCACTCCTGATTGGCTGATGGGCATCACAAAGGTATGGTTAATTAGCATGTTACTCTTTTATTAGGAAGATAAAATTGCAGCCTTACCTGGTTTGGCTCAGTGGATAGAGCATCATCCTGAGGACTGAAGGGTCCCAGGTTCAATTTCAGTCAAAGGCACATGCCCGGGTTGCAGGCTTGATTCCCAGTAGGGGCGTGCAGGAGGCAGCTGATCAATGATTCTCATCATTGATGTTTCTATCTCTCCCTCTTCCTCTCTCTCTCTCCCTCTCTGAAATAAATAAAAATATATTTAAAAAAATAATAAAGTTGCAAAACTTTTATTTGGGATATAGTTCTAAAACTTTCAGCACATCATAGTGTGATATGTGGATGCAAGTGACTAAAATGGATTCAAAATTCCGTGAACTATCTTTTTTTCAAATAGATCTCTGAACTTGGTGTGAGGAAATTGACAGAGAAGTACACAACCAGTCCAGTTAGATGAAGTGTTCTCTTTTTCCTTGCACTCACTTTTGACTTAATTTACCCTTAATTGATTTGAACTCTGGTTTATTTTTCTTATTTAAATTAAACAGTGTGAACATTTTATTTTTTAATTGAAGAGTAGTTCTGTTTGTCAGCTTTTGCTCTATAAAAAGTGGCAGGGCTTCTCAATGCTGCTAATTCTTAGTGTTCTTTGTAGCTTGTTATGAGCTCTAGAAATCTTATGTGGAGAAAAGAAAGGAATTTGGGGGAAAGAAAAGTATTAGAAAAAAAGTCAATTAGAGGCTTCGCTGCCTGCCAGAGTGGAAAAGGAGGAGCAGAGCACCCTTTCTGAATTGGTACGAGGAGCAGAAATCCAATTAACAAATTCACATTTCTGCAGCAGAAGACTGATTAAAATTTTGGTGAACTACTCAAAATTCCTGCCACACATATCAAAACTCTGACAACTTACGGAGGTTTTTTATTTTTATTTTTTCATTTTTAATGGTCTTCATTTTAAAAACAGATATGTAAATAGAGAACTGATTATGCTTCTTGTTCTAAAATGGCCTTTAATTATGCGGAATGAGAATGTTGTTTTATATTATTTAATGCTGGGGGCGGGGTAGAGAGGGAGGAGGGTGGGAGGGTGGAGGAGAGGGAAAAGACAAAGAGGAGACCCCTAAGTAGTTGTAGCAGGAAGGGAACTTTGCTCCCATGGTCCCTTGACGGTTGTTGCCAATCGATGATTCCTGCCTGATGGGCATAGTTATGTGAGGACGGCCTAGTTAGTAATTTGTGTCAAGGCAAGTATATTATATTTCTAAGACTCACCAATTTTTCCTCTCTCTAAAGTAATCAGGAAGTGAAATCTGTTTTAAAATAATGAACACAGCTCTCTGAGCACAGTGAGAACAACTTTTCAAAACCTGGGAAATAGAGTTGAGTTAGTTTAACAGATGTCAGGGAGGGGTAGGGGTGATCATTGTAGGACCTCAATGGGCAAGCTCTGGGATTCCTTTCTGCAATGAAATATTTTTGTTTCCTAAAGGTTTCAGACAAGGTGGGCAATATGATTAAAGTTATTTAAGGAATATTAACCTGGCTGGTGATGTGGCAAGAAGGAGTTAGAAGGGAAAGCTCTGAGGAGAAGCAGTGCAGTAAAGTGTCCTAAAAAGCAAAACAGAATGTGAAAAAAATGGCAAAAGATGTCAGATCCAGTAGGAGAATGGAAGGCCCAACAGGCCTTGGATTTGGAAATAAAGCAAAAAGACAGCAGCCTGGTGTGAGTAAGAGGCAGTGATTGGAAGGAATACCGAGTGAAGGTGCCAGAAAATTAACATGGTCACTACTGTGGGTGGGATAGCATTTAAGACCCTGGAAGTCCTGTTTTCATGATGAGAAAAATGTCATTGTCTCTGCTAGGCTCCCAGGCTCTCTACTTAAAAGTTTTCATTTCTCACCGAGGCTCTCAGTTCTATGAGGTGCTGGGCAGGATTTGCCTGATGTCCTAAGTGTGGTTTATTCAGCTTTTATTACCATCTCCATACTCGAATGCCAGCTTTAACCAAGCTGAGGCGCAGGCCTCGTTGATGAGCAGAAGGGATGCCCTTTATTCTCTGTCTTGCCAATCGAGTTATTCTCTAAATGTAGGTATCAGACCCTGTCAAAGTGTGGAAGCTTTCCTACGGTCAGGGACGAGAATTCCCTCTCTGCCCCTTCCCTTCCCATCCGCAGCAGTCTTAGTTTTCTTTCATATTTTTCCAGTTTACCATTCAAGGACCCATACTAAAACCCCCTTCCGTTCTCCTGTGTCTCCCTCCCTGCCCCTAGCAGGAGGATCTCCCCAGTTTTCTCATAAGTGCCTTTCTCTAACCCTAGTCTCTGGGTGCCTTTTGTCTCTCCAGTAATCATCTTGCAGTCTGACAGGTGATTGGCAGATGAGTGTGTGTACTGATCTACAGCTCCAGTTAACCCTGTCCAGGCAGCCTGTCTTAACCCTTGGCTTTGATCCCTAAAGATTACAATTGATTGTCCTAAAACTCAGCTCCAGTGAAGCCAATATCTGCAGGGCTGGCAAGAAGTAAATTAGGTACTAGTTGACATTTGAACATATTTAACTATACAGACACATTTAGTCTTTTCAAAAATTATCACCTCCAACTGGCATCACATAAATTATCATGTTAGCCTGAAACAGTGGGACATCCCTGCTATCTGTCTTTGCCAAGATTCTGTGAGTCCTCTTCTGTTGCTTCATCTACTGGAGGCAACCTGGATAACTGAGAATTTTGTTTTATTTTTTTACTTTTCCTGAGTCTTAAGAAAATTTGGAAGTCATTTAAGGTCTTTTTATAATCCTCCAAGCCTGTGTTTCCTAGGTAACATTTTAGTGTCTCATTTTATACTTAAGTACATATACGTCATACCGATCATTGACTGATTTTAGTCTTTTTGACCTGAATTGATTAAAGTAATATTTTTCCAAATAAAAGTGGTATTAAACTGAAAGTTGATTACCTACATTCTGACTTGAGTTTCTTTTAAAATACTTAACTAAATGTTTAAAAACTGGAGGGAAATATTTAGAAGATCTTGTGTTGTATGGCTTTGCTTCTTCAAATCCTTTGTGATTTGTATAACCCAAGACTACCAATGAATTTATAAGGAAAGTAAGTTTAATTAAAATGTCAGTTTCCTACATGTAATTACTTGTTTCAGACTGTGAAGGATTATTTCAGGTAGCATTTTATGAAACCCTGGAGGGCACTGTTATGAAATTCCCATAGCAAGGGAGAGAATGTGATGGATTTGACAGAGCTGTTTGTGGAGTTTTGCATGAAAATGCCACCTCTCATACAGGTGTTCAGTATGTGTCTTCCTGGAACTGCCTTTGGATGCTGTCATATTTCAAGCTGAACTGGCTAAAATGGTCACGGGAAGGCCACATACGCGTAGTCAGTGACTGTCAGCTCATGAAAAAATGAGCTGTAATTGAATCCAAGAGTAAAACACTCTTCAGGATCTCAGTAGAATGCTGGCATGCGGGAACCCAAGTCATTCTATTTCCTCATGCATGAGTCTGTGCTCCATTGATGGGGTAAGAAATGTTTCATTTATGGACAAGAAGGATATAGGCCCAGTGTCATTGTCTGACTCCCTGCACTGGGGAAGAGGCCGGCTGCAGGATTTCCGATAGCTCAGGAGGCAATCTGCCAGAATTAGAGTTTTATCACACGTAGATAATTACTGGAATGGTTACTCCTTGCCATTCCATTGTTCTAGAAGATATCTTTACATTTCCCCAGGTCTGTAAGATGGTTTAGATTTGCCAACATCTCTCTCCTTATTATCTGTACTTTAATAAGTTGTTCAAACCCCTTTGGTCCTGTTATCTTCCCTAATGTGAGGGGACTGAACTGGCACTAAAAACGTACCATTTTCTTTTCCATGGAATTTTATTGTATGTTTCTACTCTGATGGAGGAAGTAATCTTTTTTATTGTGGTAAAACGTACATAACATGAAGTTTACCTTTTTAATCATTTTAAGAGTATAGTTCATGGTGATTAAGTACATTCACACTGTTGTGATAAAGAAATAATTTACAGTGGAGGAAGCCAAAAGATATGTAAGAATTCACATAGAAATTTTGTGTCAGAAGCTGTGCTGGTTCCTGAAATGCACATGTATAGGAGATATTTTTGTGTCTGGTTAAAAATTTTATGATTATATGACTTTCTAGTGACTATAATAATGGATAATTAGGAAAACACAGTGGAATTATCTGTGTATTGTATGTGGCTGTATTCAACAGTTCACAAAATACGTACATGGTTATACATAGCAAAATTCATCCTTAACATTCTTAGGTTTAATAGTCATGCTTCAGGTATTTTCAAGCAGCCCTGGAGGCCTTTCCTGTATTTCTGATTTTGCTGTGGTACAGACATGAGGCTGCTGCTTTCAGGGCATGAGCCCAGCAAGCCGCCTGCACCTGCAATTCGGAGGCTATTTGGTTTTTCACATGTTCTCAGAACAGTACATCTCCAACAGCAAAAAGGTTTTGGGTGTTGGGATTAAAAATACTCTGTAAAAAGAGCTAACTGTGGAAATAATGTGGTTTTAGAAAATGGTGGTTTTTATATAGAAAAGAAATGGCTACATCAGAGCTACCGGTCTTCCCAGAAAGTACTTTCTTGGCAGCTGAAGCTACACGTAGAGGAGTGGGCTGTGTGGACCGAGCGCCTCCTCTGTGCTTTCCTGAGCACATGCTTCTAGAGGAGGCTAGCAACCCTCCGTGTTTAAAGGGACTAAGAATATTCCCCTTCTCTTAAGAGAAACCTGGCTTATCCTCAAGACCTTCTGTAATAATTTTTTATTGCTGCACAGTTACCACAAACTTAGCAGCTTAAAACAGTGAACGTATATTTATCATCTTACCGTTTCCATGGGTCGGGAGTTCAGACAGTACAAGCTGGTTTTTGTCCAGCGCCCCACAAGGCCTTCATCAAGGTCTCAATTGGAGTTGCATTTCTTTTAAGAGCTTAGATCCTCTTAGAAGTAAATTGTTATTAAGCAAAAATAGCTTATTGGAAATGTAGTTCATTTGAAGAGGATAATTAAGATCCTACCATCTTTGTGTAAACAATATGTTAATTTCCTTTAGAGACTAAACATCAGGGGAAGACAGGAAACAGTAGAGAAAATGAAGAACTGGGGAAAGTGGTACCTAGATAAACTTTACTTCTTAAACAACATGTCTTATTGCTTTCGACATGGTGAAACACACAACCTGGAATAGTACAATTTTTGGAGTACATTGATAAAATAGCACCAAGATATCTCTGAATTAACTACTTAATTCATATTTCATCTTTTAAAAAATGAGAAAACCTATGCAAAAGTGGCATTATAATCATGAAGATATATATCTGAAATCAAACAATGTTAAAGAGAATAATCTTATCAGTTTGTGGGTACATAATATAATACATTTAACAGCTTCCCCATGTATTAGATTGCTAGCTTTTTATTTTTATTATTTCTCAATAAGATCTGTTTGATTTTAATGTGTTGTCATTCATATATTCATGATATATTTCTGCCCTCATTTCTCACTTACTATGAAAAATAGTATTTAAATAGTTTATTATCTATTTTAAATATTGTACTATGATACCCTGTTATCTAGTTTAAATATTGTACTATGATACTCTACTTTGAGAATGAATGTAATGTTTACTTTTTTTCATCTTTCATTTTATTTATCTCATTAGCTAAGGAACCTTTCCAGCTTGGACCTACGTCATATCACTGAACTGGATAATGAAACCGTGATGGAAATTGTCAAGAGGTGCAAAAATCTTAGCTCTCTCAATCTCTGTCTGAACTGGATCATAAATGACAGGTAACAAATGTAATATCTTAAAAACAGTTCTCCAGAAGAAAATATGTGTTCTATGTACCAAATACTAATTATCATTATAACAAGGCATGTCAACTTTAAGGAAAATTTAAGGTAGCCATGCCTTTTCAAGTAGATGTTTAAGTTTTGAGAACCTAGCTGTTTATTTTTAATTTATCCACTGTGTGTATTTGCAACACGGTTTTCATATGCTAAGATTAAAATGTTTGCCTAAACAGTTGTAACAACAGAAGTCTGTTGAATTTTTTTCTTTGTCACCCATCCAGGATATATTGCTATTTGTTACTTTAATATATTTGTTTACTTATCAAGGAAAATGATTCTTAGAAATTGTTTCAAACATTATACACACAGATCCTTTCTCAAGAATGACATTTTGTTCTCTGTATATATATATAATTTGTTTTGAAAGTAGAGGTCGTGTGATGGACATAGAGTAAAAATGTGTATAACTGGCAGTTTTTTTTCATATAAACAGTGATAAAATTATATTTCTTTGAAATGTTGCATGAAGGGAAAAACATTCAAGAACCCTTGAGAGTAGACTTTTTTTCTTTTAAATAATGAAAACAACTGCAAAGTAGTTAACTACTGTACCATTACTGATTAGTTTAGATAGGCTCTTATGTATATAGGCACGAGACAGGTTTTTGCCCAGTAACTTTTCCAGAGTAAGGTTTCTTTTAAAGATAGACCACCAAAAATATTTTGCTTTCAAAATAGAAAGCACTATTTCAGCTAAAATTAGAACCTATTTAGATTTAAATGTTTTTTTCACAAATAGCAACAATAATTTAAGTTTGTGTCTGATAATGCTTTAATTTTAAGACACTTTCCCCTTCCACTTAAAAAAAATTATATAGGTTTCACCTCCCTCCACTTTTAATTTCCTTCTATACTTTAAAAATAATATGGCATAGGATCTGTTTTCCCCAACTGTGGCAATTCTAATTATGTTTTCTTAAATTACCCTGCACTACTCTTTGAAATATGTAATAGCCTTTGACTTGGCTCTGTCTTGAAAAATTTACTAATCTAGAATGGACCCATAGTCATCATTTTAAAAGGTGTTTGTTTTTTAGTAACAGTCACTGTATGAAGTATATCAAAATCTAAAGGAAATTGATAAAATTTTTAAAAATAAAATTCTCTATAATAAACATTCTTCATAACAAATTATATGACAACTTTAAAATCTTTTAAATGTGTTTCATAACAACTAATAAAATAAAGTACACAAAAAATTATCCTGTGGTTTAGGTGTTTACCATTAGCTTAATATTGAGATAAACTTCCTAGTAATGCATCAGATTAAAAGGAGAAAACTGTTTCTGCAATAAAATGATTATGAAAATTACTGTCTTTTATTCCACAACAGTTTTTGGTGTACCTGCTGTGTAGCCAACTCAGTTACTCAGAGAGTAAATAAGATAATAAGATTCAGCCCATAAATGATTATATGGGTTATCTCAGAACCATTATACTATAAACATTTTGCTTAGATTTGTACCATTTAAGCAAATATATTTAGGGATTTCCAATCCACAAGCCATCTTAAAAAAACTTAACTTAGTTTTTACAAATGAAACCGTTCTCTCTTGGCCTTTTCTTCCTTTGGTTAGGCACCATCCACCAAACCTCTTACTGTTTCAGTCAGTTTTTCCTACTTAGCTGTAATGGTTACTTGGTATTTGATCCTAAATATATGTGCTGTAGAGATTTAGTTTCAAGGAATGAAAGTGTATTTTTATGTTTTTAATGGAAAAGTTTGGATTAATTGAGAAAACATGCATTTTAATGAGGTTGAGCAGTAGAGTTTTAAAGATCAAACTCTTAGGTTTTAATTACACTGCTCGCACTTATCCTGTGTACTGTAATCGAAGTTTCGAACATTCAAACCCACTTTGCAGTATCATCTAAATTACTCATCTCATTGTTCTTGCCATACTCTTTCACTAAGCTAAGTAATAATTGTCATTATATTGGTATAAATCTAGGACTTCCCATCAGATTTAATTATAATTTTAGCACTTAGCTCAGATGGGTTAGTAACCTTTCATATAGAGGGCACTGGGATGCACTAATGCATTTAGCCTATCAATTAGCATCTCTTTTACATCTGTTCATTATTACCCTCTAGTAAATCAGCAGCATTATGAACCCCTACTAAATACTTGGTACTGTGTTTGTCTGTGGGCGCTGGGTCCCTGCTGCTCTCATGGTTGCTCTCTAGGTGGCATAAGGCATATTGAGTGAGATAATAGTGAACCCTGTAAGGATAAAGGGGAGAACAGTAACTTTATTACCCAGGTCATTAATAAGCACTTTGCACATGTCCTCATTTACTTCTTTCAACAGCCTTTGGTATGGTATTCCTATTAAATGTAGAGGATTTGCTGGACTTTCCTTTGGCTTTTCTGATGGATGTATTTTTCCGTCATTGCTGCAGTAAAAACTGGTGAAGACAAACAAGAAAAAGCAAATAGCTTTTGAGTCAGTATTTCATTTCATAGTCGGGATTCACACACAAGTGATACTTGTATGTAAAATTTTTAGTTTTTTAAAACTTAATCTCATTATTTTCTCTCATAATTAAAGTATGATGGAACCTTTTGATAATATGTTATGCAGTATATATAGTATATGTAAAAAGGATCTATGTTTAATGCTTTAATAAAGGATTCCTTTGACACTCTTCTCAGATATTAGATATAAGTTTTATCCTGGATTTAAAAGTTTTTAAGACATTCTTTTGAAGTTCAAAATTTTTAAATATGTAGTAATTGACGGTCTTGACTATTCGGCTCATGGTGCCTTTTAGCATTTCGAGGTTCTTGAATTGATCTGTGTGACTAAGACATGCTGTTCTTTATCTTTGTTTTTCTAAAAGTACTTTTTGTGTGTTGAGAGTTAAACAGCATGATATTTTCTTGTATTCAGAAGGATGGTCTAGTAGTCATTTGACATTTACCATTGCTTTTGAATACAAATACAATCTAAGTGGTTTATAAAAAGAAGACACTGACTATTTCTACCAGTGATTTAAATTAAACATCTGGTTTTTATGTCTCCTCTATTCTCTCTGCCTCCAAGTTTATTGAAATGTTTATTTGTATTTGATATAAATCTTTTATTATTTCACATCCAATTTGGTTTTCATTGTTTTGGCACAGTCAAAAGCAGCATGCTTTGGATGTAAAAAAACTGATGTGTGAAAAAATTGAATGGTTCTGAGTACTTTTATAGTGATATGCTTATAATGGCTCTTTTGTTCTCTTTTGCTAATAAGAATTAAGTGAAATCTAATTGATTTTAATAGATCTTTACAAAATATATTTTTAATATTTATTTATTTTTTTTTTTTTTAAATATATTTTATTGATTTTTCACAGAGAGGAAGAGAGAGGGATAGAGAGTTAGAAACATCGATCAGCTGCCTCTTGCACAACCCCTACTGGGGATGTGCCCGCAACCAAGGTACATGCCCTTGACCGGAATCGAACCTGGGACCTTTCAGTCCGCAGGCCGAGGCTCTATCCACTGAGCCAAACCGGTTTTGGCATATTTTTAATATTTAAATGGGCTATTAAAGAGGGAATTAATCTTCCCATTTTCAATTTTTAACATTAGTCCTGAAAACAAACTTCAATCATATGCTGTATATGCCCATTATCAAATACATGATTCTTTCATTGACAGTAGATCACCCTTTCTCATGAATTAAGATAACAGTAGAGGATAACAATATAAGAGAATTGAAAGATTCTCTAATATCCATCTGTTAAAGTCACAAACCATAGCACAAGTCAAGCTGGTTGTTAAATTAAATTATGTTGCCAAGTAGTTGATCTTGCCTAGCTAGAGATTTTTTCTTTGTATTTGAAACTTTAAAAAAATGTTACATTTATCGAACATTCTTTAAGGAGTTAATTTGCTGTGCGAATCTTGTGTTTCTTTAAAGGAGGGCACTCTAAAATTTGGAGAATTTTAAATCTTAGACTGTTCTGACCAGTTTCTTTCAAGTATAAAATAACATTTGCAATATGTTGGTATTTCACTTTATGTATACTAGTGTTTAAAATAGTAACTATAGATATTTTCTCTTTAAATAAAACTTTTAAGATCACTTGAAGTTGCAAACTTGTGGGCCACAGCTGAGTTCAGTCCACAGAGCTGTTTTGTTTGGCCTATATGATATTTTAAAAATTGAATTATTTGCCAACACTTTAAACATTGGCATAGTTCACATGAAAATTGTGAATTTCAGCCTTCTCTTGGAAAAGTTGCATGTCTAGCAACATTGGACCACATTTCCTCATGTCAACAGTTTTCCCAGGATGAGGAATGTGCTGTTCTCTTTGGCCATTATCCATTTCTTCACCATTCCAGCATGATCTATTATTTCATATTATCTGCCTGTCTCCACCCAATCTACAATTCTCCTTTATTAACATTCAGAATGTAGAGATTTTTTAGGAATTTCTGATTTTAAATTGAATAGGTTTTAAAATTGAGTCTGATAAAATATATTCAGAGGTAATAGAGTTAATCAATCTACCTAAATTGTTTCTCCATGATTTCAGGCATCAGAACTTTGGCCAACAGGTGCAAGTTACAGGGGAAAACAGGACTCAGCTTAAAATAAGTTAAAACCTTTATTTTCATTGACTGCCTTCCAAAAAGGAGAACTCACTCCCACTTAGGGTTCAAACAAGAGTGTTATAAAAAAAGTTTCCTGAATTATAAAGAAAGTTGAACTACTTTACTGAACTCCCTCGACTTCAAGCCCGTGATTTAAAATAAATTTATTTGCAGTGCTTAGTATTTAATTCATGATTCCTATGTTTATAATATTAAGAAAAATCTTAATAATAATATTCTTTCTCTTTTGCTTTCCTGTGTAGCCCTTTTTAGCCTTTTAGGAATACTCAGGTTGAGTATGGAAAGTGACAGGTTCCTCATCGCCCCTTTCAGGGGGACTGACAGCACCCTGGCTCACGTAAAACTCAAGGTGGCATTCTATAAAGTCTTTTCTAACTCCCTTGATCTTCTCTGGGTGTTTATTCTGTTTCTTCTTTCAAATTTCCATCGATTCAATAAAAAACGGTGACATTTAGAAATAAAGTTCAGAGAGGATTTGAGCAGGTGTTGGTGATATAAAGTATTTGCTGAGTGCCCATTGTGTTTTATTTCCAGGAATTGTTTTTGAACATATGCTATATATTGTATTTGTAAGTGTTTGAAGACCGGGTGGATAATCTACCATCTTCCTGTGAATGTCATGTCACAATGGACTTAAATTTTATTTCATTTCAATCCCCTAATATTACTTAATTCTCCTAGAGACTGAGGTTTAAAGATTGCCCAAGGGGGACACACTGTCCATTAAATCAGCAAGCATAGTTGAATTTGAGTTTGAGAATATTTTGTTTTCTGTTAAAGTTAAGTGGTCTGGAGGAGAGGAATACTTTTCACCTTGGAGTATTGAATGTGATATTGGAGCAGTTTTCTCCTATAAAAGCTTGAAAACTAGAAATGAAGAGGCAGAAAAAATAATGCCGACCATGGAAGCAGCTCTGTGGTGGAACTTACAGGCCTGCGTAGAATGTGGAGCAGTCTGTCTGCATACATTTGGTGCCTAATTATATGGCTGGACCGCTTAGATGGAGCTTAACTAAAACTGAATTTTTCTTATTTCTGTAACCTATTGCATAGTTCTATGTTCTATGATATTGTATGTTCTATGGTATTTATTTATATTTTTGCAAAAATAGTAAGAAATACATTTTACCAAGTTCTGGGAGGATTGTAGGAACAGAAAGGAGTCTTTCTGAGCTAATGACACTTGTTTGAGGTTGGCGCACTTTTTAACACCCTTTATATTCACAGTTATTTGTAAGAATATCCCCAGAAAATGGTATGTGTTAGAGTAACTACTATTCAGGCTCCCAAACTGTTTACAAAGGTGATGTCTTCAAATGCATTTGAAACCATGGTTGGTTTTTGTAGTGCTAGTGAGCTCAGATACGTCCTCTCCTTTGGACCAAGAATGATAACAGCAGCTGATAGTAGTTGGTTGGTTTTTGTAGTGCTAGTGAGCTAGTATACGTCCTCTCCTTTGGACCAAGAATGATAACAGCAGCTGATAGTAGCTGCTGTTTATTCCAACCTGGGCCATAGAATGTGCTAAGTGTTTATATATAATGTCGTATTTAATCTTTACAACAATCCCAAGGAAGACATTAACCTCATTTTCAAATGAAGGAATTAAGGCTCAGTGAGGTTAGACAGCTCGCTGTAAGTGGTGGAACCGAGCCTGGGATCCGGTTTTGTGTGTCTTGAAAGTTCAACCTGTAACCAGGCGATGTTCACTCTCTCCCAGTGCCTTGTTCTGCTTCAGACCTGGAGTGACTGAAGGTCCTGATTGGTTCGGGACCACTGCTTTTGTGGAATTCTCTCAGGTTCAGCATTTCTGCTGCTGCTGCTTCCTTCTGTGTTCCAGTGCCCTGGTGTGGATGATAAATTTATGGTCAGACCTCAGATGCTGCTTGAGCATTTTGAACCTCATTAGAATTGTACTTTCACTTTTCCCTATGGGATATCTGAGAGGGGACACGTTTTTGGATATATTACTGCATACACAGAGTTGTAGATTTTTAAAAATTAAATTTATCATTGATGTTGAAAGTATTACAGATGTCCCCTCTTTCCCCCCTCATTGACCCATCCACCCTGCTCCAGCCCCCTCCCTAGGCCTTCACCGCACTATTGTCTGCCCATGGGTTATGAGTTGTAGATTTTTAAAACAACTAATCTTGTAATAAAATTAATTTTTCTCCAACAAACCCACTTGTAAATACTATTTATTTCCTTCTAAGTTCCTTGAGGAAAAGTAGAAAGTTTTGTGTCTTGTACCATACCTGATTCATAGTTGGAATCAGAAAAAATTTCACAAATGAAATTTGAATGGGTATATAAGCATGTGATGATACTCATTTACTTTAAAAATTTTTACCATATAAAAAATGCATCCTGTCCGTTATAACAAATACTTAATCATTTCAGAGTAAAGGAGAATACTGGGTATATTACTGAGTTTTTTTAAAAAAAGGCAGTTACCTTTATTAAAAGTTTTAGTACCTTTGGTAAGAAATAATTGCCATAAATAATATGTATTGTTTTTCTAGTGTATATGGCTTTTCAAAGAACTGATGATATTTTTCCGTAAAAGGGAAGTTTCTCTGATAAAATTATTTGTGCATTCACCTGCAGGCGAAATTTTTAGTGTATTTAAAGTAAATGAACTTCTTCGTTTTTTGATATGTAGTGATATTGGTTCTGACATTGGTCCTTTTAATACTTCTAATTACCTAATATCATTTTCAGGGAAATACTAATTGGTATACAACACTAGAGTATTTAACCTCATAAAATCACTTGAAAGGAAGACTCTGTGAGATGTACATGTCTCAGCCTGGTTTGATTTTTACCTCCAACTCTGGAGATGGATGGAAATTAGATTTGAGTTTGTCTGATTGATTCTCATGTTCACATTATTTTGTCTTATAGAATAATGTTAATTTTATGACATTCCTAAGATATAGTAGTAATTTTAAATTTTGGCTTTTGTCTCTGGTTCCTAGTGAGCAGTTATCCAAATAATAATAACCAAAAGCTTCTATAGAATCATATTATTGGTATTCTTGGATGTGCTACTCTAAATATGTGTTTTAAGGCAATATCAAGATGTGTAACAGATATATTAAGAATTTAGTTGCAGGACTAAAAAACATGTTTTAAGAGTTATGAAATCAGAGTTTGTGACCCAGTTATGGGAAAGAATGGGACACATTTGATATGATGATGAAAGCAGAGCTATATACCCGTGGATCTGGAGGCTTCCTAACCTCAAACCTGTTTTTAAATTCTCAATAATGAAGAAAATCTTCATTTATTGATGAAAATGATAGTAGTGTATTGGCTGGACAATTTTACAACCATCTCTCTCTCCCTTACTTTCCCCAGGAGTTGTCTTATTCTTAATCCTTAACCAGAAATGATAATTAAAATAATTCACTGTTGTCAAAATTTTATAATGCATGATAAATGAAGCCCAGTAAATAGTAAAAATATGAGAAAGGTGATTAAATCTGACAATTTTCTTGTAAAAGGCTTGAGATGATAAATATCTCCTGTGATTAGTTATTAATTTAGCAGAAGAGATTTGGCTTCAGCTTAAAATATTTTATGAACAGTGGCATAAAGAAATATTTTAGAAGATAAGTATACAAATGTTTAACCAGAGGAGAAATTGCTGGAACTTGATCGGTGATAATTAAAAATGGCAGACCTAACATGTATGTGACTGGCCTATTTTCCATGTGACAGTTCTTTCAGAAATTAAGAAAGAAGATATGAAAACATGAAAAATGACAGAGTACTTTCAGCTTGAACACCTTTGCAAAAGGAAAGGATATATCATTTTTTAACCAATAAAATATTTAATTTAATGTAGTAGAATAACTCCTCACTGAAGTAGAAAAAAGCAAACTTGTTTCATTAACAATGTTAGTTGCACTGCGAATAATTTCTCTTAAAATGAATGTGAATTCTTTTATATTTAAAGCAAAGATGAAATAATAATGGTGTTTGTAATGGATTGCTGTATCATGTCACTGTCAAGCTGAATCCATGGTACATCACTTTACTGGTGGCACGAATTGTTGTGAGGCTGCATAATGTTTTGTTTATGAGCCTCTATCCTTGTAAGGGGGACCAGTGTGTTCATCTCTGGGCCTCTGCCCCCCACCTGAGCCCCTGGCACCTTGCTCCGAGTAGTCATTTAATACCTGTGTCTTGAGAGGCCTATGCAAGTGCTTTTTTTTGTACGATTTATAAATATGCTTTTAAATATGGCTTGTACGCTGGCTGAAATCCAGGCAATTGGTTCAAATGCTCCCTTCCTTCCAGATTTATTTCTGAGTAAAGTTGCTCCTTGATAAAGTGAGGATTTCATGTCATTGTCTGGATTCAGATAGAGCTTGCTTTATGTATTGCATGCAATTTATCTGAGAGCCTTAGCCTCATTTTATTTTTTTAACAATAGATAGGATTTTAATGTTGAATCATTGGATTTTGTCCTTTTAATAAGGTCTTTGGAATACTTTTTAATGTAGAACTAGAAACTTTACTTGCCTTTCATATATAATGATATCTTACATTAATTAAAAAGTAGCAGAGAAGACAGTCACAGCTTTTTTCTGCTTCTTGGTGAGAAACGTCAGGCTGTATGAGAACCAATATTGCCAATTTTTCTCTAAGTCTCTGTAGCGGTGCTAAGTGGTACTCTATAAATGTATGCTTAATATTTGGTTGTTTGCCACTATGAATCTAAACATACTGATTCAGGCCCAGGTTCACATTAGAACAATTATCTGGTTAATTGCTCTGGTGTGAAAAATAGGCTCAAAAATCATCAGAACATCAAGTTGTGAAAACACTGGCAGGAGTTTCAAAACCACCAAGCATACCTACTGCAAGCCACATCAGCAAAGCAATTAATTTAGGCTAATTGCTTTTCTGTTTATTTGAGATGCACTTTGGAAATGTCTTTTTAAATCCTGGCAATTAAGATTTGTAAGCAATATAATTATCAAATGTTAGAATAGTCACTGTTTTTTTCAAAAGTGATAACTATTCCATGTGAACCTATCTATCACCCATATAGGACTTTGAAGTAATTAAAGCATAATAAGAGGATTTTAGTAATTTACAAGATTTCCTTTAAAATAAGTTGAGTAGGTTACCTATTATGGAACTGTAGTATTAGGCTATCTTTAATCCCTAGTTATCAGTTGGAATTATCTAATTTCATAAATTCACACTAAGGTGCCCCATGGGAGGAGAAATACCTAAGCCACCACAGATGGCACTGGCTCGTGGCACTTTCTCCAGATGAGTGTGTATTTGGCTTCTCATAATGTAATTCAGATTTTTAAATGTCTTAAAAACCAGATTAGGCACACTGCATGTTATTGAAATTTTCTGTCATTCAGAATTATAATTCTGGCAGCACCAGTTGGTCTACAATTGAAAACTATTTGATTTTCCAACTCTTTCTCAATGAAGCAATGTTGTAACTGATCCTCAGCTGAAAAATATGGCAAGGTTAGGAATCAGTTCCTCACTGGAGAATGTAGAAATGTTATTAATGGGGTAATTAGCCGTTTCCTAAATTGCTTCTCTGTTTGCCCTATTGCCAGGCAGCAAGTAGCTCTTTCTTTCACCTCTTTCCTCCCTTAAGGAGCAGTTCCTATGCAGTGTGTTTAGTGGCAAATCCTGCCCCATGAAATTATCCGAAACAAATAAGGTTTTGGCTCTTGAAGTATATATTTCAGAGACACACATCTTAAAGGAAGTCCTGGTAGCAATTATCTTTTTGTGACTTTCTGGCCTGTGACAAGAAATTTGGAAAGGTGTTTTAAAAATGAGATTTGATACAATAAATTAAAGATAACTTTTCAAGTTTTGTTTTAGCATTCCACTGTTTGTTTGTTCAGAAAGATAAACATTACTTTCTTTAACTTATTTTTTCTTTATCCTTAATTCAGTATGAATGGATCTCTGGGCCTAACTAGTTAACAGCATCACAAACCTAAATTTTCTCTAAGAATTATTTTCATGGAGAAGAACAAAAGTGTATGTACTTTTTATAATGATATATTTTTCTTTACTTCTTTTACAAACTTTGTAGTTTCTAGAAGTGCTTTATATTTGATCCAGATTTCTTGGTGATGCTACTTGTTGTAGAGTGTTCAATTAGAAAGTTGCTTATTGAAAGTATCAAAGCATCTGAAAATAAATGTATTTTTTTGACAATAAATGTATTGACTATATCAAATAGAAAAGTGTTGAGGACTCTTAAAACACAGAAAAATAAGGAAACCTAAATGAAAATCAGTCACTGTGTCTGGATGTGGCTCTTATTTTGAAATCTGTCATTGAAACAGCCTAGCAGTGTTCCTCTAGTTTGGGGAAATACTTTTTGGCCTTCAAAACTTGAATTTTGCAATTATTTATATTTGAAAGATGGCATACTTTGTGAAATGTGACATTGCCTGTCATCACATCAAGAGGCAGCATTTGTTTCTCTATCCCCTTGCATCTAGGCTGTCTTTTTTACTTGCTCTGACCAATAGGATGTGGTGAAAATTATGTTGTGGGACTTATAAGCTTTGGCTTCAAGAGGCCTTGCCACTTCTGTTATGGCCTTTCTGAAATGCTGTTACCACCTGAAGACACCCAGAGTAGTTCTCTCAGAGGATGAGAGATCACACAGAGATAGAGGTCTAGCCAACTGCCAGGACTACCTGTCCGACACGTGAGGAGTGAGGCCATCTTAGACAATCCAGCCTCAGTCAAGCTTTCTGATTCCTGTGGTCCTGTGAGCGAAACCAGCAGAACCGCTCAGCTGGGCCCAGTTCAGATTGCTGGCCTGCAGAGCTATGAGCAAATAACAGCTTTTTTTTTTTTTTTTTTTTAACTACTAAGTTTTGATGTGGTTTGTTTTATAGTTATCGACTGAGTCTAACTTTGTAGCTGCTTTGTGTGAAATTGTGAATTTCATATTAAGTTAGGCAAGAGTGTTTTATTCATTATCTCATTTATTTATTTTTATTTTTTAACCTTTATTGTTGAAATTATTACATATGTCCCCCCGTTTTTTATTTAATTATCACATCAACTTAGTGACATAAGTATCATTACACCCCACTTAATAGATGAGGTAAAATAGGCTCAGAGAGGTAAAGTATCTTGCTGATTGATGATCACAGCTCATAAGTGCAGAGTCAGGAGTGAATGGAGATCTGTCTGACCTCAATCCCATCTATCCAGCTGCCTCTGATAGCTTATTCTGTGTTTAAAAGTACAGTTGGTTGCAATAAACAGTTAAACCTACCAAAGGAGTCCACTAAATATAAGTGGTAGCTAAATAGCATAACTATAACATTATAATAAAACTAGAGGCCCAGTGCATGATTGAATCATGCATGTGTAGGGTCCCCTACACGCTTTCGCTTTTCTCGGTGGAGCTGGGTGCCTGTCCGCTGGTGCACCAGGCCTTTCAGAAGCCTCCAGCGCGGTGGAGGCTTCTGAAAGGCCTGGTGCTGGAGCAGACAGGCACCCAGCTCCCACGCTTTTGATGGTCCGCAGCTGCTGAGGGGGGCTACCCAGCTGTTGAGAGGCGCAGGGGTTGGGACTCCCGCCCCCTGCGCCTCTCAACGGCCGCTGAGGGGGGCTGCCGCAGACACCTGGCTACCCTGCCGTTGAGAGGCACAGCTGGGTGTCCGAGGCAGGCCCCCTAAGCGGCCACATCGCCGTTGAGAGGCGCAGGGGGCGGGAGTCCCAACCCCTGCACCTCTCAACAGCAGGGTAGCCCCCCTCAGTGGCAGCGGATCTGTGCCTCTCAATGGCCAGATAGGCCACCCCGAGTCCCGCCCCCCAGCATCCTGCCACCCAATCGTGGGTGTAGCGGAGTGATGGTAATTTACATGTTACTCTATTATTAGATAGGATAAATATTACAATACAAATGACATCTATTTGCAGTTTCTAATATTATTTAATCTTGGATAATCATCTAAGGATACAGGGGGAAAGGTAGCTCTTCTGCCTCATAAGGACCTTGAGTCTGAAAGGAATAGTGCAAATACAAATTTAAAAATACATAAATATAAGGCCTTGATTTTATATAAAAAATAGATTGCAGTGTTTTGTAGTATTAAGAATACATCCTTTTCTGTTTTATTGTCGTTAGGGGAAGATGGAATTGAAAAGACTTTTCGTTAGCAGAGTTGTGGCTGAGGCTTAATCACCCTTATATTTTTGTTGTCAACATCTATATCTTCTAAAAATAAGTCTTGGAAGGACATAACTTCTATGTCATATAGGCAATAATACCTGCTACAAAAATTCCAAGAATAGAAGTAGAATCTTTTCAAATGTTTTTATTTTGAAATGCGTTTATTTTTAATTTTCATGATCACACAGTAACCATATATCAACAAATTAGTTAATACTAGTAAGTGGTTCTGACATCTATAACATAGCTCATCTTACCATTTCCCACACCAGCATGCTAATCAGACCTGCCTCAGGGTTTGTCGCCTCTTAAATAAAGCCTGGGAGCATTTCCTGCATGATTTATTAAGGTATTTTGAGAATTGTTTTCATTTGGGGAAATATAGTTTCCATATGTTTTTCTTTTAACTTAAGTTTAAACTGAATTCTTATTTTTTATTTTGATTAATCTATTTTTTTTGTACCAATAAGTGAGCAGCGTATTTTAGTATGTTGATATTTTATTGTATTACACATGAGTGCTTTGTGTGGATACATATCTGGTGAATCTTATTTTATGTTTGGATTGAGGAGAGAGTAAGTTCCATTTTTTCCTTTTCCTTTTAATTTAGACTCGGATTATACATTTCTTATAATGTTACATTGATAACAGCGTAAAAAATAAAACTGCATCTGGAAATTGTGACTTTTCCACAATATTGGGCCCCTAACCAGAAGCTCAGTAAATGCCTGTTGATTGATTAGCTGGAAATAAAACCTAGAGAACATAGCTTGTGTTCAAGGTAACAAGAATAAAACAACAACAGAACAAACTGCTCACGTTGGTTCAGAAATAGCACAAGTCAAAATAAGTCAGTCAAAATAGTCAAGTTCATTTAATTAGTGTAGACATAGCCTTTAAAAATGCTGTATACATCATTGAATTCTCTAACATAGAGTGGTGGTTTGTATGTGAGGTACATGGATACAATTTTAGTCTGATTGACAACATGGTAACCTTACTGGATTAAAAAAAAAACAGAATGAAGAAGGCAGGGGAGAAAAACCCTAGAGAAAGATGATATCCTTGTGGCAGTAATTTATTCTGAAAAGGGGTGACAAAATATGTCAGGACAACACCCTGGCTTTCAGTAATAAAATGTAGTAATGAATTTGAAGGGGGAAAAAAAAGGACTTCTATAACATTTCTTTCTATTGATTTATAGACATCTGTGAAATAATGGTCTTTGAAGAAATACATATTACTTAACCATACAGTTAGTATTTTGGATATTATGGTCTTAATAGAATTAGAACTGTTTAATAATTTATGTCTTTAAATAGATGTCCATCTTCCTTTTATAAGTTTATTCCCAGGACAGAGACATCATTACTGTATAGAGGAGCATTTTTCTTTTCTTTTTTTGGTGATGGCTTTGGCAGCCATCCGTCCCAGGTTAGATGTAATAGTGAACTTGTTAGAAGCGGAGAAGAGTAGAGTTTATAAAGTGTCACCCAGCAAGCCCTGACGGGCATTTAGACAGCCACAGGGACACTGCTGCCGCTCGACGGCCATCTCCCATTTTGAAAACGTAGCTGCTCAAAAAGGAACAAGGTCACAGTGGTTTTGCTGCACTCCAGTTGCTTATTGTATGCACATATACTATGCTTTTGTTTCTTCCCCCACCGACACTATTTTTCCAGTATTTAATGTGAATGGTTGCATTTATCTCTACTAACTTGTCACTGGTAGTTGTACACTACCTTTCATTGCACTTGGTATTTAGAATTTGTCATCACCCACACCGATGGCCTTGGGGAGTATGCATAGGGGAGAGCGTGGGATTTGCTCCATGGTAACAGGAAATCCTGACATGCACCTCTCTGTTTTATTAATGTCATATAAGCATTGCTTTCTTATTGTTGGGAGAATGGTGTCCTGTAAGCATTTAGGTGGACAAACTACCTAGGATTAAACCTGGACAGTGGTTAATCTTCAAATCGGTTTGTCCTTAGGCACTGTACCTGTGTTATTTTGAAAGTTCTATTAAATCTATTATGTGAATGTGCCAATCATATACAGATAAAAATTCCAGTATATACAAAAAAATACATTCTTATCAGTAATGAACTTGAGTCATTGATTTCAGTAATCACGATTTGCAAGTTAGCTGTTTCATTGTTTTTTTCATTAATTTTTATTGATCCATGCTTATTGATATTAGAGGGAGGGGAGGAAGGGAAGGAGAGAGAGGGGGGGAGGGAGAGAGGGGGAAGGAGAGAGAGAGAGAGAGCAGAGAGAAACATTGATATGAGAAACATCGGTTGCATTCCATACATGCCCCAACCAAGGATCGGATCTAAAACCTAGGCATGTGTCCTGACCGGATATCAAACCTGTAATGTTTCGGTGTTTGGGACAATGCTCTAACCAACTGAGCCACACTGGCCAGGGCTAACTAGCTCCATTTTGAATAAATATCCCAAGTCTTAGTATAAAACCAGTTTTCTCAGTGTAATCATTTTAAAAAAAATTTCCAAAGAGTAGGCATGTCCTACAGGGTTGTTTGATTTTAAGAATTTGTGCAAATGAAACTCATTTCCAAAGACTTCAACTTGGGAAAATCAACAACCTTTGACTTTCTATTTTAAGGGTAACAAGGAGGAAATTTTTGTTCAGTTTCTATTTAATTTGCTGTGCTACTTTTGACATTCAGAAATTATGTCATTCATGTTGACATGCATGTGAAAAGGCAAGTAACTTTGGGATTCTGAGCTGAACAGCTCTCACAGGTGCATATTGTACATGTTGCCTCCATCTCCGCACTCCTCTTTCTCCCACGATCAGGACGATTCTAAACAAGAATTAGTTTTTCCACAGGCCTTTGTAAAAGGCGTCTTTCTTTACCTTTCTGATCCATTACAGAGCATTTTATTATCAGGTAACGTTTTCCCCATTAATTTGTGTCATCTTCCCTTATTTAAGATGTTTGTTTTACTTTTTTTTAAAAAAATATAGTCTCCAATGACATTTTCTCAGGTAATTTTTCCCCTTTAACTTAGATATTCTTCTATTCCTTAAACCAGTGGAATATTTTCTTTTATTGTTGTCAGTGTCCCTGATGACATTTTCATCTGATTCTTGACATATTCATTTTATAATGCATAGCATTGTAAGGAGTTTTTTGGTCAGTGACATTTTAGCAAACACCAGTGGCCACCAGAGAAGGTCAGTTAGACTCAGAGCAATGGGATAAACTACCCTGAAAGGCTTCTCCATAAGACTAATGAATAGAGCTTTCTTTCTTGTTCCAAACTTTCATCGTTGAGCCATTCACCGTGTCACCTTGGTAAACTTAAGTTCTCTTGTACAAGGCTGGGGTAATGAGAGTTTACCTTAGTGGAATGTTTGAAGGCTTAATCATGTTTCAAAAGCACCTTGAATATGAATCATTAGTTCATTATAGAATGGTGGCCTGGGTGGTACCATCCATCATGGATGCTTTATCACCATCGCAGCCACACGGTTTCTTGCAAATTGACAGCGAATGTCTTAAACTTTTTAAAGACACTAGGAAGTTACTTCTTGTTTATTGTGTAGTGACACTGAAGCATTCACAATTCTCTGAAGACAATAAGGCAATTAGGGGGTACTAATTACTATATATTTTCATGATATTTTTATATTAATATGTAATATATTGCATATTTTCATTATTAGATATTTTTAAGTAAGATCCCGTAATAAATAAATACTTTATCTTTGTGAAGTGTTTTTTACTTGCAGTTTTCATCCAAATATATTTTAAGGAGTTGCACTTTTCAAAATATTATTACATTATCTATACACACATACATGCACATATACAATGGACTGACAGGAGATTAAAGGAAATTCAAAATATTCTGGGAAATAGGCTCTTATTTTCTAATTTCTAGTAAAATAGAAAAAATTTAATGAATGAAAATTAAGGAAAATTAACTTCTGACTTGGAGTGTTTCTGTAATTCTGAGTTGGATGTAGTCCACAGAACCTGCTTTGGATGTCATTTGAAAGGACATTGAGTTCAGCCTTCTGTCTGTAAGCTCCTGGCTCTTCATCTATTGTGGATAGTTCTTTTTTTTAATCTTCTTACCATGTTTCCCTTCATCTATCATCTGAGTCCATTAGTTAACATATTAAATCACACTCTGACTATCTGACACAATGCTTCTTGTTACTGCAAGATCAGCACTTTCTTGAAGTATATTTAAAATCAAGTTATTTGTTCTCAATTTTAAAAAAGCCTACAACACAGCCCCTTAACCTCAGAGCTTGGGCAGGTGTACGAGAGGTCTCAGGTACAGAGAAGTCTCTGGAGTGTGTTTCCTGGGAACGGAGCGGGGAGGGCACAGGGGAGTGCTAAAGGGCAGGCAGCTGGAGGAGGGACCCTGCACCTGCGATTCCCTTTGCGTCATCTTGTTCTGGTTTTCCAGCCTGTGGCTTGCAGGTTTGTTAAAATGCTAATGAGGTTTGTTCTATTTTTATTGGCAGCTCTCCAGATTTGATTATTGATATGTCTGATTAACAGTGGAATGCAACATCAAAGGGTCACTTCACGCTTTTCCTTCGATTTTTGTCAGTAGAAATATAAATATCACAGTGTCAGATGGATATATGTACGTTTTTTATCTGTATAAAAGTGGGATGTTGTAAGAGAACTGTCAACTGTTTGGAAATGAGCTTTTATTGGGATGGTGGTGGGTCTCGCACAGGCACCTTCCTTAGGGATAACTGTGTTTTCAGTAAGTGCCTGAGTATATTTGTAGGTTTCAATTGTTCTCATTTTCTGGGCTTTGGTATTTTCCGTCTTGTACAAACTAACGTGTAGACTAATACACTTCAGAATAACCCACTTGTGACTAGAAAGGGATTGAGCAATTGTCATATTCCTACCTGCTCTTTCTGAAGATTTTAACCACAGACCCTTAAAATGGAAACAAACTTCTGAGAACATCTTGTATGACTCCTTCATTTGGCAGTTTTGAAACCAAGGTTCAGAGGTCATGTGACTTGTGCAGGTTCATGAAGCTGGTGGCCAAGGTGGAGTCTGAACCTGCTTCCCCTTGACTCTAAGGCTGTGGTGTCCCATGATGCTGACCTTTCCCTCACCAAACTAGCCACTTATTTGCCCCAACGTTTGTTTTCTTTTATGGCCTAGAACAGACTGGAATATCTCTGGATTGTAGGCTCTTGTATTTCTTTTATGCCCCTTTGAATGGCAAAATAACAAATTACACATAAGTAGGTTTTTAGTAAATATATTTTTAAAAGATTGAGACTACCTAAAATCCCGCTATCCAGACATTTTCACTGTTTACATTTTGGGAACCTCCTTTCAGGAGTATATGTGTGTGTACTCCTTCCTCTCTTCCTTCTTTTGTACTGACATTGTGTGTACTATTTTGCAGTGTTTCCATAAGTCAACAATATACTGTGGATTTATTTTTATAAATATAGATCTATGTCACCATTTCTCATGGATTTTTGGTAGGGTTTTAGCACAGTATATTTAACCAATCACTTATTGGTAGACATTTTAATTATTTGCAATATTTACTCCTATAAATAACTGCATGATAAACATTCTTATGCCTATTGCTTTGCATACTTTTAGTTTTGCCTCCTGAGGGTCAAATTTTTGAAACAGAATTTCTGCATGCAAGGGCATACATATCTAATATTTTTATACATCTTGCTTAATTTTCTATAGAGAAGATTATATAGCATGTCTGTATCCCTTCAAAGAGTGTTTGTTCATACCTATACCAACTCTGGATGCTATCATCAACTATTTCGGAGCATTTAGAAATGACTTTGAAGTTGAATAATTGAAAAAAACTCGGAATAAATTATTTAGGTACAAGTGTATTTTCCACTAAGAGGTAGTTTTGTGTAGTGGTTATAAACACAGGCTCTGGAAATAGGCAGCCTGTATTTGAATGCTGGCTCTGCCACTTCCTACCTGTTTATTATTGACAAGTTACCTCCCTCTGTCTTGTTTTATTATCTATAAAATAGGGATGGCAGTAGTAAAGTTTTGTGTGATTTAAATGTGATTACACAGTTTCTGGCACATAATTAACTACTCAGTACATGCCCCCATAATAGTAGTTACTATTATTTCTGTCAGTCACTGAGCATTGATTTCTCTCTACAGTTTATAGTGTGCAATGCTGGCATGTGGGATTTGAAAAGAAACCTAAGACATTGTCGTGATAAAAAAAGACCCACCATATACCAGAAGAAGTAAGGTATAAGTGAATGAAAAGTTACATAATAAAGTTAAATAACAACACAAAACTACATCCTAAGAACAGACTTGGACTAAAACGTTATCAATTACCAAATGGATGGTATATTCATGAAATAGGGTCCCTTTGTAATACTTGGAAGTTTGCTCTACTGCTTCATATTCTTATTTTCCAACAGGACCAACTCCTCTTGTAGTTTAGGGTGACCCCGTGTCTCAGCTGGTGCCGCATGGTCCTGGTTTGTGCCTGTCCTAACAATTAGATGATAAATTATATGGTTACCCTCTTTTCGATTGGTATCTTCTTTCTGTAGGTGTCATTATGGTGATGATGTGATGTAAAATTTTTGCTTTGGCCAGGGAGCTATGTTACTATGAACCTTCACAAATCACATGACCTCTGAACCTACAACATCCCCTGAGGGGTCCTGGAGTGCAAGAGGACTATTGCTTTTGCTTATTTGTTCTATTTTGGATTAATTTTGTAGTTTAATTTGGAGGACAATCTTATTTCCATTTGCTCAGAGGAAAGCTCATTCTTACCTATCATGTACTGCTTACTATTGTTAGGAGAGAGACTCCGGAAAAATAGTTTATTGCCAGGTTTTAGGTGATCCAGCATGTTGCATCATGGTACCTACTTAGTCTTTATTTTTCTGAAACCAAAGGGAAAAATATTTCAGGGTGAATTAGGCAGTTAGGTGGAAAATTTTAAATTTATAAATAAAACAAATCCACTATTTATTAAGAATTTTAACATTATTTTGCACACAAATGTACTTGTAATGCTAAGCACATTTTGAGCAATGTGTAATTCTCCATATCTTCAGTACAGGTTTTAAAAAATGTTTTAAGGTCCTGCATTGTTGACATCTCAGCCCATTTCCTAGTATTTAATTGTCAGTTGAATCTTCTTATCTGTTTTCCTTGCCATTGATGTCACAATGATACATTTAAAGGATTGAGAGTTTAGTTTTTGAATGAAATAAATGGTAAAGAGGAATATTAGGGAACTAGAGGCCCGACGCACAAAATTCATGCAAGGGCTCGGCCTTTGCAGCCGCAGCGGCTGCCCTCGGCTCTTGCAGTCCCGGCTTCGTCTGAAAGGTCATCCGGAAAGTCGTTTGGCTGTCTGATCTAATTAGCATATTATGCTTTTATTTTTATAGATAGAGGTTGACTCTGTGATGGGCCCTGGCAAAAATGAGAAACATTTTAAGCTCTTTTATTATAACTGTTGCTTAATTAGATATTATCAAATGGTAGAGAAAAATGCTTGTCACATTTGGATTATTATCTAGGAAATTCAGGCTCAGAATCATAATGGGCCTCAAGGACTTTTTTCCTGATCAGATGATAACACTGTAATATTGTTTGATTCAATGCAACTTGTATTCCTTTTTATTGGTGGGGGGACATTTATGATGTGCCAGACACTTGCTTAATACCTTAGTATTTGCAGCACCTGTTGAATAAGAAATGGTCTCTTCTCAGGAATAGGATAGAGGGGAGAGGGCTAGTAAGACTAGTGACTGGCCGTAGGATTTTCAGAACCTCCCTGCATATTATTCCAGAATAACAGTAGATACCACTGGCACTTAACATAGCTCTGACTCTGCTGGTCACTGTTCTAAAGGCTTTTGCATATATTAAACTAGTGACCCAGTGCACGGATTCATGCACATTGAAAGAAAATTAATTAGAAGGTGGCCTGTGGGGTAGAACTGGGTGAGAGGGGCTGGACACATCTTGGAGCCAACCTCCCTGGCTGGCCCCACCTGTGGTGGCGCTGTGGCTTGAAGGGTATCTGCGGAGTGAGCAGTGTCCCTCCAATAGGTGGGGTCCCTCGGCCTGGCCTGTGGGAATTGGGCCGAAACCGGCTCTCCGACATCCCCCGGGGGGTCCTGGAGTGCGAGAGGGCACTCTGCAAAGTTGCTGTCGTACAGGGTGTGGAACGCAAACACAGGTGTGCAGTAAACCAGATTCGGGGCCGACAGTGCCCCAGCAACAACATAACCCACCGCCAAAGGTGGAATCACACAGCCCCATGAGGAATCGGGCTCCCTCCTCTCGGGTTTCAGGGTGCATAGCCTCAAAATCACTGCTGCAAAGTCACGGCACCTCTGCAGGTCCTGCGTTGAGTGTCTGCCTCCTGTTGGTCAGTGCACATCATAGGACTGGTTGGACAGGCGGACAGTTAGCATATTAACTTTATATATATATTTCTAACAACTCTGTGAGGTAGATGCTGTTTATTATTCATTCCCATTTTTCAAATGAGGGATCCAAGGCACAAGAGAATAAGTTGTCCAGTGTCACTATTTCCTATTCCAGGTGAACTCTTTAAAGAAGCATTCATGATTCACATGTCTCTTTTGTGTCTCATAAACATTATGAGTGATTACTTGTGTGAATCAAGATATGTGAGAGAAAATTACTGAGTGTTTTTATTCATTACCATGGCCAGGCGTTTGGACAGGGCAGTGAGCAGAACATGTGTGTTCCCTGCCTTCACGGAGTTTATGGTTTAGCAACATGTGCCTCTGACATGGTCAAGGGATTTCTGAATCATTGTAAGATACTTTTGCCAGTTTTCATTTTTATCATTTCTATTCATTTAACTCTGTTGAGCATACTGAAATCTTGTTTACTATCCCTATAATTGAAGGAATTAATGGACTCTAGTTTGCATGTGTGGATAGTTTTTAATTACTGTACATTAAACTTCATATATCCTGGATTTACACATATTGTACTATTACTTCCTCCAGCTGCCTTTTATATACCAGCTTTCATTGCTGAAGCTAATAAAACGTGTCCCTGTCTCTAAGTGTATGAGAAAGGGCTTTCCTCTGGGATTTTTGTCTTTAGTTAGGACATTAAACTAAACATAGAACATAATTTATGAAAAACTATTAGTTGCTAACTTTTTCCCAATAGAATGCCAACCTAATTTTACTCTGCATTCTTAAAGCTAGTGACTGAGAGCTTTCTTCCGCTACTCTTTTTATCAGAAGCAAGTACTGGTTTGTCTAATTACTGTACTGTAGCTACAATTATAGAGAAAAGGTCAGTCTAGTCATGGTCAATTAACGTAGGGAACAGCTACATTTATAACCACTAAGAGCCATTATGTCAGTGTAGCGCTGTTCATCAGCATGTCCCCCTTTTTCTAGGATATATAAATCTAATCTTGGAGTATAGTACACTCACCCTGCTAAAGGCCTTTGGGGCTGTGGAGAAGAGATGACAGCAAGCATCTTATAATTATAGATCCTTTCACTGTGTCTCATCATGGATTTTAGGGTCTGGATTTTGTAAAACCTGGTTATGGTAATGAGTAGACAGGCACTGCAAGTCCCTGGTTGACCCTTTTATTTTTAGGTAATTTGGCAAAGTAAAGTAGCCTGTTGAGACTTAGGTTTTCTGACCTTTTTCTAGTGACTAACAGGGATGTACTATTTAACTAAAATTCTTATTGCAGTCAGGCTTCATTTGATATGTAGGAAAAAAATATATAAACCTTTTACTATCCTAATGAGAAAATATTCCTGGGATCTCAGTTAACATTGCCATTATAACTTTTATATCTTAATGTAGTATTTAAGGATTTTAACATAAAAAACACCATGGGTTTAGTACAAGTTAAGAAAATAGGATAGAAATGAAATGTTTGTGTTAATTTCACCCCTTATGAAAAGTCTGAACACTTCTCAGTATATTTTTATGTGCTGTACCACACACCACCAGATTTTTATAAATCTGAAAGGTTGTCTTCCTCAGAAATCCTTTTGCTTCAGTTGTTATTTGAATCAAGTTGCATAGTGTTTGGAATCAAGGAGAAGGAGGTGGGAAAATTGAGTTTGTCTGACTTAGGCTTGTGAGGGATATGAGACCATACCTACAACTTGGTATTCTAATATAGAGTAGATTCCTCCACTCACAGTAATTGTTTGTGGCTATTAGGCCAAGGACATTCTGATCTTGATTCTCTGAGTCCTTTACAAATCTAAAAGATGGTACTACTAATTGAAATACTGCTATTTACTTGCTGGGGCCAGGACCTTGGTTCCCCTTTCCTTGTAGGTGTAACTCTGGGCCTTTGGTGCTCCCCATAGCTATTTATCTTCTTCCAGTATCTTCCACACCCAAGAGAAAATGTAAAATTGAGATTTATCAAGGCTTTCTTTTATTTTAGGTATTAGATGCCATCATCTTGAACTCCCTGAACTGCAAGTCATGTTAACCTCACTGAGCCCAGTTAGCTCTAAATCAGCCTGGAGCTGAGACATTCCATGTTGCTGCGCAGTCAGTGACAGTGACTTTGTTTTTGACGCCGTATGAATTAGCTTTTGGGTTGAATTGATTTTAGGATCTTCAATCCCCAGTCTATATGTCACCTTGGAATATAGTCCCTAGCTCTGCTCCTTCCGCTTCAGTCTCTACTTACTAACGTTTGAATAAAAATGCCAACTACCCCAATGACCTATGCACACATGCACACGGACATGCACACAAACACACACAAGATATCAGAAATTGGTTGTGATTGCTTTAGAGTTATATTTGTAGAAATTTGATGCTATCTTAAAATATTATAAGATATAACACTTCCTTTTTGCTTATTAAGCCCTTCTTTCTGAGGCTTATAATTTTCTTATAGGTTCTATATATTTCATTTTAAAATTATTTTTTTATGTACTCAGTAAGTTTTTTGCTATTGTGAATGTTATTTCAATGTTTTGTAACTGGTTATTATTGGTAAATGAGAGTACACTTTTTGTACATTTTACATATATTTTTGTATATAAATTTGTAATTGACCATCTTTCTGATTTTTTATTGTTTCTAATAATCTTGCAGTTGATTCTTTTGGATTTAAAGGTAGACAGTCACATCATTTGAAAATAATGATAATTGCCATCTTTTCCCCAAAATTTTGCCTTTTATTTTCTTCATATATTTGATTGCATTTTTAGGACATCAAGAGGAAGTTATAGTCTTAAAGCTTAATTTAAAAAATCTACTTCTTGTTTTCCCTAAACTTTTTGCCTCTTTTTTTTTAATTTTTATTGTCTAAAGTTTTATATATGTCTCCTTTCCCCCCAGTTGACCCCCTCCCCCCCCCCCCCCCAGCCATTCCCACCCCGGGCAAGCCCCCACCACCCCAGTGTCTGTGTCCATTGGTTATGCTAATGTGCATGCATACAAGTCCTTTGGTTGCTCTCTACCCCTCCCCCCACCATTTGTCTCTGGATATATTCTTGTTCATTAAATTATGTTGATCATTATATCCCACATATGAGTGAGATCATGTGATATTTATCTTTCTTCAGCTGGCTTATTTCGCTAGCATAATGCTCTCCAGTTCCATCTATGCTGTTGCAAATGGTAAAAGCTCCTTGAGGAAACGTATCCAGTGTTATCCAGCTAGTTGGTGCCATAGTTCAATTTGAATTCAGTTCAGTGCCTTGTATCATAATGCTTTCAATTTGTTGAATCAGAGTTTCAAAAGAGGAAAATAAAAATTTCTTATATAGATCCATATTTGAAGATTCAACATACATGCTACCTACCACTTTAGGATTGCCAAGTAAAATACAGCACACCCAGTTCGATTTGAATTTCAGATAAAAACAACAGATGCTTTTTAGTATAAATACAGGGTGGGCAAAAGTAGATTCACAGTTGTTCATATGGAAAATAAGAAATAATAAATAACAATGTAAGAATAAACTCTGTTTTGTGTCCTCACCACTGTAAACTTACTTTTGCTCACCCTTGTATATCCATGCAATGTTTGTATTTTCATTTGCTAAACCTGGCACCATACATTACTTTGGGGGGCAGGGAGGTATCTTTTCCTAATTCTCATTTCCCCCAACGGAGGAGGCTCTGATCTTAAATTTCAGCCTTTTGGTTTTCTCTATGGTCCTTTGCATTTTCCTTCACTTGTTTGTGATACTGACTCTTCATTTCCATGAGACTGAAAGCTCCTGGAGTACAGGCATTTAGTTTTCAACTTTTCAGTGCTTTACCCACTGAATGAATGAATCCTTACCTCTCCTGCCCTGCTGAGCCGTGTTATAGCCTGAGGCAAAAATTTTAGGATGTGTGCTCCTGTATCCACTTATTAAAATATCCTCTCACATTTTGTAACAAATAGAAAAAGTAAAAGTCTGTAGTTAAAAAATATGATATGTAAAGCACATCAGCCACTCTGCTGGACACTGTTATCCGCACCAATAAAACTTGTTGGTGAACAGACTCATGGCCTGGGAGGTAGCTGCCAGCTGATTGGAAATGGTGGTGCCTGTTGTACAATAATGCAGGGTCATAAAGCAAACATCAACGAACCATCTTTGTTTAAAATTTATGTTTTATTTATCATTGATTTGTTCATTAATTTTTATTCTTTAATGTATTGCACTAAATTATTATCTTGATGACTAATATTGTTACCCTTTTAAATCTTGTGCTTCCGGTTAAATCTTTGGGGGATTGCAAGAAATTATTTTATTTTAGTATCTACTTATGTTTTTATATCTTAGTCCCCTATATATTCAGGTTCATGGATGACCTTGAATATAAAATCTGTAGAACTCATGAAGTCTAATCTCTTTTTTATAGATAAATTGATCACAGTGGCAAAGTTGAGAGTAGAATTTCTTGCTCATTGTGGTTTCTGCGGGCCATTTACATTTAGGCTTCCCTGTGGAAAAATGTAGCATTTAAGTCCTCTCTCTCTTTTTTTTTTTTAATCCTTTGACATTAAGTTCCAGAAAATAAAGACTGTCATTGGAGTATATTGTCTTCATTATTGTAGGGATTAATGCATATTGCTTATCTCTGGATCACTTATTATAAAATTCTGCCAGGTTTTTCACATAGGAAAAAATGTGAAAAACGTAGGTGTCCTTATTTAAAGTACGTTTCTGTTTTGTAAAATAGATTGGTTTTGATTTTTATGGGTAACATTGGAGGCTTGGTCATAGTTACATTCTCAAAAAGTTCCACTATTGTAATTATCTGTCTAAGTAAACTTTCTTCTAGTTGTCTATAGATGGCTGTTCTTCCTAGGATTGCCCTCTTGACTTCTGATTTGGGAATTAAGATTTTGATAGAAACCTTATCTCACCTTCCTGTGTAGCTTGCTTCATTAGAGCTGATGAAGTAAGATCCACAGCAAATTCAGAACTCTGGAGATATGACAGACAACCTGGTACAAATCTTTTAGGAGACAAGCTGAGGAGTTTGATTGATAGGTTGTCTTGTAATTTTGTGAAGCAAAGAGAATTTTCTTATTAACCAATGAGACAGATGGGCTCAAGTTTGAAGGGCTTAGTTTAGTTCTGCTTATATTTGGATGACTCTTTATCCTTTTTATAGTAAGTAAAGCAAGCAGATAGACTAGAGTTTATCCAATATGACTTTTGAGGCAACTAGTATGTAAATTATGATACTTGATGCTCTCATTTGAAAAAAGTTCAAAGATTTAGAAAGGAAAAAATAAAAGGATTCTACACTGAAGACTTCAGCAAACTATTATGCCAAGATTATAGGCTTCACAAAAGAAGCTTATGGTATGTTATTTAATCAGGCAATCTGAGAAGGGCAAGTTTGGTTAATATAGCAGCCATAAGGAATGCGGGGCCCATGTAAAAACTAAGGTTGTCAGATTCATCAATATGCTAAAACAAAACCATTGTATGGAAAGTTGTTGGGGAAAAGATAGTTTTGTAACATCACAGATTATTGATTTTGAAGGGCAAAAACTACCTTTACAATGGTGAAATCCAGCAGAGATCACCTCAATCAAGTGATCAACTGTCACCACCAATAATGGGGAAAATGGACATTATGTGCCTTCAGGTGTGATCCTGTGGATATTACAGCATCTCCTATAGTCTTCTTGTCAAAAAAAAAAAAGCTTAATATTAATTTAACTAGAGGCCCGGTGCACGAAATTCATGCATCGAGGGGGGGGGGTCCCTCAGCCCAGCCTGCACCCTCTCCAATCTGGGACCCCTTGAGGGATGTCCATTGGGATCGGGCCTAAACAGGCAGTCGGACATCCCTCTCACAATCCAGGACTGCTGGCTCCCAACTGCTTGCCTGCCTGCCTTCCTGATTGCCCCTAAATCACTTTTGCCTGCCAGCCTGATCACCCCCTAGCCACTCCCTGCCAGCCTGTTTGCCCCCAACTTCCCTCCTCTGCCAGCCTGGTCACCCCTAACTGCCATCCCCTGCAGGGTTGATTGCCTCCAACTGCCCTCCCCTGCTGGCCATCTTGTGGTGGCCATCTTGTGTCCACATGGGGGAAGGATCTTTGACCACATGGGGGCAGCCATATTGTGTGTTGGATTGATGGTCAATCTCCATATTACTCTTTTATTAGATAGGAGGATAGAGGCCTGGTGCACGGGTGGGGGCCAGCTGGTTTGCCCTGAAGGGTGTCCCGGATCAGGGTGGGGTTCCCTTGGGGCGTGGGGCGGCCTGGGCGAGGGGCCTGTAGTGGTTTGCAGGCCAGCCACACCCCTGGCGACCCAAGCGGAGGCCCTGGTATCTGGAATTTATTTACCTTCTACAATTGAAACTTTGTAGCCTGGAGCAGAGCCAAGCCTCCTCCTGGATCCGTGGCTGCCGCTTGGATTTGTTTACCTCCTATAATTGAAACTTTGTATCCTTGAGTGGAGGCCTGGGACTGCCAGAGTGTGTGGAAAGCTTGGCTTCTTCTGTTGCCGGAAAAAACCCAATGGTAGCCATCTTGGCTGGGGTTAATTTGCATACTTGCCCTGATTGGCTGGTGGGTGTGACTTGGCTGGTGGGCGTGGCTTGTGTAGCGGAGTGATGGTTACTTTGCATATTACCCTTTTATTAGAGAGGATTACAAAACAATAATAAGTCACATGGAGATTATGGGACATCCTATAAGACAATTGATGTGGAATCTTAAAATATGTCTATATGATGAAAGGCAAGAGCAAAAGTTAAAGGACTGTGATAATAAAATGCAATGCATGATCCTTCATTGGACAGGGACCAAAAGGTATTAAGAACATAATTGGGACAAGTGGAGATTGTATAAGAGAAAAATGTGTCCAAGTTAAATTTCTTGGGTATAATAGTGATATTGTGATTTAATAGGAAGATGTTCTAGTTCTTAGGAAATATATTTTGAAGTATTTATTTTAAAAAAATTAGATGTTAGATGTTTGAAACTTACTTTCAGATGATTCTGCAAAGAAAAACTATGTGTGTTGGAAGCAATACAGCAAATGTGGTGAAATGTTAACAATTATTAAATCTATATAAAAGGTTTGCAGGTATACCTTTCTTTTTGTTTTTCTTTTCAGTATGTTGGGGAAATTTTTCAAAATTCAAAGTTAAAAACAACCAAATAAGTATCAGATCCCTAACTATGTACAAGATTGAAAGTTAAGGGGAATAAGATCCGGGGAAATCTCCCAAGAGTTCTCTGTCAGTGGTTTTCTCCCTCTAATACATTGGACTTTTGAGCAGAAAAAAAAAATCAAGGTAAAACGGGATATTTTTAAAACATGAACCACATGGTACATAAGAAAACTCTTAGAGAACGTAGGCTATCTTAAAGTTAGGGCAAATCTTTCCTATTCATAATAAAGTAATGAATAATGAACTTGAACTTAGTATGAAAAGGAATAGATGTGACTTCCAGAAAGTGCAGAGTGTGGGCTATGATACGAGGGTTGGTGTTTGGAATGCTAAACTGCAGCCACTGTCATGGACTGTCTAAAGAGACTCATGTGTATAAGGTAGCAAATGAAGCTAGGACTAGAGCCTAACTCTTTTATGCTTAACACACGTAAAATATGGAGACCGAGGAATGTAAATGGGTGAAACATCAAAATAATGAGAAATTGAGTACCAGTTAGAAACTATCTTAGAAGGAAAAAATTGGTAGCTAAGGCATTCTTCAGGTGGCAGTTTATCTTAATGCTTATATGTAAAAATGTTTAATCATTTATTTAGTTGTGCTATTTTGACTTTAATAAAAGTCTCCTTTTCTTCCATAAAAGCCCATAGTATGTACATTGTTAAATGACTTACCCCAAGGCTCAGCTCCGTTCTGCATGACGGTGACATGGTTGATTTGAGCCTATATCATCTGATTCAGCAGTCCTTTATTTCAGTATGTTTCTGACACATCTCCCTCAGAGAATTTGTTAGGAGGTTTAAATGATACCATGTCTATGAAAAGGCTAGAGAAATTAAAGGATTTGCTCCATACATAATTCAGATATTTTTAAAATTGAATGTTTACTTTGGAGGCCATAAGGACAAGTTAGATATAGTTCCTACCCTCAGGGAATTTACAGGGTATTGAATCAGATATGTGTATCAATCACTGTCATCCTACAAGCTACACTGTGGTACGTGCCACAAAATAGTAGTGGGAAGAGAACAGGCTTTCAAGTCACACAAATAGAACCATAGCATTTTCCATGTACTGTGCAGCCTTGACAAAGTGACCCAAGTCTTGGTTTTATCATGAGGAAAGTGTGAAACCCTGCTTTGCTCAGGAGTCATGAGGAGTGATACTGTCTTAACACAGCACAGTGACTGACACAAAGCTAGCATTTCATAGGAAATAATGATATTGTTGTGACCTATTTTTACTTGGCTCAATATTCTATATTTTCCTCAGCACCAATGGCACCATTTAGTGGCCATCAGAATTACATATGATAATGTTGAGAATCAACTCAATTGACCTGTTGTACCCTTTGAGACCTTTATGAGGTATTAATCTGTAATCTTTGGATGCATTTATTTATCTTTTCTGTATTATATTTGGTTTGTTTTCAGTTATTATGAGCTGCTAATGTGAATATATATATATATATATTTTTTTAAGATATGTTTTTACTAGAGGCCCAGTGCACGAAATTTGTGCAATGGTAGGGTCCCTAGCAGCTGCCGGCTGCTGGCTGCCGCTGGGGCCTTCCTTCATTCCGCACCACCCCCTGAGAGAGAGAGAGAGAGACATTGATGAGAGAGAAATACCAATTGGCTACCTCTGCACACCCTCTACTGGGGGGTCAGACCTGCAATCCAGGCATGTGTGCCGACCAGGAATTAAACCATTATATGTCTCAAGCACATGTACTAAAGGTTTTTGAGGGCATAGAGCTAGGATTGGAACAGTTGTAGGATGCCAAACTTTTCCAAAGTAGTCAAATAAATTTATACTCCAAACAGCAGTGGCTGAGACTCCCTTTGTCCCACATTCTCACAAATGCTTGTGAAACCGCCTTCATCATTATTACCCAAGAAATCTCATTGTCGTTTTAATTTGCATTTCCCAGATTAAATAGCATTCTTTTCAATTTATTTAGGCTTTTTAAAAATGTCTTACAATTTCATAATTTTCCTCAGCAAGAGATAGTACATATTTTGTTAATTATTCTTAGACATGGTATTTTCTATTGTAAGTGGTATTTCAAAAATACTTTTCTAACTTTTGCTGGTATGTAGAAATATAACTTTTTAATGTTAATTTTTATATCTGACAACTTTGTTATTCTCTTATTAATTTAGTTGTAGATTCTTTGGGGTTTTCTGCATAGATAATCACAACATTTGTAAATGATAACAGTTTTGTTTCTTAACTGTTATATAACTCTTCTTGCTTTAGGCCACTTTATTAGATTCTTACAAGTTTAGAATATCTGTATTTTTCTGTTGAGAATGTTTTATTATTCTGTCATGACCTTTTTCTCTATTAATGCTTTTGACTTCACGTGTCTTTTGTTTGATATTAATATAGCAAATTGGCTTTCTTTGAAAGAGTTTAATATTAGCTGCAGAGTTTTATCCGTTTTCATTTATGTGACTTTTAACATTGGATTTTTTAAACTAAGTTATTAGTTTTTAAATTTATTTAACTCTCTTAACCTCCCCGCTCCTCTCCCATTTTCTCTTACCTTCTTTTGGATTCACTAGCATTTGTTTTTTTCTCTGTTTGTTTTTTTTTTAATAGTTACCTCACTATTTTAATATACATACTTAACAGAATATAAAGGTAATTAGTATGTATTTTTTTTGTCAAACTTACCTTTCCCTTTTCCCATGAGAAATTATTATTGTTTTATATAATTGATGTTTATTTAGGTTTACCCATATACTTACGAGTATTTTTGTTTACCATTTCTTCTTTCATTTCTGTCCTTACATCTGGGATCATTTTTCCTTCCTCCTCCATGGTGTTCATTATAATATCTTTTAGCGAGAGGCTCATTCTGTTTTTGTTCTTTTGAGTATGTTGTTACTTTATTCTTTTGGGAGATAGTGTGACTGAGTATGAAATTATGGTTTATTTTCTTTCCTCCCAATGAAGATATTTTAATGTCTTTGGTATTCTTTATTGCAGTTCAAAAGTTATTGTGAGTCTAATTGATGTTTCTTTATAGATGATCAGTCTTTACTTTCAGGCAGATTTTAACATCTCTTTATCTTTCATACAATGTGGTTTTATGATGTATTGAGTGAGGTGTGAATTTCTTTTTATTATGCGTATAACTTTTTGGACTCTTCAGATCTGCAGATTGGTTTTCACCAGTTCTCAATAATCTTTGCCATTATCTCTTTAAAAATTTTAACTTACTCATATGCTGTGTGTTCTGATTACATATGTGTTGTTTTCTTTTATTTAACTCCTACTTAATATCTCATTACCTCTCCATCATATTTTTTACCTCTTTATCTGTCTGTGCTACATTCTGGATTATTTCCTCAGATATATCTTAAACTACTTGGTCTTGATATTGATTGTTTCTAAATTATAAAATATATAGTGAAGGCAAGTGATATTTAGAACTATTTTCTATAAGAAATTGAGTCATTAAAATGAATTAATTTGCTCTTCTCTCCATGGCTTATTCCAGTAGCATAATCACACCATCCTATAGAAAAATGAATTCTATGGATTGATATTTACATTTATTGTATCTAAAAATTATTTCCCACTTTCACAAATATGCCCTGTATCACTTTTTTAAAAAAAAAAATAAATCTTTATTGTTCAGATTATTACAATTGTTTCTCCTTCCCCCGCGCCCCATATCTCCCCTCTGCCTGGTTCCCACCCCCCCCCCCCGCTCTGCCCTTAACTTACCCCCCCCCCACTGTCTTTATCCATAGGTGTATGATTTTTGTTCAGTCTCTTCCCATACCCCCTCACAGACACCCCTTTACCCCTGAGAGTTATCAATCCACTCCCATTCTGTGCCTCTGATTCTATTATGTTCATCATATTATTCTGTTCCTCAGATTTTTAATACACTTGACTTTTAGATTCACTTGTTGATAGGTATGTATTTGTTGTTCATAATTTTTATCTTTACATTTTTCTTCTTTTTCCTCTTTTTAAAGAATACCTTTCAGCATTTCATATAATACTGGTTTGGTGGTGATGAACTCCTTTAGCTTTTTCTTATCTGTGAAGCTCTTTATCTGCCCTTTAATTCTGAATGAAAACTTTGCTGGGTAGAGTAGTCTTGGTTGTAGGTTCTTGCTGTTCATAACTTTGAATATTTCTTGCCACTCCCGTCTGGCCTGCATAGTTTGCATTGAGAAATCAGCTGATAATCGTATGGGTGCTCCCTTGTAAGTAACTAACTGTTTTTCTCTTGCTGCTTGTAAGATTCTCTGTTTGTCTTTTGCCCTTGGTATATTAATTATGATATGTCTTGGTGTGATCCTCTTTGGATTCCTTTTGTTTGGGTTTCTGTGTGCTTCCTGGACTTGTAAGTCTATTTCTTTTGCCAGGTGGGGGAAGTTTTCAGTCATTATTTCTTCAAATAGGTTTTCAGCGTCTTGCTCTCTCTTCTTCTGGCACACCCATAATTCTGATGTTGGTACGCTTGAAGTTGTCCCAGAGTCTTCTTACACTATCTTCAACTTTCTGAATTCTCTTCTCTTCTTGCTTCTCTGGCGGAGTGTCCTTTGCCTCTTTGTATTCCAAATCTTTGACTTGATTCTTGCGTTCCTCTAGTCTGCTGTTGGGTCTCTGTATAATATTTTTTATTTCAGTCAGTGTATGTTTCATTTCTAGTTGGTCCTTTTTCATATCCTCGAGGGTCTCATTAAATTTATCGGCCTTTTCTAGAAAATTCTTGAAAAACCTTATAACCGTGGTTTTGAACTCTATGTTCATTCGTTTGTTCTCCTCCATTTCTTTTGTTTGAGATCTGTTCCCTTGCCTCCTCATTTTTGCTGCTTCCCTGAGTTGGTAGTGTAGCTTTGTGTACTAGGTGTCCTATTGGTTCCACGGGTCAGCCCTCCAGTTACCTGAGGTGGACGCTCTTGTTGCACCCCTTTGTGGAATGTGTGTACAGCCTTGTTGTAGTTAAGTCTTGATTGTTGTTGGTGTCAGTGGGAGGAATTGACCTCCAGGCCCATTGGCTGTGAGGACCTGCTGTGTCTATAAAGGAAGAATTGCTGTGCTGGAGACACGTTTATGGGGCGGGACTTGTTCCAGTAGGGCTTTGGCGCTCACTGAGTCTGCCTCTTGAATGTGTCCCTTATGAGAGTGGTTGAAATCTGGTGACGCTTCACACCAACCACTAGATACCCTAGTTTCTGGATCTCCAATGGGGTGCAGGTCAGCTACTATCTGAGGCCACCTAGCAGGAGTTACAGCAGGAACTACAGTTTTCTCCTTTTTGCTTGGGCTTTGGCGATTTTGGAGCAGTCAGACTGGAGCTGAAGTTAATTTGGTTAAGCTGCCACAGAACAGGCCTTTTATATGCAAAAGCCGCTGTGTGGAGCCTGGGTGGGTTTGTAGAATGTGCGGGGCGGGGTCTCAGGGCATCACTAGGCTAGGGCGTGGGAAACAGTGATGGCTGCTGTCAGCCGTCTCTGCCTTTCTGTGTTTCCAAGTCCCCGTGTCCCGTGCTCCAGCGCAGTAAACACTGATTGCTGGGCGCACCTCTGCAAGAAAGTCACTCTCACTTTCCGACCTGATGGCCGAGAGTCCAGCTTCTCCCCGTAGGTGTCTGGGTCCCCCGCGTGTCCCCAGAAACTGGATTTCAGAGTGATTGGGAGCTTATCTCCCTTTGGGTTAATAAAAAGCCGTGCTCCCAGTCGCCCGCCACCAGCCCGATTCGCGCTCCTCCGTACCTCCGCTTTTCCGCGTTCTCCTTTTTCCTTCTTGTAAATCAACCACTCCGCCAGCTTTCCCGTGGTTCTGGGTGGTAGACGTTTTGTCTTTTAGTTGTATTTTAGAAATTGTTGTGCGCGGTGGCAGTTTAGTTGTTTAACTTTGCCACCATCTTAGTTCCTCTCCCTGTATCACTTCTTAATTTGAAAAACAAATCAAGTGCTTTTATTTTCTAAAATATATATTAATAATTTTAGATGCAATCAAGGCTAACATTAAGGTTTTGCCTTTTATTTAGCTGTCATCCATATCAAATTCTTCTAATGTAAGTTTAAAAGAAATTTCTTATTTTTTAAAGTGCTCCTCCAGCTGGAAGTGAACTTTATACATTTTCCTTACATCTTTTTTCTTTTGCTTTTCAATAAGAAATTTCAGTGATTATTTTATAGGAAAGTATCTGTATGTCAAATAATTTCTTAGTCAGTTATGTGAAAGTAAATATATTATAATTCTATCTATTTGATTCACTATCGTGACCCCAATGAACCTTAATCATTTTATTAATATTGAAAGCACTTATTTGAATTTGAGTTGCTGAATTATTAAATATTACTTTTAAAAATTTAATTACATTTCAAGAAGACACAAAATGAACAAAACAGAAAGGTCCTTTAAAGGGAAATTAAAACCATGATATAGATTTTATTTTATGGAAAGTTCTTTTAAAATAGAGGAAAAAAACTCTAAAATAACTGCACTATAATGACACATTAATTATAGTTATATAAAAATGTATATATACATTATGTAAAAACAGAGTAAGCCTTTAAAATATGTAAATAGTTCAATAACCCCAAAAGAGGAGTATCTATAAAATCTCTATAAAAGTAAATGTAAGATATAATTTGATAAATGATGCATTTTAATTTTGGAAAGAATTATAATTGTTTCCATTTTTCTGTGAAGAAAGGTCATCAAAATTATGTTCCTGCCAATTTTCTCTTAACAAAATACTTTCAATTGACTGTGTATGGTGGAAAAGAGGGGGTGTAGCAGATAAGAGAGGAGGGTGCTGCTACATTAGCAGAATTTTATTCTGCTCCAACTTTATGTTGGATATGAAAAATCTTCGAGTTCTTACTGTTTTTCTGGTCTTTGACAAGATTTCACGATCTTTTTCTGCTTGAATTGGTCTGGGGGTTTCCATCTTTCACTACCAGTGTGTCCACCCCTGGACACAGCTTCTCTGAATTTATATCTTCTCCTCTTGTGGGGAAATTTTAGATAGTTTTGGAGGTGAGAGGAGTGACTGGCTCTCCAGAAGTCTTCTAGATCTTTGGTTGCTGGCATCACCCTTATGGCTTAAGTCTTTAAGACTTTTGAAGCTTAAAAACCAGGTCATTGCAACTCAAAAGCCTTGGTTTATTAAACTCAAGGAAGAGTCTGATTCTTATTTTCCTAAGATTTGTCTAAAGCAGTGAGTTGATTCCTACCTCTTAGATGAGGGGATGAATCATGGCATACTGGGACCTGCGCTAGGAGGGAGAATCTCCCGTTATGTCCCTTTACAGTGATAATGAAATAGGAAGTTACCTCAGAGTAATTTTATAGGCCATGAATTAAAACAATCCTCATTTAAATATGGGGATTTATAAATATTTTTGTGCCAAAGAGGTGATAATTTAATTCAGAGTTTAAGACAGTTGCTTTGGTAATAAGAGGCTTAATAGCCTGTGCATAATTCTGTGCATTTCTCTGTCTTGATAAGTGATTGTTTCTGAATTGTAAAGATTTATTTTTTAGACAACAGAGATGTAGTGCTATATTCTGTAAGGGTTCTTTTTCCGTCCTTTAAAAATGGCTTTTGGAAACTCTTTGAGGCACCAGAAGTTCTGATTTCAAATAACTGTTGAAAACTCACCTCCCTGTTGTATAGAATAATTATCTATATCTGATAATCCACCTTCTTTATTTGCAGAACTGGGGCTAAACATGTCTGTTTTATATCCTTGACTCCCCCACAGTAATATACATTGTGAAACACTTCTTAACATTTGTGAAAGTAAATGAAGGAAATTGATGAGTTAGCATGTGTTTAGTGTGTTTGGGAGATACAATGGAACTTGTGTTGACCTATCTGATGTTGGATTACACAAACTAAGTTAGGTCTAGCTCTAACAGTTCTGAGATGTTGGTGTAGTAAAGAATAGAGTTCTGATTTTTGCCACATGATCTCTACTCATTTGCTTTTTTAAGTTAATTATTTTGTTCTTGATGTTTTTATTCTACAAGTACTTCTTAATTCACGATGACAGAAGTAGAAAATGATGTGTTAAGTAAACTTCATGCATACAATTAAAATCACAAAGTATGTTCCTCAATTCATCATTGGCAAGTGCCATAACTAGATTAATGAAGCAGCTGTTTTCTCTAATGCCATTAATTTATTGGTTCTGATGGGTTTGGATTAAAGCTGCATAATTCCAAAACAATGCATTTAAAATGTTATAATGCTTCTGTATTGCATTTGCATTTTTAAATATAAAAAAGTTTGCAAAATTATCAGTCTGTGAATCTCACTAAATTACTTGGATATTAAACATGTTTATTTTCAATATATATGGAGATTCAGAGTCATGAGCTCCATTTTACTAGTTTCTCCAGGTACCATAGGCCAACTAAAAGATTTTGTCAGTTTCATTCCTATTATGATTTAATTTAGTTGGAGAATTTCAGTAGATTATATGTGTTAAAGAAGTTTCTGATAAGAAAAAGTATGCAAAATCTATTAGACATACTGTATAAGTAATATTTATGAAATAGTTTAAAATATATTGGCAGTACAGAATTACTAGGTACAGTTTTTTGCCTACAGCAGTTGACTATCAAATGATAAGAAATGTTGGAATGATTGGTATATCTTTGAAAGAAAAATCTGCAAAAGTGTATATCTACCTTTGGCAAGTTGCCAAATCGATGTTATGGCATTTTTATATAATTTTATTCTTATAGCCAATTTTTAAATATTTTTTGCTTTGGGAAATTGCTTTCTCCAGTTGATAAATGATTAAATGAGGGCATTTTTATGTTAGAAATAATTCTAGTATAGTTGTATTGGTTCACGAAAGTACATAAATATAAGCCCAAATGATTTAACGTTTATCACATCATTTTAGATTCATATAGGATTAGATCATTAAACATTTTTTAAGAATCACCTTCCTCCAGATAATCATTGGGATGTAAAGTACAGCAAAGGGAATATAGTTGATAGTATTGTAATAACTATGAATGGTGCCAGGTGGGTACTGGAAATATTGGAGGGAACACTTTAAGTATATGGATTTCTAACCGCTATGCTCTACATCTGAAACCAAAACAAAATAATAGTTATTTTGTTGGATATAAAAAATCATAAAAAAATAAATAAGACTAACTCATCAAAGAAAAAATGAAAAAAGCAACACATTAACTCAATGAAAAGGCTAGATTGTTCTAATCGATGAACTCTACAAGAATAGTTTATTCTTAGCTAATAGGTGTTTATGTCTCCTATTTATTAACAACAACAAAAAGCATTCTTTGTAAAAATTTGATTTTCTAAGAGAAATACAATCTTTTAAAAAAAAAATCACTTTCCCTAAAAACATGTACTACATTGACTCTTAGAGGGCATTAGAATAAAACTGAATGTGCTAGATCACAGTAATCTGACGGCATAGACAGTTCCCTCCTTTGTTTGAGAAACGGTTCAAATTAAAGAAACTTGTATTTAAACTTTGATTCTTTTTAATTTGGTCTAAGTGTGTCGGAAATAGCAAAGAATGAAAGAGCCAAAGAGAGGTTTCCAGGGTTATCAGGCATCCTTAGTTCTGCTATCGTCTTAGAAACATCGGTTGCTTTCTACTTTTTATAGCTGTAGAGGAAGAGATGTTGTAACATCTCTCTATAATTTTTTAGTCATAAGTTCTTTCCATTAGCTCAGGTATTAAAAAAATCAAGATCTCTTTATCTGTTTCCTGGGACATAAATTAAATAATTAAGCGTGTGAGTTGTATTTTTCCTGCCAAAATGGAATCTTCTCCCTCATTTACCTGGAGGAAAATTGAAGAAGCTTCCACAGGCAGGATGAGTATCCAATCTAAGAAAGCCGCACTTTTTTTTTTCCCAAGAAGGAATGCAGGGTAACAGGAGACCAGTAGAAACACCTTCACTTAATTTAAGGGGGTCAGTGAAGGTTTGTTGTTAGTGACTTTGTTGGAGTGGCCTGGGCTTGAAAATCAACTTAAGCATTCACATAAATAAATGAGAATGGAGGTGTTTTAGATGCTGATGTTGGTAAAGGCAGAGCAGGAGAGAGCAGGGTAGTCTGGAGACTACTTCATTGTATGAAGTGTGGACATAAACAGATGCCTGGGATTGCAGTGGGTTCAGATTCTTTATAAAATACTGCAGCAATGAATAAATACAGCAATAGCATGTCTTTGTTTTAAAATGTATATGTGAATACTGTTCTTCTGATAAAATACATTATTAGCCCACGTTCATTTGTTGAAGAATATATTTATTATCTTAATAATCCTACCTGATGGTATGTCATAAATTTCTTGTTTAAGCATTGAAATTCATCATGTAAGGACTTTTTACAGTGTAAAAGAAATCTTTTCAATTCTTCATCTTTTTTCTTCTTATGTTTTTTTTTCTGTTTCCAATTAGTTTTTAAACACAATGACTAGTATTAATTATTAGTATTACTTATGTAGGCTCCAGGGGTGAAAACAGGTCAGAAAATTGATATTCACTTTTAAACAAACAGCAGTTTTGGGCAGAGGGGCCCGTGTGGTGCCAGTGCACCGCTGTGAGTTGATTTAAGGAAATAATAAGGAGCATCTGGAAATTCAAGCCCAACTGACTTACCATTTACTGTATCCTTTTGGTTCTGTACAGATTTAGCTCATTAAACACCTTTTCAGAATCTCCTTTTGCTGGAAGTAGAGTGGGAAAAATTCCCCAAACAGTCTCTGAAAAATTACTGTTTGCAAAAAAAGATTATAGAGGAAGCAAAACAATGAATTCAAAGTAATTATAATTAGAGTGTAGCCTCTTGTAGTTTCTAAAGCGCCAGTGCAAAAATGATAAGAAAAGAGGAAGAGAATATTTTAAATGTAGACAAATTAATGCCAATTAAAGTGGGTTAAAATTAATGCCCACTTTGTATTATTGTGTTTGTATATGCTTGTCGCCTTACACACCCTGCTAGCACTTTTAGCATAGGTGTTTATATGCCAGGGATTTAAAGATAAGTGTAATAGTCTCAACTCTGAAGGAATTGACATTCTAATAGGAGAAACAAACTTTTAAAGAAATAATGAAAGTGCATGAAGTAAAAATGTAAAGTTACATTAGAGCTACACCAGCGGGCAGGTGAGTCCCCTCAGCCTGGGGTGAGAGTGGTGGAGTCAGAAATGCTTCCCAGAGGTGGGGTGCCTTCCAGGATGAGGGAGATTTCCCATGTGGACCCTAGTGGAGTGCAGTACCCATGTGTGTGGGCCTGGAGGCATAAAATAACACACAATCTCATATTGCTGGAATGTCTGATTTGAGGATGAAAGAGTAGAAAGTGATTATGGAGAAGCAAACAATGTTCGCGTAGGTCATGTAGTTACTTGGGTGCCATCTTGACGTTTTTGGAAAGACCTTCAGAGATTCCTTATTTCCTTCAGATTAATTAGGGCTGTAGCCTGATCAGATCTGTTTAGAAATAGAATTTGCCCTGGCTGGAGGGCTCAGTTGGTGGGAGCATCATCCGGTACTCCAAAAGGTTGCAGGTTCGATTCCCATACCTAGGTTGTGGGTTTGATCCTGGTGGGGGCATGTATGGGAGGCAACCAATCAGTATTTCTTAATTTCTCGCTAAAAATCAATAAACATATCTTCGGGTGAGGATAGGGAAAAAAAGAATTTATATAAATGTATAGAAAGAGAAAAGACCAGTGCCCTTTTATAATTGAAAAAAAAAAAATTGATTGGTCCCTATAATGGCTTGAGCGAGGTTTAAGGTCCTGAGGTTACAAAGCGAAGAAAACCTTTCGTGGCCCTGCTCACAGGATAGCAGGCACACAGACATTACAGCAAATCAGAATACAGTGTGGAAAGGTCTGGAGTCATAGCAGTTCTGACAAAAGAAAAGAAAAGTGATTAACTGTCAGGTCGGTGTGTGTGTCACAGGTAGTAGGTCAGGGGAGGGAATACAAGGATGGCTTATATGAAGAAGGTAGGAACACTCAACCTGAGACCTGGAAGAGGAGTGGAATCTGTCAAGTAGATGAGCCATTTGCCAGGTGAAGAAGCCGTTCTGGGAAGGCAGAATTAGGCATGTGTGGAGGATTAGAGGTAGTTCATTGTTACTAAAGCAGACAGGGTAGGTAATGAGACCAGAGAGGTAACTAGGGGCCAACCTGAAGAAAGCTCTGAGCAGAGGAGTGACGTCATCGCATTTCCCTTTAGGACAAACAGGAGTTCCAGATTGGAATTTAAGGGAAAGTGTTGTAAGGAAACAATCTGCATAGTCCAACAAAAGATGTTGATGTCCAGACTTAGAGCAGGGATAGGGAGGAGGTATTAGGGGAAATAAGTTAAAAAAAATTCTTAGGAGATGGAATTAAAGAGTCTTGGCATCTGGTTTGATGTAGGTCGTGAAAAAAGGGATGGCTCAAGTTTCTTTAGATGTAATTCACTGAATAAGGTAAGTCGTCTTTCATTTTGTGGAGTATCCTTAAGTTTATATCTACTAGGCTGTTGAATCTAGAGGGTAGAATTGGGAGGGAAATCTATGAGTCTGGTTTAGGGAGATGTCAGTATGTGGCAGCTGTTAGAGCCTGGGTATGGACACACTTTCTCAGAATTACTAGAGCATAAGGGACCAGATGTCAGCTCAGCGAACACCATTGGTAGGGGGTGGGCAGAAGAAGCTGAAACCCCAGAGAAAATGAGAAAGAGGACTCAGAAAAAAAAGTTTGTTACTTGAAACCAAAGGCAGAGAAAATTTCAAGGAGTGTCAGATGCCTCAGAGATGGTTATGAAATGAAGGCCTCGGGAAAGACCTTTGGATTTAGCATTTAGGATCGTGCTGACTTTGTGAAAGCTGTTTTATTAAAGAAGTGGAGGGGAAAAACACCAGAGTATATTGGATTGAAGAGTTTTGTGTAGTTTTTTTTTTTTTTTTAAAGGTGGGTTTAGAGGCCAAGTCAAAGGAGGAAGGAGAAAGAGAAGATGTAAGTGAAAGGAGAGGGAAATTCTAGGAGTGAGGGCTAAGAGGAATGCAAGGGGCTTGGCTGGGAATAAGGAATGTCAGGAAGAATTAACCTTGAGGAGGAGAGAGAGATATCCTCTGGGTCTGAGAACAGAGGGTAGATGCTGATTAAACATTTGTAGGGTTTGTGGAGTAAAAGAGGTTGAAAGGAGTGCATGCTCCATGGTCTCTAATTGTTCTTTGAAAGAGTTCCGAGATAAAAGCTTGAGACAGTGAAGGAATTGGGTGGGGCCCTTAAGACAGGAGCTGAAATTTGGAAGAGCTGCTGTGGGAAGTGGCGGAGGGAGCTGACCAGCAGAATGTGGAATTGTTGAGTGGTTTTGGGAGCTTGGAAACCATAAATTTGTACTGGCACCCGTCCACATGATTGTTGTATTACCTCCAGCAAAATTCAGCAGCCCAGTTATGAAAACTCAAAAATTGTTGATTTAAACTGAATCTGGAGAGGCTGTGAACCCAGGATGGTATAAGACAGCTGTCAAATTCCATGAATTCAACTTTGTAGATGGCAGAATAGACTCAATAATTATGTGAATTTCAAAATTAGCAGATGCTATATCTCAGGTGCTAAATGGACATAATTTGTTCCCTACTTAGTGTTTCCTACTTCTATTCAGGAATATTCTCCGTTACTTAACCACTGTACATAATCACAGCAAAACATGTCCCGTCCCCAACACACACACACACACACACAATATGATGTGATTTTAGTTCTCCAAGTGCCTGTTTTCTGCCCAGAAGCTTCTATATATATATATATATATATAATTGATTTTTTACAGAGAGGAACGGAGAGGGATAGAGAGCTAGAAACATCGATGAGAGAGAATCATCGACCAGCTGCCTCCTGCACACCCCCTACCAGGGATGTGCCCGCAGCCAATGTACATGCCCTTGACCGGAATCGAACTTGGGACCTTTCAGTCCGCAGACCGACGCTCTATCCATTGAGCCAAACCGGTTCGGCTGCCCAGAAGCTTCTTTATTTCAGTCAGATCATTTCATCTGTGTATTAAAGATTTCTGAAGTGGTCATGTAAGAATACCAGTTTATTCCTTGATGAATGAAGTCATTTGAAGGAAGATAAATGCTCTTTCCCAATGACGTAGCAAATCGAGGCAGTTTTTACCTCAAGTCTAGCTCTTCTGTGGCCCTCTCCATAAAGCTTGCCCACGTCTTCTCTTTTAAGTTGGTCACCTGATCTCCTCTGCCACTGTTCCTGTGGCCTCTTTTCATACCGTGTTCATATAGTAGTTATCACAGAATTTCATGCCTTTTCCCATATAATTTTGAGTTCCATGAATGCAGGGACTGAGTTTTACTTATCTTTGTATTTCCAGTGCCTCCCTGTTGCCCTGCACAAAAGAGACACTAAAGCAGCAGTAAGTAATAAATAGCAAATGCATGAATGACTCCTTCGTTCCTCAGGGAAAAGGCCCTGAGTGTGAGAGAGAGGAAGAATAAAATTATGTGGCTAGTTTATAACTTCTCTTTGCCCCTTCTTCCCATTGCATTATCATCAGGTTTATCTCTGACTAGTTTAAAAGGTGTTTGCTTGTGTGTTTGATATTAGCCCCAGTTATTTTAGGCATTAGAATAGTAGGAAAGCATAAAATCTACATATAATCCAAAAGCCCACACAAAATCCTTCACCAAAATTACTGATAGGCAAAAATTTGAGTTTTATACTTTCTCTTTTATACTCTATACTTAAGTTCTGTGGATAATGCATATTTAGAGTAAAGCCAGTAAAAAACTAGCCAGACATTTCAGGGAGAAAGAGAAAACGGGAAGTAAAGGTTTTCTAATAAATGTCAGTAATTTTGATGTTTGTAGTCTGAACCATATTCTCTTTGCTTGACCTTATTTTACTTTTGCTCTTAAGATACTTTTTCCCAATTAGATAGAGTCTGTTTTTAAAATAACTTTGGGCAAATTACTGAATAATATATTAGCTTGCCAATATTCTCGTTGTCTTTTTTGATTTAGCATCTTTAAGTTATCTTTGCATTATAAACATCTTAGTCCTGAAAACATTTATAGGTAGTGACAAAAAATAGGCACAAAGATTCTAGAAAAATACAACAAAGTAACTTAAAATTCAAGTAGTAAGCAGTTTAAAATTTTAATAGTTGTGGGATTTTTATCTTAGAAGTATACCCATATTATCAACTAGATGCCCAGTGCACGAAGATTTGTGCCAGAATGGGCCTTCCTTTCCCTGGCTGCTGGTACTGTCTTCGCTCTGGCCAGAGCCGCCTTTCCGCCTTCCTACGCTGCTCAGAGGCCCGGAGCAGCCGCATATGCAAATTAACCAGCCATCTTTGTTGGATTAATTTGCATACTCACTCCTGATTGGCAGGTGGGCGTCGCAAAGGTACAGTCAATTAACATGTTACTCTTTTATTAGTTAGATAGTTTAGGCATAGATTGTATTTCTTAGCAACTCAATCAGTTTTCACTGGACCTAAAGTTAAATGTGATGCTGCTCTTTTTTCCCCCATAATTTGAAGTTTCACTTTGTTCAGCAAATAAAGTATGAAATAAGTGTCTATGTGGTCATGTTAGACTATAATGAGGAAGAGGGGCACTACTGAGATAGCTGTCCAGAAACTGTGGTAAATCTGAAAACTGATTACCTGACTCTCACTAGAAATGGTAATTTACAAGTATAGTGCATTTTCCAAAGCAGATAATTGTTAGGCGGTGATAAGCTCCGGAATAATTAAATACTCTCATCAGTGTGCAGTTATCATCTATGGCAGCTTTTTCAAAAGTGGCAGCTACTTTACTCTCATGCATAAGATTACCAGCAGGTGATCACATCGATTTTTAAAAACATAAGAGGTTAAGGGTGACATTCCTGATTTTGTGAACGTGGGTGGTAGAGAGATAAGGAGCAACATCATGACATGGAGGCAAAGAGCAGGGGAGAGGCTTTCCAAGTAATGCAAAGAGAAAAAGCAGCCTTAGGGTGCTATATATCATGTGTAGATTAACCAATTTTTATAGCGTTAGAATGAAATGAAGGACACTTATAAGAGCTTACACTGAATGCAATTATCCTTCCATAAAAATAGCAGACATTTTAAGATTTTTCCATATTTCACTATTAACCTTATAATTTTTATCATAGAGATGTATTTAGTTCATGGAGAATTTCAGTTAATGGCAACTTGTACAATGTTACAATGTAGAATTTCTGATAACTCTAGTTTTTAATTTTTATTATCTTTTGTTTAAAAGATTGGATGATGTTATCTAACCAAATGCGTTTCTTAGAATTGAAAGTAAAAGTTACCTTTTCTTTATATATAAATGTAATATAAGTTATAGTTTTAAAGTAATTAATAGATTAAAAGTGATTTCAAAATAACAATTCTGGATTTGTTAATTTTTCTTTTTTTGCCATATTAAGAAAAAGTGTAATGAACAAAACAATTTCTCAGACTAACTTAGAAACATGAGTTTCCCTCTGAGTTTAGACCACAGTCCTAATAATAACCACCCACAGAAACTTCTGGGACTGCTGAACCCTATAAATTTTCACTGGGTTGGGCTCTATTCACAGTGCAAGTTTAATATCATTATCAACTTTTCTTCTGAGGGATCAGCTTTATATATCTTTGGTGTGTACAAAGACTACATTGTTTGTTTGCATGGAGTGGCTAAGTAGTTCTTATAGCTACTTTTTGACCATAGTCCTTCATAATACTTGCCTAGTTCTTATGGTCACAACCCACTTTGGGACAAGAAATACCAATGTTTAAACTTGATTACAGCACGCCAAGGAACATGTTACTGAAACTTGCTATCACTGCTACTTAGTGGTTTTGGATCTGATATTTGAATCCTTTTTTTTTTTTTTTAATATTCAACAGGCTTAAAATGCATTAGCCTATTTTTCTTTTTGTGAAAATGAATGAGAATTATTTATAAGAAATGAATGATTGAAGAATTATTAACCAGTAGTAATTTGAATTCTTTCTAAAGGTAAGTTTATAAATAGATAAAAAGGGGTCTTCCCATTTCCAAATATAAGAGGTTTAACTTATCTGTAATATTTTTCTTTTACATATAGATATCACATATATATGTATATATGCATTTTGAGATTAAGTAAAATGTATTCTTCAAAAGTAATCCTACTTTTTCTCTCTACTGTTTTGAAATATTAACCATTATTGCTTTATTGATGATTGAACTACCCCTTATCTCTGCCATGCCTACAAAGAACTATGTTGGAAGCATTGACAACTATAATGGTGTGAGAAGAAGAGGTGAATATTTTAGGACTTATTTGTCTCCATCATGCTACCTCCTAAAAATACACATCTAAAAAATTCATTTTTCTGGGAGTTTGGAGATAATTCCTTACTCCAGAGATTAGAGGGGTTGATTAGAAAATAAATAACTACCTTATTCTTTTACCCCTCAACCCCATAAACCCCCAATCCAAAATTGAGAAGAAAAGGAAATGCCAGATGCAAATGTCACCTTTTATAATAAAGGTCTTTCTTCCCTTCCTGTCTCTGGTTCTCAAAATTCCATGTGTATGTAGCCTAAGTTCCTTGCTGTTGACTTAGAAAGACATTTTAGGAGCATAAAGAATTGTGAAGGACAATAGGCAGTAGAAAAATCTAGATTTCTTCACTTCACTACTGATGAATGCTTAGACATTAGTGGAGGACTGAATCTCTTACAGACATGGTTTGAAGTTAGCCATGGCTCTTTTCCCATCAACATCCCAGATGCCTGCATATCTTGCCCTTTTGAATGTCAAGGAAAAATCACCAGGAGCAAAAATAGCACATTCACTCATACTCTTCATTGAAACCATCCCTTTAAACACAAAGGAGATATATCAGGGAAAGGTTTGTGGGGGTCTCAGCTCCCCTCAGAACCAGCACCAGCTTTCTCCCTCCAAATCTGTGCTAACAGTTAGCATGTAAACGCTGGGAGCCAGTTATAGAAACGCACTGGTAAGATGATTTCCACAGGCATCCCTCCTCCCATCTGATTGATACTCCCAGGGTCCTCTAATGAAATTCTGAAGCTGCCAGTACATATGGGATATATTACGTAGGTGGTTGTTAACCTTTTTAAATCTGTGAATTTCTGATCATAAAGCATTTATTTGGAACATAAGAGTAACAGTGATACTTTATATCTAAAACATTATGACAAAAATGTAGTTAGATGATTTTTGATCATTCATATACAAAATCATTAAATACTAAATTTATAGCAGTTTTTGTCAATAAGGAAGAGAAAGAAAAGGAAATACAGTGGAGCTCCATGCTTAGCAGAGCGGAGGGTGAAGAATCATACTCTGAGGGTTCCTACAAAAGAAACTGCCAACTATGGGTGACTTCAGGAGCCAGGAGGATGTTGAAATTAGGGCTGGAAATCAATGGATTCAGCAGTATAAGACACATCTTACACATATGTAGGATTTTAAAATCTACTTCTTCATAGAGAACTTCCAGTGTTTACTCTTGTCACAAAATAGTCCCCTATGGTGCCTCTGCAGATACAATTATGCTTTTTCTTTTCTTCATTATGCTGTGCCAGGCACTCCTTGGAAAGAGAGCTCTGCCATTATCCCCAAAAAAGTGGCTGCAGTTCAGTTATGTGGTTTGAGAAAAAAAATCAGTTGCATTTTTTTTTATTTGTTATTTTCTAAAATTACATCTATTTGCTATTTTAAAACGTATGGGTAGACATACAAATATGCCCCCGTTTAAAAAAAACCTATGTATTAAATTACAACTTAAAAATGAGACAAAGTTAAAAGGAGATTGTTTTTATTATAAATTGATTTCTTACACAAAAAAAATATTCTCTCTATGACTCCCTGATACATTTTCTATATTTTTTTTACCACATATATATTTATATATTTTCTTCCAACTCAGATTTTGAGATATATTTTCCCTTTCATATAACTTCCCTCAGTGGACTATTACAGTCATATAACAAATACTAGAGTTGTTTGTCATGGGACTTACCTTAAGAGTTGCTATTTATTGTTTTTTTTGCCATTTTCGGAAAAAATGAATCTAAATCTTTGGGCTTTGCTAAATAATCTTCAAAACAGCTAATAATGACAGCCCATGTTCAGCCTCATTTTACTGGCAGTGCTTAAATTTGTAGTATTAGAACATTAGAAGTGATTTAAAAGTATAGTCTTTAAGATGTAGTGAGTGAGGCATTACTACTGAGCACCTACTATGTGTTGGACTTCTTACCCTTTTACAGATGCCAACTAATTGGACTGTCATTTCAACTGACGAGGAAAAGGGAACATCAAATTTAAATACACTCAAGATTTTCAACTAGTAGATACAAAATTGAAGCTGAGATGTTTGATTCCATAGCTTAAGCATTTTTTCACTCTTTTATTCTGTTTTCTTTTCCTCTTCCTTCCCCCACCTTTGTATTTGCTTTCTTTTCCTTCCCTTTGCCTCACTCCATTTTTTTCTTTCATCTCTTCCAATCAATCTCTGTATGCTGTCTGTATTTCTGACACTGTGGTTGGTACTGGGAATTCAGTGTTGCCCTCAGGGAATTTAAAATTTATACTCCAGAATGGGCTGTTCATTTGTGCTCTTAATGAATGAGTGGAAGATCGAATGAATGAATGGAGAAAATAAAATAGAAACTTTAGAATTTTCTCATAATTTTGAATAGCTTATTATTGCTATAAGTACTAAAGCAAATGAAACTATTTGTAAATAATACTAAATTGACAGGTAGAATCCCAATGCAGAAACTATTAGGAAAGATCTACACTAATAAAAGAGAAACATGCAAATTGACCAAAACTCTGCTATGTCCACAAGCCACGCCCACCAGCCAATCAGGAGTGAGTATGCAAATTAACCCAACCAAGATGGCTGCGGCCATGGAGCAAGCAGGAGGCTTGGGTTGACTCTGGTGATGGAGGAAGCCAAGCTTCCCGCAGCCCTGGCCTGCCCTGGCCTTTGCTCAAGGCTACAAAGTTTCAATTATAGAAGTTACATAAATCCCAGATACCAGGGCCTCCGCTTGGGTCGCCGGGGGGCATGGCTGGCCTGCAAACCACCACAGGCCCCTTGCCCGGGCCACCCCACGCCCCAAGGAAACCCCCACCCTGATCCAAGACACCCTTCAGGGCAAACCAGCCTGCCCCCACCCGTGCACCAGGGCTCTATCCTATCTAATAAAAGAGTAATATGCAAATTGACTGTCACTCCAACACACAAGATGGCTTCCCACATTTGGTCAAAGATGGCTGCTCCCATGTGGACACAAGATGGCCACCACAAGATGGCCAGCAGGGGAGGGCAGTTGGGAGGGACCAGGCCTGCAATGTAGGGCAGTTGTGGACGATCAAGCCTGCAGGGGAGGGCAGTTAGGGGTGACCAGTGCGGCAGAGGAGGGAAGTTGGGGACGACCGGGCCTGCAGGGAAGGGCAGTTGGGGGGAAACCAGGCCTGCAGGGGAGGGCAGTTAGGGGTGACCAGGCCTGCAGGGGAGGGCAGTTAGGGGTGACCAGGCCTGCAGGGGAGGGCAGTTAGGGGCAATTAGGCTGGCAGGGGAGCAGTTAGGCATCAATCAGGCTGGTAGGGGAGTGGTTAGGGGGTGATCAGTCTGGCAGGCAGAAGCAGTTAGGGGCAATCAGGAAGGCAGGCAGGCAAACAGTTGGGAGCCAGCAGTCCTGGATTGTGAGAGGGATGTCCGACTGCTCATTTAGGCCCAATCCCGGTAGGACATCCCTCGAGGGGTCCCAGATTGGAGAGGGTGCAGGCTGGGCTGAAGCACACATCCTTCTGTGCATGAATTTTGTGCACCAGGCCTCTAGTTTGTATATAGTGTCCTAAAATCACAGTGGTGCCCAATTTTCCTAGGCATAGTACTAGTGGGTGACCCTTCAAAGAAAGAGCCAAACTTAATGTAAAAAATGTTGGACATATGAACAGACAAAAAGAACATAGTTTAGAGAAGAGTTAAAATTTACTTTAGAAATGTCATAATTTTGGGAGATGTTGAACAAGTTAAAAATTTCATGATTTTAATGTGTTGTTTTTTTTCCTACAACGCTTTATCAATGGTGCTTTTAAAATTATAATCATAGTGTTTGTACAGTTTCACCGATGTTTGCTTCCGTGTTCCTCCAGAATCATAAGACTGATCATATAAATAACTAAATTGCTGCCAAATGTGCTTCTGGTGCGTATTCACCACAGCTTACTTAACAATTTTAACTTCCCTATTTAAAAGAAAATTTATTAAAATAATTTCTAATTTTTCTTCCACTTATAATAATACTGTTATGCATGTAACATTCCTCTCTTTTGGTTTCATGTTTATGTGCTGAGTTTGAGGTAAACTAATTAATACAGGATATCCAAATGGAAATGTTCTGGTCATATTTGGAATTATGGAGAGTAGATAGGTTTGGCAAAGTAAAATTAAATATTTGGTGGTAATGGTCACATAGGCTTCCCTGGGGGAACAGATAAGTCCTTGTACTTTTAACCACCATTATTTAAAAAATTAAATGAAGTGTTTGTTAAAAGGAGGTAATAATGAAATAAAGGCATTTTTGTAGATCACTGTTCACTTAAATGAAACACTACTGAAATGTAACATTTTAAACTTGCCAGTCAAATCAACTTAGAAAACATAAGTCTGTCTGATGTAATTTTTAAAGAAAATTATTTATATAATTTTTTATATTTATTATTATAAACAATATATATAGAAAAAAGTTTATTCATTCATAGAGAACACACTAGTAGTCTTAGATAATGTGTTCACTTTGGCTAATATGTTAATATTAGGAGGATTTTTAGGTTTGTCCATTGTTTTTTATTTAATGTTAATTATAACTGACAAATTCCAGTCTGTTTTGATCATTGTTACCTGTGTGTAAGAGATAATTTTGAATTTTCAAAGTTATGTGTGAGCTGTTTACCCTTTTTTATTTCTTAAAAGCAACTGCCTTTGGTCAAAGTTAATATAAAATATATTTCTTTTTAAAAAAAATTATTTTTATTGATTTCAGAGAGGAAGGCAGAGGGAGAGAGATAGAAACATCAATGATGAGAGACAATCATTGATCAGCTGCCTCCTGCATGCTCCACACTGGGGTCGAACCTGGCACCTTTCAGTCCACAGGCCGATGCTCTATCTACCTAGCCAAACCAGCTAGGGCTAAAATATATTTCTTTGGAAAAACATGATTGTACTTCTAGTAGAATAATAGTTTGAATATGATTATACATGTAAATTTGTGTGCCAGTTACTTTAAACGATTACATGGAAAAAAAAATCCCTAAAATTTAGCCTGGACATTTATTGAGATAAGTTTAGAAATTACAAGAGAAATCTAGAAGTTGTAATGGAACCGTAGTTACTGTATCTCTATAATAATTAGTATTCCTGATTATAACAAATACTATAATAATTATTTCTTTCTTACCAACTGATGCTCTTAAATTCCCTCTGTAGTAAGAATTTATATTTTGATGAAAATGTGGTCTCTTGCTGCTTTGAGAATATAAGGGAATTCACAGTGGTGATTAGCTTGTATGGAGTATATCTTCTCCCCTCCTCCCACCACATTTTTTTCTAATGGAATGCTTTATTAGGGTTTTCCTTTAAAGGTGTGAGTTCTCATTATTAAAACCAATAATGCTATGTAAGTTGTCTTTCCGTAGAGCATCTGCCTCACTACAATTTTAAATCATTCATAGTCATCCTATTAATGAGGACTCTGGGGTCTCTTCATTTGTGATTTTGGTACCTGAGTTCCTGGGCTGCTTGCACATCTTTCACAAATCACTCTTACAGCAAAATATTATTACCCAACAGTCATGGGTTTATTTATAATAGAATTCAGACCTTCCAATGGTGAATAGTCAAGGAAACACATTTATTATTTAAGATTCATTAGATGCTCAAGGAACCTTTTAATGTAACCGGGGAGTAATAATTTAACTGGTGTCAGAAATAACTTGAACCAAGAAGTTTGTGTCAGAATAGACATAAAACAGGAGCAGTTCTAAACCTGCAAAATTGTTCCTGTTCCTGTGTAAAATATGTTATTTATTTCAGTAGCAGAGTCAAGGATTGCATAGAGATTTATTTTGATATGTCTCTTGAGTTTTGCTGTTTTTCTAAAATTTGAAGGTTTAGAAAGACAAAAATCTGGGGTAATAAAAATATTGCTTTTTCTATCTTTACTTGTCAGAAGCAAAGTCTAAATGAGAAATATATTAAAAATGAGGACTAGAACTTTAAAGTCCCTCTTTTAGGTTAGGTCACAACAATATGGGGCTATTAATTGACTTGTAAGAGCTATTCTTCTCTGAGCACACTGACTCATGTGGTTGTGGCCATCTTAATGGGATATTACAGCAGACTTTGTTTAACAGTTTTGCCTTAGAAGTTGATACATTGCCTATAAGGTAGCAACAGAAAATAATTGGTTTGAGAAATTTTAAGCAGCTGTCTTTACATAGGAACTTGTTCTAGGTTTTTACATTTTACTACCTGGAGTAACATCTTGAATGTTACTTAATTAAATATATGTAATGAAATAACACCTTGAATAGATAGCCATTTTCTTTTTATCCATATAAATTGAATACACATAGAACATCAGCCCCTGACATCACATCCCTGGACCTAATAATTACATTGGCAAATCATAATTTTATTGTAGTTTCAAGATCATCTCCCCAAAATTATATTACTATATCCAGATAGGTATGAATATCTTTTCCACTCCCACTCTCAGCTTCTTAATCTCTACTAATTTTAAGGTTTGTGTTTCTTAGGTTGGGATGGCAAGTTCATGTTTGTATGAGAGAAAGAGAAATTATTCTTTCAATTTTTTCCTATTCTAAGTCTGAGTTCTAGTTTCACAAACCTTTTTAGTGTGTCTTTTCTCACCTATAATAAACATTATATTTCAAAACGCAATTACATTTATTATTATGTACACAGTTATATACATATGTGTGACAAAGTTGGGAAGAGTCATGAAAGATAAAAATAGTTTAAGTATAATTATCCTTCCTTTAAAAACAAATTTTCTCTTGTTAAAATGTTATTATTTTAATAAATAAAATAATTAAAAATAGAATTGTTTATGTAGAGTTATTAGAATTTGCACTGATTCTTAAATTGCCTGATAACTTTTATTAGATTAAACATATGTAATTGACATCATTTATTTAGAAAAAAGACTAAAAAGTCTTAAAAAACCTATTCAAAAATAATAATTTAATATGAAAAGACCTTAGTATGCTAGCCAATAGTATTTTCATTTATTTTGAAAAATCTTTGTTCTAGACAGAGTTGAGTGGATTTTTGCAATCAGTCATGGTAATGAGTTATCGCATTAAGGAATGATGTTTGATATAATCTCAGGAGTTATGTAACTACCATGACATATTTTTACTCAGTAATTTTCATCTCAGTAGAGACATATTCAAATTACTAATGTTATTCAAAACTGTTCGTTGAAATCTTTTGACTCCTTTTCACTGTATAGAAAATATTAAGGTTAAATCTGCAAAGTGATTGAAGCTAAATGAGAGCCTACTTTGATTATAAAGGAAAATGATATTCAATTAGACAGTTTCATACCTGCGAGACTTTTCAGCAGATAGTGGTAAGTTGTCTATTTTAAGAGCATAAATCAGACTGCAAATGGATTCCTTAGAAATATGTGTATGCAACCCTGTTTCAAGATGCATCCCCTTAATTTACAATACTGTCATCCTGTGACTGACAGTTAGTGAATACATAGCATTGATTTCATAATACCTGACAGCCTATACAACTGCAGAACAAATTGGTAAAATCCTACTTCATGAAAAGATGGTTTTATAAGAGCCTTTCTTTTGGTTTTCTCTTTCTTAACTCATGTGCTCCGTCAGGATGCAATATAGGTAGATTGATTGCTTACAGTTGAAAGAAAAGACTTAAATTCATATTTTGCTAACAATAATCGACTTCAGTGCATTTTAAGTCAATCTATTTAATACAATTCTCTGAGAATGCAATTCTCTGTAGCAATTGGTATCACATCTACTTAAAAATCACATCAACTAGAAAATTCCATTTAAATAGCTAGATGGGGAAATGACTTCTTACATAACTGAACACAATGTATTAATTGAATTTGGTTGAGCTTGTTTTTATATTGTAGATATTTAAATATCAAGATGTTCCTGCTGAAATTATATATGTTATTGAAAAGTTTATTTTTCTTACAGCTGGCGTTATCTGCAGAAATATACATTGGTAGCTGTGCTTTAGCTAACGATCTATATCTCATTAAAATTTTAAAGCCTTTGAAAAATATCGTGCTATGGATCTTCACATAATTTTTAACTGTGCTTTGTAGACTCTTGTGGATTTAGTTATTTTAATCAGCTATCATGATAAGCCATCAGAAGTATTGTGTTCAGAAGTATTGTGTTAAGTTAAGGGAAGGTTTTTTGGTTGTTTTTATCATAGAGTTTCTGGGTGCCACAGGGCAAGTTATAATAAGGTGATAAATTACTGTGGTTATATTAACCCTTTCACTTTTCATAGCTTTTTTTTTTTATTGTAATAACATTTTTAGCATTGAAGCTGAATCAGGCTGGATGACAAAAAAATCCCCAGTAGCACAACTGACTGTTAATATTAGAGGAAACAATACTGGAAATGAAGAGCATAAAACTCTGGGTCATCACAGGCGAAAACCCAGTGAACAGCTAAGAATTATGACTGGGTGATGATTGGATTTTCTGGTTAATGGAGGGTTATGGAGAAATTCTTCGTAATTGAGAATTAGAGACAGCAGAAAAATAATTATTTCATGAAAACTCACAACTCTGATTTAAAAAAAAAACCCTGATGGGTTTATTATTCAAATATTATTCAATATTTGGATGAATTTACACACAACATATTTAAAAATCAACTTTTAATCCTTGCTTATTTTTTACTAGATTGATTTTATTAAAAGAAATTGGTATTAGGAAAGAAGCTTTTTAAAAAATGGTGAAAACTGTGATCTCAAAAAAACCCACTCTGATTTCTGGTTCATATCATATTACATATAGGTTTTTGAAGCAGAATTTTTATAATGCGTTAAGCAAAGATGGCTCTTTTTGGAAACAATGGCCTACCACAGAATATCCTCCTTCCTAGTTTTTAATGTTGTCTAAACACCTTTTCCCCGATCATCTTCCTAACGTTAAAGGAACGAGTATGTGCCAATAACCTTTGAAACCCCAAGTTCTATTAGTTATGCTGCCTGTGCATTTTACTTGCATGAGTAGAGTGAGCATTGATGGCAGCTTTGAAAAGGGAATCGATACCTAGCCCCTTTGTGCCTGCCCAGCCTTTTCTAGTTTTCCTTTGTATAATGTTTTGAACAGGACAATGGCAGCGATTTGATATTAGTCATCATTGTAGTTGAATATCAGAATTTATCATTGTGGGCTCACCATAGCTTCAATTTGTACTTAGTGAGGACAGTAAGCAATTAGAAAGCTACTTCTACAAAGACATACATGTTTGAATCTGATAAATTTATAATTACTTTCTTAGATAAAAATGTTTTTTTGAATTTAATATTTATATCTTTCTTCTTATTTCTACTGGCATAAGCCAAACAACAACAGCAAAGTGTAATTCAGAGAAGCAAAGACTAGATTGAACTTGTATTGAATTGAGGGTTTTTGATATCCAAAGGCTTTTGGTGGCTCTAAGTGGAATCTGTGTGCTGTTTGTAACACTCTCTTCAGTGATACTGAAATATTTTCTTCTAAGTTTTTTACTCTTTCTGACCTTTTATTTTTCTAAATGTGTCTTTTAGTGAACTGGACAATAAGCTAACCCTAGTTATCTAAAATGTTGTGTGTTAATAGTGTTAAAGTTGGTAAGCTTTTTCATCTGACCCTTCTTTTAGAAAAATAGGACTTTAGCTGACCCATGCTATATATTTGCTCTAAGAATTAATGATATACATACATATATAAAAATAAACTATGACTATGGTGAAAATATAAACTGGCAGTTTCTCTTAGGGTTTTTAGCAGTCTAGAATGTTAATAAAATCAATGTTAATAAAAGTAAAATAGTGTGATTTGAATTGAATGAAAATTTCAGGTTTATTACTTTAGCAGACAATTTTAAAAAAATGCTTAGTGGTTTAAAAAAGAAACCGAATCTTAAATGACAAAAGGAGAGATGTGAGGGAACCTTATCTAATTTTACCTCCCAAACCTCCAAAATAGTTTCTAAGAAAATGTCTTCTTGGGCTGATATCTCATATGCTAGTGCCCACTTTTTTGTTTTGTTTTTTTGCCTGATTTTTAAACTGATGAAATTAGAGGCTAAATTATGCTTTCTATTTTAGGTAAGCCATGTGCTATTAGCAGGGAATCTAGAACTCTCTCTGGTTTACAGCTGACCAGAAAACACTTGTCTGTGCATCTCTCATAACCGCACCTGATTGCTCCTGAAAAATTCTCAAAAGCCCCATTTCATCAGAGCAATCTAAAATCAGGGAGTTGAGAAACAGGATTTTTTTATACTTGTGGGCTTTCAGAATTTCTGTTGCCTGGTTGGGCCCTTTGGACTGAGAATATACAGGTGTTGTGTTTTAGTTGATGACATTTCTCAGGAAAATAGAACATTTATGGACTAAGCAATGGTTTTCTAATGCCTTTTTGGATTTAGATATTATTTGAATGATAAAACCATTAAAAAGGATTCCCCCCCCCCTCTAATGCGCAAACCATAAAATAGTTCTGATCACACAGTGAACATTATATGCAAATATCAACCAAAATATCCATTACCATGGCTGACCAGAGTTATCACCATCAATCAAAACTGTCATTTTTAAAAGGGCTCATAAAATATCATCACCTATTCCCTCCCAAAGACTCCTTTAGTGGTTCATAGATATAAATCTCATTTAGGAAGTTCTTATTTCAGTCTAACTTAAACTCTATTGATATTTAAATATTTTTCATATTGTTCAGTTTTGACCTGACCTACTTTCAAGTTTTCAAATTTATTTTTATGTATACATTTACCTTGATGTTTTTCTGGATCGTACAGTCAGAAAAGGCTCTAATGTTTAAGATTTCTTTCCTAGGTTGCATTACAGTATTTTAGCTATACATGTCTGTAATTTAAAAAGCACTTCTTTTCTTTTTAGTAAAATGCAGGATTTTATAGCTTCTAGTACACTGATAACAAGGAACAATGTTATTAGCCAGGTTTCCAACCTACAGCCTTTTTCCTTGGGTAATTAGTTAGATAATTTCAGGAATGGTTTAAATTTGACAGGGAGTTTTATACTTAGGATATTGCCTTAGTCGATTTCCTTTCTCCGAAAAGGGATATTTGATTGCAGTTAAATTGTGAAGTTCTAAAGCTATGTTAGCTAAATTTTTTACTATGTCAGCAAGCAGAATATTGTTTGCACTTCTTTGCTTTTTAAATGCTGCTCAGGGAGCTGTGTAGGTTATAATTGATGCACAGAAGAGATTTTGAATTTTATAGCCTACAAATTGGTGTTGCTACATAGACTAGAAAGATGAGATTGGAGAAGTTATTTTCCCATGAGAATGATACAAATTACTGTCAAACTGTTTATGCTTGCTGTAAAAATATTTTCAATATACAGGTATTTGCTTACTAGCTGGGTAGCACTCTTATTAAAGTAGAATAACATGTTGAGCCAAAGTGAAATGTTTTTAGTACCATTGCATATTGTTGTAACGGTCCAATTTAGTTATTCCAGGGCTTAAACACCTGTAATTATGTTTGTTCTTTAAAGCTCAGATACATTTGCTTAAGTTTGAGTTTAAAAATTTTAAGGAATCCTAGAGTTTATCTGGTCTAGCATTCTCATTTTACATATGAAGAAACTGAGGACCAGAGGGGTTCAGGAACATGCCAAGGTGAAAGATTTGGAAATTTGCATGAATGAGACTAAAATTAAGTTTTCTTGCATAACTTTGATTCTTTGCTGACATCTCATATCTAATGAAGTTGCCATGCTTATTATGTGTTTATTTCAGGAATATAAATGCCTTTAAAAAAATCTGCTTAACTTCTGGATGACCTGACGTCTGCAGTGTTTAAGATGAATTTGTAGGATTTATTTGGTGAAGTTGGTCAAAACTTTAAAACCATAGTCTCAAGTAAGCAGAAGTGAATCCAGTGTTTATCTTACTCTGTCAAGGCAGTTTAGTAATGTCAACACTGGGAGTGTGAGGTGATTCTTTACTCCAAATAAACTGGCTGTCACTGACTCCAACCTAGTGCATGCTAATTGGTAGACGCCCTGTTGTTGGGACTCAGGAAAGGAACCCACATCCTGAGATACTCAGGAATTTCATTTCTTGATTTTCCTCCTAATAATAATGTGGTATGTTCTGTATAGGAAAAAAGATACTGATTTTTGACTGGCCCTTTAGGAGTGCAGGTTCTTGATTGTACTTCTCCTTTACCCAATAGCAGAACCTAGGAGATCCTGTGTTTTGCAAGAGATTTTTTTATTGGCATATAGAAGAGTCAGGAATAGGGGTCATCAGCTGATGGTTTGAATTGTGCCGAAATAGGATGAAACTAGGGTTTGCTGGGCTTTTCTTTCATTCTGGAAAGTCAGCTCTAAAGAAAAGACCCAGTGATAGGTCTTTACTGAAAACCCCGTAACACAAACCACCAGAATGTAATTTGTTTACATTAAAATTATCAAAGGGAAATGTAAACATAGTAGCTGAGCATAGTTCAGTGCCTGCAGGGATGTTTACTGTAGGATTTGTCTTTAGGAATTGGCGTACATCATGACTGCTGATCTTTGGGTAGCCTCCTTCAGTTATTTTAAGAGTTGCCTGATGTTACTTCTTGGAGCTTTGCCTGTACTGAGGGGGGAAAAAAAGGTGAGGTTAACGGAAATTAACAGGCTCATACACTTCTCCCAGGAGAAAGTTGCATTAAAAATAGAGATATTTGAGTCATTCCTACAGAATCTTGTGTTTCCCATGATTGGTTTTGCCACAACTGTGTGGTGGCAATTAAAAAAAGAAAAGGGGGGAAAAACCAAGCACATGCACACAACAGCAGCACCAGAACGAAAAGAAGATGCAGCATGATGAAACAGGAAATCTTATAAGATATGCTTCTAAAGGATAAAGAGTAAAAGTTAATACTAGAAGGTGAAAAATCAGAAAGCTTGTATCCCTCACCTCTAATTAAGGTTATGTGTTGGCAGGATGAGAAGCAGATGCTCCAGTGAACTAAACGTTAGGCTGATGAATGTGAGAGCCCCGCCAATAACCGGGAGTAGCCGTGGGAGCACACTGCTCCCTTGTGCGTGCTTTTCTGAAATGCTGTTGGAAGGAGAGCCCTCCATGGGAAGGAGGCGGGGCAGCGCCCTCTGGGCAGCTCCTCGTGGGCTTATTCTGCACAGCAAGCATGTCAAACTCGTGGCCTGCAACGAGTATTTTTGCGGCCCAGCCAATTTAACAGTACATAAGAAAAGCTAAAATAAATATTTTGTAACTTAATTTTTACAATATCCTGTTATACAAAATTATTAATAACAAACTACAATGTTCGCCAATGACTGATTACTATAACCGTGTTGCATTCATTTCCCTTACACGCCTTAGGCGCAGGCGCACCATTTCTCTCCACTAATACCAGCAGCGAATATTTTAGCAGCTGGGTGCCACGTCATTAGTCTTGGACTGACTTGTTTGGTGTGTGCAACAGGAAATATTTTGCTTTTGGAGAACAAGAAAAATAGGTTTATTTGCATTACGCTTATTAATTTGTGCAGATACTCAGTGTCTGGTAAGTTAATGTTCAAGAAAAATATTAATCTTTATTAAAATGTTCTATTACTTTAAGTTAATGATTACTCATTTATTTCAGCCCTTTGTATTCAGCATGTCTCTATCTAAATAAACCTACATTTCTATGAAAATTGAAGCTTTTGGTTTTTTGTGGCCCACATAAACTTAAACCTTGTTTATTTGGCCCATATTAGCCTTTGAGTTAGACATGCTTGCTGTAAAGCCTTTTGCTGACAAATAATGCAGTAGACACTATTGAGAGTCATTAGCCTCACTGATTTTGAGTATATGTTACTCAAAAGTATTATTTTTTTATGAATACAAAATTGGCATATAGTATTAAGTAATTTTGATTTTTTTCTAATTTCAGGTTTTTCTCCCTAAAGATGTTGTGTGTGTGTGTGTTTCTGTATGAATGTACCTCCCATTCATGATAATATAAGTTAGGTGCACATTTTAAGAGAAATTCATAATTGGATTTATTAAGAGACACTATAAGTGGTTATGTTTACATTTTCTAACAATGGCCTTAATTTATGATACTTTCACAAAAAATTAAAATCGATTTCTGTATGAAATACAGCATAGTGATTAAGAACATGAACTCAGGAGCCAGATTGTCTGACTTTGGATAATGGCACTGCTACTTATTAGCTATATGACTTATTAGCAAGTTACCTCTGTGTACCTCAGTTTCCTTATGTTTAAAATGGAGGGAATGATGGTAATCTACTTCATAAATTTTTGTGAAGATCAAATATATATTTGTGTATGTATGTATGTGTATGTATTATACATATGTTACTTGATATTTTCTTTTATAAGATACAAATTATAAAATAAAAACTATATTACAGATAGTATTTAATTATACATAATAAGCCCTTTATAAGAGTTTGCTATTGTTGCATTTTTATTCTGAAGGCCCAATTCATTTTCAGAATTTGACTTATAATTTAAAGAATAATATTTCAGTGCTGTTCAAAGATGTTTTTAGTATTTATTAATTTGATTCCACCCTTTTCCAATGCATGGAATTAGAGTATTATTATCTAAATAAATGTAAAATGTTTGGGATGAATATAAAAATACAAAGTGTAATAAAGTGTCTCTTTTCAATATCTTTAAAAATAAGGTGATAAAAACATTGTAACCACATTTTTATATCTATTAGATTTATGTAGCCTTTTCCTTTTGTATAATGAAGAGTTACATTAAAATATTCATAGGCTTGTTTTGTATAACTTAGAAATATTTTCTTTCCATTTTTGTCAACCCTTTCTGTATGTTGTGAGTATACATGTGTCTATTTATCATCATTTTATATATTCCATTGTTACAAAACATTAAGACTTCTTAATGTTGTAGCTACTTACTTAGAAATTATTTTACAGTGATGGACTAAATCTGAAACCCATTTATTTTTTTGAGCTTTTGTCTAATATAAATAACATAATAAACATGGTGATAAGGATAGACTAATTTATTCATTCCATCCATCCATCCATCAGTCAACCAATCACTCAATCAGTCAATCAGCCAATGCTTGAGTGCTTACCATGCTGCCAGGCACTACTGTAGTCAGATATCAGTGAAAAATTTGATCAGACAATAAACTAATAAGATTTTTTTCTCCATGATATGTGAACTTCCTGGTCATAATTGTTAATAGCACTCAAGTACATATTCAGTACACGGAGCTCTTCTCTACCAGTTCTGTGCAGTTAAAATAGCTTTTATTCTCTTCCATAAAATACCTTGCTTATTATATACAGTAGTTAATCTGACACACCATCACAAAGATGAGATTAAATGAAACACAATGCGATTGCTCATAGAGCTTCCATCTGATATAAGCTACATTTTTCATGAAATTGGATAAATCGGGTGCTTTGCTACCTGATTTAAACTAGTTTTATTTAGCGTATGGACCAACCTCTGTGTTCCTAAAGTCTTAAGAGCTAGAATAGGATCATTTTTTGCCCTCTCCCTATGCTATAGGGCGTTTGAGTTTATTGTGATGAATTTAAAGTGCTGCTCTCAAGTAAATTCCCCTTCACCCGGCATCTAGTTTTGGCAACGGGATGAAGGGTAGGTGAATGTTAATTGTGAAGGCAACACTAATAGCACAAATGCAGCATATGTTAGCACTTCAGCGGCTTAACGGTGAACGCACAGCATGAAGCAGGGCCGGTGCCAGGGCCTGATCGACAGTGTGTGGGAGCCAGTCAGACACCACTATCTGCAGCCCAGCTAATGCATTTCATGACGTTGTCTATCAGAAATCCAGTGACAGGTTAATTTTTATTAAATCTTGTTTTCTGGAATTACAGAGAAATGATCAGGAATTGTTATCGTTACAGTGTCGGCGGACTAAATAAGTATCAAAATGACTAGACATGCTGGCCCGTATCCTCATTACATAGAAACTTCTGCCAAATGTCTAATTCACGTAACACCTTCCTATACAGCCAGATCCCCGTTGGAGTGTGAGATGTACTTATTTCATTTTCTGACAAACATATTAATGCTGCAATTTCATTGATCCTTATGGTCTACATTCCAGAACTTTCTTTTCTGAGTTTTGGACAGATGGGAAATGCATTCTTTCTAAAGTTGAGACTTGATTTTCTCAGTGTTAACAATGGGCCCTATTATGCTGCTTCCAACTGAGCAAGGCCAGGAAGAACTTCACAGCTGGCTGGGCACCTGACGTGCCCAGGGCAGGTGCTCTGACCTGCTCATATAGCCCTGGTTCCTCCTGGGGAGAACAGCAGTTTCCATCCCCTGGAATGCCTAATTTATTCCAGGCTATGAATAGAATGAGCTTGTTGATTTGGGACCAGTGGCATTCCCCTTGCACAGCCTCGGGACATGATTATCCATGCCAGGGTCAGGTGGGAGCTTCCCGCCTGACCCTGTGCAGCCCTCACCCTGGGCACTTAACAATAAGAGGCTATTGGAATGCCACAGTCTCTCACATTTATTGGTATTTTTAATATGGTACTGACATCCCTCTTTTGCTTTTGTCTCAGCCTGACTTTGTAGTAACTTGATTATAAAAAGTGTGTTAACTCAGCGAGTTGTTAGTTGAAGTATATGAATACATGAATCAGGCAAATCATAATCCTGGAATATTGCCTTTTATAATCATGTGTTGTTGAGTTCATAATGTATGCAAACCACTCTACTAGGTTCCATCAGCAACAACAAATAAAGCAGGAAACAATGTTCCTGCTTCCAAGAGAAGAAAAACCCTGGAGACACAGAGAAAAATTGAGAAACAAGTAGAAGTAAACATACTAATGAATAAAATCTTCTATCCTGTTGTCTAAGTATCTAAGTTATATTTAAACTCTAAGGACAAATCACAGAGGGGAAGTGACTAGGAAAGGTTATTTGTAGGTAGGAAAATGTACTAGAAGCCCTAGAGTGTTGAAATAGGGTCCAAAAGAATGGAAGGCTAGCTGTCATGAGTAGTTTTGCCAGGTAGGAAAAGTGACAAGACTCCTAACATCTCTCCTAACAGGGTGACTTCTTGGTGATTGTTCAGTAAATATTTGTTGAATTGAGTCAAATTTCTCCTTAGGGGAAGAGAGACTGAGATCTCTGATGCTGTCAACTGAACCAGCTCAAGCCCTTCAGATCCTCACATCCTGCAGGCATATGGATTTGTGACCAAGAGAGGTTTATATTAAAATGAAGATATTGGAAACTTCAGCACATTTTGTGCTTTAGCTATAGAAGGCAGAAGAAGACATTTCTGATCTATCGTTGGGAAGGAAAGAAAGGAAGATAAGGAAGGAGAAAGAATGAAAGACATAAAGGGAAAGCAAAATCAGTGGAAGGAATAGACAAGGATGTGAGATAGGCGTTTCTGCTAGGGTTCCTAAGAGAATTAAAAGAAGGTAAGGATGAAAATGGTCAAATTACAAACTTAAGATTTTAAAGATTTATTTTAAGAAGTATTGACTTAATTGAGGTACTGTACTGGATATTTTTAAAAATTCTCTTAAATGCCTAGAAAATAACCTATGCCACTCCTGTCTTAGAGGGCGAGGCAGATGTATACAGCAAGTGATTGCAGCAATTTAAAACCAGTGCCTTTTGCACTGAATAAAGTCCAGTGAATTAGCACAGAGAGGGAAGTATGCGAAGGGCAGGGGAGGCTCCCCAGAAGAGATGACATTCACTTGAGTCTTAACGAATGGGGTAAGACCTTTTGGAAGAAGAGAGTAATAAGAGCTTTCCAAACAAATATGTAAAGACTAGAGGCCCGGTACATGAAATTCGTGCACGGGGGGGTGGTGTCCCTCAGCTCGGCCTGTACCCTCTCCAATCTGGAACCCCTTGGGGGATGTCTGATTGCCAGTTTAGGCCTGATCCCATTTGGGCCTGTGGGATCGGGCCTAAAACAGCAGTCAGACATCCCTCTTACAATCTGGGACTGTTGTCTCCTAACCACTCTCCTGCCTGCCCTCCCCTGCCAGCCTGATCGCCCTCAACTGCCCTGCCAGCCTGGTTGCCCCCAACTGCCCTCCCCTGCTGACCTCATCTCGCCCCCAACTGCCCTCCCCTGCCAGCCTGGTTGCCCCCAACTGTCCTCCTCTGACATCCATCTTGTGGCAGCCATCTTGGGATGACATGAGGGTAGCAATTTTGTGGTGGCCATCTTGTGACGACATCATGGTGGCCATTTTGTGATGACATCATGCGACGCCACCGAGGCTTTTATTATATAGGATGAGAGATTTGAAGGGTCATGGCATGTACTAGGAAGGACAAGAAATAGGAAGGGTCTACAACACAGGGTAAGTGTAGAAGCCATAGTGAGAGAGGGGTCTAGAGCAGTGAATAGTAGCCAGAGCATGAGGGACCATGGCTGTCACACTAAGAAATTAAGAAGCTATCATGTAAGGATGATGTACAGCCACATACTTACAGTGGGTGAGTGGGAAAGCAGAAGTAGGGCTACTTGATGGGAGACTATTGCAATGGTCCAGGGAAATAATTATGACATTCAGAGCATCAGAAGTGAAAAGCAGAGTGGAAAGGAAAGGATAAACTTGAGAGTCATGGGTCTGGTCTGAAGATGTAAGTCACAGTACTGGAGGTAAAGGTTTTGGAGCTATCAGGATATAGATCACAGTGAAAGTCATGTGTATATGGATGGGGTTTAAAGAAAAGAAGAGGCTCAAGTGTAATACTCAAGAAAGCACAGTTTTAGACCCTGGCAACATGTGAACATCTCCTGGGGCAAACTATTCCAATTCATTAAGGCAGTCTCCATGCCAACTGTGTGTGATAATACCAAGTAACAGAGACTCTGATCCCCTATCATTGTTTCTCATTCCTTATGGAGCCAGCATTCTGACAAAGAAGGATCCTTGAAGAACTTGTCCCTAACTGCCTAATATAGGGTTTCCCAAACTGTGTTCCATTGAGCACCTTCCACGATTCTGCAAGATGTTAATAAGTATTAAATGAATTCCTGTGTTTAAACAAAGCAAAAATAAAAGTGAAATGTTTATTTCTCAAAACCTTAATAATGTACACTAGAAATTTCCAAGAAGGGGTTGTGGTTAGTAGCTCCTTTCCGAGCTTTTCCTTTTTTAAGACTACAGACCCCTTTTCTTCATGGGAAACCTATTGATATCTCAAGGTGTTAGAAAAGATACTTACCTTTTGATTGGAGGAATTAATGTCATCTTCATAGAGTCATGTGAGTGTTTCATTTTTGAGGGTCTTTTCTATTTGAAAGGAATACTCATTTCATTATGTTTTTAATTATTAGTCATTTTTTAAAAAGTTTCAAACCTTAAAAATGAGTTTTTATAAGCCTCTTAGCTCAATTTACAATTGTCATTTTTAAATCTGATAAATTTAGGTGATATTTAAATACAAAGTTTAGTTTGTTCTTTGATTAATGATCAATTAATTATAAATTTGAAAAACTGAATTACTCTATACATTTCACACCATTTTCAAGCTTGAGTAATGAAATGCCTTTAGACATTTCAAACTATAACCCCAATACACTTAATTTTTCTAAGCACTCTAAACCCCTAGGCAAGATAGCCTTCCAAATATTACAGAAATCTTCCTCAGCACTTAATTCAGCTTATAAGCTGAAAACCTAATATAAATACTAGTCAATCAGTTTACAAACACTATGTGTAAATTTAACCAATAAACTATCCTTAAAGATTTCAAATTAAAAATTCAAATTTACTGTTAGTCAACTTCTTATAAATAAATACCATAAGTCTAAAATGTCAGATTTCCTAATGTGTCGTAGTCTCTTAAGTGTTTCAAACACCCTAAATATCAAACAAATCATCCCTAATCCTAACACAGTATAAAAATCGATGTTTTGATTCATTATTTTTGTGTATGTCCCTTCACTCTTTGGGGTTGCAGGGTCACTTACTAGACAAAGTACAGAGAATTACCATCTCAGCCATGCTGAGGCTAAGGGTTGCTGGTCACATGGGAATTAGAAACCCAGGTGTTTACTCCGGGATGGATCTATCTGAGCTGCTTTTAAAAGTGATGAAAGTTTTTGTGCCCAGAACTTTCTTGAAAACTGTGTTGTACATTCTTCATCCCATTGTTCCTTATCTTAATCTCTTCTGCTATTTTTAATTAATTTAATTATTTTTAAAATTACAGTTGACATTTAATATTAATTTCAGGTGTATAGCATAGTAGGTAGACATTTATACAATTTTGAAGTGATCCCCCTGATCATTTTAGTACCCACATGGTTCCATACACAGTCATTACAATAGCATTGACTGTATTCCCTATGCTGTGTGTTATCTCTTTTTACTATTTTTAATTTACAGTTTGGATTGATGATATTATTTACTCTTCCTTGGATTGCTGTTAATCTCTTGTTACCTGACTTGGTTCTGCACTGACTTTCCATCTCACTTCCCTGGATTTCTCCTTGATCTTCCTTCTGGAGTCATTTTACTGACATCAGGCCAAGGGTCTAACTATTTAACTATTTTTCAAGTTATATTCTTCCTTGCCTTTAAGATTTTCCTCATTTTTTTTTCTATTTTCATTCTAGTTTACTATATTTCCTTTAAGGAGATTTTGTTCACTGTCCTCTTTTTATAATTTTTGTTATATCTTTTTTTTTCCCCCCAAGCCAGGACTTATTCAGTAACATTGTTAATCCAATGATTATTTAAAAAAGAAACAAAAAGTAGTTGTAGAGGGTGATCACTTGTGTTATGTAATTTAATTTCAGTCTGATTGTGAACAAGTTTATTTTGTTGTTTTTGAGTTTTGGCTGTCCGAGCTTTTTTTGTTTGTTTATTTTTGTTCATCCTCATCGGAAGATATTTTTCCATTGATTTTTAGAGAAAGTGGAAGAGAGAGGGAAAGGCAGAGAGAAACATCGATGTGAAAGAAGCACATCGATTGGTTGCCTCCTGCACAAGCCCCAACCAGGGCCTGGGCCAGGGAGGAGCCTGCAACCAAGGTATGTGCCCTTGACCGGAATCGAACCTAGGACCATTTGGTCCAAAGGCCGATGCTCTATCCACTGAGCCAAACTGGCTAGGCTAGGGCAGCTAGCTGCCTGAGCTTTTAAAGTAGATGAACACCTTAACTATCTAAAGGCAGGCCCTTCTCTTGCATTTCTAATGGCGAATTCCTACTCATTTCATCTTGCTCAGTTGCTCATTACTAATACGGTCTATATATGTGGGTCATTTTGTGGAACTATCCAGAGAAATGATTTTTTTTAACTTTTTATTAGTTGTAAAAATATAAAAATGGGGAGCTATGTTAATTTTTTCTCTTAAAATTGGAAGATATAGAAATATTGTGTCTGCATTCCCACTTCTCCCCCAGCAGTTTGAGACAAATATTGGCTACCTCCTCTGGTGACTAATGTTTATGTATATGATAATTTGTGCATTTTAAAGAAAACTGTATTTTAAATTTACCATAAATATATTTTTATATACCAGATTTAATACATCCACACACTCTAAATTCTCACATATAGGTTTATAGGTTAATAAATAGAGCCATGCTTCTCATGTTTTTGTGTGTTCCCCACTTACCCAATAAGTAAGAATGGTCTGATTTTTACCATGGGTACTTGGGAAGAACCTATGTTATGTTTGCATACCTTGAGTACTTACTGTTCTATCAAGTTACTGTACCTGGATTTATATTTTCTAACTAGAGGCCTGATGCACGAAAATTCGTGCAAGAGTAGGCCTTCCTTTCCCCGGCTTCAGACACTGGCTTCCCTCTGGCATCCGGGACCTGGGCTTCCCTCCTCCAGCTAGCGGCAGGCACCCGGGACCCAGGCTGCTTCCTTCTGGCCACCCACAGACACCCAGGACCCGGGCTGGCTTCCCTCCAGCCCTGGCTTCCTCAGGAAGGACGTCTGGTATGAGGTCCAGTCTAATTAGCATATTACCCTTTTATTATTATAGACTAGAGGTCCGGTGCATGAAATTCATGCACGGAGGGGGGGTTCCCTCAGCCCAGCCTGCACCCTCTTCAGTTGGGGACTCCTTGGGGGATGTCTGACTGCCAATTTAGGCCCTGGGGGATCAGGCATAAACCGGCAGTCAGACTGCCCTCTCACAATCTGGGATTGCTGGCTCCTAACTGCTCACCTGCCTGCCTGCCTGATCACCCTTAACTGCCTCTGCCTGCCAGCCTGATCGCCCCTAACTGCCCTCCCCTGCCAGCCTGGTTGCCCCCAACTGCCCTCCCCTGCCGGCCTGATCTCGCCCCCAATTTCCCTCCCCTTTCGGGCTGGTTGCCCCCAACTGCCTTCACCTCTTGGCCTGATCTCGCCCCCAACTGCCTTCCCCTGCAGGCCTGATCTCACCCCCAACTGCCCTCCTCTGCTGGCCAATTTGGTTCTGATTGGTCAGTTTCTATGCCAGTCAGCATCAAAAGCTCTGCCTCTTAGGCAGCCATTGGCTCCCCACAGTACCCAGATTTGTTTCTGATTGATCAGGTTCTATGCCAGTCAGTGTCAGAAGCTCTGCATCCTAGGCAGCCATTGGTTCTTCACAGCACCCACATTTGGTTCTGATTGTTTGGCTCTTATGCCAATCAACGTCAAATGCTCTGCCTCCTAGGCAGCCATTGGTTCTTCACAGCACCCACATTTGGTTCTGATTGGTCGGTTCCTATGCTAGTCAGCGTCTCTGGTCTATCAACAGGGCCTGATCAGAAAGGCGGGGCTGATCAGCAGCCCTGGTGGAGGCCTGGAGAGAAATGGAGGCCAGACTGGGAGAGAAAGAGAGAAGCAAGTGCTGATCAAAAGCTGCCATAGAGGCAACGGATCAGTCCCTGCTTCTCTTCAGGCCTCTCTCTGGCCCTGATTCGCAGCCCCCTCAGCAGTCAGTGCTGGGGCATCACGCCTGCAGTGGAAGCAGTCAGCGCTGGGTTGCCACGGCAACCCAGCGCTGACTGCATGACTGACTTCCAGTTGGTTGAGCCTTGGTCTTTACTGGTCGTTATGACCCAGGGTTTTTATATATATTAGGATGATTATGCCTTAGTTTTCTTCTAGTATGCCTTGAATTTACCCAGTTGTTAGATGATTGATGCATTCATTTTAAAAATTGCTTGGGGATTGTGATCTTGTATACACACCATATTGAAAAGGCAGCGTTTTTTGGAGTACATTTCTGTATAGGATTAGAGGCACTGTGTTAATATTCCAGATAAGAAAAGAAATCTGCAACCTGTTTGTCATTTACCTTGGTTCTCTAGACTTGGGACATGGAATTCTATCTGGCAACTTGAGAGCAATATTAAAAATGATGTAGCATCACAAGTCAATGGTAAATATGTTCAACCTAAGAATTTAAATGTGACGAGTAGATGCAGCAGTGTGATTAGCATGCAGTGGCCTGTCTCTAATTCCCTTTTCAAGCATTGAAAAGCCAACCAAGCTTGAAACATTTTTGCATTTTTGTGCTCCATTCAATATCAGGGTAAATTTTGCCCATTTGAAAGTCTTTCTGATACACATAGTTTGAAAAACAACTGTCCACAGATAAGAATATAAAAGTCATTTAGCATCCATCACAAGTAAAGAATGTGAGGCTAGTGAATATACAACTTTATTTCTCATTTTTGGCTATAAGATTATTTTCATGCCTAATTTGTTTCAACCAGACATTTAGTTATGTGTACCTAATTGTCTTTCAATAACAATAACAATGAGTTAATGTACATGATGATTTATGCTCGATGTCATACTAAATTTATAGTAATTTGTAAGCTACGGACTCTAACTTATAGGGAATTGAAGGAAATGAATTCACTAATATGGTAACAAATCAAAAGTACTTTAAGAATAAATAAATTGTTGCTATGCACAATAAATTAGTAAATATGGTTATAGTAGTTGGAATAAAGCCTATATGTGTTATATTCACAAAATTGTGTATAAACTATTCTGGGGGGGTATTTTATTATTTATTTAACACAGATAATGATGACCAGTGGTAGCTTTCTGACCTTCATATACAGAACTGCTGTGTAAGCCGAAACCAGTTTGGCTCAATGGATAGAACGTCGGCCTGCGGACTCAAGGGTCCCAGGTTCAATTCCGGTCAAGGGCATGTACCTTGGTTGCGGGCACATCCCCAGTAGGGGGTGTGCAAGAGGCAGCTGATCGATGTTTCTCTCTCATCGATGTTTCTAACTCTCTATCCCTCTCTCTTCCTCTCTGTAAAAAATCAATAAAATATATTTTAAAAAAACACACAAAAAAACAGAACTGCTGTGTAAGCCAAATAGTTATCACCATGTCTATTCCTAAACTGGAAAATGATTTTTGTTTAAATGATGCTTAAAATTAAATTTTATTAATTTCTTCTATATGCAAAACTTCTAAAAAATAGACAAAATAACAATGTATATTTCTTAATTATTTATGCCTTAATTCTTTTGTACTTTTTCTTCTGAAAAACCAGTTTTCCAAAGAACAGCTTGCACAGCTGCATTCCTGGGTGGCTCTTTCGGGCGTGGTGTTCAAAGCAAAGGACACATTGCATAGAGATTCTGGGGACAGACTTTCCAGGGTCGCAAGAACGGAGGATTTAAAAATAGGCATCCCTAGAGTTGGGTCATTTGTGAGGATTATTTACTTCTAAGGGGACATTTCTCAGAGGCTCATTGGTTTGTGATAGTGTCTTGGGGTCTGCAATGAGAATCCCTCTGTAATTTTCCTACTTCTGAGAAAGAGTACTTTTTTTCTTCCCACTTGCCAGTATTTCTCATTTACTTTACTGGATTGATTCATGTATATTATCCCCATTCATGTTTCTTCCCATCCTTGATATATTTATTAAAAACAAAATTTAAGAAAATAGAATTTTCCAATACATAATTTTATATTCAATAGTTATTGACTTTGTTCTGTATTCACAGATATAAATGTTAATCCTTTTAAAACTACTGTGCCTATTAGTAACAAGTTCTCTTTGCTAAACTAATGACTTTATTAGCAGTCAACCTCCCTGTATATAGGACCTAAATTAGGGAGACACAGTAATATTTTTCTGATTATTAAATTGATGTAGCATATATTCATATTTTATACTAATAAACACTAGATCACACCTACTGTAATGAAATATACTGTGTTCCTCCCTCCCCGTCTTGCTTTTCTTATAGAGCTCCTCATTGACTACCTTCTAGAGTTATGTCCCCAGTGCCTCACCTAATAACTGACAATGGCCTTCTCTACAACACCCACACATCTGGAGGACAGAGGTCTAGATAAGAGTAAAGTAAGAGATAAGAGAAAGTTGGGTGAGGTGTTGACAAAGTCTAGATTGCATTCAAGGGGATCATGGTATGCTGTGTAATTTCAGAGGAGTAACTTTCTAACTATAAATGGGAGTAGAATGATGAGAAATATTAGAAAGATTAAGACTGTGAATGACAGATTAAGAAAAAGTTTGTAACAATGAGATATGACATAGTTATCTACCCCCATTTTACCCATTTTAGAGGTTAAGTATCAGAGGAAGTTAAAGACTTAGGAAAATATAATATTTGTTAAATGTAGAATATTTTGACCTTGAAGTATGTCAGCATACCATTTCGTCTCTAGAAGTTTGATCTTTTTACATTGTCCAGTTCTCTCCTGATCACGCTCATGCTTTCTTTCTCTTTTTTGAGCAGCAGTATATTTATAATACCAGGTACACTAATTCTATCATCTGTGCCATTTCTGACTACTTCAGTTGATTGCTTTTTCTCCTGTTTATGGGATATATTTCCCTCCTTTTCATGTCTGATAATTTTTTGGTTAGATGGCAGATATTGTGAATATCGGATTGTTAGACGCTGCCTTTCTAATTGATGCCCTGTGGATTAGGAGATCTAGGAGAAGTCTTGGGGATTTCCAGGCCTGTGTGAGCACAGATTGTTCCACTTACTCCTAAATGACAATTCTTTAGCCTCAGTAGTGTCCTTCTGTGGACAACCAGGCCAGTTTTCAGCCAAAGACTCGACTGGATTTCTGTGCATATCTGCAGAGCTTGCTCACCTGCTCTTTATGCAGCTCCGTGCTTTGTGGTACCTAACCCAGCTGATTCTAGCCACCGTGGTGTTCTAGAATGCTGAAGTCTGCTTGGGATCTTCTTCCCCATGCAGTGATTTGGAAATCCTCTAGGCAGTGAGTATCTTATGTGTAGGGCTCACTTGTTTGCTTCTCTGTTCTTGGACATCACTGCCATGCATTGCCTGTTGTTCCGGGTCTAAATATTGTTTTTTATATAAGTTGCCTATCTTAGGGAGTAGGGTAAATTTGGTTCCTGTTCTCGTCATGACTAGAAGCAGAAATTGCAGAATCCATTGAAACTTTATTGTTATGACATTTAAAATATTTAACCTAGAGTTAATTTATTTCAGATTCTTGGTCATTTAATCAGACTGAAGTCAGAATCTTTCGTTAGTTCCAGATCTGCTAGAAGGTCCTAGGCTCTGACGCTGAGCTCTGAACCGAGCCAGGGAGTGGGTTCTCTGTGAACAGGCCTGAACTTCCTTCTGTAAGTTCCTCTAGGGCTGGGACTAAGTAATCAATCCATTTGGTAAATATTCATTGTGAGTTCTTTATTATAATAGGATTTTGCTACTCACTGAAAATCCAGAAATGAACAAAGGAGCAGCTGGCATGTACAATTTTATACATTGAGCTGATAGATGATAAGATTGAGAAAACTCTGAGAGATCAAAGGTCTTAGAACACTGTTTGTTTGCAGGAAGTACCATATCATTAGATCTTGAGCACCATAATGTTCAATAAGTTCTTGTGGGTGAAGGGTACTGCGGTTAATTTATAGTCATATTCTGCTCAGAAATATGTGAACTTGCTTTTTTCTTAGTTATCTATAAAAGTTTAGATACACAATAAGTATATGTTATATATGTTTTAAGAAAAAGTCCAACGTAGTTTAGCTTACGCTATCATAAACATTATTTATTGACAGTTTAAAGACTTTAAATGTCACCTTGATATCTGTTATGTAGATCTGCTTTGTTTCTAAATTGTCACATCCAACATTTAAAAGCACCAATTCAGTCAAACCTTCTTTTTCAACTACAGCCCCCCCCCCCATTTTTTTTTCTTATTCCTGTTCATATCTGAAAAGCAGCATCTGCAGATAGCTATTTATATGTATGAATTCACTGGTTCATTCTAGTGCGAAATAGGTCATTCTGGAAGAGTGAGAAACGTGATTGCTGAATTTCAAGCAGTTTTTGCTGCTCAGCTGGATCTGTAGAAAAAGAAAAGGGGTCAGGCTAACACTTGTTGAAGATTTCTTGTTACCATTGTCCTAGTGAAAGAGACGTGATGCTGATGCATGTGGACTCTTCTGTGTATTGACAAGAGGGACACGGAGGCTTAGATCCCAGGTTTCCTAACTATTGGGATGTTTTATTAGAACCACTAGTCAGAATCAAGGAAACACATATAAAATGCCATCTTAATTAAAATGTGTAGGGCTTTTATTTTTTAAATTTAGGTACAGAAAATGGTGTGATATTTTTCAGGCACAAATCATTTTTTAAACATGCCAATGTACTAAAAAGAAAGAAAGAAAACCACCATAGGATTGACAAGTGATGATTCGCATGAAAAAAAAAATTCTTAAATAGGGAAATAAAAAATACTTTGAAAAATTTCTGCACTGTTCAGCATTTGAAAATTGAAATTATTTAAAACCTTTTCCTCTGTGTGAAAATTAGGGCTGTAAAAAGGAAACTACTTTCAAGCAGTAAACTTTATTGACAAATTTGATAAAGGGCCCATTAATTAAAATCTAATTCCCACAATCAAGTGGCACATTTGTTTATGCTACTTGTATTAGTTAATTTGTTTCTTTTTTGAATGGCATAGCTATAATATGCACCATGATTATTTCTATTAATATCCAGTTAAGAAATGTCAGAAATTCTATATTTGAAAATACATATTTGGTTCATTTCAATTGTTAATATAAATAAATATCTTGGATTACTGAAGAATTGATTTCAAATTAAAATTGAAGAGAGGATCTTATAAGGTATTAATTTAAACTTATGCTTCAGGTTCTGCGTGGTTTTCTGAAGTCCTCTTTATCGTTGTTTCATTATTTTAAAGCAAGTGAGGAGGAGGGCTGACAGAGTGGTGAGGGCTTTGCCGGCTGGCCCAGGAGCCAGGGGGAGCCGGGGCATCCATCCCTCAGGAGTTCTGTGAGGAACAACAGCTGCGCTTGGTATCTGTAACCATAATGCATTCGCTTTAGTGATTCATTAGCTAGGATAGAATAAAGGCCTTTGACTGTGTCATAGGACAGATTTTTAAAAGAAAATCTATTACAAAGAAAAGGAATTATTTCTCTAATTTTTAACAGAGCCCCACCTTCAATGGGTTTAATGTATTTGATGTGTGAAAAGTGATTCAGATAAAATGTAAATGTGGTATTTCTGTTAAAAATATCATAAAGCATCATAATCATGTATTGTCCTTATATACATTGTATAGGTTGAGCGTATCTAATAAAATAATTAAAGATCACAAGTCTGCATGTTTGGAAGTCCTGGGAGCAGAGTGCTGGCCAGTATTTCATTATCTCCATCACCATTGGCCCTTCCTTTTGCAAACCCCAGGCATTTGTCTGAGGTTCGAGTCCTTTGGCCACTAGAGAACCAGATCCAATGAGGGTGCTTTCCCCCAGTTAGTCTTGTTTTAAGTGAGGACACTGATCTGGGATATCTAAGGAGTGTTCTACTTAGTGCTGAAAAAATGGAGAGGATTTAAAAATTATGTATTTTTTTGCCATAGGAAAGCCAAAGGAAAATTTAAAAACCTTTTGTAATAGCTACACATGTCTTTATTTAAAAATATAGATATATCCTTGCCTGGTATCCTTCAACGCACTTCTCTCCTTCACAAATCTATCTGCCCATCTTTCAAACTTCCCAGGTGCTCAGCCCCAAGCGTAAAAGAAGATTCCTGTATCCGAAGAGCTCAGAGTGTTTCATAGTTTTCCAAGCTCTGGGGTTCATCTGATTGTTCATTCATTTATTCAGCAAATGCTCGCTGAGCTCCCTATTCTTGGCACCGGGGGTTACAACAGTGAACAAAACAGACAGACACTGTCTTTGTGGATGTACATTCCAGTAGGAGGGATGGGTAATGAACAAGTAAAAATATTCTTTACAGCGGATGGTGGTACGAACAGTATAACAACTTAAGTGGATGTAGGGAGGAGGGTATGTGCTCGGGGTTATTGTTTGCAGTTTTCTGTAAGATGGTGAGGGGCAGGCCTCATTGAGGAGCTGGCATAGGAGCAGAGACTTAAGTGAAGTCAAGGCGTGAGCCGTGTGAGTGAATGAGAAAATAGCAGGTACTAAATCCTCGAAGCAGGACCAGGTTGGTGTGTCTGGGAAACAGAACAAAAGGTGAGTGAAGGAAGGAGGGGTAGGAGATAAGGTTGGGGTCCTAAACCGTGGGCAGATCATGTTGTACCTCATAGGTCATGCAAAGGGGTCTGGATTCTTAGATGTGATGGGAAACTTGGAAGATTTGTCTGAGAGAATGGCATGATCTCATTTACGGTTCAAAAGAATCATCCTGGCTGATAGGTAGTGAATAGACAGTACAAGGGAAAGGACAGAAGCAGAGAAACTAGGATGTATTATAATAGCTTACATAGATATCACGGTGGCATGGACCTGGATGATAGGAGTGGAGGTTGTGGGAAGTGGTCAGATTTAGTATAAATTTCAGGGCTAGACCAGACAGCATTGCTGCTGGATTGTGTGTGGGAAATAGAGTCGAGTCGAGAATGACCACTCTTGATAACCCTTGGTATTCAACACCAAACCCCATGTCGCTGCTCCACACTGCAGCTACGGCAGGGAGTTTCCAAGGTGTTAAGTGCTTTCCCAAAGCTTGTTCTGTTTCAAAATTTGGACTAGCTCTGAAAATAAAAGTGTCAAGCTCTTTCTAGTCCATTTCCCCCTTCTCCTCCTATTCAGAAAACTAAGACAATTCCATATTTAAGGAAGGAGGTAATAGTCTGGATATCAGCATTATCAATATACTGAAAAGTTATATTATTATTTTGTTACCATAAGGATTACAGCCAAGTTTTTTTTTTTTTAAAGATTCTAGATCAGTTTCTTTACGATTGTTCCCTCTTTTCCATTCCTGTGACCTTTCCTATGCAGAACAGCTATGACTGACAGCCACAAGCAATTGAGAGGGAGAAATGAATACTTAGAAAGGACTTTTATAAATGAGGAGCAGAATAGTAAAAAGAGGCAATAGTGGATAATAAAAAGAAACACTGGGAATTAAAATAACTCATTTATGTTCAGGTTACTTGGCTGTGTACTGCTATCTCTCTATAGTGATGGAACCAACACCCTTCCTTCTCTCTGATATAGACCCCCAGGCAAAGGACGGTCCGGGTGGCTTTCGGTGGAGTGGGCAGGACAGGGGACAGAGGCGGCAGTCCTGCTCCTTGTCCTGTGCTTTGTCAGCAGAGATTGAGGCTGACCCTCGTGCAAGCTGCAAAGAAAGCAGGACTGCAGGTTGTGTCTGCTTTCATCACTAAGGAATTCGCTAACTCTTAGGATGTGCTTATGCTTATGTTGTATTGTGCACACAACACTGATTGAAGTAGTTTACATATATTAACTCATTTAATCCTCACACAACCTTGCCAAGAAATTACTATTATTTTCTTATTTTAAGATGAGAAACCAGCCCCCAGAAAGGTCAAGTAACTTACTTTGAGTGCATAGAATTATAGTCAACTAGAGGCCTGGTGCATGAAATTCGTGCGTGTGTGTGTGTGTGTGTGTGTGTGTGTGTGTGTGTGTCTGTGTCCGTCCCTCAGCCCAGCCTGCATCCTCTCCAGTCTGGGACCCCTTGAAGGATGTCCCACTGCCCATTTAGTGGGATCGGGCCTAAATGGGCGGTTGGACATCCCTCTCACAATCCAGGACTGCTGGCTCCCAACTGCTCGCCTGCCTCTGCCTGATTGCCCCTAACCACTTCTGCTTGCCAGCCTGATCACCCCCTAACCATTCCACTGCCAGCCTGATTGACCCATAACTGCTCCCTGGCTGGCCTGATTGCCCCTAACTGCCCTCCCCTGCTGGCCTGGTCTCCCCTAACTGCCCTCCCCTGCCAGTCTGGTTGCCCCTAACTGCACTCTCCTGCAGGCCTGGGTCCCCCCTCAACTGTCCTCCCCTGCAGGCCTGGTCCCGCCACAGGTGCCCTCCCCTGCAGGCCTGGTCCCCCCCAACTGCCCTCCCTGCTGGTCCGGTCACCCCTAACTGCCCTCCCTGCTGGCCTGGTCACCCCCAACTGTCCTCCCCTACAGGCCTGGTCCCCCCCAACTGCACTCCCCTGCAGGCCTGGGTCCCCCCCCCCAACTGTTCTGCCCTGCAGACCTGGTCCCCCCAAACTGCCCTGCCCTGCAGACCTGGTCCCCACCAATAGCCCTCCCCTGCAGGCCTGGATGCCGCCAACTGCCCTCCCCTGCTGGCATGGTCTTCCCCAACTGCCCTACTCTGCTGGCCCATTCACCCCTAACTGCCCTCCCTGCTGGCCTGATTGCCCACAACTGCCCTCCTCTGCAGACCTGGTCTCCCCCAACTGCCCTCCTCTGCTGGCCCAGTCACCCCTAACTGCCCTCCCTGCTTGCCTGATCACCCACAACTGCCCTCCAAAAACAGGCCATCTTGTGGCGGCCATCTTGTGTCCACATGGGGGCAGCCACCTTTGACCACATGGGGGTGGCCATCTTGTGTCTTGGAGTGACGGTCAATCTGCATATTACTCTTTTATTAGATAGGATTATTAGATAGGATAAGCAGCAGGACTAGCACTAGATCCCAGGAAGTCTGGCTTCTGTGGTCTGCTCTGACCACTGCACCATCCATCTCATGAGGACTAAGTCCATTTGTTGAATCAAATGGAAAAAGAGAATGTTATTTACATTTCAGAGTATACATTTTCAAGTTTTAGAAAAATGAGGAATATAGGCTTAGAAAAAATGTTGCCTAGGATATAATTAATTCAATTTCAATAAAAACAGAATCAAAATAAGAGTGGTTTTTGGCAGACATCCATTAGAAGGGTACATGACATCAGAAAGAGATGAGCAGAACCAAGATGTGGGAAGGACTTATATGCGTCAGCCTGAGGAAATGGGTGCCCATTCCGACCTGGCAAATTTCTTATTGCTCCCGGGGCATATTTACTTTAGATATGTGTCATCTGTCCCTTCAAAAATATCGTTTGCCTTATCTGTTCATATTCCATTCAAACAAAGTATTTTATAAGGCAGTTTGAGTTTTGTAGATCACCTTTTTATTTCTCATGCATTTAAGACTTGTGAACGAAAAGAATGAGGTTTACCTAATGAAATGAGGTTTTCAAGCTGCAAAAAACTGAATTATAAAATAATGCCTAATTATAGTTTAAACACTCTCATTTCTTTATCTCACTTAATTAACAAAAAATGCCAAGTAATATACTTTTCACAGTTGTGTTTAAAATTCAGTGGTTGTTAGGAAAAAAAAATTCTGTTATTTAGTTTTGTAATATTCTCTATTTAAAATTATTTCTATTTAAAAATTTTCACCTGTTTTAAAAATAGCTTTATTAAGATATATTTAATATATTTTAAAATTCACAGTCTTAAAAGTGTGCAAATCAGTGGTGTTTACTTTATTCACAAAGTTGTGTAAACCATCACCACTATCTAATTTTAGGCTATTTCCACCAGTCCCCAAAGAAACCCTATCACCAATAACGGTCACTCCTATTACCCCCTTCCCCAGCCCCTGGCAACCACCAGCCTACATCCTGATTCTATAGATTTACCTATTCAGGACATTTCATATCAATGGAATAATATAATATGTCCCCTTTGTGTCTGGCTTCTTTTACTTAACACAATTTTTTCAGTATTCTCCCATGTTGTAGCATTTATCTTGTACTTTATTCCTTTTTATTGTCAAACAACTTTCCATCATATGGATATACCACATTTTGTCTATTCATTCATTAGTTGATGGGCATTTGAGTTGTTTTTACTTTTTGGCTGTTATGAATAATGCTATTATAAACATTTGTATACAGGTTTTTATGTGGACATAGTTTTTCATTTCTCTTGGAATTAATTAATTTCATTAATCTATATATAGAGAGAATATACAGGGATGGGCAAAAGTAGGTTTACAGTTAATATGGAAATTAATACAATAATTAATAAAAATAATACAAGGTTAGACTTTCACATACTCCCAACTATAAACCTACTTTTGTCCACCTCTGTATATATGTCTCCTCCTTGTCTATTTAAGAGTGGACGGGCTAGGTCCCATGATAACTTTATGTATAATATTTTAAGGAACTCCAGACTCTTCCAAAATAGATGCACACTCTTACAGTCCCACCAACTGTGTGTGAGGATTCCCATTTATCCACATTTTTGCCAACACTTGTTACTGCCTGTCTTTTAAATTTCATTTCAAGTTTCCTATTAGGAGAACTGGAATCCTGTGCTGTGTGGTTCCTTTACACTCTCAATCTTCTTTTTCTTCTTTCTTTCTTTTTTTTTTAAATTTCTTTATTGATTAAGGTATTACATATGTGTCCTTATCCCCCCATTGCCCCCTCCCCCCCACTCATACCCTTACCCCCCTGTTGTCTGTGTCCATTGGTTAGGCTTATGCATGCATATAAGTCCTTTGGTTGATCTCTCCCCCTTACCCCCACCCTCCGCTACCTTCCCTCTGAGGTTTGACGGTCTGCTGTACACGGTGGTCGGGTGGGTAGTTGTGGTAGAGCAGGCAGAGCCCTAAACTTAGAGTCGGCATTTAGGCCCATCTTCTGCTTACTGCTTAAGTGGCCTCGAGCAAATCAGTCACTTCACTTCTATGAGCCTCAGTTTCCCACTCTTTCAAATAAGATTAGTCCCTCACTTTCCAGCAATGGTCCATTAAAAGAACACGTAAAACTAATTTGCTCATATGGAACATCAGACTCTTCCTCCCGGTGCTTCTGTCACTGTCCTTTTGACTCTCTTTGATGCATATTTCTTAAGTAAATAAATAGAGGGAAGTATTTTTGTTTAAGGGCATTTTTTTTTCTAATAGAATGTAAACTGTAAGAAAACTTTAAATGTCTTTCCTGTCTGTCATTTTCAGTTAACTTTAGAAGTAGTTACATCAGCAAAAATGTTGAAAGTAAAGCTCGTCTGCTCCTATTTGGCGGGGGGGTGGGGGGGGCGATTTTATAAGTTGTCTAGGGTAAGAAATGAACACAGATAATTAACAGTTGAATGTAGCTCTCTTACTTTCCTAGTATTTAAAAATTTTCCCACATTTTTCCTATTTGTGTTTATAACTTGAATTCAAATAAAGCTATGTTTTCTCCATTACCGTCTTTTGTACTTAAAAGCAACTTTGAGAAATATTTGCAAGATCTAATGGCATAATGACAACATTATGTCAAATCCTTTGCCAGTTTACAGCATTCAGACTTTTCTATACAGCAGAAAATTGGCACAATTTCAATCCCTTGCCAAGTGCCAACAACTTTTTTCCATAATGCTTTGCGCTTTCCCTGCCACCAGCCTGGCCCATTACTTCATGCCTATCCTTTAAGGCCCACTCCAGTTGTGCCTTTTTTAATCCTCACCCAAGGATATGTTTATTAATTTGAGAGAGAGAGAGAGAGAGAGGAGAAGAGGAGGGGAGAGGAGGAGAGGGGAGGGGAGGAGAACAGTGAGATAGATAATTGAGAGAAGAGAGGTGTGAGGTAGATAATTGATAGGCTGCCTCCTGCATATGTCCCAACTGGGGATCGAATCAGCAACCTAGGTATGTGCTCTGACCGGGATTAGAACCTGCAACCTTTTGGTGTAGGGGACGAAGCTCCAACCAACTGAGCAACCAGGCCAGGGTGGTTCTGCCTTTTTCAAGAAGCCTTCTCTTCACCCATCTGAGTCTATTTTATTTAGCATCAGTTCTTTTTTTTAATACAAAAGGCAACTCATACTTTAAAAAACAAACAAACATCTGAATTGTGTGAAGAAAAAGGCAAAGTCCTGTCTGGTCCCAAGTTCCTGTGTTTTTCCTTCCAGTCGTTTGTCATACATAGCCAAATACATTTTTAACAGAAATGGCAACATCATATACATGTTGTTTTGTGACACTTGCTTTGTCACAAAACTGTGAATCATCTATTACACTCATTGAATGAGTCTGTCACTCTTGATATCTGATTTTATTTAATTTTTAAATATGTGTTAGTCTTACTCTTCCAACTAAAATAAGAAGCTTCTTGGAGGACACAGGCTGTATCTTAAGTTTTTGTTCTTCCCCATTAGGGATGCACAGAGGTCCATCCTGTAAGAGACACTTAATAAGTATTGTTGGTTGAATTGGATATTTTGACCCTGTGTCATAGTATGATCTCCTATAAATTCAGGAAAAGTCTCAGATGATTATTTATTTTCAATATAGTCTTTCTGATGAACAAAAAATTTAGAAATGCAATTATTGTAAAATTAATATTTGGATGAAGGGAGAGAAAATTGGTGATCGAAATTTGAGATTGTCCAGCCCAAGGCATCGTGTCAGGAACAATTTGGTTTGTGGAAGAAGGGAAGGATAGCAGCTAGAGGGGAATAAAAAAGGAAAATCAACAGAAAGCTTAAGAATGACTGGCTGTGGACTGAGAAAGGGGTAAATGAAGGGAAACTTTCTGAGAAGTAAAATAAATATAGCCAATACAAAAACAACAGAAGAGACCTGTTATACTTTCAAGTATAAACTAAGAGCCCTACTGACTTCCAAGATACCTCTTCCATTAAAGTAAGAGAGATGTAAGCTTTGTGGCAAATGAAAGAGACAGTATCTTATTTGCCCTGGAACAGTTGAAAAATAGAAAGTTTTATTGCAAGGATCTGAGATACATGACATGACATAAAAGTTCAAAATTAATATCACACTTTTTTTTTTTTTACTTTTGATGCTCACCTCACAAATCTCTGTTGAGCAATGCTTATTTTTTTTTATTATTATTAAATTAGGTAAGTGGTATCTTATTCTAAAGGTTTACATTAAAGATATCAATGATCGGGTACGCTGACCAAATGGTCATTTGAAAAACAACAAATGCTCTGTTTTTGAAGCGGAAGCAATAGCCCAGCCTTGTGTCTTCTAACAAACGCTGTTTGAACTTGAAAAGTTCTTCATGCCAATGGAAAGCGAAATGGCTGCAGCTTAAATTGTAAACTGCAGGATGTTTTCGGAAGTTTTAGAAGTTGCATTACTGAATACAGGTGACCTTCTGCATAATTGTATAAAGCTGATGAAATGGGTCTCTTTTTCTTTGATTGCTTTCCAAATTCTATCCGAGCAAATTCACAGATGATGGTTTTAAGCAGAGTAAGGACAGATGAACTGGCTCACATAAAATTAAGCTGTTAAAGACAGAAAAACGGAGTAATCCTACAGCTTCACAAGGTGTTATACATACTTACAAAGTCTCCAGTAATCTGATGGCAGATATCTTCTTTTCCTCCCCTGAATGGCTTTTTTGTGGTATTTGTAACACATTTATCTTTTCCTATTAGTCAATATTACCTCTTTTATGTAGTCTCTCAACTCTGACTTTACAATATTTAGAATAGTAAATGTTATTGGCGGAAAAAAATGTCACGAGAAAATTGCTTTGTCATAAGATTTTCAATCTTATAAAAGGTGTGCTTTAAGCATTTCTTCTGCTAGGAATTCTTTAGACAGTTGAGCAACAGGGAAAAATTATGCCTGTGTTGTGTTTGCAGAAATGTCTCCTCATGGAGGTTTTTGCCTTGTGTTTCTGTTGTTGGTACCGTGTGTACAATGGTGAATGTAAACGAGAGCTAAACCAAAGAGAGGGCCAAAATGAGGCAGTTGCTTTGGACGGGAGCTTTTCTGATCACCAGAGGGGACTAAGCCTAAATAGAAAGAAATCCCACTACCACACGCACTCCGAATTCAAAACAACTGTGTAGGTATTATTTCTATTCTACAATTAAGGAACCTATGGCTAAGAAAGATTAAATAATTTGCCCAAGGTTCCAGGTAGTGGTGAAATCAGGATTAGAACTCAGCTATGTCTGATTCAAAATCCCATTTCTTTAATCATCACACTCATGATTTTGTTTCTTCATTCTAAAAATTTGATAGAAGTAAAGCCATTTTTAGTAAAAGGAAATTAAAACTTGTAAGAAGTTATTTTTTTCCTAATTTGAGACTGAAAACTGGGACTAGAAATTTTAGTTATTTAAAGTAGTGGATGTCACTTATGGGTTTGTCTTGATTGGGATTAGTATCTCTGATGCCTCCTCTGTCTCTCCATATCCATTTCCATGAATCTTACACCTTTGTAATGACCATCCCCTCGGGATTGGGGGGGAGGGGTTGTGTTTAATTGCATTTCTTGAGGACACTCACATTCCAGTTGATTGAGTACTCCACCCTGGGGCACGGCCACCCTGGTGAATGATTCACAGCCATCTCTCTTAAATACATCATTTTCTCAAGTGGTTTTTTGCTTCTGTGGTGTCTGTTTTGAAATTTTTACAAAGCATTTCCTTATCATTCCTCCAAACCAAAGTGTCATCCTATGTACATGCAATTCTATATTTTTAGTGGTTTTGAAAAATGTTTGTTAGTTCAAATAAAAGCAACAGGTTAGTATAGGTGATGATTAAAAGTTGGTATTTGTTGTCCAGTTTCCCTGCCAGTTGTGAAGTGTGGGAGAAGACTGCTTAGAAAATTGCTATCTCACAGTATATTTTAAAATGACTTATTATAAACATGTTCTCCTTTTCTGTGTCCGTGAATGTTAAAATACAGCAGAGAGATAACTCAATTTAGTTCAAATGCCATTTTCTTAATGAGAAGAATTAGCCGGGAACAGAGTTACATGAATAGACACTGCCAGCGGCTGGAGTCCGCACACAGAACACTTGTCCTGTTTTCCTTGAGCTCCTTTGATGGTGCCCAGCGCTAAGTTTATGCTGAATGGGCTCAGCTTGGTTCTTGGCAAGCACCAGGGAGTAATGAATAGTGGAACATCGAAAGGCTGAACCATCCTGGCACAAGCCCCGTGTTGGTCTGATGAGCTAACCGTGGCATTGTTCGATGAGAAGGCCCTTGTGTCCTTTGGAAATAAAATCTTGGCCTGTGGACAGAAGTCCATGTACACACATTGAACTTCTCTGTTTTCCTGCTATGCTATTCCATTCACAATTAAACTTTGAAAGCAAAGTTCTGAAGAGGTTCTTGAATGCCTTTCTTCCTTGGATGCCCAGAAATGAGTGGCTGATGTAAAAATGACAAAACCCTACCCTTTCATTTGGTGGCTCTCCGAAATTTACATCAAAGACTCCAAGAACAAACTCTTCAAGCTAGAGAGCAGTGTACACACTCACTTCTTTCTCCCCCAAAACTGTCTTCCCTCTGAAAGCTGTGGTAATTTACCACATAGTTTTGCAGTGGAATTTCTGATGTTCCAATCTTTCATGTTTATAGTCAAACGTCTAAATTTGTCTCAGTACATCTAAATTCTAAGAATGAATTGATCTTCTTATGAGTATTTTCGTTTGAAAGCAAAGCGGAAAAGTTAAGCTCAGTGATTGATTAAAACTATGACATTGTAACTTGCTTTCCCTTTGTAATTTTTATTCTTTTTTAAAAAATATCTTCTTATTGATTTCAGAGAGAGAGAGAGCTAGAACCATCAGTGTGAGAGAAACATTGATAGGGTGCCTTCTGAATGTTCTCTACTGGGGATCCAGCCTGCAACCTGGGCATGTGACCTGACTGGAAATTGAACCGTAACCCCCTGGTTCATGGGAGGATGCTCAACCATTGAGCCACACCAGCCAGGCTGTAATTTTGATTCTTAAAAACAGAACAAAAATTATGTAATCAGAGCCTGCCAGAAAGTACCTAAAGATGCCAGGAATATAAACTTACTTTAGCTGTTTTGAAACTGCTGTTTATATTGTAAATTATTGAGAAGAGCCTCCTAGGAGTCCTTTTATAGTGAATTTTAGTTCTATGTTATAAAACCATGCTCCTGGAAGGGTATGAACAGGTAAATAAAACCATAAAAACCTGCATTGTGTAAATATTAAAAATCTGAGGATATGTTAGAAATATGATATGAAGTACAAATATAACAACATAATTTCTGTGATTTGCTTAAAAAAAAACCTTGAAGTGGGGAAGGGTATAGGAGAAGCAGGTCAGCATATAAATGATGTAAGATTGGCCATGAGTTGATCCTTGTTGATCTGGCGGGGGTGGGGGATGCATATATGAATGTTTATTATACTATTTCCTGTACTTTTTTACATGTTTGAGATTTTTTCATTAAAAAAAGCTAAATTTTTTTTCCTGATAATTCAGAATGATGGTTTCAGAGAATAAAATGTTGTCTTACTAAAAAAAAAATTAAAAATCTAAGATACTTTTAAAAACTTTAAAATGTTTTCTGATAATCAAATAATTCTAGGACATGTAAATAATTTTTCCTTCAGTGATTGCGCTTAGTGGAGGATATGGACATAAAAGAAAATCAAGCTAGAAATAATGTTAACTAAAATGCTAGGGTCATTGAGTTAGTTGGGATAGTTAAATTAGTCTCTAATGCTAGGGTCATTGAGTTAGTTGGGATAGTTAAATTAGTCACCCCTTAGGTTATCCACAGTTGCACAATCTAGAATCTTACTATGTTGCAATACAAGTAGTAAACCATATGAGGCATATAAGGCAAGTAAGGAAATGGGTGTATTTTTATAAGTATGACTTGTCATACCATTATGGACATGGAAAAGGTTTGGTCAACAGAATATCAGTTAAGAGAATGAAAGATGCTCCATGTGCTAAAAGTAGCTTATACTATGTTAATGTCTATTTATATCACATAATAAGCTATTTTATACTTCATTTTTGTTTGGCTAATCAACTACATTAGAGTTGAGTTTTTAAAACTATGTTTACAGTATTGCTTGGTTGAGGGCATGTGTTGATGGATTCCCAGTGGGAAAGCTTTACTCCAATGAGGCTGTTAATTTAGGTATCAGATGCAAAAGAAACCACAGGTAGACACTGATGACTGTCGAATAAGCACAGTGAGTCTTTGATGTCTCTGCTTCACTCTGGTGCTATGCTTAGTATTTCCTTGAGTAAAATACTTAAGAGTCTAGGTAACTGGTCATCTATTAACTGAATAATGCTACACCCTTCATGCAGTCATGGTTATAATCTTTTACTCCCTCCATATAAAGTTACTTTCTTCAGTTTGGAAAGTTTGGCAGCATGCTATTTGAAAGATATTTTCAAAAAATACTAGTTTCGGTGGCAGGTTAGCTCCAAATTAAAAGGGACAGGAGGTGAATGCTCAGAAAGCTTGTTTTTTAAATGCACATACTATATCATGTGGACTTTCCTAACTAGATAATGAAAATCATGTTTGTAGTACACGGTAGTCTGGATTAATTCCTGGTCTTTAAAGAGTATGATCATCAAATATTTATTGAGGACCTACTGAAGTGACTATGTTTCCATCCATCTAACCCTACACTTGTCCATTTGTTTACTCAACAAATATTCACTTGTTTACTGATAGTTTACTAAGTTTCTAGGAGACCAAGTGTTGAATAAAATAGGCAAGTTTCTTGCTCTCATAAACTTTTCATTTTCGGAGTTCTGGGTAGATAAATAAGCCAGAAACTTACCAGATAGTAGAAACTGTTACTTAGAGAATTAAAGTAACATGGTGTGATGGTCTTTTGGGACAATAACTCTAAGTTTGGTGTTTATTTTCAACTGTGACCAAGGACATGATGGAGAAAATGGGCCTTGTAGCACTAGGGTTGTCCTGTGTGGGTGACTCTCTGAATTCAGGCTGATCCTGCTCTTGTCTGAAAAATTCTGTATTTTCCATTTGCACAGGAACGGTGTTTTTTATAATGAATTAATGGTTTATTACTGAGCTGAAAAATCATTTTGTTAGTGCTTCATGTGTGGGCTCTCCTTGCCTAAGTAAGTTGTTGTTTTAGTGCATATGCAAAGGATAACAGACATTTATTAACAAAATCAGGTGGGATATTTTGTGCTGCAGTTATCAATCATATATTTTTGACTCCTTAACTTTATGAGATTGCTAACAAGCATAGCAGTTTTAAAATAAAACACTGCGTCTATATCTAGGAAGATAACTAGGTTAATATGGCCATCATGCTGTTTAAACAGACTAAGTGTATTTTTGGCTTTTTAGAATTTTAAACCTTTAAAAAACAAGCTTGTCTCTATTTTTAAAAATTATGTTTTGGCATAGGTAGCATGTCCATGTTCAGCATTGATTTTACCTGTCTAGGAAATAGATTTCTCAGTTTGGCTTATTTCTAAGAAGACAGTTCTCTTCATAAAAATGCCTAGTTCCTTTCAAACAGTTGAATTTGTGTCATTTTGTTCTGGCATCTGACTTAAAGATGAAAACTATGCTTGATGCCATCTTTTATCACATCAGCCCTCATTGTGAATAAAGTGTACTATATTTGGCACTTACTACCTCTGGCCCAATGTTAACAGTTATAAATTGTACATAAAGGTTCCTAACATAGAATATATTCCTAGCAGAACAAATATCAAGATCTCTTTAAGTAATAGATGATCTCAGTTGTCAGAAAATTATCCAATCAGTTAAATACTAGATAACATTCTGTTGAATTGAATAGCTACTCATTTGCTATATGCTGTATAGTATACAGGGTTAAGGCCAGAGGAGATGTCTGTTCTTTAATTTTTTTGATAGTAAGATACTAAAATAATTTATTTAAATTTTATATATCTTGAGTTTTTCCACATAATGGGCATAAATACTATCTCCTCTCCTTCTTCCTAACAGTATTAAGCAAGAAAGTGTCTGAGGTCCCAACTGATTTCTGTTCCCAGTCTTTCTTCATTTTCATATTGTTGGTAAACAACTTTGCCATCTGATGGTATTTATAAAAGTTACTTAGAGATCTCCAAAAGTAGCATTCTGTAACACATCTACACTAATAAAAGAGAAAGATGCAAATTGACCGTACCTCCGCAACACCCACCAGCCAATCAGGAGTGAGTATGCAAATTAACCCAACAAAGATGGTGGGTTAATTTGCATACACAGGTGCCCGGCAGCATTTCTCACCGCCCCAGCTGCTCCAGGCTCTGGGCAGCATGGGGAGGCAGAAAGGCGGCTCTGGGTGGAGCGAAGTCAGCAATACGGCTCTGGGCCGGAGCAAAGGCTTTGCTGGCATCCAGGGTAAGGAAGGCCCATGCTGCACGAATCTTCGTGCATCAAGTGTCTAGTTGATTATAATAGGAAGAAAAATAGATGTCCCGCCTGTCCCCCAAATGTAAACCTATAACATGTTATGATTTTAAATTAATGTCGTAAATGGCACATTTGCTTTATAATGTAAGTCACTTATATAAAAAATAGAAAAGCTAAATATATCACTTACCATTTTTGGCCAGAGAAGCAAGTTTTTTCCTTTGTGTGATGATCAGTAGTATTGCTTCTCTACTAATTTTGAAATGCTCTGATAATATGCACAAGAACTAGGCATGCCAAAAGGTACGTTAAGCTGAGTTTCCATAGAATGTCACTTTTTTGTTCCCTTGTTTCTATCAATTTTGATTTGCTTTTTAAAGTTTAGGCTTTTAAAATTGTTTTTATTTTTGCTTTAGTTTCTATAAGGTTTCTAATCATAGTAAATCATGTAATGATTAGCCCCCAGGAATGGTTTAGACTAACATTTTAGAGCACAACATGAGAGCCCTTACTATAGATTTTAAAAGTAATATATCTTTAATTACAAAAAGACCTTTCTCCCATTAAACACCAGGAGCCTCATTTGCAGCGTTTGTGTTAATCACAGACCCATTTTTATACATGAATGAGAAACTACTATTTATTGTGAATGAACAGAACGATGTTTAGAAATAGTTTTCTGTAAATATATGGAGAGAAATAGAATGAGTGAGTAGGGAGAAGTTTCCTGGATTTTTTTTCTCCAAATAGCCATACTGTTTACATAGTGCTACACACTTGTCCTGCTGGCATTTGTATTCAGGCAACCTGATCATAAAATAGTTGCCTTTCCCTCATAGAATGATTCAGTTTCAACAAGTTTCTGGATATAAGTTACGCAGAGATACATAATTAACTTAATCCATTTTATCAGAAAGACTAGGGGCCCATTGCATGAATTTGTGCACATTGAAAGGAACTGTGGGCCGCGAGGCACAGGGGCAGATCTCGGCCCATCCTCCACACCCCCACCTGGCCCCTCCTGGCTTGGTCCCCAGTCCCCTCTCTGCCGGCAGCCTCGTTCCCGCCACCACTGCTCCCATGTGCTGACAGCGCCAACTCTGCTCACACCCGCTGATGGCACAGAGCGATTGGGGCCAGTGCCAGCAGCGGGTGCAAGCGGGATTGGCTCCCTCAGTGGGTACAAGCGGTGACTGCTGTCCTGATCGCCCCTCAGGAGCAGGGGAAGGTGGAGAAGCCCTGAGGGGTGACCAGGGCCGCCAGCCGCCACTCACACCCACTGACAGTGCTGAGCGATTGGGAATGGTGCCAGGTGCCAGCAGCAGGTGCCAGTGCCCTGTGGGAGCAAAGAATTTTCAGTAACCACCAGAGGCTCACCCTGGTGACAGCAACTGGCACCACACCTTGATCTGGCGCCCCGCTCACCTGCTCTACCATCCCGCCATGGCCGATGCCCACCATGTTCCATGCTCTGCTGACTGCTGCCAATGCCTGCCATGTTATGCAGCCCCCCCCCCGCCCACCTGGTGGTCAGTGCTTGTCATAACAAGCGGTTGTTCGGTTGTTCTGCCGTTTGGTCTATTTGCATATTAGGGTCATATATATATAGATGATTTTGTAGCTTGTTTGTACAGAAGAGCTTTTCCCTTGTGTTTTGCCCTTGCTTCTTGATTACCTAACCGGTTGCAGGAAGCTTAATTTGAGCAAAATAATGACTGAAAAGGCACATGCTGCTAAGTGCCACAGACTGTTTTATACCAGCACTTTAGTAATTATTTTAAGTTTAAGAGCCCCAGGTTCTTAACTGTGCATCCTTCACAGAGCATACCGTGTGCAAGTACAGATTTTGACGTTTAAACCATAGACTTCATGCTGCTCTTTTGGAATAATGTGTGATCAAGGAACTACAAGGGAGAATCTGGACATCTGAATTTAAGGACCATGGTATCTGCAGATGAGTCCTGGCTCCATCATGCTGAATCTGTGGCTTTTTAAGTATTTAATGGCTTTGATTTTTAAAAACCATGCTCCTGTCTCTCCCCACATTATCATACATTTTATATTACATCTTGAAATAAAAGTTATGCATTAGACTAAAACATGACACCCTACTGAGTTAAAGATTTTAAATCTTATTCTATTGTCCTTACCCTTAGACAGATCCACCCACTTAATTCTCAGGTCTGCATATAATCTTTGCAAATATAAATGCAGTAAAATTACTAAATCAAAAGATGTTAAAACTGTCAGTGTGGAATTGTGAACATGAATGGGTGCTAAAGAAAATTCTTCTAAGATGCTAGACAAAACTCTTAGGGAATGTCTAGCAGTGTCAATTACCTTTTCAGTTTCTGAATACATTTCAAGATAGAGTTCCTTATTAGAAATTTAAAGGAAATACCCTTTATTAATCATTTTTTGCTCTGCATCAGTGGATTTGACTTTGGTTCCTTATAAAGTTTCACTTTTCCTGAGTACATCACTGACAAAATGAAGTGGGGGTGGTGCAGAACTATGCACTAACCTACTGCATTGTATTGTTTAAAGTAGGTTAAGATTTTTATTGGGGTTATTATAATCAGAGTTGACTAGGCATGTAAAATACAGAAAGATGATCTTTTTAAACACCAAAATATGTAACAAATTTTAATAAATTATGAAAACTGAATTTTAATGGACTCTTCCTAGGACACTTAGAAATATGCATGAATAGCATGGTAGTGAGGTGTGAGAGAGAGGAGATGTGAAGGTGTGTGTATGTGTAAGGTTAAAAATCTAATTAATAGTCATTTTATTATTTGTCTAAGAAAATGATTTAGAAACCTTTTATTTTCCTCTTCATTGTTGATTCTCTGAGTAATTATCTCAAGATTGATTATATATTTATTTAATTAGGGAATCAAAGAGGGAATACTTTCAATTAGTCCCTCAATTCATAGTTCTTTCTTCAAAACAAAATTAATGTAAGTAAATTTTTAAAAAGATATAATACATCTCAACAGTATGCACAAACCCAGTACTTACTGCTTATTTTTATTCTGTTCCCTTCGGGAAATATTCGTCCCTCAGGTTTGTAATTGAAAAGACCTGTTTGTGTACTCATTTAAGGAAAGTCTTTAATGAGCCCTATATATGTTTCTTGGCAATGAAAAGAAAACAATTTCACATTTTGTAAATTCTCTATTTATATAAATATAAACCCGCTCAGCTCTAGCCTCTCCCTCTATCTTCTCAAGGCTGAGAATGCTGGTCTCACTTAGCAGTTGCCATTGTGTCCACATTTCTCTGGTCATTAGAAAATGTCCAGATGTGGACTGGTCCAAGTGTATGAACCAGAAGTTTTGTAGACATTCTTTGATTGTTAATCGCAAGAAAGACACTGGTTAATTTTGGTCAGCATATTAAAACAAATTTTAGCATGGAAAGTAATATATGGAACTGAAAAAGATGGATGTCTGAAGGCACAGTTTTTCTCAACCTACCAGATTGTAGTATGATGCCAAAGCTAACGCCCAGATATAAACAGAGAGGGATATTGTGCTTTCTGGACAGAGGAGTGTGACACATAAATAAACAAAAGAAAACGTGTTATACATTAGTTTTTACTGTTACTAAAACTAAATATTTTATTTTGCTACCCACATATTATTTTAATCTGCAATATAATGTAAGGATTAGAGTTTATTAAATTTTTATAAGAATTCTTATATGCACCTCATTTTAAATGGAATGTGTTTAGGCAAAATGTAGATTTATGGAATTTGCAAATGAAGTTGAAAATACACTTACATAAGCAGCAGTCTATTTCTTGGGGGCCTGGGGTATATGCTTTGTGTGTAAGGAGTGAGAGATGTAGTATAAAGAATGGGAGAAAAAGCTTAAGGTCTGGTGTCTGTCCTCAAGGAGTATATTTAACAGCTTGCTCATAGAAGAAGCAAGAGTCATATAAAACATACAGCCGAGTAGTAAACAGTAACAGTAACAAGAACATGCAATAAAGTGCCAAAGTGGGTGGCATATTAAAGGAAAAATAGTGTCAGAGAGCAGACCTCCCTTTCCAAATGAAATTGTATGCAAAACCCCAACACAGAAAACAGAAAAATGTAGTTTTTTAAACTATAACTTTGCCATATAAGTTTAAATATATGTGTATAATATTTATTCAAGATGTTATTCAAAAAGTAAGGCCATTTAAATAAACCAAAAATTTTAAATTTAAATAAGTAGCAAAGGGGCAGATCTATAGTAAGAACTCAATAATTGTTAATTAGTCTTATGAGTAGTAGTAGTATTTTTTAATTATGTGTTTTGGATAGCAGTCACAATGCAGGATTGGCCTCAGCTTTCAATTTATTTCTGTATTTTGTTCAGGTTGAACATTTCTAAGAAAAATCTTAATTCACATAGAAAAGTAGTTGTACTTGCTCAGGTTTTGCTCGGTTTTAATAGCTTGCGTTGCTAATTTCACATTGTATTAGTCTTCTGTTAAGTCAAGATGGCAAGAGAAGAGATTCTTTTAAGTAAAGCCCACTCCCCATATGGATGTGGGAGAATAAAACTCGGTGGCACATGTTAATTCATTTGTTATTTTAGTAATAATAATAAAAAAATGGTTGAGTGTGTATATGTTGTTGTGTTAATGCATAACAACCTAAAAAATAGAAACAGGCATTTGAGACCTCCTTCAAATACTGTCATGTAACTCTAATTTAGTAAGGTCTGAAGTTTGGGAACCCCTAGTGTATTTTACAAGACCCTTACCAACAATCTGGTGTAGGTCAAGTGTAATTCACCACCAATTTTTGTGTGGCCCATGAGCTAAAACAAGCTTTTACATGCTCATTGGTTGAAAATAAATAAATAAAAAGAACTTACCCTGACATGAATATTTTGGAGGTAGGACCAACAGAACTTGGTGATGAATTGGCTGTGGGGAGACAGTGGAGAGGAGAGAGGTCACTAGACTACTTGGTTTGAGTTTTTCATTGCAGGATTAATAGTAGTACCATTCTCTGAGATAGGCGGCTTGGAAGAAGGGCCATTAAGAGTTCGGTCTTTGGCATGTGGAATTGAAGGTGCTTTTGAGGCATTCACTGAAATGTTCTGAGTGGTCTGCACATCTATGGATAGATGCCGCTCCAGAACCATCACTATGGCTGTAAATTCTAGGGATTCCTTATAGGGTGAGGACAAGAAAGATCCTTGGACCAGGCCTTAAGGGATGCCTTATAATGACTTTGTAGAAGAGAATGAGCCGGGAAAGTGTAGAGGAGAGGCAGAAAAGGGAGAGGAAACTAAAAGAGTGTTGTGTCATAGAAGCCAAAGGAAGAGACGTGTCAAGGGAATGATAATGCTTTAGTGAAGTCAACAATGACTTCTTGGTGTGTCCCTGGATTTTGCGTTATGAACATATTTGGTGACTAGAGTAAGAAGTGTTTTGATGAGTCAATGAGAATAGAATCCCTAAAATATTGTCTTATTGATGTTATTTATACATTTAACTACATTAGTTTGAAAGAAAACCTACATTCCCAGGTGTGATTCTTTTTATTATTCAATTGATCTCCACATTTACCATGGCAGTTAATTAAAAAATGGGATTCACTTAAAAGAAATGTGCTTCACAGCAAATTTTTATTGAAAACAACTATTTCCCATCACCTAAATTCTTGAATCGTACCCAGATTATACATCAAACCCCCTTTAATAAAAGAGGATAATAATGAGAAGTTGTTAATGCAACATTCAAAGTGACTTTAAAAAATAAGCAAAACAGGTGACTCATGGGAAATATCACACCACTCGCAGGCCTTGTCAATTTTAAGTAGGTTCCAAGCTAACTCTATTGTGTTACTCTAATGTATTAAATAACTAGAGGCCCCTTGCATGAAATTCATGCACAGAGCAGAGGGGGCGTGGTCCCATAGCCTGGCCTGTGCTCTCTCACAATCTGGGACCCCTTGCTCCTAACTGCCCGCCTGCTCGCTTTTTATCGCCTGTCTGCTCCCTCCTTACCACTTGGCTCACCGCTCCTTACTGCTTGCCTGCTCAGTCCTAACCACTTGGCTCGCCCCTTCTTACTACCTGCCTGCTAACTCCTTACCGCTTGGCTCACCGCTTCTTAGCGCTATTGCAGAGGCGGGAAAGGCTCTTGCCACCACCGCTGCACTTGCAGCAGTGAGCCCTGCTTCTGGCTGAGCAGCGCTCCCACTGTGGGAGTGCACTGCCCACTAGGGGGCAGCTCCTGTGTTGAGCGTCTGCCCCCTGGTGGTCATTGAGCATCATAGTGACCAGCATTCTGGTCATTCTGGCCATTCCGCCTTAACAGTCACTAGGCTTTTATATATGTAGACTAGGGGCCCGGTGCACGAAATTCATGCACTGGGGAGGGGTCCCTCAGCCCAGCCTGCCCCCTGTCACATACTGGGAGCCATCAGGGGATGTCCTATGGATGGCTTAAGCCCACTTCCCATTGGGAGCAGACCTAAGCCGCAGTCTGGCTTTCCTTTGCTTGAGGCGACCGGGCTGATCAGGGGAAGGAGCCAGCCCCATCACTCCTCTGCTGCAGCCACTGCCAGTCACTGCAGCCACCCAGGTATTTTCATCAACACAGACCCCAGTCCCTTCACCATGAAAAAAATGACAACTTTCGTTAAGCATTTTCAGGATGTGTCTTTCATAGAAGATGACATTTCTTTATTTTTCTTTTTATCCTCACCTGAGGATATGTTTCCATTGATTTTTCCCCCTTCTCTCTGATCCCAAGCTCAGCCCCTTCCCAAGCCAAAAGCCTCCTCCCCAGGTTTAGGCTTGGGAAGGGGTCCCCCCCCACCTCTGATCGCAGGCACGGCCCCTTCTTAAGCCTAAAGCCTCCACCCCAGGCTTTAGGCTTGGGAAGGGGTCCCCCCGCCCCAGAACCTCCAATCACAGACTCAGCCCCTACCCAAGCCTAAAGCCTTCGCCCCAGGTTTAAGCTTGGGAAGGGGTTTCCCACCCACACCTCTGATCACAGGCTCAGCCCCTTCCCAAGCCTAAAGCCTCTGCTCCAGGTTTAGGCTTGGGAAGTGGTTCCCCCCAATCCCACCCTCCACACCCCTCCCATCGCAGGTTCGGCCCCTTCCCACGCCTAAAGCCTCCGTCCCAGGCTTTAGGCTTGGGAAGGGGACCCCTGTCCCTCCAATTGCAGGCTCGGCCCTTTCCCACATTTAAAGCCTCCGTCCCAGGCTTTTAGGCTTGGGAAGGGGACCCCTGCCCCTCCAATGGCAGGCACAGCCTCTTCCCAAGCCTAAAGCCTCTGCCTGATGGCCGGCTGGGAGTGACCTGGGTGCCCAGGAAGTTTCCCGGACCCAGGCATGTATGCAAATTAACTGCCATCTTGGCTGTGTTAATTTGCATACGCGCCCTGATTGGCTGGTGGACGTGGCTTGGGCGTAGTGAAGGTGAGGTCAATTTGCATATTACTCTTTTATTAGGTAGGCTGCCTTCTTCCCTTACCAAGATTTCTTCTATATATGGCAGAAGGAGACTGTATTATTAAAGGAAGTGTGGAAAAGGGGAGCGAAAATGTTTGGAAAATTATGTTATGCATTTTGTTTATAGGGATTTGGTGAAAATTTTTCTTCTATGGTTTCCCATAGCATTTGTTTTTCTTTTGTTTCTTTATTTTGTTATAATGTGTTATATGTGAAAGGGGACAGAGAATGTCTGTCACTGTTTAGTTCTTTGGAATCAGACACTGAGATAGAAGTCGGGGGTCTAAGATATTTATTAAGGAACAGCTCCTGTGAAAGGAAGAAGGACTGGGCAGCAGGAAAACTCAAACTGTGATGCAGGTGAAACAAGGCTTTGGCCAACCCTGCAGGGAGTTGTGAAGTGAGCATTGCTTGTCTAGGTGTCCTGCTGAGGGCTAAAATGGATGGGTCTTTATGTCCCCTTTGCTCGGCCACCGTTGCAGGCTGCTGCTTGCATGAGATGGCTCTCTACAGCCAAGGACAGCTGAGGCAGGTGCTCCTGCACCCCACACTTGGCAGCAAATCCTTGCTTGAAGGGGGATCTGAGCAGTGCATCTAGTCTCTACCACACTGTCTTGTAATGTCACACAAATTGAGTTGAATGCCTTGTATTGCATTTATGTTGGTTTGGATTCTACTCCCACTCATTCAGGAAAGTCACTTGATTATGTAAACAGAGGCCCGGAGGTTGGGTGGGTTTCCTTAAATCAGGAGCTCTAGCTCCATTCCCTGGGATTCTTTTGACTTTGTCGTCTTCAGTGTCTCCAAGGTTTCTTCCACCTGCTGAGCTCTCTGGCTGTAGCAAACAGGCCATGGTCCCACATCTGCACAACTCCCACCCTCCTGGCCAGCCCAGGAAAGAGCATCTGGTGTGTGTGCACCAGGCTCAGGCATAGTCCTGAGACAACTCTGCCTGGACTACAGGAAGTTGAGTATAGTGGTAGAGGTAGGGAAGGCGCTCAGGAGAAGAGAAGGAGCTGGGGGTAGAGTCTGTTAGCCATGGGTTTCCAGGAGAAGTCCGAGGCTGTCAGAAAGGGAGAGAAGGCCACAACAAATCCTGAGACATGCATGGGTTTTTTGATAACTACCCCTGGCTGTGTTGTTGCTGATTGTTTTTGATTTTCCTTACTTTGTGGGCATAATTACAGACCAAGCTATATACTAAAAACTTAGTTACTGAAAACCCAATTCTCCTTGTTTTCTGAGTTGTTATTTGGGAGATAGATTAAACTTGTAAACATTGACTGAAGCTGTCAAAGAGTTTGAACATCCAATGTAGGGAAGGAGGATGGAGGACCTATGCAAGACAATATAGTCAACATCTGTAATTGGTATGTTTGAATTTCATCTTGTCTTTTTTTTTGCTCTGCTTCTCCTTTGGGTGGTGATAATAATGAGGTGGGTGGAGGAGAATAAAAGACACAAGGAGCTTAGATACTTCCACAGTGTAAATCCTAGTTAAATCACTGACAGCTGACTTTGGGTCAAGTTGAAACTCCAATGAGAAAAGAAAAATGAATAATACTAGAATATAAAAATTGTAAGTGTTAAGCCATCTCCACTTAAGTTTTAGTCCCATCTGGGATGCCTATTGGATAGATATAGGAAGTAGACTCTATAAAAATTTCATTGTCTTAGAGATTTTTTTTTTTGAGTTTTTATAAAATATCAGCATTTGATTTCTCTGCTTTTACTAAGTGGTTGAGATTGCAGACTGACACTTATTAATTATACCAGATTTCTAGTTTAATTAGAGGATCTCTTCTGAGACTAAACCTTTTTACCACTAGGCTGTTTGAAACCGATGAGATAATAAAAAAGGGAGAGTTCTTTTAGAAATTTATTTACATTATTTTAATTAATGATTATAATCTCCATGGTCATTTTTGCAAAAGAGCATTTAATCCCTTAACCAGTTTTCATGATTTGCATTTTGCAAAAACATGTCAGCCCTGCAGGCTTATTATCTCAGAGTTGTGATTTTTTTTTTCCAGATGAAACTTATTTTGAGTGAGTTTATTTTGCTACCGTTCGAAGCCCCATTTCATACCTTACACCTGTTTCTCATGCAGAGCAAATGGATTGGTAGAAAAGTAAAGTTTGCTTTCTTTTGCCAAGACAGAACATAGCCCTTGGCAAGGTTACCTTTGAAAACAGTTTTTCATGCAGAGACCGTATACAAGTAGCATTGCTGTTGCCAAGATCCTCTGTCTAATGAAGGGTCGGAGCGATGGTGTATTCTTTTTCATTGCTCACGGCACGTATGTGTAGCATTTCTTCTGAGAAAAGGCACTCTAGCGTTTCAAACAGAAGCCAGAAGTTTAACCTTCCAGGAGGAAGGTCAGTTTTAGTTTTTATTGATAACACAGAAGAAAGCCCCTTTATACGAATATGAAAGATAAATTCTTTGCTAAGTAGAAACGATTAAACACAGTGAATTTTTCACCTTTCTTATGAAAATCAGTCTGAAACTATTTTCCATTTTTTAAGTTGTTTTTTTCTCCTTCCCTAGCTAAAGTGTCAGTCAGCCTTTATACTGACACTGCTAAGCTGGTCTCTAAACTGTGGAGGGTTGGGATTCATGGCCCAGGTCCCTGTATATGGCTGCCTGCTCTATTGTGGTGCAATTATGCCATATATAGTGTCGGTTGTTTTTCATGATATTTTATGAGAACATTTACATTTCCAGTATCCCTTAATCTATCTATAGTTTAATGGTTTCACAGACTGAGACTGATTCTTTGTTTACAAGTGGGAAAATCTCAGGGAGCAAAGTTTTGTGAGTATGCATGGAGCTGGAGAAGAGGAATGGAAGATGTTTATTCGTATGTACATGATCAAAATAATTGCTATTTTAAAGTGTGTGTGTGTTTTTGTGTATTTTTTTTTTCTGAGATGGGGGTTAGGGAGAAGCTATGGAGGGAGAGTGGTCTAATGGTTCTTGTTTTATTTCCCTCTTTTAAAAAATATTCATTAGGTGGATTTTCTCCACCCTTTAGTATTTTCCATACTTTATAACTTAAACATTGATTATTTTGGGGTTATATCTTTTATTGTTTTTTTCATATCTTCCCCCCTTCTCTTTCAGTCATTGGCAAGGACAAAACAATGTGTTAATTCCATAAAATTTTAGCATTATCATGCACAATGTTTCTTTCCTGAACAAATGGCAACTAGCTGATTGACAAGTGCAACATTTCTTTAAATAAAACATCTTATTATCTGAACACTACTTAAAGGCTCCTCTTACCCCTAAATATTGCAAGAATTCAACTACTTTCACTTTAGTTCCACAATCTTTTCTTATTACTATTGGTCAAAGATGATCTAAAGATAGTATAGTTCAATGTTGGGAAATAAGTTTTACAAAAAGGATTGGAGACAAAACAATAATGCTGTCATGATAATTTTTGGTTTACATTATTATTATTTCGATGTTTACAAAAAGAAATTTATAGGGGTGTCATTCTGGACTATCATTGCAGTTGATGTTCTAGAGTGAATTACAGATTATAAAGGAATGTTTTCAGCACTGGAAATAAGAAAACTTGAAATAGTACAATAGATTGCTGCTGTGTGAAATTTTGTCTACTGTGAAACAGAGGAAGTGTGTCAGGTGCCTCCTGCATACCTATCTGTGGTTGGAATTTTTTGGAATAAAAACTTACATATATTGAGCATTTGGTACGTGTCAGGCATTATTCTGGGCAGAAATTGACAGTATTGAGTAATTTAATTTCCATAACAATGCTGTGAGGTGTATCATCATTTTAGAGGTGAGAAGCCACACATTTATTGCTTGGGCTGAGATGTGAACCAGACAGTGTGAGCCTACAGCCTGCATTACGGCATTAGTGTTTTGGTATTAAAGGGGACTTGGAGAAATCCTCTGTCACCCTTCTTATTTTACATATGTCCTCATATGTACATATGTAACTGGCTCCGAGACACTGAGTAACTTTCTGAAGGTCAGATAGGAGGGACAGAGTTGGGATTACAGTGGCGCCTGTGTGCTTCCTCGTTCCAGGTTTTCTCACCCTCTCAGCTGCCCTGGGGAAGGCAGTTTCCTCAAGCTGTAAGTAGAATTGAACTCAAGTTTTTTCTTCTTGATAAACTTGCAGCTCAAAGAGTGCAGGAGTTCAACTCAATAAGCAGAGAGGAGAGTTACCTGGAGAGGGGAAAAAAAAAAGAGAGAGAGAAACTAGATGGGTATGATACCACTGTAGTTAACTAATCTATATATATAAAGAGCCAGGGTCATAACATCCAAAACGACCGAAGCCTCGACTGAACTCCAGGCTGTGTGTGCAGCAGGCGAGTGGGCTGAACTGCTGACATTTTGGAGAGAGAGGGAGAGGCAGGGCTGATCAGCAGTGGCAGTGGCTGCTGGCAAGGCCCGGAGAGAGAATCAGGGTGATCAGACCCTGCTTCTCTCTCTGGGCCTTGCCAGCAGCCAAGCCTCTCTCTCTCTCCCAGAGGTCAGCAGTTCAGCCTGCTTGCCAGCAGCCTGGGGCAGCTGCTGATCAGCCCCACCTCTATGATCAGGCCCGGAGATAGTCCTGGAGATGCTGACTGGCATAGAAACCAACCAGTCAGAACCTACTCTGGGTGAACTGTGAAGGCAGAACCTAAGGTGGGGGCTGAGGATGGGTTTCAAGGGCAACAGCTGTTTGGTGTAAGGTGTAAGAAAGTGATTCAATTTTTTAATGACTGGTTTGGTAGTATAGTGCATATGGCTGGCTGTCAGTCCAGATACAGGGATTATGTGTTTTTGTCTGCCAAGAGCATCTTCTCCTGCTGAAAAAGGCTTCCCCCCACCCCATTTAAGCAATTCTATCCCCATTTAATCTATCTATACTAATAAAAGGGTAATATGCTACTTAGACCAGGTCAACTGGCCATCTTCCAGACATACGACTTCCTTCCAAACAAAGCCATGGTGGTGGAGGCAGTTAGGGGCAATCAGGCCAGCAGGGGAGGGCAGTTGGGGGCAAGATCAGGCCGGCAGGGGGGCAAGGTAGGGGCGATCAGGTCGGCAGGCAGAGGGGTTAGGGGCGATCAGGCAGGCAGGCAGGGGAGTGGTTAGGAGCCAATTGTCCTGGATTGTGAGAGGGATCCCAGATTGGAGAGGGTGCAGGCCGGGCTGAGGAACCCCCCTCCGTGCATGAATTTTGTGCACCGGGCCTCTAGTTAGTAATAATAGGAAAGAAGCAAAGGGAAGTCCAGACATTACAGGCATGTTCCCTGCAAGCATTGGGGGAGGGGGGCTGGACAAAGGGAAGATAGATACATGCCCAGTACAGTTGGGATGACTAAGGAAGGTGCTTGTTGTCAGTCACACCTGGGAACAGAGGTCATTGTCCAGATGGGCGTGGACACTGCAAGCCCATGAAGATTTGGGATACTTAACCCCCTAAACACAGGAGCTCACCCTCTAGGTGCTCTTGTGCTCTTGGTTCCTCTGGGCACACTTGGGACATGGCTCACATTTGGCTTCCTGACATTCGCCTTGGGCCATGTGGACCCCCCACACAGTGGATTAATGGACTGTAAACAGCCTGATGCTGAACTGGACCCAGCTCCAATATGGGAAGGGAACTATGGACACTGGCTTTGCTTCTAGCTTTCCTGAAGCCCCAGCTATACTTCTTCTATGACTGGACTAAGGAAAATGGGAGTTTAGAAACACAGAGATTTAATTCCATACAAATAAAAATCACTCATTCTCCCATGTGAGTCTCAAAAAACTCTTTTTTCTCAGGATATCATAAGCAGCACCCAGTGGGGAAGAGGACCCACCGCCCCCCCCCCGCCCCCCCACTTTACCAATAACAGGTATAAATGCAACAGGGACTGGGAAAATGACTCACTTGGACATTATTTGTGACCCTGTTACTGTCAAATGGCTTTTATCTTAAAGGCGGGTAGGGCCCTAACTTCTCGAAGTGCAAAGGCTGTGTTGATTTCTCCCTAATGGAATGGAAAGTGCACATCCTTGTTGGAACATGAGAATTGTTTCCCCATGCCAATTTGGTTGGAAACATCTAATTACAGAGGAAAATTCTACTCTCGGTATAGACAGGAATAATCCATAAGCCAGATCATTGTCCTTGGTATTTCTATGAGAAAATTAAGAAAATTGGGTTTTGTTTTTTTAAAAGCACCTCTTAATAAGTTAAATTTTATCTGGTTTTTACTTCTTCTCTAAGATATTTACTTTAAATTCTATTCATTCATTTATTCATGCACTGAATAAATCAAGTGCCCCCAGACAGTAGGTGGTGGTGTTCAATCCTCAGGAAAGTGCTGTATAATGTAGAAATACTATGCTTAATAGCTGCCTCCCTGCCTTGTTTCCTAATTGGATCTGTGCTCTAGGGGGCATTAGGTGGAAGTGAACAATGTAGAAACAACATTGCATTCCTGAAGCCAAGTCAATTAATCACACGATGCGTTTCAAAGGTGTTACTTCTAAGTAATTGTTGTGTAAATTAGGCCCATTGCAAGTGCTGGGTATAAACAAGAGACAGGCCTGCTGTACCTCTTAACCCAAGATACTTCACAACTTTTCCAATTCTAAACCCCCTTTGAGATAATCCTTAAAATCTCCTTGCTCACACCCACAAAATGACTACAATTTTTTATACGCATGTTGGTTATGCTTTCCCAGTAAGCCTATAATACACATTTAACTTTTCAAGCAGAGGTTAATAATGGGATTTTTTTAGTTTGGGGGTATATTTTATTTTTCTCCAATGACTTTCTCTGGTCCTTGTATAATGGAAAGGATTAAGACATAGATAAAGAAGGCCTTGTCTTTAACAGCACTGAAACTCCACCCAGTGGCTTTCATCACATCAAACAACAAAATACATTATTTATAAGTTACTATTTATTATTATTTTTATTTTTAATCAGGAGTCAGAGATTATATCTTGAGACTTCCTATTTCAGGAATATGTCCAAAATTCTTAAAAAGACCCATGTGGAGAGACTTTCAAGATCGCTTTGCCCCATCATTATACAAATCAGCTTTCAGCACCATTGTCAAGGTGCTCAGTGCACGTTTCCCACTGCTCTCTCATTAGGAAGCACCCAGCTTTGTTGTCAGCCTAGGAAGTACAATTCCTGCCGAAGTAAGACTAACCATGTCAACGTTGCTGTTCACATTTCACCATCTTCTCTGACATCAAATGTGTTAGGCTCCAGATCTTTGAGGTAGTGTTCCTGAAAGAACTTGTTTAGTGATTGTTCTAGATCAACTGTAAAAAGTTCAAGCTCATCAGTCCAGTGCAAAAGATGGGATGATATGAACCCAGAGCTTACTCAGCCAATTTATAGAGAGAAGTGGGAAGATATATTGACTGAGATATGGCACTAGGTGTTAGACCAGTGGACTCAGACCAGGCCTTGGTTGAGCAACCTTGGTACTTTAGTTCTGGCTAAGAAAGAATTCAGAGCCAAGACTCAAACTATAAGAAAAAGTTTATTTAGAAAGAGAGGTAGAAGAAGTGAGTGATAGAAGAAATGGACCCAGGAAACAAGTCATCGAGGCAAAAGAAGGACCCTTCAAGCTTAAGAGAAAGAGAGAGAGGCAGACAAGGAAAATTAGTCTGGGGGAAGGCTTGAGGAAAGGCATACGTAATCTCCAAGGATTACATATTTTTGGGCTTGGGAGGAACCAGGTGCTTTTTCAAAATAACCAGTCAGCTTTCCAAGCTTTTGTGGGCTTTTGATGGGTCCACCCCCTGAGGAATGATCCCTTTCCAGGTTAGACTGACAGGCTTCTGTGGTCAAGCACCTCCTCCTGCAATGCTTTGACACCTGTTGCACACATCCAGTACCAAAAGGGGGAAAGGAAGAGAGTTAATCCTTGGTGGGGCAATGCTGAGATGCCCTGGAGCGTGTGTGAAACTGTAGCTTCCTGGTGAAGCAAACAGGCTCATTGTCCCTACCTGACCATCTTTGACAATGCCTGACTTCCCCATGCTCTCTTTTCTTTTCTTAATATTTAGCCAACTAGGGTAGTAACGGGAGTATAAACAGAGTTTTTCATTTTTTATTCTGTCCTTTTTATTCTGCCATTTAACCAACTATTGCTGTTGTGGGGAAGGAAGAAAATTTCCTGTACCCGTCTAGGTTCTTCTGGCTAGCCAAACAATTAAATTGACGTGAGACAAATTAACTGGAGAAAATAACCAAACTTAATTATATACATATGTATGGGAACCCCACATATGGATAGGAGAGAATCAAAGACCCCACAAATATGATCATTTAGACACAGAAAGCTAAGGCATGAGGCAAAGCACCCGGGGCTTCGGAAGGGAGGAAGGTCATTGGCAGCATGATAGGAAGAGCAGATGTTCAGTAATTAGAAGTTTGTCTTGCCCTATGGGTAGGTCGCAGAAGGTTATCTCTGATGGTAACTTGTATTATGGACAAGCCTCCCAATTTAGATTCCTCTAGGTAGTTAAGGAAGGAACAGAATTTTCTCCTGAACCCACAGGGTCTCAATTGCCTTCTGCTCAAAATAATCCATGTTGCACATTTTAAGGAGGCCTGTTATGAAATCCTTTACTATGAAATATTAAAACATAGCCTTACTAGCATTTCTGACTTTTGTAACTTGACATAGGAGTAGCAGTATTCTTCCTGAAGCAAAGATATGTGAAAACAGTCTCTCATGAAATAAGCATATCTTATTTCAATAATTTTTTGTACGTGATCCATAGGCCTTTACCTTTTTACCTCAGATGTGGTGCCTAATTGTTTAACTCTATAACATCTTTCTGCTGGAAGCAACTTATATTTGATGTCAAGAAGACCAAGTGTCCCTTAGTCTGTCTGCCTCTAGGCATCTGAAATGTGTCTAATGCAAAAGAGTTAATGAGGAATAAATTAAAAAGTATTGTTAGTGGTTGAGATCTAGATATGACTGAGGATTTCCTTGTTATACCCTCTAGGAATGTTTCTGCAGATGGTGTTCTTGACTTTGCTATTGCTCACACTTGAATTTGTAGTAATAAATCTCTCATTTATGCAATAAATTGTGATGACTTGGGGGTGTTGGTAAGAATTTTTTTGGGGGGTGTTGTTAATTAATTCTTTATATTTTGTCAGATGAGCTCTTTAAAACTTTAGCTAGGTAAAGTAAAATATGAAAAGATAAAGAGGATGACTGGTTTTAGACATGTTTGAATGTGAGTGAAGTCTATGGGGTGGGAATAAAGAACAAGAATAAAGATCAGGGCCTAGAATGCATTTGGGAGTCATTCAGGCAGAGTGATATACCTACTCACCACTTGAAATAGATGAGGTTACTGTATTCCAGGGAGCTGAGGAAAGACCTCCAACATCACGTTATGAAACAAGAAGCAATCAAGAAGATGGGGGGAAAATCAATCTGATACTGTCTCATGAATGGGGTATTTGGCAAATCCAGATTATTTGAAAGTTGTGAAAGATGAGATCCTGATCTAGATTTTTGGTGTAGGAAATTATGTGACTTTAGGCATTTTTCTGGAGTTGTACTAAAAAATATAGGGGATAGAAACTAGATTATAATGTACCAATGAATAATGACAGATGAGGTAGAAGGGGCACCAAGTAGCAAGTTTATTATTACTATTAGTTACCGAAGGATATGTTTTATTGATTTTGTGGGAGGGGAAGAGAGGGAGGGAGGGAGGGAGAGAGAGAGGGAGAGGGATGGGGGAGGGAGAGAGAGAGAGAGAGAGAGAGAGAGAGAGAGAGAGAGAGAGAGGAGAGACAAGTTGGGATAGAGGAAAAAGAGGGAAAATAAAAATGGTCAGGTCTGTCAGGTCTGGAATAGGGGGTAAGGGTTCTGACTACAAATTCCAATACGTGAGGGTATTCTTGTTATGGCAAATTTCCAAGCGGTGGGAAGACGGACAACCAGGCGCTCGGAAGATTCAGAAAACACACTTTTTATTACAGGAAGCACCGGTGCCGGCTCAGGGGACTCACTGCCCAAAACTGAGCTCCTAATGTGGCGGGGCTTTCTCTTTTATCCCCCTAGTTTCTTTGTCTCCCAAATATGGACTAGGCTTCCGGACTTTTTTCAGGCTTTTGCAGCCCCTGTGACGGTTGTAAGGGGGGGGGGGGGGAGAGATAGTGACCAAGACCCCATCGGGCACTGGCAGTCAGACCCCCTTGTGGAGCTGGGTATGGTTTTATAGCTCCTGTAAGATAAGCATTCAGGGAACCAGGTTCTGCAAGGCTAGTTGGACACAAGAGGAAAGGGGGTTGGGGCTTAATTACAGGCTAGCCAGCACATACATCAGAATGCAGGTTGAGGCGGGGCACGGACCCTGGCTGCCAGCCCAAGCTGCCTTTATATTCTCACACCTACAGGCAATTCTCTAGGACCAGCTGGGTGTCCTGCAATTTAGATTAATTCTCAAACTATCTATCCAGAGATATTATAGATTCCACAGTGAAGGGTCCAGTCCCACAAGACTGGTCTCCGCTTCAGATGTCAATTGCCAGCCCAAGCTGTTACCTGTGCTTCTGACCACCTGGTTATAAATTAAAGGTTCCAAACAACCCCCTCCTTGTTCAGTTAATTTGTTACAGTGGGTCACAGAACTCAGAGAAGCATGTTACTTACTAAATTACTGGTATATTCTAAAAAGATAAAACTCTGGAACAGCCAGATGGAAGAGATGCATGGGGCAAGGTATGGGCAAAGGGTGTATAGCTTCCAAGCACACTGCAAACGTGCCACTTTTTCAAAAACTCCCAATATTCACCAACCTGGAAGTTCTCTAAATTCTATTCTTTTAGGCTTTTATGGAGGCTTCATTTCATAGGCAGGATTGAGTAAAGCATTGGACAGTGATGATTGATTTAACCTCCAACTCCTATCCCCTTCAGGAGAGGTATGTGGGGTGGGACCGGGATAGGGGAGGGACAGGAAGTTCCAACTCTTTAATCACAGGGTTGGTTCTCCTAGCTACCAACCCACATCCTTAAATGCAATCCAGAAGCCACCTCATTAACATAAAAAAAGACACCTTTAGCCCTCTAATTACTTAGGAAATTTCAGAGGTTTTAGGAAAACCTGTCCCAGCTCAGCTCTATCCTATCTAATAAATAGAGAATATGCTAATTGACCATCACACCTTCACAAAGATGGAAGCCCCCACAGCCAATAAGGAGGGAATATGCTAATTGACTGCCACCCCCTCAAAGATGGCGGCACCCAGTCCCCTCAGCCCCACTGGGGCACCTGCCTCCCGAGTCCCCCAGTCCCCTCAGCCCCCCAGCTGCCCAGGGCCGGCCCGAGGCACAGGAAAACCTTGGATGTTGGCTGCCCAGCCGCCCAGGGCCACCCAAGGTGTAGGCAAGCCACCGAAGGTGGTTGCCCAGCCGCCCAGGCCCAGCCCGAGGCACAGGCAAGCTGCCAATGGCGGCTGCTCAGCTGCCTCGGCCTGGCTCGAGGCCCAGGGAAGCCTCAGATGGTGGCTGCCCAGCCGCCCAGGGCCACCCGAGGCTCAGGTAACCAGGGCTGGTTGAGGTTTGCGCTGCCGGCAGTGGCAGCGTCAGAGGTGTTATGGGGTGTCACATTCCCCTGATTGCCAGGTTGCCTCCCGCCCCTAAGGGCTCCCAGACTGTGAGCGGGGGCAGGCCGGGCTGAGGGCCCCCCCTCCAGTGCATGAATTTTCATGCACCGGGCCTCTAGTAGTAATATATATTCTTATCACACATCACAATATCACAGGGGGACTGAAGAGATTAGGCTTGGGAAGGAGTAGGGCTACTTACTGTCTCTGTGACATCAGAGCAAGTTCAGAAGAGGACACAATGATTCTTACCAGCCCCACTGCTCACAGTGCTGTGGATGAGGAAGGTGACTTAAATCAAGTTGGTGTCAATTTGGATCTGGATCGAGATGGGCACAATGAGAAGTCCATGCACTTCAATGAAGTTATCTTCACAACTGGAGATGCCAATAATATGATGAAGTTTTCTGTCCGATTTCATGCCTCCCCATGAAATATGTGGCACACATGGAGTTTTATTTGTCAAATTTCACTGAGGCCTGATGCAGATACTGCTACAGATTTTGTTTCATTGTCTTTTACCTGCAAAATTCACTCAGGTCAAGTATAGTAGGATCACGAAAATATTAGTAGCTGCCTTCCTACTTTCCTAAAAGGATATTAAAAGGCAGGTTTTGGCAACCAAGCCAAGGTTACAGTTTGGGAATTTCGGTGAGGTGGCTGAGTTTGTCCCAGCAGTGCCACCTGTGGACATTAGGTAGTGCCATTTGTATCTTAGAAACAAAACGTTTTCACAAATTGGTCTTTCATTTTGTGAAATTTTATCTCAAGAGGCTTTGGATTCTAACTAGATCAGACAGCTCCTTTTCTATCAAGAAACTGCATTTGATTTGGTTTTAAAAAGAAGTGTTATAGCAATACCTTATCTGCTTCATCTGCAAACATACTGAATTTCTTCTTTTTTAAAGACTCACTTTTATTTACACCAAAGAGTTTCCTTAAAATCCTGCTGCAAATTAAAATTGCTTTTCCCAGTAATAGTTACATGGTAGTGGGTACTTTGGGCTTGGACCTCTCTATTTTAGAAGGTCTTTATGCGCTGCTGCAGTCTGCAACTACTCAGCCCTAAATTATCTCAATCTCCCTAGTCCAGATAATAAGGATCAGGGTTAGTAAAAAGTGTCCAAGGCAAACTATATATTTTTAATTAAGTGACATTAACTTGGATATCTTTATAGCTGTGTTTTCAGAAATGCTGAGATCCTTGCAATTGAGGTTTGGTCTAACCTAATGAGTTTATACTAATGAGTACTGTTTTGATCTATGCAATAGAAATGACAGTAGGAAAAGCAGATGCATCTTCTGAGATGAGTTCAAAGCATTTGTAGTGATAAAGAATATCCTTGTTAAATAAACCCTGTTGGTGCCTTAAACACAGTATAATTTTTCACTTTTCATTTTACAGCAGTTTCTTTGTTTATGCTGTCATAAAAAGCCCTTTGCATTTGCCAGCATGAAAGATCAGATTTTTAGTAATAGGGAAGAACTGTTAAAAGTATCTTTAAAAGTTAATGTCTCTGAACCTAACAGTGGTTTTTAAAGACAACCACGCTTTGTTTAGATGAATGAAGTTCTGAAGGAAACCATCATTAGCCTCAAGATTAGATGTTTTTGAATCTTTTCCAGAATTTGACTTTGCAGGACCTTATTGGATGTAATGGAATGGCAGAGTAAACATTTATTTTTTGATGAAATATCAAACTTTGAAAGATTCATTTACAAATTGGTTACATGGAGAAATACTTCTACTTAATCTGCTGTTTTAATGCATAATATTTTAATTTGAAATATATTACATGTGTCCAAAGAAATATCTTAGCGCAGCAATAGAGAAAGAATCAAGCAAGTAACTCAGATGAGTAATTCTCTTTAAAGAATATTCTACAGATTAGTTTTATTATTTGACCACTGAAGTGCTGTCTAGCTTCAAAATAATTATAGCTAGTAGTCTAGAAGGTAAAGTGAAAAAAATCAGTTATCAACACTCTAGAACTTGGTTTTAGGTATCTGCACAAGGTAGTTTTGAAATTAGAAAGATATGTATAAGGAGTTTTCAGTTCTCATTTCTTTCTTCAGCTATGTGGGGTATAACAGCCTTTGAAACCACAAAAAGTAAGGCAGCTTTCTCTATGGACTAAACAGTGAAGGCAGGGGTAAGAGGTGGGGGTAGGAAAAATAATTTTTCTTTCCTCCAGTGGATCAGCAGGAAGTTTAGCTTACCTCTGTGATTGCCTGACCTAGAGGTTATAGAATCTAGTGTGTTTGTTTTAAAATTTCATTTTTATTTTTTAAATTTATTGGGATGACATTGGTTAATAAGGTTATACAGGTTTCAGGTGTACATTTCTATGATACATGATCTGTATATTGCACTGTGTGCCCACCACTCAAAGCCAAATCATCTTTTGTCATCATTTATTTGGACCTCTTTACTCTTTACTACCTCCCACCACCCTTCCCTCTGATAACTACCATACTATTGTCTGTATCTATGAGTTTGAGTTTTATATGCCACATATGAGTGAAATCATATGTTTCTTATATTTTTCTGACTGACGTATTTCACTTAGCACAATATTCTCAAGGTCTATCCAAGTTGTCGCAAATGGCAGTATTTCATCTTTTCTTATGGCTGAGTAGTATTCCATTGTATATATATATCACATCTTCCTTATCCAATCCTCTATCAAAAGACACGTTGGCTGTTTCCATGTCTTGGCCACTGTGAATAGTGCTGAAATGAATATAGGGGTGCATATATATTTGTGAATTAATGTTTTCAAAATTTTCAGGTAGATACCCAAAAGAAGGATTTCTGGGTCATATAGTAACTCTATTCTTAGTTTTTTGAGGAACTGCCATACTGTTTTCCATAGTGGCTATACCAGTTTACATTTCTACCAGTATTGAATGAGAGTTCCTTTTTCTTCACAACCTCTCCAACACTTGTTATTACTTGCCTTGTTGATAATAACTATTCTAACAAGTGTTAGGTGGTATCTCATTGTTAATTTTTTTTAATCCTCACCTGAGGATATTTTTCCATTGATTTTTAGAGAGAGTGGAAGAGAGAGAGAAATACAGAGAGAAATATCAATGTGAGAGAAACACATTGAGTGGTTGCCTCTTGCAAGAGCCCTGACCAGGGCCCAGGCTGGGAAGGAGCCTGCAACCGAGGTACATGCCCTTGACTGGAATCAAACCTGGGATCCTTTGGTCCGCAGGCTGACACTCTGTCCACTGAGCCAAACTGGCTAGGGTTCATTTTAGTTTTGATTTGCATTTCTCTAATCGCTACTGAAGTTGAGCATCTTTACATATATCTGTTGACCATCTGTATGTCTTCTTGAGAGAAGTGTCTGTTCAGGTCCTCTGCCCATTTTTAATTGGATTGTTTGGTGTTGTATGAGCTGTTGTTGGCAAATACCTTTTCCCAGTTGATGTGTTGCCTTTTTGTTTTGTTGGTGGTTTCTTTGGCTGTGCATAAGCTTTTTTAGTTTGATATAATCCCATTCATTTATTTTTGCTTTTACTTCCCTTGCCTTTGGGGTCAAATTCATAAAATTTTCTCTAAGACCAGGGTCCATAAATTTAGTGTAACTGTGTTTTATTCTATGTAATTTATTATTTCAGATCTTATATTTAGGTCTTTGATCTATTTTTTAATTAATTTTTGTGCATGGGGACACACTGTATTCTAGTTTCCTTCTTTTGTATGTGGTTTTCCAGTTTTCCCAGCACCATTTCTTGAAGGGGCTTTTTTCCACTATCATATATTTTTGGCTCATTTGTCAAAAGTTATTTGCCCATGTACATGTGGTTTTATTTCTGGACTTTCAATTCTGTTCCATTGATCTGTGTGTCTGTTTTTCTGCCAATATAATTTGATTATTGTTGCTTTGTAGTATAATTTGAAGTTAGGTAGTGTGACACCCCTGGCTTTGTTCTTTTTTTTCTGAGGTTAGCGGCTATTTGGGTTATTTTGTGGTTCCATACAAATCTGATGATTTGTTTTTGTTCTATTTATTTTTAAAATGTTATTGGGATTTATAGCAGCACAATTTGCAATAGCTAAGATTTGGAAACAGCCTAAATGCCCATCAGCAGATGAATGGATTAAAAAACTGTGGTACATCTACACAATGGACTACTAATGCTGCTGTAAAGAAGAAGGAATTCTTACCATTTGCAACAGCATGGATGGAACTGGAGAGCATTATGCTAAGTGAAATAAGCCAGTCAGTGAAAGAAAAATACCTCATGATCTCACTCATTTATGGATAATAAAGAACATTATAAACTGATTAATAAAAATACCGTGTTTTCCGGCATATAAGACGACTTTTGAACCCAGGAAAATCTTATACGCCCAGTCATCTTATACGCCAGAAAATACGGTAGATATAGAAGCAGAGAAGCATCAAACAGACTGTCAAACTACAGCGGGGACGCTGGGGGGATTGAGGGGGAGGGGAGGTAAGTGATCAACCAAAGGACTTGTATTCATGCATATAAGCATAACCAATGGACGCAAGACACTGCGGGGGGGGGGGGGGGGGCGTGGTCATGTGCTGCGGGGGGGCGGTAAGGGAGGCCGGGGGAAGGTCAATGGGGGAAAAAAGGAGACATATGTACTACTATTGGTAATACTTTAAACAATAAAATAAAATTTAAAAAATATCATTGGGATTTTGATAGGGATTGCATTAAATCTGTATATTGTGTTGGGTGATACGGACATTTTAATTATGTTGATTCTTCCAATCCATAAACACAAAATATTTTTCTATTTCATTGTGTCTTTTTCAATCTCTTTTAATAATGCTTTTTCATTTTCAACATATAGGTCTTCACATCATTTGTTAACTTTATTCCTAGGTATTTTATTCATTTTGTTGCAAATGTAAAAGTAACGTTTTAAAGATTTCTTTTTCTGAAATTTCATTATTAGTATATTAGAGGCTTGGTGCACGAAATTTGTGCACACTGGGCAAGGTGTGTGTCCATCTGCCCAGCCTGCACCCTTTCCAATCTGGGACCCCTTGAGGGATGTCCAACTGCCTGTTTAGGCCCACTGGGATCAGGCCTAAACAGGCAGTTGGACATCCCTCTCACAATCCAGGGCTGCTGGTTCCCAACCGCTCACCTGCCTGCCTGCCTGATTGCCCCTAACCGCTTCTGCCTGCCAGCCTGATCACCCCATAACCACTCCCCTGCCAGCCTTATCGACGCCTAACTGCTCCCTTGCCAGCCTGATTGCCCCTAACTGTCCTACCCTGCTGGCCTGGTCACCCCTAACTGCCCTCCCCTGCAGTCCATCTTATGGCGGCCATCTTTTGTCCACATGGGGGCAACCATATTTGACCACATGGGAGCGGCCATCTTGTGTGTTGGAGTGACAGTCAATTTGCATATTACTCTTTTATTAGATTAGATAGGATAGGAAAGCAGTGAATGTTTGTACATTGATTTTGTATCCTGCAACTTTACTGTATTTGTCTATTGTTTCTAATAGTTTTTTGGTGGAGTCTTTAGGGTTTTCTATATACAGAGTCATGTCATCTGCAAAAAGTGACACTTTAACTTCTTCCTTCCAATCTGGATGCCTTTTATTTATTTCTTTTTCCTGATTGCTCTGGCTAGGACTTACAGAACGGTGTTGAGTAAGAGTGGCAAGAATAGCCCTAGCCTGTTTGGCTCAGTGGATAGAGCGTCAGCCTGTGGACTGAAGGGTCCCGGGTTCGTTTCTGGTCAAGGGCACATGCCTGGGTTGCGGACTCCATCCCCAGTGTGGGGCATGCAGGAGGCAGCTGATCAATGATTCTCTCTCATCATTGATGTTTCTATCTCTCTCTCTCTCTCCCCCTTCCTCTCTAAAATCAATAAAAATATATTAAAAAAAAAAGAGTGGCAAGAGTGGACATCCTTGTCTTGGTCCTGATTTTAGAGGAAAATGTTTCAGTTTTTCACCATTGACTATGATATTAGCTGAGGATTTGTTATATATGGCCTTTATTATGCTGAGGTACTTTTCGTCTATGCCCATTTTATTGAGTGTTTTCATCATAATTGGATGTTGTATTTTATCAAATGCTTTTTCTTTACTTATTGATAAGATTACATGATCTTTATTCTTTGTATTGCTAATATCATATATCATATTGATAGATTTGCATATGTTGAACCATCCTTTTACCCCTGGAATGAAGCCCACTGATTGTGATGTATTATTTTTTGATGTATTGTTGTATTTGATTTGCTAGTATTTTGTTTAGGATTTTTGCATCTGTATTCATTAGAGATATTGCTCTGTAGTTTTATTGTTTTGTGTTATTTTTTTCCAGGTATTAGGGTTTTGTTTACCTCATAAAATGTTAGGAAGTATTTGTCTTTTATTCAATATTTGGGAACAGTTTGAGAAGGATAGTTATAAAATCTTCTAGTGAGTGAATTCACTAGTGAGTGATGCCATCTGGACATTCATTTTTGGGGAGGTTTTTGATGGTTGTTTCAATTTCCTCACTGTTTGAATTTGGTGGCATACAGTCCTTTCATAATATCCTAGTATGATCCTTTGTACTTCTGTGTTAACTTCTCCCCTTTCATTTCTGATTTTGTTTATTTGAGTCTTTTTTTTTCCTTCTTCTTAGTGAGTCTAGCCAGGGGTTTGTCAATTTTATTAATCTTTTCAAAGAACCAGCTCTTTGTTGTATTAATTTTTTGTATAATTCTTTTTTTTCTTGATGCCATTCAGTTCTGCTCTATTTTTTATTATTTCCTTTCTTCTTCTGACTTTAGGCTGCTTTTGTTCTCCTTTTTCTAGTTCTTTAAGATGTAGGTTGTTTACTTGAGGTTTTTCATGTTTCCTGAGGTAGGCCTGTAATGATATAAACTTCCCTCTTATTGCTTTTGCTGCATCCTGGAAGTATTGATATGTCATATTGTTATTCTCATTTGTCTCTATATATCTTTTCATCTCACCTTTTATTTCTTTTAGACCCAGTTTTTTTTTTTAATAGTATGCTGTTTAGTCTCCACATATTTGTATGTGTTTTTTTACTTCCCTTTTGTAGTTGATTTCTAATTTCAAAGCATTGTGGTCAGCGAATATGCTTGGTCTGATTTTAATCTTAAATTTGTTAAGGCTAGTTTTTGTGTCCCAACAAATGGTCTGCCCTTGGTAATATTCCATGTGCACTGGAGAAGAATGTATAATCTGATGTTCTGGGATGAAAGACTCTGGAAATGTCAATTATGTCCATTTGTTCTAATGTGTCACTTGTGGCTGATATTTCTTTATTGATTTTCTGTTTGGATGATCTATCTGGAGCTGTTCATGGAGCATTTAGGTCCCCTACTATGAATTTTTTTTTTCCAGTTTCTCCCTTTATTTCTGTTAGTAGATGCTGTATACATTTCAGTATTCCCTGATTGGGTGCATATACTATATCAAGAAGTGTTATGTTTTCTTGATGTAGTGTTCCCTTTATCATTATAAATTGTCCATTTTTGCCTGTTGTTATCTTTGTTATCTTGAAATCTATTTTTTAGATATAAATATGGCTACACCTGCTTCTCTGTGGATGCTATTTGTTCGGAGCATCATTTTCCATCCTTTCACTTTGAGTCTAATTTAGTCTTTGCAGCTTAGACGTGTCTCTTGAAGGCAGCGTATGGTTGGGTTTTGTTTTTAATCTGATACTCTATGCTTCTTTATTCATGAATTCAGTCCATTTACACTTAGGGTAATTACTGATGTATGAGGATTTCCTATAGCCAGTTTATCTTTTGTTTTCTGGTAGCTCTGTGCCTCCATTGGTTCTGTTCCTTTGTGTTTCTATCTGTTTTTGTTTGGTCGTATTCCATACTTTCCCCTGTTTCCTCTTTGTTAGCATTCCTTGTTTCAGTTTTGTTTTGTTTGTTTTTTTGTGTTGTTTTTTTTTTGTGTGTGTGGTTATCACTAAGTTTATGAAAACAAAAGTTTCACATATACAGTAGTCCTTTTTCTTTTGAATGCATCTAATCTCCATCTTCCTTTGCCAGTTCAGACCTTTACCTCCTCCCCTTTTATGTTTTTGTTATCACACATTATCCCTGTTCATGCTATAAGTTTGTTGGTGATTTTACTTGTAGTTTTGTGACCTTTTGCTCTTTGTTTCAGATCGAATAACTCTCTTGGGTATTTCCTGCAGTGGAGATCTTCTGGTTCCCTCAGCTTCTGTATATCTGGAAAAGTCTTTATTTCTCCTTCATATCTAAAGGATAACTTTGCTGGATATTATATTCTTGGTTGGTAATTTCCCTCTTTCAGTAGTTTTAATGTTTGGTTCCACTCTCTTTTAGTTTATAGAGTTTCTGCTGAGAAGTCCAATCATTAGCCTAATGGGCTTTCCTTTATAGGTTACTTTCTTCTTTTCCCTGATTGCCTTTGTCATTATTTTTTGACAGTTTTAATACAAAGTGTCTTGGAGAAGGCCTTTTTGGATTAAGATAATTAGGTGTTCCGCTTCTTAGATTTGAGGATCTAGATTTTATTGTAGTTTTGGGAAGTTGTCATCAACTATTTGTTTGAATAGGCTCTCCATTCCCTTCTCCCTCTCTTCTTCTTTATTCTTATACTAGAGGCCCAGTGCATGATTGAATCATGCACGTGTAGGGTCCCCTACACGCTTTCGCTTTTGATCACGGGGGAGCTGGGTGCCTGTCCGCTGGTGCACCAGGCCTTTCGGAAGCCTCCGGCGCGGCGGAGGCTTTTGAAAGGCCAGGTGCCGGAGCAGACAGGCACCCAGCTCCCCCGCTTTTGATGGTCTGTGGCGGGACGTGAGCTCACTGCCCCAGAGGCCCCTTCTGTTCCGCAGCACAGCCAAGGCGCAGACGCTGAGCTCGCGCTGCTGCTGGTGACGCGAGCTCAGTGTCCCGCTGGCCCAATCGGCTACCCCAGCCACCCCGAGTCCCACCCTTGCGCCTCCCGCTGGCCCAATCGTGGGCGTAGCATAGTGATGGTAATTTACATATTACCATTTTATTAGGTAGGATTGCTCTTTCTGATGGAGTCGTACAATTCTTGTAGAGTTTTTTTAAAAAAATTTTCTATGCTCAAGTCTCCCTCTCTCTTCTCTCTGCATCATTTCTAGATTTCTATTTTTGATATCACTAATTGTTTCCTCCATCTGATCAATTCTGTTTCCTATGCTTGCTGATTTATTCTTGATCTCTATTATTGAGCTCTTTATCTCCAGAACTTGTATTTGTTTTTTAAGTTTCAATCTTTTTAGTAAACTACTCATTTTTTCCCCGATTTTGTTTCTGAGTTCATTAAACTACCTATCTCTCTTTTCTTGCAGCATCTCATTGAGTTTTTTCAGAACTGCAATCTTTAATTATGTCATTTAAGTCACATATTTCTATGTCTTTCAGCTTATTTTCTGGATATTTTTCATTTTCTTTCTGATTTGTCTTGTTACCTTGGTTATTCATGGTATTTGATTGACTCCTTCTCTGTCTCGCTATCTGTGTATGAGCGGCACTTCTTTAGATTGATAAGAAGTAGTGTTTCTATTGTATTCCAGTAGGTGGCACTAGATCACAAGTTTTTTTTAGCACTCTTGTATTTCTCTGACTATTCAGATCTTTGCAGGGTGGTGAAAAATGGCCTGTGTTCCCTGGGAAGGTGGGTGGCTCGGTTGTAATATGGTCACCTCGATCCCTGGGGACCAACCTTTCAAGGGAATGTGACGGGGAATGGGGTTCCAAGGTCCATGAAATTCCAGTACTGTCACTGGCAGTGCAGTCGCCATGGGTGGGGGTGGAGTCAATTTTCAAAAACATACTGTATAAAATATTTCTATGTACAAAAAAATAAATGACAAGGTAAACATAGACATGATGAATCAATTCAAGAATCTATTAATACTACATTTCCCCTTATTACACAGAAATATAGTTTCATTTATGAGCATTCTATTTATAGGTACTTTTTCTAGTAACACATCTACCTTAACCTTACAGAAATAGCATGCAATACTTATTTTTAATCTTGACCTTAACCAACTGCACATAATGACACATGAAAGACTACGTTGGGAAAGTGACACATGGCATGAAAGTGACAGACTGAGTGTTCTTTGTGTTATGGTACACTTTCTTGAAAATGTGCTTCTATCTCATTAACACAGTACCACATATATACTTAAGTCAATTTTTCATGTAAACTTCTAAAGATATTCTCACAGAACATATCATAGAGATATTGACTGCAAGTTTTTTTTTTTAAAGGTTGACTTGCAATTAAAACACTATGGCATTTGCTCAAAGCATGCTTTTAATATACCATGGGTCAAAGACTGGGAGGGAAATGCAGAATGTCACCAGTTAACAACAATTATCTTAGGACACTCATTAAGTTCTAACTTACCAAATGTTACTCTCTGGAAAGCCAATATCTAATTAGGGAACCTAAGATTAATTTAGGTATTTGCTATGTAAAGAGTAGAGAACTGATGCCTATTTCGTAGCATGGAGATACTACTGAAAGGTTACAAAATGAGAATAGTTAGTACGTTTATTTTTAATGAGATACATCATATTGAGTGGCCTATAAACTTAAATGTTATTGAAATTTAAGTTTCATGAGTTTGCACCTTTACCAGGAGAGGTGTCCCACTCCTGAAGGAGGCATAGCAAATAGTGCCATTTGGTGATTCTTTTTGGACCACACTCTCCCTGAGCATCTCTAACATTGGGTAGGTTTCCTAACTGGAGAGTAAGTAGGAGTCAACACTGAAAAAGGATTACTATAACAACAAAGTCACATTTTCTAATATATTTAGGAATGACTATCAGACAAACTAGCTCTTATGGAAATATTTTGTTTCTTCATTTATATAGCAAAACATGTTTTAATTTAATTTGAATGTTTCTTGGAGTACTTTACAAATGTTTTTCAAATAGAATAAAGCCTGTAATATTTTTTCAATGCATATTTTCTTTACGCTACTAAGAAACAAGATGTTTAAAGCTTTTCCAAAGGGGAGGAAAGAAGATCAAACTAATATTTTTGTTATAAACTTGGCTCTGGCTTTAATATTTCAGATATATTTATCCAAAAGTCTTGTTTTTAATTTTTTTCCACTTATTCTTTCTTTGCACACAGACATCACTCATATTTTTTATCTTCTTAGACTTAAAAAGGTTTGTCCTTAATGTTCCTACTTTAAAAATAAAATAAGCATTCTTTTAAAAATTGTAACAATTTCTTAGTCTTATTTTACAGTAAAATATTCACGTAATGTCAAAATAATGGAATGATAGAGATATAGCCAACTACCTTTAACTAATTTCACATAAATATTTAAAATCTAAAAACTTCAGGGATCATCAGACTGAGTCAAAATTTAATTCTTCAAAGCAAGTATTCCTTTACTATTGTCATTAATCCAGTCAATAGTATGACCAATAATCTGTAGTGGTGAACAAAATGCTTGCTGATTTATTTTTGGAAAGCATTCTAAAATAGACTTACCATAAGCCAAACTGTTAAATTCAGTTCTGTTCTCGTAATATTTTTTGTTGTTGTTGTTAATCCTCACCTGAGTATATATATTTTTCCCATTGCTTTTTAGAGAGAGTTGAGGGAGGGAAGGAGGGGGAGAGAGAGAGAAACATCCATGTGAGAGAGACATATCAAATGGTTGCCTCCCACATGTGCCCGGACTGGGGGCTGGGAGAGAACCTGCAACCCTTGCTAAGTGTCGTTGATGGGGAATTGAACCCATGACCCTTCGGCGCACAGGCCAACACTCTAACCACACGGGCTCTTAAATCTTTAATATCCACCTTTTAAAATACAAAATCTTTTACTTAATGTAGATATAGCATAACACAAGAGAGGAAAGTAAATGATGTTATAGTTGCACAAAACATAATTCAGTTGTTAACTTTAGGGCATGTTCTCCATGTAGGTTTTCTTATTTCTCTTAGCTTTTGTCCCAAAATAACAAAATGTCCTATGAAAAACATAAAAATATTTCTTGCTGTAGACCATGGTGTGTGTGTGTGTGTGTGTGTAGTGTGTATGTGATATCACACACACACCTTCTGGAATTTGTTTTAACAAATAATTTTATGATATTGTTTTCAGCAGAATCAGATGTTCCCTAAATATTTTCTTGAATCATTCCAAGGCCAAGAGTATTCTAACCATCCTATTACCTAATACTGATATACAAATATGTTTCTTTCTTTGTTTTTGTGTTTTGTTTAAAACTGTTGTTTCTATTGTAAATACCATTTTCCAGGCATCAGCATAGGCTGTAAACATTAATTTTGAGCTAACGCTTGTCAGAAAACGTCTGTTAGCAATAAGGAATATTTTATTGGTATAGAGAGAATTTTTTTTTTGCTAGCTTTAACAAAAAGATTGTTGACAAAGTATTTCATGGTTCTTTTATGATACTTAACTTTTGATATTTTAGTAGTATAAGTATGTCAAAACATTTAACTGAAAATTGAATGTTATTTACGTATGTATTTTAGTTACCACACATTTTAAAATGACATGCTAAATTACACAGGCAAAAATCACCAACTTTATGGTATTTCACATGCTGAATGAAACAAAGATTTTAAAAAATATTAACGTGTGTTTTCTTCAAGTACCTTAGGCTATCTAAAAATATGAATAAATGTGAAATGTTGACACATGAAATAAAGTAGTAGAGCAACTACTGTCACTAAATGTCCGAGCATAACTAATAGAAAACTGCAATTCGAGAAAATGTGCCAATGCATGATCGAAATCTCACCACCTGACTTATTAGATGGTAAACTGTATTTCAGAATACTGTGTTAGCCCATAATGTAGAATTGGTGATATTTTGATTTTTTAAACAATAAATGACAGATAGTTATAAATGTAAACTAAATCTTTGTAACCTACCCAAATAAAACTGGTTTTGTTTCAATTCTTGTGTTAAGATATACTCAGTGTGATAGTGCTTGAAAGGGGTTAATTGCCATGTTGGGTTTTCAAATTTCAGGTTTGACTTATAAAATATGTGGAAATATTTGGTAATACTTTCTAAATAAATAAAATGTATACCCTTTGACCTAAAATTCTGCTTCTAGGTATTTATCAAACAGATAAACTCCCACATGAGTGAAATAATATTTAAGGATATTTATTGTATGTATTATTAGTGTGTCCAATAGGAATGTTAAAAGTAAAAAGTTCTATAGATGTTTTTTAAAAGTAAAAAAACAAAAACAGCATGTATACTCTGCTGTAATTTATAGGGAGACTATCTATCTATCTATCTATAAAACATACACATACACACATATATATGGCATATATTTATAAATGAATATCTTATCTCTGGAAGGCTACTCAAGAAACTGCTCATAGGGTAGCTAGCTTCCAGAGAAAGAAACTGGGCATCTATGGAGAGAAGTGGTAGGGAGGTGGACTTCATTTTCACTGTCTTACTGTTGCATCATTTAAATGTAATGCCTATCTAAAAATAAATAGAATGTATAAAATTAAGTTTAAGGAGTTAAAATGAAAAGAAGCACTGCAGATGAGAGATGAGAACCTCTGACAGACGGAACCACCAGGAACGAAGACTGCTCTGAACTGATTAAGCCTGGGAACCCTGAGATAAAATCACCAAGCCTTGTAGCCCTAATTCTGTCCATCACGCAAACTCTGTAGTACTTATACATTTCTGTGTGGGTGGGAATGCACTAATCTGACAAGGCCAGAGATCCAGCCTGCGTAACAGTGGTGCATTAATCTAAATGAATAAATTAGCGTTACATAGCAGCTCAGTTTTCATGAGTTTACCCCAGAGAGGCCTCTTAATTTCCCTATAAGCACTAAGTCATTTCTGGAGTGCTAAGGTGGGAACTAGGTCCCTACGTAGTGACTTGGATGAAAGTGTTGCCTGGAGCGGCCTGCCAGGCCTCCACTCGGCACCTTCAGATGCCACTTCTGCTCCGTGCCTGTGGCAGGGCTGGAAGACATGTGGTTTATCACCCGTCCATGGTCTCCCCTGCCATGGGTTTTAGTTCTTTAGTTTTTACTTCATAGAGTACAATGAGCTCAAATCCCAAGAGAAGCGGAAAAATGAGTACACATCTGTATTATAAATTGTGAAATTATTTTTCAGGAAGCGAAATTTGATGGACTCATGAAATAATATATCTCTATGCAGAATACCTCAGAATAGAATATAAAGCACCGTAAGTGATTGATTGACCTAAATATAAGAGTGCCTGCAGTATATATTAATAAACAGGGCTATAATATTAGGCGCCTGAAGCAATCTATTTCATATTTTAAAATACTAAGTAAAAATTATCTTTATAATTATGAATACTTAAGCAGTATTATTGCTCCTCAATATATAATACATGCAAACATGCCACAATAATTTTTATTGCCAAAAAGGAAAAAAATAATTAAAACAATAAAAAGCTGTTTTTACTGTCATTTTATTGTATCTTTGTTATTGCCACTTATCTTGAGAAATAATATGAAAAAAGAAATTGAGAAATAATCCACAGTAGATGATCAGTTTTATTCATAGTAAACTTCACTATTTTTTTTTATCCAAGAGAACAGAAAAAATAAGAAAGGTATCTATTATAAATGTCTGTTGCATTTACATTATTTTAAAAATAAAGGTTTGCTTTTCCCCAAAATTTTAAATTTAGGGCATTTTTTATGTGATTTCCATCTTACCTACTTTTTTTAAACACAAAGAAGAATTTTATTCATTTTAATACTGCATATGTGAAGGAATCTCTCTCCAATACACATTTACATTATAGATATATACACAAACCCTTCACTTGTGAATCTGACAAATTAGGAATAGTAGTTAAAAAGATTGGGCTATTTCCTTACACATTAACCATGGCAGGCTGAGGATCTCTGAGGTGGGAGAATTGTGAAAGAAAGATTAACAGTTCAGGTCTTTAAAAGCCAAGTTAAGGTAAGGTCACTGACAAGCTTTTACTAGTATTTTATACTTCACCTCAGGATTTCCAGTAACTGAGATATGAGACTAAATTCTTAGATAGTTGAGTAGGGGAAATTTTGGTCCCTATCTAAATTTAGATACCAATGCACCATCTCAATCCATTGAGGAACAGTCTACTTTCTGGACAAATGACCAAAGTTCTGGGGAACTTCAGCTTTCCATTGTGATAGGTAAAAGAAAGGGAAAAAATAAATTTTAAGTAAAAAAGAAACACATGCTCTGGGTATAAAATACTTTTTGACATTTTTACTGATAAGACCATGATAAAACATTGCGTCTCTACTATAATACTGTGTGAGATACAAGAAAGAAAACAAATACATATATAAACAAATAAAAAACTATGTATTGGAGCACAGTAAAAGGAAATATATAAGAAAAGACTAATGATTCATGTGACTTTTCTTTTTTCTCTTTTCATTTTCCTGAACTCCAAAATTTCTTTTATGAACATATATTATTTACATAATAATGAAGTAAATGACCTGCCCTTTGGAAAGTTGATAATTTTATATTTCTGCTTATGTTTTTGCAATTACTTTTTTGTGCATTCTCTTAAATTTTTATAATTTATGTGTTATGCGTCTAAAAGAAAAAGTAAGAATGGAAAATGAGCCGAAGAAGGAAATAAATACAACAAAAATATTTAATAAATGGTTTCTTCTTTCCCAAAAATGTTGGTATGAAAACTGCCTTAGTATTTTAAATCTTAGATGGAGTGTATTAAATTTCATTAGGCTAGGGATTTTATCTATTTAATGTTGCCTAGAACATAGCATCCAGCTCACTCTCAGCTGCCAAATAGCTTGTGATTATTATTTGTAGATCTCTTTAGAGAGTCTCTCCGATTCCTTTCTTTTCCATTCCTGATAGAATAGTTGGCTTTGTCGTTAGAAAAGTTTATGCTATTTTTAGTTAATAACTATACTATTAAAATGTGAATTTTATATAGATTGATCTAGCTTTATGTTGGATAACCTACATATCCATGACCACATAAACATGATGTCTGTATGCTAATATGCTTACTTAATCTTTAATATATTACATTTTAATAATATAGGAATGCCAAGCTACGGAAGAGCAAATGAAAAGGTCATTTTTTATTCATGTTCTACTGCATGTACCTTCTGCTTGTAGCTCATTATACATTCAGTTGAGCCCAATTTTTTTATAAGTGGAAAGCATGCCAAATTAAACCACAAGTTTCATAACTAATATTCCTTTTCTAAAAGGAGCTCTCTCCATCTTTTCAATTTTATTTATTCTGACTGCTTGTTACTCATTTGTGCTTCTCTCTTCTCTGTTATAGTCAGAATTTCTAATCCCATTTCAAGCAGAAGGCTGCCACTTTTCATCAGAGAAGAGGCAATAAACATGCATTATACTTATATATGCGGGCTTTCATCTGGGAAGCTCAAAGTGTTTTATGCATAAGTAGCATTTTCCCTGGCCTTTTTTTTAAAGTAGGAAAAATAAGCCTACAGAGCTTAAATGACTGAAGGAAGCCCACACCTGCAACAACGGAAGTCGTGATTTTAATTAAACATATATCTGTGAGAATATTCAGGATTCCTTGACCTGTATATCAATTTATATGCTGTGCTCAATAGAGTAGCAAAACTGTGGATAGTGAAAAATCAGCGCTATCACATTCTTGTCATAGCTCAGTTAGGGAAAATAGTGACATAACGAAAATGAGCTCTAACAGAGAGTAACTTCATGAACCTGACTCATTCATTTATTGCCTTCAAATACCAAAATTATAAAAAAGAACTCAACTTGAAAGAAAAAGGGCTTTAGGGTCAAACTTTTGAGAGTTCTGTGACTGGATCAGAGATCTAGAGCAATCTTCCTTCCTCTCTACCTCCCTCCCTCCACACCTCCTCTCTCTGTCTCTCTGTCTTTCTCTCAGCAGTACTAATCAAATGTGGATTCTTAGTTGTCAGAGAATGAGTAAGAGATTAATAGAAAATAGAGAATTTTAAAAAATAAAAATAATGCTACCATCAATAATAAAAGACCATCTTGTTCAGAGGATTTCTGGATGTAGGTCTGTGGTTCTCACCCTGCCTTGCACTGGATCTGTGGGGCAGGGCCTTGGGGATGGAGAAGATCAAAGGAATGAGGTCCCAGAATGTTCTTCTCTGACCTCCACTTTGGTAGTGTTGTGCAGACTGGTTCAATGCCTGGGGGCGGGGAGTGGAAGGTAAAAGGAGTCTGGGAAGTTTGATTTATATTGAGAAGGGAGGCCTAGAGTGTGGAGGCGGAGATGGAATGAGGAAAATTAAAACTAAGGAAGGCTGTGTCTTTGAAAGAGTGATGGGGAAATTTAGAGATTTAAATGTAGAGGTTAGAGGTTGTTGCTTTCTGTGATGAGTGGGACTTTAGGAAGATGGATTTCTAGAAAGGATTTTTTAAAATGTAACTTGATAGTGGGAGACGTGGCTAATGTACTACTATGTAAGGGATTACTGAACTCACTAGCATGTGACACTTTTTGCCTGTTGAAAAATATATATTAAAAAGTGCTAGAAGTGTCCCATACATTCATAGTAGAGGTGGATGACTGAGACCTAAGGATATCAAATAATGAACTGGTTGAACAGCACAGGGATGTCCACATTATCTCACTGTACCTCTTTTCCATTTACAAGGCAAACCAGTTAATTTCTTAAATAAAGTAATTACTGAATCAACTAAGACAGTGGTTGGCAAACTTATTAGTCAACAGAGCCAAATATCAACGGTACAACAATTGAAATTTCTTTTGAGAGCCAAATTTTTTCAACTTAAACTTCTTCTAATGCCACTTCTTCAAAATAGACTCACACAGGCCGTGGTATTTTGTGGAAGAACCACACTTAAGGGGTCAAAGAGCCGCATGTGGCTCGCGAGCCACAGTTTGCCGACCATGGAACTAAGAAAAACTTGCATTTCTACTTAACCAAAAAATGAAATGAAGCAGAATTTACTGATACCCAACAGTATATTTTTTAGTTGTGAGATGCCTATATAGATAAAGATGTTTAGATAAAATGTAGGTATATACTTGGCATAATATTACTACATATATAAAATCTTAGAATTTCCTACTGAATTCCAAGTTATACATTTATTTCCACTAGAAAAGCACTTTAAAAGCACTCCCAATATAGATTTGTCAAAAAGTACTTAATTTCTTCTCCCCCCCCCCCACCAAATTATTATTATGCTAGGGGCCCAGTGCACAAATTTGTGCACCTTGAAAGGAAGTGTGGGCCACAAGGCTGTGGTGGGCACAGGGGCAGGTCTCAGCCCATCCTCCACACCTCCGCCTAGCCTCTCCGGCCACAGCCCCTGGTCCCCTGTCTGCCGGCAGCCCCACTCCTGCCGCTGCTGCTCCCATGCACTGGTCCCGCTCACACCTGCCGACAGTGTGGAGCAATTGGGGCCAGTGCCAGCAGCAGGTGCAAGTGGGGCCGATGCTGTCAGTGGGTGCAAACAGTGGCTTCTGTGACGGCAGTGGGTGCGAGTAGTGGCTCTGGTGTCGACAGCAGGTGTGAGAGGCGGCTGCCAGCCCCGATCGCCCGTCAGGAGCAGGGGAAGGTGGAGAAGCCCTGAGGGGCAATTTGTATGGAAAGTCTATACACTCTGGCGCCGGCAGCGGGTGCGAGCAGCAGCTCCAGTGGCAACATCAGGTGCTAGCGCCAGGCGGGACCCCGGCGCACGGGAGCAAAGAATTTTCAGTAACCACCAGAGGCTTGCCCCAATGACAGCAACCGGTGCCCCACCTTGGTCTGGCGCCCCTGCTCACTTGCTCCACCATCCCTCCACGGCCGACGCCCTCCATGTTTCGTGTGCGTCCCCTGGTGGTCAGTGCCCGTCATAGCAACTGATTGTTTGGTTGTTCCGCCGTTCAGTCTATTTGCATATTAGCCTTTTATTATATAGGATAATTTAGAAATTCTCTGGGATGTTATAAATGCCTGCCAGTACAGTAGTTGGGGGAAATTGTGGGTATATTAGTCTAGAAACAAACATCTTAGGATGTCAGAAACATGCCTGATATTCTCACTGCAAACATTGCATGCTCAAAATTGCAAGCTGATCATGTTTGGGATGGTTCTTTTGGAGAACAGAACAGCAAAGAAAGAGGGCAGAGCAGCATCCTGAAGCAGTACCGTATTTTCCGGCGTATAAGACGACTTTTTAACGCAGGAAAATCTTCTATATTCCCAGTCATCTTATACGCTGGAAAATACGGTATTCTGTGTCCCCACAGATACTCCTTAGCCTTCCATGTAGTGGCCCTGGACCAAGTCAGCAGACGATGACAGAATGTGCTGGAAGTGGAGCCTCTAACATATCAACCTGCTAAGGCACCCTGGCCTGGCTTGGTGAGGAAAGGCCATCACTCATTAGCACAGCAGCCACTTTCCAAGGTCCTGTGATCTTGGAGCAGGTGGTTTTCAATCCCTTTAGGCTCTCTTTCTTCATATGCAAATGAAGGGATGAGACCCTTAAGTCCTTGCCAGGTTATTCTTTGTCTTTACCTTTAGAAGAAGGCTGTACAGGTCAGTACCTAGCAGATAATGCACTATGAAGGACTCCACTATGTAGTAATGGTTCTAAGAGAAAAGCACAGTATGGTTCATACCCACAGATTACTCTCAGAGTCAAGGCTGAAATATCAGAAGTTGTTCCCAGCAATATTAATAGGTTTTTCACTTGGAAGTCGAGTGAAACAGGCCTTGGTTCTGCAATACTGCTTAGGGCTTTTTCTGTGCTTAAATCACTGTGACCCAAGGGTCTGAGGGTTCTAGAAACTCAGTGTCCTTCCACCTGATTTTGGTGGTTTCTCTTTTTTGTATGGTAAGTCTGTACACTTTGGGAAACGATGTTTTTGCTCTTCTCAATTTACCGATCAAATAGAGTGAGGGTTCCTCTTCCTCAAATCTGCCCTTCTCCTAGCTTGTGCTAGCCAACAGAGGCAACTTCAAGTCATTGGGCTATGTTCAATGTTAGGAAGATGTGTAGGAATGTCAGAATATAGTACTAAGAACCTCAGACCTGCCCCCATTTACCTGGTGTTTGAGTGGGTTTCGCTCTCTCATTTCTCATGTAAGAAAGTATCCATGTAGACAGAATAGTAGGGGAGGATGCATATCTTAGCTTCTTAATTATATCTAGCTTTGAGTTTGTTCTCTTAGGGAAAAAGCATGAACTTTGTAATTCTAATCATGCAGATCTCAGCTTAAAGCTGCCACTTACTCTCAGACTGAGCTTGTGTGTGGTTCTGCAGTTGTAATATGGACATGGTAAAATGGTAGAATGCTAGAATTAAATAAGTAAATATTTAGCAAATTACCAGCAATTGAGTGCTCACTAATATTAGCTACCTTTATTCTTCCATTTTCTAGCTGAGAGGTCCTAGATATAGGAGGGAGTAATCTGGACTCATTCCATCACTAACTCGTTCCTAACGATCACAAATGTACTATTGTTGGCCCCAGAACTTAATGTCTCCTTTACTCAGTCCGCTAACCTATCAAATGGAGAGAAAGCAACTTTGCATGGTTTTTTTAAAGGTATACACTGAAATAATAGATGTGTAATTAATTTCAAAGATTGTTTTGAAGTTCAATGAATAATACTTACTTTTAGTAGTAGTAAAATTATTACCAACTGTTAGTCTGATAGTGAAACCTTTTTGTTTCCAGTGAAATATCTGTTGCAGTAGGATTTCTGAAAAGAGCATACTTTTTTTTTTAACAAAATCCGTTAGGACAGATTTAAGATAATGTACTAATTCCCTTGTTTTCTATCTTACATAGGAAGGCTTTGTACTTTTAAACATTTGTATACAAGTTCTTTCATCTTCAACTGCACAACTGTAAAAGATTTAGTTTTTGAAGATTGTGCCGTTAATTTTTAGCTGAATTGTATATGGATCAAATCCATGCATCATCAGAAAGGCTCCAAAAAGGGGAATTTATAGAGCTTGGGGAGAAAGAGTTAAAATTTTATAAGTCTTTGGGAACTTTAAATGTGAAAGATGTGAAAAATGTGTTTTGGGCTTAAAAGTTACATTTTAGAACTATGGGAAAATACTCTCTGTAAATTCTTTCATGAAAACCATACTGTTTATTTTTTCTATCACATTTAAGGTATGTCATTATTAAACCTATTAATTTCACAGTAAAAGATACTGTTGGCATTGAAATTTTGTTTAAATTATTTTAAAGTGTTTTCTGTTGAAATTCATTTCTCATGTGAAATTTTAATAGTTTAGTATAAAAAACTTAGGTCTTTTTTATTTAAAAAAATATATTTTTATTGATTTCAGAGAGGTAGGGAGAGGGAGAAAGAGCTTGAAACATCAATGATGATAGAGTATCGTTGATTGGCTGCCTGCTGCATGCCCCACACTGGGGATCGAGCCCGAAATTTGGGCATGTGCCCTGACTGGGAATCGAACCATGTCCTCCTGGTTCATAAGTTGACGCTCAACCAGTGCCGGCTGGGCAAGCTTAGGTCTTTAAAAAAAGACCTTCTTAGTTTCTTAAAAACACTAAATTTTTAAATTTATTCTAAGACATGCGTTATGTTTATCTTATACTTTTTTTGTGTCAAACTTTTTTGCCTAAGTTTTCCATTTCTATATATCTGATCTCTGTGAATAGACTAACGCTTTTGAAGTCATTTGCAAAATGTTTTGGGTGGTAGATAGCTTACCTGTCCTTTTTTGATAAATCTCCATTTCCTTCTTGATTATTTAGGAGAGAAATCTAGATTACCTGGGTATGTCTCTAAAGTCCTGATGGCCTGTCCTGGCTATTGCAGCTGTTTTCATAATCCACTTAATAAGCGCTATTAGTTAGGTGAGCATTTTATAATTTGCTATAGGAGTTAAGTGGGTAGACAGAAAAGTCTTAAAACTATATTGTTGAGGAAACATTTCAAAACATGTGAATCATTGGTAACATTGTATTCCATCTAAGATGTGCTTAAATTGATGACATTTCCAAAAATCATAGACCATATCCTATATTGATACCATAAAAGATGACAAAGAGTACCTCATTGATGGTTTTCAAGGCATTTATTGTAGAGTATATGAGTCCATGAATTTCTGTATATTAAGTTCCATTTCTGGGTATAGCACTGTATCAACAGATTGGCATGAGAAATTCTTTTACTTACCACTCAGTCATGAAAGTTGATTAAACATGAGCCTCCTTTGTTGGAAAAAGAACATTCTCAGGTTGAGAATTTTAATATAAACAACTAAAGAAAAAAAAAACAGACTGAAAAATATTTGTTTTCTGATATAAAAGTATTTAAAATAGCTACCAATTTAAATAATAATTGAGCACTTGTGAATATGGAACACTATTATACCATTTAATCCTCACAATAACCTTATGAAGTAATTATCCCCATTCTTTTATTAAAACAATGGACCACAAAGGTTAAATAACCTGGTCTGTGACCATGTATCATGACACAAAACCAGGTTTGAGCCAAAAACTGACACATTATTACAGTTTTTATAGCTGCTTTATTGCCCAAAATATCTAAACCAAATCACAGCTATGTTACCAAGTGGGCACTCTGCCTTTGTTTTCTTTTTTAAATATATTTTATCAATTTTTTTACAGAGAGGAAGGGAGAAGGATAGAGAGTTAGAAACATTGATGAGAGAGAAACATCAATCAGCTGCCTTCTGTATATCCCCCACTGGGGATGTGGCCGAAACCAAGTTACATGCCCTTGACCGGAAGCGAACCTGGGACCCTTTAGTCCATGGGCAGATGCTCTATCCACTGAGTCAGACCGGTTAGGACTGCCTTTGTATTCTTACACATGTAATGTCTGTTCGTCAACTTCAGGGTAAAAACGTTATGCCCACAAAGCCTCAGAAATGATCTCCTTATTCCTACAAATCATTTGGCAATTAACTTACTGCTTTGAAAGAAAGATATTGAATGCCAACCAATTTAAGAATATGTAAGAAATACAAAACAATCATGTGGAAAGGGTCACATTACTCATCTTGCTTTGTGATGTTCATTTTTATATGTTAAGTAATGCAAATCTTTATATGTTAAGTAACACAAAAAGGTATCTATTTGTGTTTGCAGTGATATAATTTCGGGGTGACAGGATATACTCATTGAAAAGTTTTCTTAGTTTTGCTCATCCCGTGCCACTAGGATCTAGTATATCCGCTGGACATGGATGGTGGTCCATAAACATATACTAGTAAATGAAACTGTGGTTTTGCCAATTTACTAGTATACTTCTGCCATGTGTATTCATTTCCTCATATTCTTCCCACAGCAAGGTATGTAGGTTGACAACTAAGTCCACGGTGTCTATTTTATATAAATAAGCCCATTCTCGAGTGAGGGTAGAAACTCCAAACGATCAGAGATTTCTATTGGTAACTATGTTGGGCATCTCCAGGCAGTAGCCTACTGCATTTTTGAGGACACAGTAGCTGACTTCTAAATGCTTATTCATAATTCAAGATTTTATTATACCTAAATATTCTTATAATTTTAAAAGTTTGGCTTAGAGACACTATAATATAAACTTTTTGTATTTTGTTTCCCATGATATAATGTAATATGCTTAAACATTTTTACTATTTCTTATATAACCAACCCTGTCATCTTAAAATTGATGATGATGAAGAATTCTGGCATGGGGCTTTAGGCACTAATTTATTGTGTATTTATATTAGCTGATTTGCTGCTTTGTCACGTTTTTCCAACAGTTTTGAGATGGATGCTGTAATTAAATCAAATCTATAACAAAATATATTTTGAGATTTTTTTTTCTACTTAAGTTTATTAGAACATACAGATCAGGATTTTGGTAGCTTTCTGTGATTATAGTATTGTCCTCAAAGTGTATGAATGAAAGTCAGAATTATGCTAGTGCTGACATTCAGCTGTTTTAATGAAAACTGATAATTTTTAACAGGAAAATATATTAAATTTCTGGTACTTAGTAAAAGTGAGTTTGAATCTTTTATATATCTTGGCTTTGGAAAAGAAGTTTGTTTTAAAGCATTGTTTTTCTTTTTAGAGCAAAGTTCACAGTTATCTCAATAACTAGCTAAAATGAACATTTATTTTCATTTTAAGCTGTTGCCAATTCTTTCTTAAGTAGAAAGAATATAAAAAAATAATTTTTCACAGCTGTAGTATTTACCATGTCCAGTTGATATCAGTACATTTAATTGTATATTTTGTCTTTGGTCAACTGCAAAACACAGCTGTTTATAATTTAGAAAGGTTTGTAGCTTCTAGATTATATTTATTGAGGCCATAGGTTTCTTTTTAAAAGAATAGAATAATTATTTATTTTTGGTATGACTTACTTTGCTGTCCTGTTTTTGCAATATAGAAGTTTGTATTCTTTGAATAGCTCTAGTAAATAGAAATTTGATCTTTCTACTTTGGGATGTAAATAGAGCTAAAAATTATATACCCAACCCTCCCTAAATATTCTTTTAAATTGTTTAATTAATGTGGATATTAATCTTGTTCAGCAATTTTGGGTAAATGCCTAAATACGAAAAGTTGTTTAGTAAGTACCATACACTTAATACTTTAGCTTCTTGAAAAATCAGAAGAATTAGTAACATATGATTGCACCTTCAGACAGGCTGTAGTTGTGATTATATGATACTCATTATTAAAACCATAAACATGTTTTCCCAATTTATACCATTTTAATTGTATTATGAAATAATTTAAATAGTTGAAATACTTTGAACAAGATTTTAAAACAGGTAATCTTTGGACTCATTAACTTATAAAGGGTTCAAAAACTTTTATTAAAAAACAACAAAATAAACATTTAATAGAAGCTCCTCTTTTCTGCCCTGATGTGGAATAGTAGTTGTTTATTTTAAAAAAAATTAAGGAAGGGATTATAAAACAAAAACAAAAAAAATAAAACACCATAGAATTTGCATCATTTAAAATGAAAGAAATGCCCATTTATTCATGAGTCCTCTACTAAAGGGCTAAAACCTTTTACTTCTATAAGAGGTGCTGAGGATAATCTAGATCTTGATAGTGGTTCAAGGTAGACAGATATATGCCTTTGTCAAAACTGAGTGCATTTCAGATTTGTGCACTTCACAGTAGGTAAATCTTCCTAAAAAATAACTATTATAAGCATTGACGCCAGTTAATGATGTGTATGCCGAAGTGTACTGATTCTGCACTTACTCTGAAATGCATAAAAAAGTAAGATACATTGATGGATATTTAACCTGGATGGGTAGAGAGATAGACACATCTGAGATAAAGCAGATGTATAAAATGTTAATTATAGACTCTAGGTGATGGATAATGGGCTTTCACTGAACAATTCTTTCAACTTTTTGTATCCTTGAAAAATTACATAATAAAATGTTGGAGAAAAGTAAGTGTTTATTCTAAAAATAGTTTAGAAGACTACACCTGTTGGAGTTCTAATTAAGGCTGAAGATATGATAGCATTCTTTAAGGTTTTCTTTTTTGTCCCTTTCACAACTTAAAATGTTAGCTTATTCAGTTACATTAATTGAAACTAGCTTATGACCTGTAGAAACCATATTCTTTGGTGCCATGTGTGTAATCCGATGTTATTTTAATAACATTTATTAGGCATTTATTTATTATGGCTACTATAACAAATTGTCATAAACTTGGTACCTTAAAAACAAAAACAAAAAAACTATATTTATTCACTCACAGTTAAGGAGGGCAGAACTCAAAATTAGTTTTACTGGACCTAAATTAAGGTGCCAGCCTTCCTCTGGAGATTCTGGGGAAGAATCCGTTCCTCTTCTTTCCAGTGTCTGGTGGCTTGAACCTTCCTTGGCTTGTAGCCATATCACTCCAGTCTGGGTGTCTGGGATAATACTGCATTTTCTTCTCTGTGTCCAACCTCCACCTGCCTCTCTCCTGTAAGTACAGTTGGAATTGTATTTAGAGCCCATCCACGTAATCCAGGATTATCTCCCCATCCTCAAATCCTTAATCACATCTGCAAAGTTCTTTTCCATATAAAGTAACATTTATAGGTTCTGTGGATTAGGCCCTATTATCTTTGGGGGCCTTTCTTCAGACTACTCCAGGCATTTTATTTTTAAAGATGCCCAGCTCTGTGCTAGACCCTAAATAATAATTATTAATATTTAATTGGTTACTTTGTGCCAGGTGCTGTCCTATGTGCTTCACACACTTTCTCTCTTTTTTTTTCTTTCTTTTTTTTTTTAGTAAGGAAAATTTTGATTAGATTTAATGTGAACTTACTGGACCATACATTTCTTTCTAGTATATGTCAACTATTACAGCCCCAAAGTGCTAGTTTTCTGAGAAATGTACTTTAGGAAATTCTGTTCTATTATAAATAACCTTGTCTTATTAGTGTGGCGGATGTTCATTTGACTAGATTGTGAATTCCCTTTGGGTAAAAACTTGTCTTATCCATCTTTGTATCCATATAGTTAGGGGCATACAAGGGTTTAGTAAACGTTTGTTAAATAACTAAAAGCACCTTTGCAAACATCATAAAATGTAACCTTTACAAAATCCTTGGAGGTAGATATTGTAATTTCCATTTTACAGAAAAGACTTAGGGAAGTTGAATTATATTCCCAACCCCAGGATGTATGTCACACACACACGCACAAACACACACACACACACACACACACACACACACACACACACACACTTTGACAATCTGAGCATTCAAAACATATTTCCATTATTCGTAATTGATTGGTTTTGTACATGGAACATTAAAATTTAGTAAAAATCCGTTGTAGCTAAGCATTATCTCTATTTATGATTCTATTATATTATTTATCATGTGCAATATACTTTTCACCCTTTTTGAGAGGCTAGTTTCTCATGGATCAAGTCCACAGTGATATTAAGAAATGAGAGGAATTTTTCTAAATAATACAGAATATTTTGATGCTTTCTTGAAACTTACCTTTCCCTAGAAATGCCTTAAGTATATCTAATCTTTTTATAGCTTCTTTTGAAAATCAGATTTTAAAAAAATGATTGATATTATGAATCTTATAAATAGTTATACTTCCCTTTGATTCCTTTAAAGTTTATTCCAATACCTTATCCCACTGGTAGAAGCGTCTTAGGATTGAATCATGTGAATCCCTGAGGGTGAGTATATCCCCAACTTTGTTATTTTACTATCCATATTTCTATATTCCTTGACTCTCTCAAATATTCCTTTTATAGTTTTGTAGGCATTCTTAGTGGAATAAGGCTGGATAGAAGTAAACAAATAAAATAAATGTAGGCCCCTGAGTAATTATGAAATATTAGAGGTCCTGTGCACGAAATCCATGCATGGGTAGGGTCCCTAGACCTGGCCGGTGATCAGGGCCATTAGGTTCCCTACCTCCTGGCCTCCCTGCCTCCTCCTTCCCTTGCTCCCTCAGGACCCTGCCACTGTTGCAGCTGGTCCCCTGCCATGTTCCACGCTGCCCCCTGATGGTCAGTGCATGTCATAGCGAGCTATCGAAGTCATAGTGAGCAATCCAACTCTCGGTCTCTCTGTCAAACTCCCGAGGGGACAATTTGCATATTAGCCTTTTATGATATAGGATATGAATATGTTTATATATATATATATTACATATTATAATATAGTCTACATATTGTTTTTCTTCTTTTTCCTCTTTACAATATTATTTACACAACCTTCATTCAAGCCAAAACTTCAAATAATGTGTCCCTAAGTATATTGCTCATTCACTGACTTGCGTATATTATTATCCTTTGTAGAGTTTTTTCAGCTTTTTCAAAGTAAGACATGACATTGAATTGCCATTATTTTTCACAAAGCCCCATGTTTTGCCAAATGGCCTAAGTGTGTTGTGTCTGATGACCATGTATTTACCTTTTAGTAAAAGATCATAAAGGGAATTGGTGCTATAAATTCATTTTTTAAATAAAACTCTGTTAGTAACATGACAAAACTCACAGCATCCTCAGAACTTGTAGAGGCACAGAACTGATCAGTTGACTCCACACACATTTTCCTGACATCCCTTTCAAACACCTGGCATTGCTCTTTCGTCTTTATTCCACAAAGAACTTTGAAAACAATAAATTGCTTCTCTTCAGCTCTCAGTCCTGCTTCTTCCTCAGGATACCAGTTATTTATTGCGTTGAGTACTTGAGAGAAGTGTGTTTCTTTTGTGTAGAGCAGAAATGTTAATACTGTTACTCCATTTTGCTACATGATTTGTTGATTATGCAGACAGATCAGTAACTGTAACAATCAACAATAGAACATTTGGAAATATACCAGAAATGCGCTGTGCACTTTGACTTATCTTTTAAAATACCATAAAGCTTGAGTACAGGGTTGGGAGTGTTGTTTGTTCCTGCAGGCTGCCAGACATGATGTTGCCTGCAAGGTACCCACTGTCTCACACAAATAGTAAAATATGCCTTCTCCCTTTTCCCTGTGTACTTACTGTCGTGTTTTTGCAACTTTTTGAGAGGAGAAAATGGGTAATGCTTACCCCCCATGGTTTCTATCAGTCTTACGCACTGGTTTCATTAGCTTTCCACCACTCTCTCTAGGAACAAAGAGATTTATTTTTCCTTTGTAAGGAACAGACTTGATGACTAGCCAAAGCAAAACAACCTGGATTTTAGTGATTGTGGGATTTCAGGGGCTAGGCTGATAAAATTCCTTTACCAGGTGCATTTACAACAATTATATTTTTGTTGATTTAATGATGGTATGGGTAAGGAAAAAATGTATTTGTTAAGAATTATAAGCGTATACACATACAAGCACCCATATACTATATATTCCTTTTAACCTAAATTAGATTGTTGATAACTAAACCTTTGCATTGATGGATAAAGAGTTAAGAAAGAATCCTCTAGAAGTATATTTTACAGACAAATAGACTTTTAATGCCATGAATCATTGAACTGGCCTGGTAGCCAGAAAGGTAAGTATAAGGTTCAATAGCTTTTTTCTGGAGTTTCTAAATCTCATTCTACTAATTTGAATATTATTTGAGAAGAAATTAGGAAGGACTTTGGTTCTCTGTCCTTCAGATAAATAAAAATTAACTGAAATCAGCTATCATCTTCTGGTGGGACTTTCAATATGTAAACTGCATACTTTTCATAAGAGAATTCTTAGTAAATGTCCCTTATTTTCATTTATAGAAATACTAGAGGCCCGGTGCATGAAAATTCATGCACTGGAAGGGGTCTCTCAGCCCTGCCTGCCCCCTCTCACAGTCCAGGAGCCCTCAGGGGTGGGAGATGACCTGGAGATCAGGGGAAGGCGATGCCCCATCACACCTCTGCTGCTGCCACTGCCAGCAAGCAGCACAAGCCTCAGCCGGCCCTGGTTACCTGAGCCTCGGGTGGCCCTGGGTGGCTGGGGGGCTGAGGGGACTGGGGGACTCTGGAGGCAGGCGCACGGTGTGGCCGGGCCTGCCTGGCCGCGTGCCTGCCGCCCCAGCAGGGCTGAGGGCACTGGGCACCGCCATCTTTGAGGGCGTGACAGTCAATTAGCATATTCCCTCCTTATTGTCTGTGGGCACCGCCATCTTTGAGGGTGTGGCAGTCAATTAGCATATTCCCTCCTTATTGGCTGTGGGCACCACCATCTTTGAGGGCAGGGCAGTCAATTAGCATATTCCTTCCTTATTGGCTGTGGGCGCTGCCATCTTTGCGACGGTATGAGGGTCAATTAGCATATTCCCTCTTTATTAGATAGGATGTGGCTACTCTTTTTCTTTTTAAAAAGTGTAAATGTTATTTTTTAAGTCAAAAATTTATCTCTCTGTGTAAACATAATGTACCAAAATAACTAAACGTGATCTGCTTCCTTTCTTTCCTATAAGTGTTAAAGCAAATATTATTTTACCTTTGACCTGAACATTGATAGGTAATGATATGGGAGAAAACAGGAAGCAAGCAGTGGCAGAACCAGAACCTTGTAAGCAGGTTTTATGAATTCAACAGGGATGATCCTTAAGCCTCAAACTGTTTCAGAGTTCAACCTAGCTCAGTGTCAGTAAGATCAAATTTATGTAGTGTCCCTGCCTTCATCAAGCCCATGTGATCTTTCTTCTTTCCAAATAAATATGTGGGTCACTTTGTTCCCACTGCCTTAATTTTTCCCCTCCCTAATCTAGAACTCCTTCCTCATGCTATCTTTTTTTTTTTTTTTTTAGAAACTAACAAGACACCTTCACCTATTCTTTTCTCCCAGTTGCAGGATTAATTCATTTTACATAATTGCTACTTAAAATCACCTGTAAAAGTCATTTTATTGGCTTTTGATAAGGCCAGAAAGTTGCTAAGCTTAAAAATTAATGACAAAGTACAGGCTTCCTGAGTATGAGTACTTGAAGCACTTGGAATGGAGACTGTTGATTTGCTTTTTTTTGTATCTTATTACACCTATCTAATTATAAGCTTCCAAAGATATCAAATTAGGTGCTGTCTTCATTGCACCAATATATTGCTAAAATCATTTCTTAAGCATAATTTTGAGTTAGTACTTTGGGATGTTGAGAATCGTTAGCTAAAATATAACCCTTCTTTTGACTTTTATAAATTGTCTTTACCTACTGTGTTTTATATATAATCTTCTGAGAATTTGGCTTATCCAAAAAGAATTTCTGTACCTTCCCAAGTGAGAAGGAAACCTTTTGTCAGCATCTTGTCCGAGTTAACCCCTTGGCTCCGCAGGTCATGGGAGGTCTATGTTGAACATCAGTCTTTGGCTGTATCACAAAACCGGTATTGAAGCATAGGCCAACTCCCCAAGTACAGGGGTTAAAGAGGCAATTAGTCACCACAAAGCCGACTTGTGGCATCTTCTGGTGAGGAAGTACTTAACTCTTTCCTAGATGCTGCCTGAAATCTCATCTTCTGGTGCCTTTATATTCCACTAAGATAATATTCTTAGCCACTTTAAATTAAAGATGAGCTTAAAATACCTGATGTCTTGCATTGAGACTTTCTTACCAATACTTGTAAAAGTGAGGGTAAAGAATGTTGGGATGGGCAGGGATATGACCAATTCTGTGTTTAATATTCCACCTAAATTTTATTTTAGCTATTTGGAAGCCTAACCGGTCTTTGGAAATAGTTCTAGTTTTACCATTGAAATTTTTATTTATTATATTATTAGCGGGGTGGGGGGGTGGAGGAGTAAGGGAAGTGGGGGGCGGGGGAGTGTTTGGAACCTCTCAGAATTTTGCCTTTGCCTTTTACTGTCTTAAGGGCCCAGGCTTTTGCTTTCACTCAGTAAAATTTTGTTAAATGTAGGGTAATATAATCTTCGCTTTTGCAATCTATCTTAAAATATGCCAGAATACCATAAGATAGCACCAGTCTTAACAGTATCATCATTGTGCACTGCCTGGATTCCCCAAGAGTTATTGGCTATAAATTGATGGGCCTTGCCCTAGCCAGTTTGGCTCAGTGAATAGAGTGTTGACCTGTGGACCAAAGACTCCTGGGTTTGATTCTGGTCAAGGGCACCTACCTTGGTTGCAGGCTCCTCCCTGGCTCAGGCACTGGTCAGGCTCATGCAGGAGGCAACCAATTGATGTGTTTCTCTCATATAGATGTTTCTCTCTGTCTTTCCCTCTTTCTTCCACTCTCCCCAAAAATCAATTAAAAAAAAATCCTTGGGTGAGGATTAACAGCAACAACAAAAAATAAATAAATAAATTGATGGATCCCAAAAAGCGTTAAGGAGGAGCTTTCTGAAATTTTCCTATTTAAAAGTAATTATAATAAATAATAAATAAAATAAAAGTAATTTCATATTTTCCCTATTGAGAAATGAATAAACTGCTAAATTCAGGAAGTCTTGTCTTTACCTTTTTTCCTTCTCTTTCTTTCTAGCATTTCCTTTGATCTTAAATTATAATTGTTCTTAGTTGCTTTTTAGTAGATATAGAAATAGTGATATGATTTTTCTGCTCCAAGGTATCAACATTAATAGCAACAAAATAATAGTATTTGATCTGTCAAGGTTATAAGTATATTTTCATCATTTAATAACAATGCGGCTTTCTGATTATATCTTTTATCATTTCTAGCACATAGTTTACACTCAATAAAACATAGTTGAATTAAATAAATAAGTAAAAGCTTAGATTCTTTTTTTGCCTATTGCATATTTTGAGGAATGCATAGAAAAATTAGCTCATGTTATTATATAATGGTTTAGTGTAATTGTGGTGAACGGGTGGAACAATAGCTAAAATTAAAAATAAGAGTTTTGGATAAAATTTCTGAAATATTAAAGCCAGAGCCAAGTTTATAACAAAAATGTTTGTTTGATCTTCTTTTATCCTCTTTGAAAAGAACTTAAAACATCTTGTTTCTTAGTAGCATAAAGAAAATATGCATTTTAAAAATATTACAAGCTTTATTCTATTTGAAAAACATTTTAAAGTACTCTAAGTAACATTCGAAGTAAATTAAAACATGTTTTGTTATATAAATGAAGAAATAAAATATTTTCATAAGAGCTAGTTTGTGATAGTCATTCCTAAATACAGGGTGTGCCCCAAAAATGTATATACACTTTAACAGCTGGTAGCTGTTAAATGAAAATGAAATGTATTTTAATAAACACTTCCTTTATAATTCTATTCAAAGTGTGTATACATTTTTGGGTATATCCTATATATTAAAAAATATGACTTTGTTGTTGAATTCATCCCTTTTCAGTGCTGACTCCTACTTACTCTCCAGTTAGGAAACCTGCCCAATGTTAGAGTTGCTCAGGGAGAGGGTGGTCCAGAAAGAATCACCAAATGGCAGTATCTGCTGTGCCTCCTTCAGGGCTGGGACAGCTCTCCTGGCCAAGATGCAAATCATAAAACTTAAGTTTCAATTACATTTAAGTTTATAGGCCAATATGACGTATCTCATTAAAACTAAACATACTATTCTCATTTTTGTAACATTCTCATTTTTGTAACCTTTCAGTATCTCCATGATACAAAATGGACATCGGTTCTCTACTTTTTACATAGCAGAGGCCTAAATTAATCTTAGGTTCACTAATCAGATATTGGCTTTCCAGAGAATAACATTTTGTAAGTTAGAACTAAATGAGTGTCCCAAGATGATTGTTAAGTGGGGAGCTGGTGACATTTTGCATGTCCTTCCCAGCCTTTGCCCCCTGGTATATTAAGAACATGCTTCGAGTAGATAACTTAGCATTTTAATTGCAAGTCAACCTTTAAAAACATCTCTCCTGCAGGCAACATTTCTATGAGATGTTCTATGAGAATCTTACATAATAAAAAGGTAATATTTAAATTACCATCACTCCGCTACGCCCATGATTGGGCCAGCGGGTGACCCAGGGGGCGGGACTCGGGGTGGCTGGGGTGGTGATTGGGCCGGCAGGACGCTGAGCTCGCGTTGCCAGCGGCGACGCGAGCTCAGCGTCTGCGCCATGGCTGTGCTGCGGCACAGACAGGCCTCTGGGGCAGCGAGCCGAGCCGGCGTTTTGGAGGTTTGGAGGCGGCAGGCGGTGGGCGGGTGGCATGGCTCCCCGGGGAGGAGTCTGGCGGCAGTTGGGCCGCAGGAGCACGTGGCGGCGGCCCCAGCCTTCCTGGGCGGGAGGCAAAGGCAAGACCCCGGCCTGGGCTCTGGCCGCAGGAGGACCATGCCCCCGCCCCGCCTCGCCCTAGGGGCCCAGGGACTTCGGAGCTGCCGACCAGTGGACAGACAGCTTACACGTGCATGATTAAATCATGCACTGGGCTTCTAGTATCTTTAGAAGTTTACATGAAAAATTGACTTAAGTATATATGTGGTACTGTGTTAATGGGACAGAAGAACATTTACAAGAAAGTGTACCATAACACAAAGAGCACTCAGTATGTCACTTGGATGCCACGTGTCACTTTCCCTAAGTAGTCTTTCATGTGTCAGTATGTGCAGTTATTTAAGGTCAAGATTAAAAATAAGCATTGCATGCTATTTCTGTAAGGTTAAGGTGGATGTGTTACTAGAAAAAGTACCTATAAATAGAATGCTCATAAGTGAAACTGTATATCTGTGTAATAAGGGAAATGTACTATATATAGATTCTTGTGTTGATTCATCTTATATATATTTTCCTGGTGATTTATTTATTTATTTTTTTGTACATAGAAATCCTTTATACAGAGTGTTTTCTGGAAGTTGGCATACCTGTAAATCACGCCCATTCATTTGCTGTACTGGGATTGGATCATTCTCCAGTAAAACTTGACTTGAGGCTTTAGAAAAATCAACCAGATATCATTATTCTTTTTGTAAGATGCCAAATTGTGTTTTGGTGACCTCTGCTATCATTTAAATGACCCCATGTGAGTTAGTCAGGATGAGCTTACACAGCACTGAATTGGACCGAGTTTGCTCCCTTGTTACTCTCTTTAGATCTGTGGACCCTTTTTATTCTCTCTCTCTCTCTCTCTCTCTCTCTCTCTCTCTCTCTCTCTCTCTCTCTCTGTGTGTGTGTGTGTGTGTGTGTTACAACTTCTTATGCCTTTACCCACTTACAATCTATGTGACGTGGGGTGGCTTGTTGGCTTGTTCAGTTTCAAGAAATGATGAAAATGAAGCTCCATTTCAGAAACCCCCAAATAGATCACTTTTATGATGTGTTTGTGTTTCAGGAGTTTTAAGGTTTGATCTACGCGTTTATTCAACCTTAAACATACGAAGCTCCCCATTGCACTTATTTGCCAATTACTTTATAGCACTCTTTATACTTTTTGTTTAAAATCGGTGGGGTTGTTTTGTCTTGTTGTATTTTTTTCCCTTTGCTTGAAGATAGATCAATTATTCAAATATAAAAGTGACTTAGGGGAAGAACATCTTAAAGTTTATTTAAAAATTCACCAAGCCACATACTAATGCATCTCTAATGGGGACATTTCTTTTCACACCTCTAAGGTGATTGAGCCTGTCCTTTAAAGTGAGATTTGCAAACCAGTGTCTGGCAGCTCCAATTAGCTTCTTTTGGGCTTGAAGCACATCACAAACAGTAACAAGGTCTCCTAGGACACTCCTCTTGCAAGCAATGTAGTCATATTTCCTCATTAGTTCTTTTCAATTGTCACTAATGCCATGTTCCTGCTTTTAAGCAGGAGACAAAAAAAAAACCAAACCCATAAAATTTGTTATGTATGTAGGATGGGCCATTGTTTTCCATAATTCAAGGCTCTTTTGAATTCCTTTGATAGTTTTGAAGCTTACACAGCTTAATTCATTAACCTTTACCCTTCACATAAATCAGGTGATTAGGAATCTATTGCTAAGGAGACAGATTTTCCCTCCACTGAAACTAAGAAATACCTTCTCTTCTTAAAAAAAAAAAAAATCCTGTATAGCTCACAAAAGAAAGCTTTTTCTGGCTTTTCAAATTTCATTAAATATTTTAGGTACATTTTAAAACATTATCAAAGCAAGTGAGCATAAAATTATGTTATTATAAAGGGGATTCTGGATACTTTAGCACAGGTTTTCTGGCCCTTTTCAGTATTCTAACGGAGTTTATATGTGTGTACGCAACAGCTGTTACTCAGGGATTTACAATGGGTGCAATTTTTTTATTCTCTTCACATCCCCTGTCAAAACGTAAAAGCAGGAAAATAATCTGAGGGGTGGCAGTTCAGAATAAACCAAAATATATTTAAATGCACCGAGGACATTTGGTGTGGAGAAATTCTTCACACAGGCCCTCATTTTATGGAGCATGCTGATGCGGGGCTTTCGGGAAGGCAGGTGGTGATTCTGAGGTTTCATGAAGGTGAGCCTGGGATGCATGTCTTCTGATTCTTTATTTCCTCTCGTTAAGATGTCTCCCTTTATTTCTCAAAACTCAGGAAGATGGTTTACTGGGTTTGTGTTTGATGTTCATGGGCCACTATAACAGTATTTGATATTCTTCCGCATTGTTCCCCTATGCCAGTTTTTTAAAAATGAATTTCTCTTTAATAATATTATAGATTGTCACTCTCCTTAAGGATATACTTCTTTTCCAAATTTTTTGATTCCTTTGATTGTCATGCATGAAATGGGTAATCCTTAATGTTCTGACCCATATTGGTCATATGGTATTCTGAGGTTTGCTCTTAGGGATGGTGGGAAAAGGGGGTAGGGGTAATAATGGGAAATATTAGAATTCTGGAATATGAGTTTAGGGACTCATTGCTTGCCCCCAGTGACAAACTATGTTTTATCATGGAGACGAATGAATATTTTCCTATGTGGTATCCTTGAATAGGAAAGGGAATAGAGAAGCAAAAGTTTGAAATGTGGTCTTTGGTTCTGTCACTCTCCTTCTTACTTATAGGTCATCACCTTGTAAATATTTCTCTCTCTTATTGCTACCATTTTTAAAATACTCCTTTAACAACTTACATGAACACCTATAGTTTAAATCATTTTAAGCTTAAATGATCACTAAGCTTTAGTTTAAATAGTTGCTAAGCTTTACCACCTTGCTTGTTGCCTACATACCATATGTACAGTGAACTGGGAAATGCTCTGATGTTAACACACTGAAGGCCATGGCTAGAGCCAAGATTCTTTTAAAACAGAGTAGAATTATTTAGAGTAAATGTGGTACACGGACTTGTGTTATGTTAGGGTATTTCTGTGAGTATATTTAAGAACAGACTCTAAAAGTTGCAGGAGAAATGGACAACCCTCCCCCCATCATGTGTCATCATGACTTGCTGTAGGCACAGGCTGCCTGGACACTAGACTGATCACAGCGCTTCAGGCAATAGCCAGAGTCTTGACTTGGGGTTCCATTTATACAACAATTTGTCATAATAGGATAATGCAGACTAGTTCCATTTTCAATTCTGGAAACAATAGCTATTTTAACTACTAATTTGAATCTCTCAATTTTGTGTTTTAATATTATGTTAACAATTTCAATCCAGATTCACAGAACTTGGAGTTTCTCTCCTCAAATATCATATCAGTAAATGATGATATTCAAGTTCAAAACATTAAAGTTTGCTATAAATCTTCCAAGAAATAATTTTTCATGAGTTCTTATCTGAAGAGTAGTTTTGTGTTGTACATAACTTCTAGCATACCTTAATTAAAAGTATTTGGAAAACTATGTAACTGAACTGTCAAAAACAGAGCAAAAATCCTAGATGATCCTTTGTAAAAGCAAAGGATCTTATAGTTTTCTTCTTTTTCTTTCTTTCTTTTCTTATTTTTTTTTGTCTAAAAGGTACTTACTGCTTACTTCTAATCATGTGTTATCTCTCAGTTATTGCCCCTTGAGTAAGCTTAATATATTTGCAGTATCTATTCATAATAACTTTTCTCTGCTGTGTAGAGAGGAAACCTGATGCTCATGGCCTTTCATCAGCTTTAGGACAGTTTCCATCCAGTGATTGATTATCTTGTGTTACATGAATACGGGTCCCTGTTGCCTATGAAATAGCATTTGATCTGACTTGTGCAGTAAAATCAATTTGTCTTATTTGCTGTTTGTAGTCTGCCCTATGTATCTTTAATGTTTACATGTGCTTGTAGCATATCTAATATAGAATCAAGTGGCAGGAACATAAATAGGATATTGCATTTGTTTAGAGATTTTTCATAATAAAATATAAAATTGGGCATTTTGAACTACTTGAAAAGAGCATGAAAACAAAATAAATGATATGACGATTATTTCTGCACTAATTTCTTTCATTTTGGCCATACCAAATATTGGTTTTACTAACATTTTTGGTTGGTAATGGAGGACTGTGAAATATGTTTCTTTGATATGATAGAAATTAGTCAGGCTTTTGTTTTATCTACTAAAAATTTTATAATCATCCAGGGCCTATATTTTTTATTCTTAGCATGTGAAAATTAGTTTTTAAAGTTATATAGAAAACTTGGTTGTTACCAGTAATGTTTCCTTTTTCCTTTTATCCTTCCCTTTTTCTGATTTTATTAAAATGCTACATTAAAGCCAAACGTGGAATTAGGTTTTTATTTTTATTTTATTTTTTTGGAATTAGGTTTTTAAATTTCTTTCCATAGTAAACTGTATCAATCATAATTATATTTTATTAAAGCTTTAAGTTTTCTTTTATTGCTATGGAAGTCCTTATCAATTTTTATCATAATTTTTTAAAATACCCCAAAAAGAATGTTTATTCAGTTATTCTGAGGGACTCTGAAATGTTTATCATTCCATTGAGATAATATTTTATAAAAATATATTTTAAAGAAAAACATGCCTTTTTTATAACTAATTTAACCTTCAATAATGAATTATGGGAAGTAAAATTGCATACAATTTCCTGACATTTTATGAAGATACCTGAAAATAAGCCAGACAGCAAATAAAATATCTGAAAGACAGAGATGGCTGCTCAGTAATTTTTTGATGGATTATACACATAGGTATCAAATTACTTGATCCTTCCTTCCTAGAAAAGGTTAATGACTCTTTTTGCTTTTACCCTTTTACTTACCTGCTATTTATAAAGATTAAAACAGAGACTGCACTGAAGGCTGCATGTGCCTGTGTGTCACTGTGATGGTCCAGGTTTTTCTGATATTATAGGGAACCGAGCCACAAAATGGATAGTGTTGTTAATCATTATTTTTAAAGTTCATTCAATTCTGCACTACATATCCCACTAAGGCTATTAGAGCAGAGTGTACCATTCAAAACCTTTTAACTTAAACCAGAAAAGACTGTAAATCTTACATATCCATATCAGTATTATTGAAATGACCTGTGTCTATGCAATAATTCATTAAAATATTAAGTAGAAACCACTTTAAATGAAAAGATTTTAAAGTGCTTATGTGTGCAAAGATTTTTCTTTCTATAATCAATGATATAGATTTTTAAAGCATATTTTATGTTAAATAAAATTTCACAAAACAATGTGTGTTTCAGTTATTCAAGCCCCATATTAATAATTGAACTATAAGCAATATTATAATCACCACTTATAATCACCATCCACCTATATAGTCTACACTTCATTATAATCATTTTTATATTATTTTATATTAATGACATGTTCATTACATAGTATATGTTTACTAGCCTTTTATTACCAAATGTAACATTATTCTTATAGGAATATCTCTTTTTTCATCACTTGGTTGTAAAAGATGCACTAGTCATAAATGTACTTAATTAAAGTCATTTAGGTATTAGAGCACTTGAGTTTAAAGCAGGAATATAATACCTTTTCCTGAAACACCTTGAAAGAGGTTTGTTGAAAGAAGAGAGCTGTGGCATTCATCAAAAGCTGACCTCTTCCTGTTATGGTCCTGACCAAACTCTTCTAATTTAACTTGAAACACATTAGTGCATCTCATCACTTTTTGTGTATGTTTCAGGTGTGTGGAGGTCATCGCAAAGGAAGGACAAAACCTGAAAGAGCTGTATTTGGTGTCCTGTAAAATCACAGATTATGGTATGTAACGAGCCATTGTTCTAATCCTTTTCAAGAATAAAAAGTTACAAAGTCTTTGAAAGGTTTTAAAGAGACATCAAGAGCAATATTTCCTAGAGACTTTTATCTTTATTTGGGCTAACTCTGATCATAACGGTGAAAAAAGCAAGAAATTGTGAGACTATACCAGAATAAAATGAACATGTGTATCAATTTATTGCTACATGTAATCACACATACGTGCACACACTATGTGTGATTACATGTAGGATTAAAATATATGGTTAAAAGATCTATACAATGAAAATTAATATTAGGATAATTAAATATTTGATTAATAAATATAACAAATTATTACATTGAGTTGATTTGCTTAATTTAATGTCATATCAAATGCATTCCTGCTGATATTCCAAATACCAAACGTCTTAATGCTTTAAATTTTTTAAAGCATTGGAAATGTTGTGTTTAGATATATAGAGAGTAAAGGAAAGGACATACATTTGTATGCAACATTTTAAATTATCCTAATTTTCAATGTCCAATTAAAGTGGAGAAAATGTTGTTTTATAAAACTATGAAAGGTATAAAATCATCCTGTTGGAGAAATAAAGAAAAATAACCTAGTTTTTTCTATTTTATTTAGGTTTATATTTGTTTGAAGTTTTAGCCAGATATCTGGCTTTATGGATATCTGGCTTTCTCTGTTCTGATACTTTATTTGTCCATTTATATTTGAGAATATGCCTTTTACCTTGAGGGAAACTAATGACCTGTTAAGTTTTTATTGTTAATGGTGACATATGCTACTACTCAACTCCACTCCGGGGATATCAGGCTGCCCAGCTGCCCTGAGTAGGAGTGTTGTATTTTATCAGCTGCTAAATTCATCCTTTGGAAAACTCTACTAAAACTACAATGTAAACATAACATAAAAAAGGTTTGGCTTAAAAATAACCCTAATTTCTTTTCAGAGTTTATTTTTTGAAAATAGTAAATATAGATTTGTTCATTAATTAGTATAGTCATTCATTTCAGACTCTTTACTTGGCATTCAAGGCCCTTTACCATTAGGCCTCTATCTGCCCCTTCAATTTTATTTTCTTCCTTTTACCTGTTCACTGCAATGTTAGCTTGCTAGTAGCCAGGAGAGCTGTGGATTAAGTTTCTTAGAATGAAACCTTCAAAGTCCCACAGTGGAAAATGTTCCTGAAATTACTCTCTGTTCCAGCATCTGTTAAGTTAGCCAGTGCAGAGAAAAGTTCCGGAAGATATGGAGAAGAGAAAAGCTATGCACTTGAGACAGATCTGGGATCAAGTTCTGTCTTTGTTCGTTGGCCTTCACCTCTCTGAGGCTCAGTTTCCTCATTTGTAAAGTGCGGGATTGATGTTTGACTTCATACTCCTTTATGGGCCATGCATCCAGTTTAATGGTTAGCACAGAATATTCTACTGAAAAATGTTGCTTTCCTCCAGGAGGTGGATGGAGAAAAGTTTCACACAAAATTCTTCTCTCTCCTTTCCTCTCGTGGATCTTGGAAGAGTTTTTTTTGTTTTGTTATTGGTGCCACTGTTCGTTGTTATTATTGTTAGTGATAGTCTTGGTCTGGTTTGAGATTGTTGGATTCCTTTTCTTCTGGTGAGGCAAAAAATATGTTGAAACCTTGCCAATATGCTTTGCATTTATTCATGTCTCTCGATTATTTAGGTCAGTGTACCTTAGAATCACTTGGGGAGTTTGCCTGAGCTTCTCTCATGAATCAGAATGTCTAGGAGATAGGGCCCAGGCAGCAGTTTTGTAAAACTTGCCTCAGTGATGTTATGTCGGCCAAAGGCGAGAACACCTGATCCAGTCCAGGTGAGAGGAACCAGAAGTGAACACTGGGACTTCCTCCCATGGTGACTAGAACCCCATCACGATTTTCCTCAGTCCTTCCAGGCTCTCTGTCCCAGCTTGTCTCTCTTCCTTCTTTCCTAGGGTTTGTGGCCTTCAGAGGCTTTGTGGTGAATGTCTCTGTGCCTTTTTTCATTCTGCTGTTCAAAATGTTGGGGCCCCATGGAGGATGGGAGGAAAAGGTCGATAGTTTATGAGATTGTCATATAATTGCTATTTGATTATAAAATTTAAACAAATTACTGAAAGCTCGCTCAGCTCATCTCTTTCCCCAGTTCCATGCCAATAACACATGAATAATTTTTCTCAAAAAAAAAAAAAAGACAGCAAAAAGGATTATTCATCGTAACCAGAGAAACAGCATGTTATTGAGATAACTGCTCTGCTAGGGAGGGCTGTCTGTGACCCCTTACCCTGTGTGAATTATAAATGTTAGCAAGGAAAAACACATGCCTCACTCCTTCTTTAACTGGATAAATAGAGATGTGTTCTGTAGAACTTTATGGAGGCTGCTGAGAAATTGTAAAATTGTTTTTAACTATTTTTTTCACTGATTTTCAGAGAGAGAGGAAGGGAGAGGGAGAGACAGAAACATTGGTGAGATAAGAGAAAAACATTAATGGGCTGCCTCGTTGCACACCCCAAACTGGGGATCAAACCCGTGACTTCTTGGTTACTGGGTTGAGGCTCAACCACTGAGCTACACTGGCCAGGCTGAAATTGTAAAATTTGATGTTACCTGATACCGGGAAAATGTCGTCCTTCAAGAGGACTGCTCCCTAATCTGCTTCCTGTTGCTCTACTCATATTCCGGCTACTGGGTCTCCTCTCTTCTTTTCTCATGTTTGTACATGTTTTCAGTATAGAATACTGAGAGTTTTGAAACTTCCTTTGTAGGATGCATTAATTTAGAAACAGCAGCTTGCCTGGCATATCATTTGTAATTTTTGTCAAGATTCTCACAGATGTTGAATGTGTTATTATAATACTTAGCAACACCTGGCCAGGTCGTTATGAAGTTGTGTTTATTTTAATTTATATATGATGTAGTTGTCATGAAGAAAACTATCATTCCAATAGGCTTCTTATTCCCCAAACTGAACATAAATCTTTATGGTAAGGGATAGCAATTATAAACAAATCAATAATTCAGACACAGCTCAATGGAAAATACAGTCTTGGAAAATTGTTCCCTGAAGAGAAATCTAATATTGTCACTCTTTTATTACTGAACAAATATATGTTATGGGCAGTGCTGTGTGGGAAAAACTCAAACTTAAGAGTGAGAGATTAGGTTAGAATTTCAGCTTTGCCTCTTCTTTCCTTTGTGACCTTGAGCACGTTACTTAACCCCCTAGTCTTGTCATCTGTTAGGCACATGATAATACTCACCATCAAAGGTAGTGAAAATGAATATAAAACATCTGTGTCATTCCTGGTGACATATGGATGCTCATACCAGTTGGCAGTTCTTAGGATAAAAATCATCTCTTTTTTAAGAAGAATCAGCTCTCCTCCTCCTCTCAGTGTGGCTTTTCCGCTTGTGGAATCATTATTTAGAAGTTTGACCTGTTAGTCTATACCCATCTAGTTGACTTCAATAACTAAGCTGTCTAAATCAAGTTGTAGGGAATAATGAGAAAGTTATAGCAGAAAGTTTAAAGTCTTTAATTTGCTGGTTTAGGTTTCTGCCCTACCTCTTGTTGATACTATCTTCATTTTTGTTTAGATGGTTTTTGTTGGGTCCCCTTATGCTTTTCTTTGTTTCTATAATAATTTGTCAGTTAAGAGTTTCCAACCCATCTTTCCACTCACCTTCAAACACTTTTCTGTTGAAATTTTTCCTCCTTGGGAAAGTGTATATTTAGGATTCAAAGGAAGACAAGGAACAGAAATCAACCTGGACCATTCAAGCCCATGGAGGTCACAACCAGTCTTCGTCTTGGGCTGCAGGCACAGAATGGATGATGTAATAAATGAAATGGATGAGTAAAGCACTTAGCTTTATTTGTGGGCTCCATCATGAATTTTACCAGCGTGATCCCATGTCAGGGGGCAGGTGTAAAAAGGACCCAGGTTTCTTTCTGGATTGTCATTGCACTTCTTTTGACTTTAACACCCCCGAGGGTCCAAGAAATACTCTCTAGAGGACATCCTTTGGTTTTTCTTCTCAAGTTGTCAAATAACTTTTAATTAAAGAGGACTGTAAACCCTCAATTACTGACATTGGTGTTTGGGGCCTACAAGGTCACTGACAACCTGTGGCTCACTCTGTGCTCTTCACAAGCGCCTCTGTCACTCCCACAGGCCTGGGCTGCTCTCCCTAGATGGTCTTCCGCTGTCCCTTATTCTGCCTGGTGCAAGTGCGCTTCTGCCTGACCTGGGCCTTTTAAACCTAACCCGAAAGCTTGCCACAAGAGCTTTTGGGTTGCTCTGGACTAAAGGTCTCCCAAGTCAACGAGGTCATTGTTCCCATGGTTACCATTGGCCTGCCACATGACAGACATGATATGTATTCATTCTGTCAACAAATATTGATTCAGCATCTACTATGTGGTGGGCTCTGTGGTGGATGTAGGCCATGTATAGTTTCAGCATTCCTGGATCTTTCATTCTGGTGGGATCCAGAGGATAGGGCTAGCCTACTTTTTTTTTAAAAAAGCGGGGGGGAAGGTAATGCATCTCCTTTCAGACAAGAAGAATGACAGAGAGTGGTCCGCTCACATTAATCTTTGCTTTGGTGTAACCCATGCCTCACCCCAGCCTTATTGACCTTCTAAGGCTATTGAAAGATTAATAGTTCCACATTCCCAACCTCTTATGGGGATACCAAACCTCTTTAACTGTTAGCTAATCCAAAATGGGGACCCAGGATACATTATCAAAGTAAGCACACTGAAAAAACAGAAAGAAATCCCAACAAGCCTTCTGGGTTACATAGAGTCAAACCAACACTGATAACTTATCCAAGAAAAAAACATTGTACCAAAAATAATTTTGCTTTATATTATATCATCTTTTTTATATTATTAGGTATGCATTACATGCAATGAAGTTACATTTAAAACTAAATTCCTGTCTTTTCCCTTTTCTCTTTTATATTTTGTTTCATTTTCGAGTTGTATTTCAAAGATTGCTGGATAACATTCAACTCCTCTTGTCAGCAGGAATAACTCTAATAGTTATCAAGTGACAGAAAAGAACTTTCAGAAAGTACATTTGCAAGTCAAAAAGAATATCTTATTGTTTACTGTTGATTATTCATGCTTTCTCTCTATTCTGTCATTTAAATATAGATAGCTTATATTGTTTCTAGCAAAATAGTATTGAATTGCTAAGTCTGTTGTTTCAAATTTTCTTTTTTTATATGTCCATCTTAAAGTTATTTCTCTTCACTTCTACTTATTTATTTTATTCCTGGAGTTTCTCACCACTGAATTTCTGTGTCTACTGCTGTACTTAGCAAGTATTATGTTGTTGTTTTTCCCTTTCTTCTAAGTAATGGTTATGATTTTTCACCAAAGATTTGAATTTAATTACACATTTTTCTAAATGCTTTTCTTTGCTCAACAACAACAAAAAATGTGACTTTCTTCCTTATTTCCTAGCTCATGCTAGTTCTGCAGCTACATAACCTGAACAATAACAATGCTTATCATTATGTTTTGCCATCATAGACTACAGATCTCAAATCTATTGAGAAAGACATCTTAAGACATTTCTTTAAGAACATATTCCTGTAACCAATTCAAAGGCCAACTCTATTTTCATATATAATAGTGTTTTTTAGAATTAAGAAACTTTCTAACCTACATTTAAAAGACAAATGCACCTACCCCCTAAACTTTCTTATACCCTCAAATACATTTATTAATTTTAATAATTAAACACTAAATTTCCATATTTAACTGAATTAGTAACTGAAATATTAACTTTCCAACTTTTCTTTCCTCAATTATTTTTTCAAATTTCAAAAATATTTTAAATTTTAATTAGCTGTTTTTAACATTAATCTTGTGAAGTTCTTTTCTAGATAACATAATTTGTTTCAATCACATAGTCATTTTTCAGAGTTCCTATCTTTTCCCATCATTGCTTAGTATTCTAGAGTATGCAGACTAAGCATTTGTTTTCCTTGTACTATCCTGTGGTATCAATAGAGTCATTATTTATTATTAGTAGTATTTTATCACTGATGAGTAGAGCTAAAGGGGACTGCAGTGAATACCAAGAAATTTGCAGTAATACTAGATTTCTAGTATTCCACACAAGAAACAACTTCCTAGTGTTTAACATTTCTTGAAAGTAGATGTCTTATGTGGTAGTGAGTTACCTCTTCCAGGAGTTATTCAAGCTGAGTTCATCTCTGAGGGGCAAGTGGGAAAGTAGAAGCATTTAGGTAAGGAATTGATCTGTATGATGTTTCAAATCTTTTTCCAATCCTGGGACTTATTCTCTACTGGTTTTATGTTTGTTTCATTCAGCAAATATTTGCTGTCTGTGTGCTGGCTGGATGCTGTGGAGAATACTGAAATGGCTGAGAAGTACCTACTCTTGTGTTGAGAAAGAAAAAGTTGTCTAACATTTAGCAATATGATGGTGTCAGAGATTAATATGGCCCTATAAGATGTCGGGGCTCAGGCGCTCAGGGTCATCAGAGGTTGAAACTGTTGGGAAGGATTTGTGGAGTAGGAAACATTGGGTATGGGGGGAAGAGGGGCAGAGATGAGCAGGAAGTACATTTCATGTAGTACTGCCCCAGGAAAGGCTCCGAGCAAGAACAGGTGTCTGAATGGATGAGTTTGCATGCATTGGTTAATCTAAAGAAAGAACAAAAATCAGCCAAAGTGATTACGTGCACACATGGGCAAATTTTGAAGAAACCTTATGAAAATATTCTAGTTGAAAATTCAGGGTAAGCTCCAACTTTCATCTCCGCTTTTCCTGTCGTCTTCACCATTCCCATGGTAACAACTTCACTTAACATATATAAAAGGAAACACTACTTTTGGTTTTAACTACTAATTAAGTATCCAGTTTAATTAAAAGAAGTCCAGTGTAAAACTTTTAAAACAATAATCAGAATAGTTAACATGTATTGGATGTTTTCTGTGGACATTATTAATATTCATGCTTACAGATGTGGAGACAGGCCTGGAAAGACTCGGGTTCACATGGCCTGTGAGTAATGGTATGGTACAGATTCACTATTAAGTCAGTCCCTTGCATTATCATTTGCAGGTCAGTGATGTGCTTAGGTTTATTACTAGAAAACTTGCATTTTCCCAGTTGTCAGAGTCTTAAAAATATAACCATTTTATGCTACCATGTTTGTCCGTCTGCATATATAAAAAAACAACCAATGTTACAAAGTAACGACTCCATGGGATCTAATTATATAGTTATGGAATTTAATGTGCTTATTCACATAACTTTGTTATGCTGACAAGAAGTATCAGTTACATGCTATGATTAAGCACTCCCTAGCCAGAAGCTAGCGACAACTCTCATTGATGTTCAGTGTGTATTCATATATTCAACAAATGTTCTATTAATCATTTCAAAACCGCATGTAATTCTTCATGAGTAATAAAATTTTCTTACATTTCTTTTTGAAATTATTACCAAAAACTTATGAAGGAAGAAGAAATATTATTACTCTTCTTTAATAGATGAGAAATTTGAGCCTGGACAGCTTTTAATTAATTAAGCAATGCTGGAACTAAAAATCTCCCCACTGCAAATAGTTTACTGGGTTATGTGCAGATAATTCTCAAATTTCTCTGCTTTTCATATAGAGATGATTTCTTCATTCAAATGACCCTTCAAAAGCAATTTTAGCCAACATTAGATGACATAATTTCATATCAGTTTTTTAAAGTACAGTGATTTCTAAAGGTGCACAGTTGTAAACACAAGCAATTGTTCTCTTACATTCATCTTCCTTATACCTGACTCCAAAGTTTGCAGGGCTGTGTCACAATCTGCCTCAGTTGCCCTTTGGAAACCCTCTTCCAAGAATGTTCTCTGCCAACTCGGATTGGCTCTCTCTTCAGCGAAGATTTGCTCTTTCTTCTCTATGCCCTTAACGTTAGTGCTCCTCATTTTCTGAGGTGTCATGAACAGGAGGATCAGAAAGGGAGGAAAAACGCAAGAGCTGCATGCCTCCTACTAAAGCATCAAACCATGTCTCCTCCACTTGCTCTCCAAGAGTTTCACCTTCTCTTTGAGATAATCTTGCTCTTCCCAGTTGATGTTTGACTAAATCTTCTACACTATTTACTGGTTCATTAGACTGCTTAACACACTTGGCATCTGATTTATTTTGAAAAAAACAACAAACCAAACCAAGAAAAACAAATAAACATCTGCTAAGTTTCCCATTAGAGAGTGAAGGAAACACTCATAGCAAAATATAAATTAAGCATTAAAATAATTGCTTCTACTCTATGTCTATCACTAACTAGACTCCCATCAGTATATCCACTAACAATGATATAATTAAGCCTTACCAGGTCTTTCTCTTTTCATTTGTTAGCAGGACTTCCTTATATTAAGAGCACCCTTTTTCTTTTTCTTTTTATCAGCCTTTTGGTTTACCTGAGTTTAATGTATATGGGAAAGGAAGGAATAATATATGAATCTGTCTCTTTATTTACCAGTTTTCAAAATATTGTTTTGGTTTCTCTCATCCTCCAAAGATGAGCAATGAGGAATTATTGTTGCTTTCTTAAATTATCATCATAAACTGAGAAATCCATCACAGACATTTTTCTTATTGATATCCAACTTGTTTATCTTTGGTAGTAGATACTTCTTCAAGTTGGTTCCCTATTCTTTGACATAGAGTGATTCTGTTGAGATATACCAGGTTTAGCTTATGCATTTCATGCCAGGGACATGATATCAGCTGTTTTTCTAAAGAACTCTGGTTTTTTGAGTGAATTAGGCTTGTGTGTGTGGAAAATTTAATCTTCTCTGCACCCTGAATCTTGTATTTACTGCCTTTTATTCCTCCAGCTTAAAGCCTATTCTGTATCTCATCACAGTGCGGCCTCCCCTCACAACTCAGCATCCTCAATTAGGGAATCCCAACACTACAAACTTCCAATCTCCCCAACCCCCAATACTCTCGTAATCCTTCCCACATTTTCTGCTTTGGGAGAAGTTAAGGGTGGGGCATGGGAAGGAGAAGTAGTTTTATATTTTAGCTATGCCATCAGCTTTCTGGAGATTTCCTTCTGATTTTTATTTAGCATAGATTCTCTGCATTTGTTTTAAGTGCTAAAATTAGACCCCTTGGGCCCATTTGGGAAATGAGTAGAAAAGTGTTCAGACTATATGGCCTTACATAATCTCATTTGGGGCTTTCAAACTTCCTCATATTGCAGTGAAAAATACATTTTGCATTTAATATGCTTGTTGGATTCTCACTAAATTGATTTTATCACTTACTAGAATGACCAGCAGTTTGGAAAACACTGCTCTGGTTCCATTTCTCCTTAGGTATTTAGGTAGGAACCAGATCAGTCAGTCAGTGACCTGCCCAACAGCAAAAAATGGGTGAATTTCCCTGGTGGAATGGACACCGTTCTTCTCAAGGTAGAAGGTGCCAACCTTCCTAAGCTTGTCAAGTCCCATATGTTGATCTTATTACATATGAAATAAAGGCTTAATATCTTTCCATCTTGTATTTTTGGGAGTAAGAGAATTGGAACAAATTCTCTTCATGATTTTAGTTTAGGATAGATATGAAATGGCACTTCCTCCTGAGGCAAAAAGGTAGCTTTATTCATTTAATTTCCTAATTAAGCAAATCAGACTTACTTTTAGCTTTAATGTTGAACTATTCATTTTAAGCTTTATCCTCAAACAGTCCCCTGGGTTTGTAAGACTGAATCACCGAGAATTCATCTGTCAAATTTGTTCCTTTTCTTGGGTTTATCTGCATGACATTAAATAAATAGTTTGAACTTTTCAACTTTTCAAACAATTGTGTTGAGTTGACGTGGCTGATCCAGTGTGTGCCGAATGCCTGAAAGCAACTTGTCTTTCCTTGAGAATGACAGAGAGTGGGCAGAGAAATGGAGATTTTAAAAATTAGCAATAAGGAGTAAACAAAAGAAAATCCTCTCCATCTTCAGGGTGTTATGGTACTTTTCTACTTGTTATTACATACTCTTTTAAAATTAGCTCTCTTCATATGGATATAATATAAATTTCACTTGCCAAGATACTTTTATCAGGTAAATAATCCTTAGAAATAGAAAAAATTATGTAGAAAACTGCCTAAATATTGTTTGATTTTCACTACTTGTAACATGCTTTTAATCATCTCTATCTCTTAATTAGGTAAATTTTTCCATTTTTTTCCCCTTCCTACTACACTTTCCTTACATGTGGCTCTAGGATCTTCTCCAAGAAAGCAGGTTTGTTCTGAAGATATTTTATTTCCTCTCATAGAGTTTACTTCTGCTCTTTTAGATTTAAAATCACTAATCTCCTAGTAGGATCCAACCCCTGCCCTGCCCTCTGTGTGTCTGAGGCTCTCTCCCCAGTCAGCCTTGGGAAGTCACATTTGTGATGTGGAGTCCAGAGGTGCTTCTCTGGTGTCCTGAGGACCCGACAGCCATGACCACGCCAAGACCATCCAGAATGGCACTTCATGGACATGCTTGCAGAGAGTGTACTTGAAATTCTCAGTCACTTACACCTTTTAATAAGCAAAAACTTCTTTTTAAAACAAATATTTTTATATATTTTTTAAAAAAAAAATACTTTTATTGATTTCAGAGAGGAAGGGAAAGGTTGAGAAAGATAGAAACATCAATGATGAGAGAGAATCATTGTTAGGTTGCCTCTTGCACATCTAACACTGGGGATCAAGCCCACAACCCAGGTTTGTGCCCTAACAGGGAATAGAACCATGACCTCCTGGTTCATAGGTCGATGCTCAACCACTGAGCCACGCCAGCTGGGCAGCAGAAACTTCTTTTAAATGAATGAGGGAAATATATATATATATATATATATATATATATATATATATATATATTGTTTATTTTTTTACTTTTATTTACTTATATTAGTATATATATCATAAAACATCAATTATAATAGCATACATACATGATATATACACATATATATATCATAATAAATAAGAATCAAGTCAATTTTGAACAGAATAAGGAACTTAACATTTCAGCTCTACAAAATAAATGAAGTTTGAAATTCAATCAGTCCTATTTTATGTTGAGGCAAATGTACTTGGCTTTTTCTGAAAATCATACCTTCTGCTCTAGTTTACAAAAGAAATTGGATGAAGTCCTCTAAAGCATTTGTTTTCAACTTTGCCATTACAACACACCTTGTAATCAAGGTTGGCAAATGATTTACTTTCTAAAAAATTATAAATTAGAACAGATTTCGTGGTTTCTTCTGACTCACTTGTATTCTGATAACATTTCTTTCTTGAGTGGCAGAAAGAGGGGTAAGTTTAGCAAGCAGGCTGAAATTTGCACATAAGCTGTGGCTTCTTTGTTGCCACAGCTTTCAGTGTATAGTACTTACCAGGACACCATTATGAGTTATTTACACGCTCGTGAAATGTATCGTGATGAAGACTGGTCTCCTACTCCCCATATGCATATTTCGCCCACATTTCTGTCATGCTCTTTTACTTTCACAGTATTTGGGGGCTAGAGCAAGTTCAGTGAGTGCTACACATGTCAGTATTATCCATCACATTCATCATTCTGTGCAAGAAAGCACTGACTCTAGAGCTGGGGGCCTTTGAGGACAGATAGGCTACCAACCAGCACACATCTGAAGAAAGACTCTCTCCTGCATAAACGCAAATTATGTGGGAAGGCACAGCCTTTCCACAATTATGCTGCTTTTCCCACGCAGCTCATTCTTCATCTCTTTGCTGGATTCACTGTTGATGTGGAATCTATTCTACTCTCTTGGATATATGCAAAATACAATTTTAACTTTCTATTCAGGCAAGTGGTCTTTATTTTTAATAGCCTACACTTGAAAATTAGTTATTTTAAGATACAGCATTTAAATCAGACACCTAGTGTAATTTCTCAAGGTTTCCCGGTACAGGCTAAGGCTCCTTAAACCATTTTTTTTTTTTTTACATGCAGCGGGCTCTACAAATATTTACCTCTTTTTTATTTCCACTTTAGGAAACCAGTTGAAAATTGTAGAATTAGACTTTGGAGCTGCATAATGTATTTTTGGACTATTACAAATCTATCTAAATCTACAACCTGCTAGGAAAGATCTCATCCCCTCCAGCTTGCAGTGATAATGTACGATTTGTGTGGACTTGAGTGTTTTGTGAACTGAGCTTCTGTTCTGTACCAGGCGGGTCTCTAACTGTGCATGCTCAGTCCCTGGCTGGCTGACTGAGAGCCAAATCATTCTCGCCAACACATACTCAATTCCCAGCTACTGCGGGGGAGAAGGGCTCCAGGGCCCACAGTGGACCCTCGCTCACAAAGCTTGCTTTCTGCCACTAGTAATACTTGCACGGTGAGTGAAAATTCAGTGACCTATATTCTTCCATTTGAACCTCTAAAGTTTTTAATTAAAATGTTGTCAACAGTAATTCTAACCATACTGAAGCAAAAAGCACCTTCCCTGCAGCCTGGCAGCACTAAGTGTAATTCATAACTATCAAAAATCCCTTTTTTTCTGCATAACTTTTAAGAACGCTCCCGATGTCTTGAAAATTCCACGCAATTTTCTTTAAAAGTTGGTTTGGAATATGCCACTGTGCATCTTGAAGCCCACATACAGGGAGTTAAATTACAGCAATCGCATATTTCTCAAGCACCATATAGCTGCAAATCCTTTATCCTCAAGTACGTGGTGAAGGATTTTCTCCTTGAACAGCTACGGAAGTGGAACTTTGGGGTGGTTTCCATTTAACACATGATGTGCTGCACACGTAAACCTTTTTCTTCTTTACCTGTCCCCGCTTCCCGTAAGAGGAATGAAGCACGGAATGCGGATGATGAGACGGGAGCCGTGTTATCACTGCTCCCAAAGCTTCCTTGCCCCTCCCTGGCTCATGTAAGTGCTTATTTCTCGGTGGGCTCTTCCAGAAGCAGAGTAGAGGGCTGTTCATTCTTTACCACCATGCCTCGCACTTCTTTAGGACCATTGCTGGCTTCTCTGGTTCGGTGAATGGCATCACAGCCAAAACTTAGCTGCCCCTGATGCCTTACGATTCTTGTCTCTTTTTAATCACGTCCATTGACAAGCCAGGTGCGCTCTACCCTCCAAGTATTGCTCAAATCAATAGCTCCACTGACAGCTGCGTTAGCCACCTCGTTGTATTCCCTATTTGTCGTCTTCTTCCCTTACAGTCCATTTCTCACAGAGCAGCTACGGTGCACCTTTTAAAATATTCTTGAGTGAATGAATAAATAAAAATGTTACAAAAATTAATTTGTTCATGACTTTAGCAATATGCTATTTATCCTGGGTTACAAAAGAAATACTAACATTTAAACATTTGGGTGCCTAGGATACCATAAGATCTGATGAGGTTCAGCTGAACATTTAGACATTTAGACATGGGCCGTCCTTGGTCCAGTCTCCGCAGCAGGGTGAAGCATGGGAACTGCTTGCCACAGTGCAGCGTCAGCCCTCTTCGGCGGGACACCTTGCGGCAGTGCGTGGCAGTTCCCCCAGCAGCCAGGGTAGCATCTTTCATCCACCAGGTAAGGGCTGCCGTGCAAGGAGATGAGTGCCACTTGGCATGGCTGGGAAGCTTCTAACTCCCAAGAACTAGTATCTCTTGGAACAATCAATAGGCATAGCATCCCCAAAAGTTACATGTCCAGTTACAAGAATGACTGCACCTGGGGAATCTAAAGCGGTGGCGCCCCTCCAGTCCTGATAGTTCTCTCAAACCAGATAGGTGCTATCTACCCATTAGAGTCCCTCTTACTGTAAGCAACATTGCCCATTACATGGTTAATGTACCATTTTAAGGGAGCACATCTTTAGGACGTTAACCAAAGGTCATATTCTCACTCAGAAAGGGAAATGGTTTTGTTACCTCTTGACTCACTGTAGGATTTTAAAATCAGCTTTAGATTTGACTTTAAATATTAAAATTATTTTTTATTTTATTAGAGGCAGACATGTAACCACTAGCACACTATAGTTCTTGCCTCCTCTGCTCAGTTTTATTTATTTTTTAATAAACAGTTATTTTACTCTTAAGATTGAGATGGAGGGGGTTAGCCATCTGACAGGATGGCACTGCTGTCTCTGGACCCCTCTGCTCCAGCCTCGAGGCCAGCCAGGCCCAGCCTCACAGGGAACCCTGACACCTTACATGGAGCGCAGACACCTTCAGATTTCCAATTTATTTTTGCACCAGGGAGAAAGCTTAGCTAATATCAGGCAGCAGAATCACTAAGAATATTGCTGTGCCTAACGTATTAATCTGGTCCCAAAATGTCATAACTAAGCAAAAGGGAAGATCCTTGAGATGTGGCCAGTGTAGCAGTTTCCTTTGCTTCAGTCAGGAAGACCTACAGTTGGGAAAATGGACTGACACCTTGAGTCCCCTAACTAGTGTCCTCTAACCAGTGTGGTGTTCTTGGGGAAAAAGCTGTCAGTTTTCCAAACATCTTTTAAAGTAGGTGTTTCTGTTATTAAATCTCCTGGGGCTGGGGAATGAGGAATCAGGATTGGAAACTTCCTACTTGATATAGTTGCTAGTGGGAGAATATTGCAAGAATCTATACTAATAAAAGGGTAATATGCTAATTAGACCAGGAGACCTTCAGGACGTCCTTCTGGATAAAGCCACAGTGGCGGGGCCAAAGCAGAGGAGGTTAGGGGCGATCAAGCTGGCAGGGGAGGGCATTTGGGGGCTATCAGGCTGGCAGGGGGGGACAGTTAGGGGCGAGCAGGCCGGCAGGGGGGGCAATTGGGGCTGAGCAGGCCAGCAGGGGGTGCAGTTGGGGGCAAGCAGGCTGGTGGGGGGCAGTTGGGGGCAATAGGGCCGGCAGGGGGGGCAAATGGGGGCAATTGGGTTGGCAGGGGTGGCAGGTGGGGGCAATCAGGCCAGCAGGGGGGACAGTAGGGAATGAGCAGGTCGGCAGGGGGGCAGTTGGGGGTAATCAGGCTGGCAGGGGAGCAGTTAGGTGTCAATCAGGCTGGCAGGGGAGCAGTTAGGGGGCGATCAGGCTGGCAGGCAGGCGAGTGGTTAGGAGCCAGCAGTCTTGGATTGTGAGAGGGATGTCCGACTGCCGGTTTAGGCCTGATCCCACAGGCCCAACTGGGATCGAGTCTAAACTGGCAGTCAGACATCCCCCCAAGTGGTCCCACATTGGAGAGGGTGCAGGCCGAGCTGAGGGTGCAGGCTGAATTTCGTGCACCTGGCCTCTAGTCTATGCATATATAAAAGGATAATATGCTGTGTCCATCTGACTGGTAGCTGTGTTGCACACTGACCATCAGGGGCCAGACACTCAATGCAGGAGCTGCTGAGCTGCAGTAACTTGGCAGCAGCGGTTCTCAGGTGATGCACCCCAAAACCAGAGAGGAGGGAGCCCGATTCCTTGCGGGGCCACACGATTCCATCTTCTGTGGTGGGTTATGTTGTTGCTGGGGCACTGTCGGCCCCGAATCTGGTTTACTGCACACTTGTGTTTGCGTTCCACACCCTGTATGACAGCAACTTTGCAGAGTGCCCTCTTGCACTCTGGGACCCCTTGGGGGATGTGGGAGAGCTGGTTTCGGCCCGATCCCCACAGGACAGGCCGAGGGACCTCACCTGCCGGAGGGACCCCACTCACTCTGCAGACGCTCTTCAAGCCATGGTGCCACCTCAGGTGCAGCCAGCCGGGAGAGACCATGGGAGGTTGGCTCAAGGACATGTCTGGCCGGTCTCACCCAGTGTCCCCCCACTGGCCACCTTCTAATTAATTTCCTTTCAATGTGCATGAATCGGTGTACAGGATCACTAGTTTGAAAATAATAACTTGCAAGATAGTGATAATTTGTGCATTTCTGTCTTCCCTTTTCTCTCTTTCTCATTATTAGAGTTATCAAAGACCTTTTATAGCACAGGAGGAAAACGCCAATAGAGTATTGAAAATATTACCCATGGAATGTTGGTTTGTAGTTTATTTTTTTCTAGGACATGGGAGAGCTGACCCTACGAAACTAATTTCGCTCTGCACTTTTAGCCAAAGAATTAGGTTAAAAGAAATACATTTTTAATTTTCTCAAATATTCAAATTCAGATGATTTAAATTTTGTTTTTGTTGTAATGAGCATAACTTTAAACATTTGTAAGGATGAAATTATTTAATTAGAAGTTAATTCCATTTTGAGACTTGGTTTTGACTTGTTATGCTTTCATTAAAAACATAAAAATATCCCCACATACTATTTTTACTTCTCTGTTTGGGATCTCCCCCCCAAAATTAGATCACAACTAGTAAAATGGTTACAGTTGTTATATACAAACAATATTACAAAACTAGCAAAGTCTAATGCCATACATGAAGAGAATTCTTCTCTCCTCTACATTTATTTAGGTTATTTAGGGCTACGAGGACAATATTATAATATTGTTAGTTGCTTTGAGGTTTTATATTTGCAGATCAATTTAATGATCATGCGCATCAGCTATTTCATAAATTTCATGTGTCTTTGGTAAATGGAAGTGCACACAGGTGGTTTTGATTAGCTGTCACCTATGAGCACTTCGTGATTCAAGGCCTTGGGTTAATTCTATCTAGCAGATGATGTTACTTCACTAGCCAAATGCTTTAATATAATTTATTGTGCTATGTTTCTCTTTTCCTTTACAACGAAATCATTTTTTTAAAATCCTTCTATATGGATATTGTTTTGTTCATGGAAAATTTCAGGGACATAATGTTGATTTAAATGCTTTTAACCAGTCACTTATCTTTAATGCACTGAATCATTGTGGAGATGCTGAGAGCAACTTAAGGTTCTAGTATATGATACTCTCTAGTGAGATTTTATTGTCTTGAGATTCTGGCCTTTCTGTCTTAATAGAAAGTTGAAGATAGAGTTTCAACTCATCGTATGGATTACATTAGTGTAGGATGTTATGTAATTTACTTTTCCATCAAGTTATATGTATTAACTTTTAGCAGTAATCAGATACCCATTGTCATTTCTAAAATATTGTTATTGTGCTTCTGAGTGTGCCATCTAGTGTGCACTGTCCAATAGAATGCCATAAATGTGAGCTACATATGCAGTTTAAAATTTTCTGGTGCCACATTGAAAATTTTAGAAGAAACTTGATGTTTCTTGGTAGACTACCTGAACAACCAACCAAACAAAAAGGTGACGGTCATATTGATGGGAGTAGAATGAGTGCACCTGAAAGGAACCTGTTCTCACATCCTGCCTACATACTGCCCCTTACAAAGTTTAACCACTTCTTTCCCTTTTACCCTTGCCAGCTGAAGCCTCAGCAGTAGGTATACAAGAAAGAAGCTTCTGGTTAGACAGCCTCATTTTCAAGGTTGCCAGGGTGATGTTGTAGTTGTTGTTATTCCCATCTGCACTCACAAAAATAATAAAGCAGCTTTCATCTATAGAGCAGGATGCATCCTTACTTAAATGAAATCTAGAAGGGAAGGAGCATTAACCCCATTTTACAGATAAGAATATTGAAACCCGGGAAAGTCCTGTGACTTGCCCAAGGTTATTCAGCTGGAATGCACATTTAAAATATCTGATTCTAAACTCATTCACATAACTTCCATCCTGACTTTTTTGGTTTGGAGGATTTCCTGGTTTCTGCCCACCTTGCTTACCTTTCATTATCTCCTCCCTACTTATTCTAATTTGGTACCCCATTTTAACTTGTTTATTTGCCTTGACTATGGTATATGAATGAATCTCCACTTCAGAATGTTGACTAGTTTGTGCACAAGCACCAAAGAGCATGAATATACACTTATCCATTTATTTAATCAACCAACAAGTGTTTGAGTATCTATGATGTGTAAATACTCTACAAGATATTTAAGGAAGCATGAATATTTGAGGCAGACATGCCTTGTTTTGCTATGTCCTCCTTAAGAAGCCCGAGGGAAGAATAAAAAAAATACTAAAGGAGTTGGAAGTATTTGATTTCAGGAGGTAGGTTTTGGAAATGGCACTGCTGGTTGTAGTATTTAACTTTAAAGTAAACAATATACATGTGTTATTCTAATAAAAGTAAAACAAGTGTAAGCATTTCAAAAAGAAAAGCATTCTAAGTTGTGGTAGAACAATAGGGATGTAGGTCAAGGTTGCAAGAAAGTGCTAGATGCTTCAGAATCATGAGAGTCTTGTTTTATTTCAATCAATATATCTTTATTGAAGACTTAGTTCATGTCTGTCACTATACTAGATACTAGAGACACAAAGGTGAAATACCAAGGTTCTCATCTTTCCTCACTGTCAGGCTGATATTTGGTGGGGCGATAGATCTGTATGTACAATAATGTGATGAGTGGTATATGATGATATCCACATACTCGATGCCTGGTGAGAGGCCACCCTGAGTCCCCAAGGAATCACTGAAGGAAAGGAGAGATCACCAGCAGACAAGGAGGGAGACAGGCAGCAGAGCTATGCGCAAGCTTAGCAAGATTGAAAAGGGCAAGGCACGCGCCTGCGTTAGAGAATTCTCAGAGATGAGAATGGAAAGGTAATTTGGAGTGAGATGTTGGCAAGCTTTAACTCTAAAGAATTTGGATTTTATTGCTATAAATATTGGGAGATATTGGAGGTGTTTGAGGAGAAAAGCGACAGAATCAAATTTACCTTCCAAAACAGAACTCAAAACAGTGGTGTGCAGGATGAGTTGCACTGAGATGAGTGAAGAGACCAGTAATAAGGAAGCTATCGGAGCAGCTTAGGAAGAGAGAACAAATCTCAGGTTTCCTAAGGGTTTTGCTTTTTACTTTCTGACTTCAAATTTTTTATATCTATATCTATTTATACTGAACTCTGGTGTTCCAGTGACAGCTTATCCAGCATTTATATTTATATATTAGAATTAATTCTGAATATATATAGTAAATATATATTATAAATTTAAATTATTTAAATGTTTTCTCTGAAGATTATAATCTTAAAATGCAAAAATGTTTCAGGTGGCAATATAACATGCTAAATACCTACTGTAATATCACATTAACATTTATGATTCATGAAACTGTTTGCTAATGGAATTCTTAATCAAGTTCAACCCCTCTTGTTTGAGTTGAAGAGACTATTTCTCATATTTTGGCACTTACCTGAATATAAAATCTTCTTTTTTTTTTTATCCTCACCCAAGGATATGTTTGTTTATTTTTAGAGAGAGAGTTTTTAGAGAGAGAGGAAGGTAGAAAAAGAGAAAGAAATATCAATGTGAGAGAGAAACATCAATTGGTTGTTTCACTTGGTGTACGGAACGATGCTCCAACCACCTGAGCCACCCAGCCAGGGCTAAAAAATCTTTGATTCTCTTTCTCAGCCAGCACTGTCCAATAGAATGCCATAAATGTGAGCTACATATGCAGTTTAAAATTTTCTGGTGCCACATTGAAGAAAGAGAAAACAAATAAGTGACATTTATTTTAGTATATTTAATACAAATATTTCTAAAATATATCCAAAATGTAATTATTTCAGCATATAATTAATTACAAACATCACTACTGAGATATTTTAAATTCTTTGTTTTATATACTGTCTTTGAAAGCTTGAGTGTGTTTTGAATTTCAGCACATCTCAACTTGGACTATTTCACATTTGAAGTGCTTAGTAGCTATGTGTGGCTAGTGGCTACTACTGCATTGGAGAGTGCAGCTCTAGATTAACTGTCTTTAGTGTAAAATTATATTTCAGGGTTCATTCTAAATTTAGTGAAAGAGGAGAAAAAAAGATGTCAATGTGACTTCTGTTTTCCCTTTTTTGTGTGTGTGTGGCAGAGATGCAAACAGTTACTGAATGTGGATTTTATTCACTTTTTTTTTGACTTGGTGACTCGTTGTGAATTCATCCGTCTAGTTAATAGACATTATGTTCACCTTTTTCTTCATCTTTCTGAGGCTTTTTTATTTTTTATAATATCATCCTTTTGTTCTTAGCTGAAGTGTTATTTATAAATAAAGCAGACTGTTTATCTGACATCTTGGAAGACAGGAACAAATCAGACAGAAATAAAAAGGAAACCATGTCCTTTCTAACTCCTTGCCCTCTTGTAATGAAACCTGTATTGTTTGGTATGATAATGAATCTTGAAATTGTTTTCAAGATGTCATTTCCTTAATGCTCTTGGGTAATGAATAGCAAGGAGGCCTGTTCTCTCATTAGGATGCCTGCAGGGGTCACAGGAGCCCGTGTGGAGTGGATCCCCTGTAGAGGACACACACCTGATTTCCAGGCTGCGCTTCATGATGAACCCCTGCAAATGAGGAAGCATTAGTAGAATACCAGCGTTCATCATTTCAGCAGTAAGTTGGGAGGGGGCAGAGACTAGCTCTGAGTATTTTGTTAGCAATTTAATGTACCTGGGCTCCAGTAGTCTTCACATTATAATCCCTCTATATTCTATATTGCTTTTGTTGTACTGTTAAGGAAATATGCTCAGAGTATTTGCAAATGTTGTCTAAGGTACAAAATAATGGCAGAGACAGGATTTACTAGTAAACCCAGATCTCTCTGACCTACATCTGGTACCCTTTCCACTAAGATGCTTAGACAGAATCTTTCATCCTTGAGCACTCTGTGCTGTGAGTATTCAGAGGAGCATGGCGTGAAGGAGCCAGGAGACAGCATCTAGTCCCTGCCCCACCACTGATGGGGTGTATGTACATGTGAAAATTCTTTATCTTCCTTCTAATATTTAAATATCTACATCTGGCTCGGGCAGTGTGCTAGGCATAGTGACCTTAGGAATGCAAGTCCTTTTCTGGGAGAGGCACCACGGTGAAGTGTAATTCTTTCTGTCCTCCAAAGTCATCATCTACTTGAAGGCAGAGGCTTTAATACTTTGGAGTCAAATTCAGAGCCCAGTCTTGATTCTTAACATCTGTGTGAAGACAGGCAATTCAGTCTCCCTGAGTCTCAATTTCTTCATCCGTGTATCTGACTGTTCTAAAGATTTGATGAGAAAATGGGTAGATAGAATTTGTTCTTTCTTCTGCCATCAGAAAAAAAAAAAAGAGTTTCATTCATAAAACACTTACATAAGAGTTAAGTTCTTAGTGTCAGAGGGATTTGGAGAAGGAAAATGATAATTGAGTGTGCTCAAGAAAGATTTCAGAGAAGACGAAGATTTCAAGCCAGTGGGGGCAGGATTTGGAGAGAAAAACTGGGCAATACAATGAGCAGTATTGTATGAAAAAAGGTGAAAATCAGGCATGAGATATATGAGAACATTCAGAATTTGCAATGATTTATAAGCATTTCATTATGGTTCAAGTTGTTGAGTTCGTGGTCATAAGTGAACCGTAAAATTAAGTGGCTTCGGCTTCTGCTTTTGTGGTGGGCTGTCTCCCCCACTCGGCTCGCCCACTGTCCTGCTCCAGCCGCTGTCCCAAGTTTTTGACTCCTTTAATGTCTGCATTTTTCCAAGTCTGGTTTTTTCATTTCCTATGTTCCATGTCCAGAACTTTCACCTTCTTTTAGAAGAGCCATTTTATGCCTTTTATTAGGTTTCACAGAACCAATTTAAATATGCGTTCATTTAATACTATTTACTTATTTAATTTATTTAATGTTATTTATTTTATTTGATAATATTATTAAATTAAACTTTAAATGAGATCAGACTACTTGAATTTTTTACTGCACATCTAATCATTTTTCAAAACTCACTTTTTAGAGATCTTGAATAATTATAAAAGCTCTCAGAAATTTGAGTTTATTAGGCTTTTGGTTACATTGATACACATATATACAGACCCTTATGGGACATATGATAGTTTTTCCTTAAAAGTAAAGGAAATTTTATAGTCTCTAAAATAAGACCTACTGGAATAATGAGGAATGTATTCTTGTTTTTTGGTCCCTTTGATTCACCTGACAGAGATAGTTTAAATATTCTATACTGAAGAATTCATTTAGTTGCTCTTAAAGGCAGCTAAGTCATACACAAAATTATTTCTAAACCCTCAAAGGAGCAGTTAATCTATTTAACCTGATTTATTTTTAAAATAAATCAGGTTAAATAGAAAATAATTGGTCTTGTACAGTATTGAAGATGGCAAAAAAAAAAAAAAACCAACACAAGAAAGATTTATGGACACAGATAACAGTATGGTGATTGCTCGAGGAAAAAGGGGAGATGGAAGAGGGTAAAGGAGGACTAAGTGGTGATGGAAGGAGACTTTACTTGGGTGGTGAACACACAATACAATATACAGACGATGTCTTGTAGAATTGTATACCTAAAACCTCTATAAATTTATTAACCAACTAGAGGCCCAGTGCATGAAATTTGTGCACAGGTAGGGTCCTTAGGCCTGGCCAGCGATCAGGGCCAATCGGGGCCTTCCTTCCCCGGGCTGCTGGCTGCTGGCCGAGGCCTTCCTTCATTCTGTGCTGCCCCTGGTGGTCAGCACACGTCATAGCAAGCAGTCGAACTCCCAGTCGGTCAAACTCCCGAGGGGACAATTTGCATATTAGCCTTTTATTATATAGGATGTCTCTCCATAAATTCCATTAAAAAAGAACAACTTCTATATTATATTGTGTTATATATATTTTTAATGTAAAATATATACTAATATATAAAAATTCAGAAATAGTGTAACGCTTCAGGTGATATAAAATGATCTAATGCCATTTTAATTCATTTTCTGCTTAAAAAATGCTGGTTAGAGGGGGTATTCAGTTTCTGAAGATTCACTGATACATTTGTACTTTTCTCTATGTGTTTTTTACTTAAATGAAGGTATGTTGATTCCTCATTTTGCAAGCTGATGAAAGAAGATAGTAAAATAACAGCTAAACAATGCATGATTGTTTTTCTCTCAGTATACACAGTATCTAAATATCACAAACAGAAAGAGGTAAAATAGCAAGAGAATCTTAGATCAGAAAGAGTGGCCTTCAGGTTATTTCTGTGGGAGAGGATGAAGGTTAGTTACATAGAGTTCCAAGGTTAGTCACCTTGGAATTTAATTTTTTAATCTTACCTATAATTTGGCTTAATCAGTAGTTAGGATGAATGCTCTCAGTTATGTTTGTGTCTTTGCTCAGTACCATAACTTATACAGATTAAGACTCAGGTAGCACCTACTAGTAATGACAATGGCATATGTTCTTTGCATGGAAGCACAGAAATGACATCCAATCCTTTCTAATAAAAGCCTAATATCCTAAGTGTCCAGTCATCCATTCAACCAATCAAAGTGTAATATGCTAATGATATGCTAAGGCCACTCAACCACTTGCTATGGTATGCACTGACCACCAGAGGGCAGAAAGTCGACCAGTCACTATGATGTGCACTGACCACCAGGGAGCAGACACTCCGACTGGTAGGTTAGCTTGCTGCTGGGGTCTGGCTGATCAGGACTGAGTGAGATGGGCTGGAGACACCCTGGAGCCCTCCCACAGTCCCTCTCCAGCTGGCCAACCTCCTGCGTCCCTCCCTGGCCTTGATCATGCACCGGTGGGGTCCCTTGGCCTGGCATGTGCACTCTCACATTTGGCCCACACTGTTAGATGTGTGGTTATGTTAGATATACTAGGGGCTTTTAGGAAGCAAGACAACCTCAGGAGCTGGGAAGAAAAGCTGGCATCCTTTGGGTTTCTGGCTTCCAGTTATCTACAGTTGGGTACATTTCAATTCTTCTTCAGGAAGTCTTACTTTCACATGCCTATTAATATCACTTGTTACAATCCTTTGTTATTAAGTCAAGCTTGAAGTATAAAATTGGGCCTCTTCAAATATAAACAGAAGGTTAGCCAGTCAGTCTCAGATTTGGTCCTGGCCTCATTCAGGTAGTTATTGTCCATTAGAAGGATAAAATTATATTGTTATTAAGATGCTACACCACCTCAGGAATCCTGAATCAGACAAATAAATCCTAGCAGGCCCTAAGAAGATGCATGTGCAATGCCTGAGACAGGTTCCCTGCAGGAAAGGGCCTTGTCTCTCATGTTTATGTTTTAGTCCTCCCTTGCTTAGCTGCTTGTCAAGCATGACTTGCATTATTAATGTTTCTTATATTAAACTAATAATATAATTTGACTCCAGAGTATTAAAGCCTCTGCCTTCAAGTAGATGATGACTTTGGAGAACAGAAAGAATTACACTTCACCGTGGTGCCTCTCCCAGAAAAGGACTTGCATTCCTAAGGTCACTACGTCTAGCACACTGCCCGAGCCAGATGTAGATATTTAAATATTAGAAGGAAGATAAAGAATTTTCACATGTACATACACCCCATCAGTGGTGGGGCAGGGAGTAGATACTGTCTATATTAAGCTAATAAAAAATATCAGATCATCATGCTGTTTTTCACTTTTACATTTAATTAATGGAGCAAAAAATTCCAACGTAGTACATATCTAGATGAGTAATTTTATTCTTTTAGTCCATTGAAGCAAAATTTTCACACTTAAAAACCGAACATCCAAAATTGGTCTATTATCATTAGTATTGGTTATTTTTGTGTTTGATGATTTGTTCACATGTAATAAAAGATCTGTAATTTAAATGCAGTGTTCTACTTATATAAAAGCATTTCTTTGGTGCTCTATAAGAATATTACTTCTAAAACTAAACTACTTTTAAAAAGGACTATTTGTAGAAGCCTATACAATATATTCAATTCATATCAATTTTTTTAGTGCTGTAAAGGTGTTAATTTTTTTTTTTTACAAAAGCATCAGCACCCTTTATGACATATTCAAAAGAAAATGATTGAGCAATTTTTTATATTGCAAAAGTATAGGAAAAGTATTTGACCAGTAAGCTCTCAAATTAATCTTTTTCTGCAATAGAAAAAAGTGATAATGAGTTGAAAGGTGATAGCTTGCCAGACTCCTGGATATACATTTACTTGGTTTCAGACTAATCACGTAATTCAGGATAATGTAGCTGTATTATATACAGCATATATTATGAAGAACATTTCTGAATTTTTTGTCTTTGATCTTTTGAAGTTATGTTTCTTTTTTTTAAAAAAAAGGCATTATTAAGTTGGACTTGTGCACTAAAGAAACCTGGTAATATTCTTATTTGTATTGGTGATTTAAAATTATTATTAGCAGCCTGGCCAGCATGGCTCAGTGGTTGAGTATCGACCTATGAACCATGAGGTCATGGCTCGATTCCCAGTCACAGCACATGCCCAGGTTGCAGGCTTGGTCCCCAGTGCGGGGCCTGCAGGAGGCAGTTGATCAATGAGTCTCTCTCATTGATGTTTCTCTTTTCTCTCTCCCTCTCCCTTTCTCTCTGAAATCAATAAAAACATATTTTAAATTTTTTTTCATTAGCAGATTTTTGTTTTCAAACATATATAACAAAAATTATAAATGCAACAATAATCTCTCTTAGTCAATAATTCTCCTCACTATCAGCATCAATTCACTTTCATCTAATACATCCAGGATAAATTGAACACTATCAAAGTACCGTATTGTCTTGGATTAAAAAATAAGTATAGATTTATTCATTGTTTAGCCTGAGAAGAGCTTCTCATTTGTTCCTAAGGACATTTAAAACAAATTCTTCCGTTTTCTCACACCTAGCCATGGTCGTCACAGAGTGTCTATTCAACATGTGCTAGAATACGCTAAATTACTTGGCTTTAAATATCTGTATTGTAGACATTACACATGATGTTTTATTGTAGACATCAAACAATAAACATGTTGCCCACTGCAGACAGGCTTGATTGCCGGACAGACAATATGCAGAGAGTCTGAGCAGGCATCAGGCCAAGCCACTCCTGCTGTCTTACTCGATGTGTGTCTTGAGCTACTAAATTTACATGAGTTATTTTTCTCACTTGAGTAAACATGCAGCATTTCGGAAGGAGGACATGAGGGAACTTAGACAAAGTAACTGGCTTATGATAGGTTCCATTCTGTAATTAAGTGTTGTTATTTTTCTAAAATAAAACTGTAATTTTTTCAGAATAGGTTTTAGCACCTGGGGAGGAAAAATTTACTTACCTATCTAACCATTATGAATCTGAATATTTAGAAAAGTTGAGTGTTTGTTAAAAAAATTAAGCAATAGCAGATAGCTAGAAATCCACACTGCTTACCTGGTTTTTAGCATCTGCATGTCACTTAGAAAATATATTTTCTCTTAATGACACTTAAAAAAATAACCAAGGACTGTACAGACAAAATATTTAATGTGTATGAGCTGTACTATATTTTAAATTCCCACTCCCGTGTTTCCCTGTCCCTTCTCAAAGGAGCAGATCATTTCCAGCCATTCTTTTATTAATTCTTTTGCTTAAAAATGTGTTCAGGTTTCACTTATGTGACTTTCTTGGCCTGAGTTTATTGGTAATTTTGAGCTCAAGATGTCAATACATTTGTATAGACTTTTGAAAAATTTAGTAGTATTGAAATTAGGGAAAAAAATATTGCTCACCCACATAAACAAAATTTTTCCACAATTGGTCTTACAGGTTAAAATTATATTATTTGTTAGATATTTCCATCCTCAAGTATGATTCTTGGACTATATTGTTACGTTTTGAATGATAGTTTTTGAAATTGTTATTATAAATAAGGCTACATATTTGTAAATGTGTTACTCTATTAATTAAAAAATTTAGTGTGTTAATGTACTGTATTATTTTTGAAATGAGAATAGCTATCAAGTTCTCAAAATAATTCCAATAAAATATCCTTTAAAATACTATTCTACGTAAACTTACATTTCAAGTGGTGCAATTTAAGTCTGTTTTTAAAAGTTTATTAGATTTCAGTATGTATCACTGTTACATTTTAAAAGACTATCAAGATATGTTATTGAGATTTGAGTTCTTTTAGTGTAAATGGAGATATTTCTTACAACCTGATTCACACTGAAAAGAAAATGATATATTTACATTTGTGTTAGGTTTGTAATACACATGTAAATATATTGTTCTAACATTTGAGTGAACTGTGTTTTTTCCTTGTGTTTAAACTTGTCATTTTTCTTAGCCTTAAAAATGGTTTAACTTGAAATAATTGACATCTTATATGATTAGATATTAAACATGCCAACAAAAAAAGTCTCTGTTAAAATAATTATTTATTTCAAGTTTCCTTATATTAACTTAGTTATGGTTGGTTTGACAAGTCAAGAAGTACATTTATGAACATAAAAAACATCAATATTAGATATTGAAATATTTACTGTAGCTACAGATATATTTTACCTCAAATTTATTATGGTTACTGTGCAAAGTAGATTTAATACTGATGATTCAGTAGATTATATTCCTAGTCTGTAAAATAATTTCAACCACACTAGATAGTAATATAACTCTAAAGTTGCTAGGTTTTATGTTTTTGTCATCAAAATTTTCAAACATTAAAAAAGTCTCTACAAAATACTTTAGTCATCCCCTAAGTACATATGACCCAGCTTTAACTGGTACCAATAGACAGCTAAACTTGTTTCATCTATTCTCTCACCTTCTCTACTCTCTTCCCACGCACTGAATTATTTTGAAGCAAATCCAAGAGAAATTACGATATATTTACAAGTAACAATTTGTATGATATTTAATCATTTAATTACCAGCATTTTTGGCGGTGTTTAACATTTGGCTGTAGATTTGCTACCTGCAAATGTATAGATGGTTCACCATTTACCTCTTGCGTAGCGTTATTGTTTTCAGACAAATGGAAAACATTAAGAGTTCTCGTAGGGATTAGTTGTCATAGTTTAATAGCAAAGCATTCTGACATCTATAAATCGTAATAAAGGTGGAAAAAGATATGTGGATATTGATGGCTTGATCCAATGCCTGAAGTTACTTTATATTATGCTTCTCAGCAGTATGGCAAACGTGAAAAACAACAACAACAAAAACAAGAGATCAATCTGAGGAGGTCCTCTTAGGGCAGTTTGAAAACACGTATCACACACACACACAGAGAATAGATATGAAACTGACAGGCTTTCAACAGAAAAGCCAGAATGTTCTCCAAGGTAATCCTGGAATATCTATAGTCCGCACCACCTCTGCTGAACCTTTAGCTCTCTCCTGAGACACCTGGCAACATGCCATCGCAGCCTGATGCCTGCAGTACAGGGCTAATCATCCTCAGACAGGGCGTGCTCTGAAGGTGCATATAATTCTTTCAAAAACTGAAATAGGATCACAAGACTGAGGCATCTATTTCCAATTAATTTTCTCACAGGAGTTTATCTGTCATCTTTGTTCTGTCACAGCAGTTTGTAGTAAACCTGCTTCACATGGATTATCAAATATTAAGAACAGTGGATTGCAGAATTTTCCCTCCAGTCAGTTTCTATTTTGTCACTTTTAGTTTAAAGTAGATGAAACTAGCCATGGGTTTAAAAATGAACTTGACATTTGCAAACTTCCATGAAAAGGAGCTGGTTAAAATCCTGACACAGTGACATAGTAGGTTTTCGTATACCCCATACTAATTCATTCTGATTTCCTACAAAAGGTTAATATAAAGTTTTCACTCTAAAGAAGGATATACATCTTTAGCAACAGAAACAGTTTCTTGTTTTAGTACAAAAATGCATATATGAGGACTCTATGCACACTATTCTTATTGTGTACTAAAATGAATACTAATTTCCTGAATAGTAGCTCTCAATCCTATATAATAAAAGCCCAGCAACTGAAGGGCAGAACGACCAGAACAAGAAGACCACTCGCTATGATGCACACTGACCACCAGGAGGCAGATGCTTAATGCAGGAGCTGCCCCCTAGTGGTCAGTGTGCTACCACATTGGGAGCGCTGCTCAGCTTACCAGGATGAGCAGCTGCTCCAGCTGCAAACCCTGGGCCAATGGGCAGGAACCTGAGCTGCGATTGTCACCTCCTTGCCCCAGGCTCCTCCTCCTCACTCCCTGCTGCGTCCTCCAGACACCCACAGGCTGTGCAGCGCTGCTGCTGGGCTCACAGAGCTGACCCTGGAGGCTGGGAGGTGGGTTCGTGGCTGCCGCGGGACTGAAGTCTACTCCGTCGCCTCTCAGTACTATTGTCCCTGGGTCTGGCCCCAACCGGGTCCCCTGGAGAAGAGAGTGCTCCGGCTCCACAGAAGATGCCAGACCAGGGAGCAGCCACTCAGAGGGCAGGTCCACAGCTGCTCAGCTGACCAGGATGAGCAGCGCTCCCACAGGGGGCTGATCCCCACAGGCTACACCCCCCACCAGTGCACGAATCCCGTGCACTGGGCCTCTAGTATTTAAATAACTTTTATCCATCTTAAAAGTATAACAAATTATTTTCCTGATCATATAATTCCAGCACCAAAGAGGTAGAAGTTTAGATGGCACGATAACTATTTTTAATTTTTATTTGACTTTGACTCAACTATTTTAGGCTATTCTTTTATTTTACTTTATTTTATTGTTTAAAGTATTACAAATAGTAGTACATATGTCTTTTTTTTCCCATTGACCTTCTCCCAGCCTCCTCTACCCCCTGGCACATGCCCTCACCCCACCCCCCAGTGTCTTGCATCCATTGGTTATGCTTATATGCAAGCATACAAGTCCTTCAGTTGATCTCTTACCTCCCCCCCCCCCCCCCCGCAACTTTCCCCACAGTCTCTTTGATGCTTCTCTGCCTCTGTATCTATCTTTTTGTTCATCAGGTTATAATGTTCTTTATTATCCATAAATGTGTGAGATTATGTGGTATTTTTCTTTTACTGACTGGCTTATTTCACTTAGCATAATGCTCTCCAGTTCCATCCATGCTGCTGCAAATGGTAAAAATTCCTTCTTTTTTATAGTAGTGTAGTATTCCATTGTGTAGATGTACCATAGTTTTCTAATCCACTCTTCTGCTGATGGGCATTTAGGCTGTTTCCAAATCTTAGCTATTGTAAATCGTGCTGCTATGAACATAGGGGTGCGTATATCCTTTCTGAATGGTGTTTCTATTTTCTTGGGATATATTCCTGGAAGTGGTATTACTGGTTCAAATGGCAGTTTCATTTTTAAATTTTTGAGGAAACGCCATACTGTTTTCCACAGTGGCTGCTCCAGTCTGCATTCCCACCAGCAGTGAAGGAGGGTTCCTTTTTCTCTCTGCATCCTCGCCAGCACTTGTCGTTTGTTGATCTGTTGATGATAGCCATTCTGACAGGTGTGAGGTGGTACTTCATTGTTGTTTTGATTTGCATATCTCAGATGATTATCTCAGACTTTGAGCATGTTTTCATATGTCTCTTGGCTTTCTGAATGTCTTCTTTTGAAAAGTGTCTATTTAGGTCCTTTGCCCATTTTTTGATTGGATTGTTTATCTGCCTTTTGTTAAGTTGTATGAGTTCCCTGTAAATGTTGGAGATTAAACCCTTATCAGAGATAACACTGGCAAATATGTTCTCCCATGCATTAGGCTTTCTTGTTGTTTTGTTGATGGTTTCTTTTGCTGTGCAGAAGCTTTTTATTTAGATGTAGTCCCATTTGTTTATTTTCTCCTTAGTCTCTCTTGCCTTAGGATCTGTGTCTGTAAAGATATTGCTATGACATATGTCTGCAATTTTGCTGACTATGGAGTCTTATAGGATTTTTATGGTTTCCCATCTTAACATTCAAGTCCTTTAGCCATTTTGAATTTGTTTTTGTGTATGGTGTAAGTTGGTGAAGTAGTTTCATTTTTTTGCATGTATCTGACCAAATTTCCCAGCACCATTTATTGAAGAGACTGTTTTGTCTCCATTGTATGCTCTTGCCTCCTTTGTCAAATATTAATTGAGTCTAATAGCTTGGGTCAATTTCTGGGTTCTCTGTTCTGTTCCATTGGTCTACATGTCTGTTCTTGTGCCAGTACCAGGCAGTTTTGAGAACCGTGGCTTAGTATTATAGCTTGATATCTGGTACTGTGATCCCTCCAACTTTGTTCTTCTTTCTCAGGATTGCTGTGGCTATTCGGGGTCTTCTTTTATTCCAGATGAATTTTTGGAGAGTTTGTTCTAAATCTTTGAAATATGCCATTGGTATTTTAATAGGTATTGCATTGAATCTATAGATTGCTTTAGGTAGTATGAACATTTTAATGATGTTGATTCTACCAATTCAAGAATATGGTATGTTCTTCCATTTGTTTATGTCTTCCTCTATCTCTTTTTTCAATGTCCTGTAGTTTTCCAAGTACAGGTCTTTTATGTCCTTAGTTAAGTTTATTCCTAGTTATCTTAATTTTTTTGGTACGATGGTAAATGGGATTGTGTTTTTTTTTTTTTTTTTTCATTTCTCTGCGAGTTCATTATTGGTGTATAAAAAGGCCATAGATTTCTGGGTGTTAATTTTGTATCCTGCTGCATTGCCAAATTCATTTATTAGGTTTAGTAGTTTTTAGATGGAGTCTTTGGGGTTTTCTATGTCATCTGAAAATAAGGACACAGTTTTACTTCTTCTTTTCCAATTTGGATGCCTTTAATTTCTTCTTCTTGTCTGATTGCTATGGCTAGTACTTCTAGTACTATGTCGAACAGGAGTGGTGAAAGTGGGCATCCTTGTCTTGTTCCTGTTCTTAGGGGAAATGAGTTTAGTCTTTGCCCACTGAGTATGATGTTGGCTGTAGGTTTGTCATATAGGGCTTTTATTATGTTGAGGTGTGATCCCTCTATTCCCACTTTGCTGAGAGTTTTTATCAAGAAAGGGTGTTGGATTTTGTCAAATGTTCTTTCTGCATCGATTGACATGATTATGTGATTTTTTTCTCTCAGTTTGTTTATGTGATGTATCACGTTTATTGATTTGTGGATATTGTATCATCCTTGCATCCCCAGAATAAATCCCACTTGGTCATGGTGTATGATCTTTCTAATGTATTGCTGAATTCTATTTGCTAGAATTTTGTTGAGGATTTTAGCATCTATGTTCATCAAGGATATTGGCCTATTATAGTTCTTCTTTTTTTGTGGTGTCTTTATCTGGTTTTGGAATTAGGGTAATGCTGGCTTCATAGAAAGAGGTTGGAAGTGTGCCTTCCTCTTGAATTTTTGGAATAGTCTGAGGAGGATAGATTTTAGTTCTTCTTTGAATGCTTGGTAGAACTCCGCTGTAAAGCCATCTGGACCAGGGCTTTTGTTTGCTGGAAGATTTTTGATTGCTGTTTCAATTTCTTTGGTAGTTATCGGCCTATTTGGGTTTTTTGATTCTAGTTGGTTGAGTTTTGGTAGCGTGTATTTTTCTAAGAATATGTCCATTTCATCTAGGTTGTCTATTTTGTTGGAATAGAGTTGTTCATAGTATTTTTTCATAATCATTTGTATTTCTGTGGGATCGGTTGTTACTTCACCTCTTTCATTTCTGATTTTGTTTATTTGAGTCCCTCTCTTTGCTTCTTGGTGAGCCTGGCTAGAGGTTCATCAATCTTGTTTATCCTTTCAAAGAACCAGCTCTTGGTTTTGTTGATCTTTTGTATTGTTTTTTGGTCTCTATGTCGTTTATCTCCGCTCTGATCTTTATTATTTCCTTCTTTCTGCTTATGCTGGGATTTTCTTGTTGCTCTCTTTCTAACTCTTTGAGTTGTAAGGTTAGATAATTTATTACCATTGTTTCTTGTTTTTTGAGGTAGGCCTGTAGAGATATGAACTTCCCTCTCAAGACTGCTTTCACTGTGTCCCACAGATTTTGGATTGTTGTGTTTTCATTATTGTTTGTTGCCAGGATGCTTTTTATTTCTTCTTTGATCTCTTTAGTAACCCAGTCATTGTTTAATATCATGCTGTTTAGCCTCTAGGTTAGTGGTTCTCAACCTTTTTAATGCCGTGACACTTTAATACAGTTTCTCATGTTGTGGTGACCCCCAACCATAAAAATATTTTCGTTGCTACTTCATAACTGTAATTTTGCTACTGTTAATGAATCGTAATGTAAATATCTGTGTTTTCCGATGGTCTTAGGCTCTACAGCAGCGGTTCTCAACCTTGAGAGTAGCAACGAAAATAATTTTATGGTTGGGGGTCACCACAACATGAGGAACTATATTAAAGGGTCGCGGCATTAGAAAGGTTGAGAACCACTGCTCTAGGTGTTTGATTTTTTTAAATTGTTTTTATTGTAGCTGATTTCTTGTTTTATGCCATTGTGATCTGAGAAGATGCTTGATATGATTTCTATCTTCTTGAATTTGAAGAGACTTTGCCTATGACCCAATATATGGTCTATCTTTGAAAATGGCCCATGTGCACGTGAGAATAATGTATATTCTGTGGCTTTGGAGTGAAATGTTCTGAAGATGTCAATTAATTCCATCTGATCTAGTGAGTCATTTAGGATTGATGTTTCTTTGCTGATTTTTTGTTTAGAGGATTTGTCCAGTGGTGTTAGTGGGGTATTAAAGTCCCCTACTATGACTGTATTGCTGTCAATATCTCCCTTGATATCCTCCAGAAGTTTTTTTTTTTTTTTTTTTTTTTTTTTTTTTTTTTTTTTTTATGTATTTGGGTGCTTCTGTATTGGGTGCATATATGTTTACCAGAGTTATATGTTCTTGTTGAATTGTTCCCTTTAGTATTATGAAGTGGCCTTCCTTATCTCTTGTTATGGCCTTCACTGTGAGGTCTAATTTGTCAGATATAAGTATTGCTACTCCAGCTTTTTTTCATTTCCATTCACCTGAAAAACCTTTTTCCATCCCTTCACCATCAGTCTGTGTGAGTCCTTTTTTTTCTGAGGTGGGTTTCCTGTAGACAGCAGAGATATGGGTCGTGTTTTCTTATCCACTCAGCTACCCTATGTCTTTTGATTGGGGCATTTAATCCATTTACATTTAAAGTTATTATTGATAGGTACTTGTTTGTTGCCATTTTTATTCTTTATGCCTGTGTTCCTTCTTCGCTTCCTATTTTTTCTTTTTACAGCAGACACTTTAGCATTTCTTGCATTGCTGGTTTGGTGGTGATAAACTCCCTTAGTCCTTTTGTGTCTGTGAAGCTCCTGATTTCACCCTCAATTTTCATTGATAGCCTTGCTGGGTACAGTATTTTTGGATTCAGACCCTTCCTTTGCATGAATTTGTATATTTCATTCCATTCCCTTCTGGCCTGATGTGTTTATGTTAAGAAATCTATTGCTAGTCTGATGGGGGATCCTTTGTAGGTAACTTTCTGTCTCTCTCTGGCCACTTTTAAGATTCTTACTTTGTCGTTGGTGTTTGCCAATTTAATTATAATGTGCCTTGGTTTCGGCCTTTTAGGGTTCGTTTTGTTTGGGATTCTGTGAGTTTCTGGGACTTGTGTGAGTTTTTTCTTCCCTATATCAGAGAAGTTTTCTGTCATTATTTCTTGAAACAGGTTTTCTATTCCTTGCTCAGTTTCCTGTCCTTCTGGCACCCCTATTATGTGGATGTTGTTTCGTTTCGTGTTGTCCCAAAGTTCCCTTAGGCTCTCCTCCTGTTTTTTAAGTTTTTTTTCTAGATGCTGCTCTGCTTGGGTATTTTTCCTACCTTATCTTCTAACTCACTGATGCAGTCCTCTGCTTCTTCTAGTCTACTGTTGATGTTTTCTATTGAGTTCTTTTTAAAAAATATATATCTTATTGATTTTTTTTACAGAGAGGAAGGGAGAGAGATAGAGAGTTAGACACATCGATGTGAGAGAAACATCGATCAGCTGCCTCCTGCACACCCCCTACTGGGGACGTGCCCACATCCAAGGTACATGCCCTTGACCGGAATCGAACCTGGGACCCTTCAGTCGGCAAGCTGATGCTCTATCCACTGAGCCAAACCAGTTAGGGCTCTATTGAGTTCTTTATTGCAGCAATGTTGTTTTTAATTTCTTCTTGGTTCTTCTTCATTTCTTTTTGGTTCTTACACATATTGTTGAATTTGTCTTCCAACCTTTTCAGCGACCTTATGACCATTTCTCTGAATTCTTTCTCTGACAGGTTGCTTGCCTCCATTTCGTGTACTTCCTTTTCTGGCGATGCCTCCTTTTCTTTCATATGTGGGATGTTTCTTTGTCTCCCCATGATCGCTCCTCTCCAGGTGTCTGGTTATGTAGCTCTCTCTCTCCTGCATTGACTTAAAGACACAAAATACAACACAACAAGGCACAATGCACATGGCACTGAACACAAATGTATTCACGATACTAATAACCCCAAATAAAGGTGACCACCAGAGAAAAGAGAATTAGGGGATAAGAAAAAAGAGTGCAAAAATGATACTGTGTAAAGGAAAAAAGTAAGAGAGAAATAAAAGAGAGAAAAAAAAGAAGGGGGAAAAAACTATATGGGGAGAAAACTCCAAAAGAACAACAACTAATAGAAATAAATGCAAACAACCAACACTCAGAGATGAATGCAAACTAAAAACAATAACTAATAACAAGCAAGGAGAGGAAAAACAGAAGCAAAAAAAAAGAGAGAGAGAAACAATAACACAAACAAACAAAAAACAAATTAATCAACATCAACAATAGGACAGAGAGAAAGGAGGGCAAAACAAAACAAAATAAAACAGAAAACATAAAACAAAGAAAATAAAAGGGAAGAGAGAAAAAAAATTTGGATAGTGAAGAAAGAGAAGAGAGACGTGTGCATGGACTTAGAGCAGGGTAACACATTAGATATATAAGTAGGATGAATTTTTAACAGGGAGTAAAAAGAAGGAATAGGGAAAACCTAAAGCAGGAATAGGGTAAGAGAAGCAGGACAACATAAGGGGGAAAGTGAGGAAGAGAGTGTTGGCATAAAGGTTAAGTTGAGATAGAGTAAAATGTTGCTAAAGGGAAAATGTAAATAGAATGTAGAACACTAATCCCAAAAGAAAAGAAAGAAAAAATAAAATGAAACTTTAAAAAAAGTATAATAGTAGTAGTAATAATACTAATAAAAATAAAAATATAATAATTAAAAAGGTAAAATCAAGTGAGAAAAAAAGAAAAAAAATGTAGTTTCTTAAGTAAAAGATAAAAAATAAAAATGTGCAGTAGTGAAGGTCATTCCCTTCCTCTACTCTTCTTCTTGGTAGGCCTGTTTCCTGTCAGGTAGTCAGGACAGTATTGAAGTTCCCTGTGTTCCACTGCTCCTCTGTGTCATAAGCCACAATCCTGTTTTCAAGCAGGCGGTATTTCTTTGTTTCTCAGCCTGCCTTTAGTTGTATTTACCCAAGAGACAATTTGTGATTCAACCCCTGGGGCTGTATTGACATCTGTATTGACATCCGGGGCTATAAGTTTTCTCTACCCAGTATTTAGATTTTTTTTTCCCTGCCGCACTTAATACTGGGTTGGGGGAATCGACTGCCCCAGAGATGGTTTTCTGATTGCTTCTCCCCGCTCTGATTCCCAGGCTCCACAAAAACAACTTTCCCCTGCATTCTCTGAGAGTGTTTTTAATTGGGAGTTCTTATGTACTGGGCTTAGTAATAAAAAGCAAGGATTTAAAGAGGGAAAAAAGCCAGAGTAAGCGCGCGAACTCATGAGTTTTTCCTCTGGCACTGTTCGCGACTCTGCGCACATCTCTGCACATGTCTTTATCCCCTGGCACTGTGCAGCCGTTATACTGGTAGAACTTCAGGCTGCCTTTCTGTGCCCAGCCCAGCTATGGGTTGATTTCTAGAGTTCCCTCTGCCAGCAGCCCTGTGGACCCCCTTCCACATTAATGGGCTACGCTGACCCCAACACTCGCGGATTTTGTGGGCACAGACTTCTGAAACTCTAGATCCTGCTGCATGCGTTTCTCCTCCAGCCTGGATCACAGACCTCACCTTTCTCTGGGGGAAATCTGACCTTTCCGTGAGAAGGTGCAGAGCTTGTCCGAGTCCGCGTATTCGTGCTGCTTGAGACCCGGTGTTTGTGGGTTCGCAGCTGGTCCCTGGGTGTTGTGGTTGTAGGGTCCCGGGAGATATCCAGTTCTTCCTGGTTGAAGGTAAGGGTAGGCTTCCGATCACAGCCACTCTCCCCTTCAAGATGGCGTGGTTTCTGCGGTAGAGCCGGCCCCTTCGGGAGGGATTTCAGCAGCAGTGGAGGCTGCCCAGTCAGGGGAACCCAGGCCGGGAGTCCCCAACAGTTCCTTGAAATATAGCTGTCCCTCACTCACAAATAGACACTCCCGTATGTCCACACATTCTCCTTTCATTCTCTCACTCACACACTATCTTGCAGCCTGCCTTCCTGTTGGCAGCCATCTTCCCTCCGAACCCTTAGGCTATTCTTGTGGTAAGAAACAAAATCTTGCTTGGCTTTGAGCAAAGGGAAAGGTCATTAGAAGGATGCAATGTATGTGAGAGCCAAGTGGGTACTAGGAACTCATGGACATCTGGCCACTGCAGCAGCATGGCTAGCTTCCTGTGCCCAGGAACTAGATCCAGAGTGCCTCCAGGGACTAGACCTTTGTTAATATAGTCATTCCAGTAATATGTGCTCACTTGTTAATAGTAAGATACCATGTCAGAATTTGGTAAAAATAAGAATTAAGACCAACTTATGTTACAATTTTATCAAATTAAAAGCTTGTAAGTTCATAATAGGAGATGGAAAAAGGACTGCGACTCTTAGAAGTGTTTTAAATACCTAAACTTGCCTTCATAATAGCTCAGGAAAGTTAATATTATGGTCTCTGGATAATTTGCCCAGTTCAAAGCAACCAGCTCATAAGGGGAAAAGCTGAGAATAAAAACCCCACCTGTACAAACCCCCAGGCTGTGCTTGCTCACCAGAGCACACAGCGTGCCTGTGGTGGAAATAACAAGATTTTAAAAATTACTTGTTTGAAGGGCAGCATTGGCTACCCCATTTCTTCTTTTGCACCTCAGTTCTTCTCATTCACCTCAGAGCAGGTTGAACTGACCTGGAACACCTGTTCCAACTTTCTTATGGTGTCTTCCTCTTCTTCCTCTCATTCTACTTCTGTTATTCCTCGCCCTGGCCAGTGTCTTCCATTTCCAGTTCTGATGTGTGCTTTAGTTTCTACCAAGATCCTGCCCCTGTCTCCTTCCTGGCTTAGCTATTCTGACATTCTTAACTGTTTAGAAACGCTGCTTTGGGATGGTCCTTAAAGGTTATGGTTTTGTTCTCTGAACTTTATGGTAAATTCATGTTTTTTTTGTGAAGAGAGTTCCCCATCAACGGTATTCCCCCATCCCTTTGTTAACTCATATTGGTTTTATTTATGAAGTTCATTCATTGTTATTCAAAATGCAAAGACATAGGGCAGCCAGGCTGCTTCCAGAGGAAAAGCAAGGCGGCAACTAAGTCTGGGTAGGGAAATGGCATCGAAGAGAAGCCATCAGGTCCACTCCTGATGACGGAAAATGGGACTCTCAGCAGAGTAAGGAAGGGGCAAGCAATCCAGGGAGAGAAAGGGAATGACTTGGTAAGAATGGAGGCTGCTAACAGCCAACCTCCCAGGTTTATTTCTGAGTCTAGCCTCACAGGTGTGTGCCCAGGGCCCAAAGTGGCAGTGGGGCCTGAGGGCAGCACCATGGTCAGAGCCAGGAAACGTGAAAACCACTCCTTTTGTTGTCCAGACGAGTCTTGATTATAATGGAAATGCTGCCAGACCCTTAATTATGAAAGTACAACAGGGCATTAATATATTTCATTGCCTTTTAGAAGTAGCACTTGTGGGCTATTTACTAGAAATCTATTAAATATGACATGAATACAGATTGCACTCCATTTCTTAACGTGACATTGTAATCAGGATGCACGCACAGTAAAATGGTTATAGCTCCTAGTCTGGGAGTCCTATCAACTTCAAATCTGCGTAAGTGAAGTATAGCCAGGCAGCACCCTAAGCAAGTGGATGTGTTCTTGTTCTGGCTCTCAGTAGGCGAAAGCTCCATTTTGAAATATTAGTGTTGTTTTCATAGCAAGTTCATTGCCATCTATAATAATAATCTATGATAATAAAAGTGTAATATGCAAATTGACCGAACAGAATGACCATCCAGACGACCTTCTGGACGACCATGCTATGACACCCACTCATGCCAGGCCAGCCAAGGCAGGTGTGATGCGATTGTTGGGGGCCCGGCCATCGCCCCATGATCGCCCTGCAGAGGGAAGTCCAGGCCACTGGTCGGTGGGGCGATCGATCAATTGGGGGGCTCCTCAATCGGCCCAAAGAGGGAAGCCCAGGCCATCGACCAGCAGGCTGTGGCAGTGGGCGGGGCCTCCCTCTGTGGGGGTGATCCATCTTGGAGCCCTGGCCGGGTGGGCAGGGTCTACCTCTTTGGGGCAATCAGTGTCGGAGCCCCATGATCAATTGCCCCAAAGAGGGAGGCCCAGGCTACCCGGTGGCGGCGCTGCAGCGGGTTGGTGGGGCCTCCCTCTGTAGCGCGATTTATCGTGGAGTCCCAGCCAGGTGGGCAGGGCCTACCTCTTTGGGGTGATCCATCAAGGAGCCCTGGCTGGGTGGGCGGGGTCTACCTCTTTGGGGCAATCAGTTGTGGGGCTCCTGGACTGTGAGAGGGCACAGGCCAGTCTGAGGGACCCTCCCCCACCCCCCCACCCCTCAGTGCATGAATTTCATGCACCAGGCTTCTAGTCTATTATATTTGTCAAAGCATTTTAGCTAAAGGATTATGAAACAGTGTACTTCTTAGTTATGTTACTGAATGTTGATGGATTGGTTTTTATATGGGCCTGGTACTTTCCTTGGCATCCTAATATAAAAATCTTTTGTACAGATAAGGTCAATATCTATGGCCTGGTACTAGAATCATGGAAAGTATGACCTGATGTATGTTAAAGTACAAAAATCCTTTTAAGCTTTTCTGTTTACAAATGAAAGAAAATCCATTCACGTATTTTCTGCAGACCAGTTGAAGATGAGAAGCTCTCTGACTTTAAGTGGAGAGTAATGTTATTTTCAAATATATTTTGCCCTGCGTTCATCCTCGTCTTTTTTTTCTTCACCTAAAAAGTATTCTGTGAAACGCGTCTCATTAAGTCATCATTGTAATCAGGACCCCACTCCGTATTACTCGAACATCATATTAGAAATGTTTCACAGTGAGCAAGCAGCTGTGTCTGTCATTTTCCTAAATGGGCTTCGTTCAGATCTCTTGGGACATATTTCTCTAATAAAGTTAAATGCAGACATGCCTTCTCCGTTGGGAGGCATTGTGTCTTCGGCTGTAATGAAGGGAAGTGGTGGACGAGGTCAACCAATGTGGCGGAGTGTAAAAGTCAGCTGGGCGTGGCTGTAGAATAAACATTTGTTTTTCCTTACTATGTTTATTCATTGGTTTTTCTTCCCTTCACACGCTGGCAAGAATATCAAGGAGAATGTTTTTCTTGTATAACGTCCCCTGCCAGGGTGCCATATTATATTATGCTTTAAAACAGAAGCTGCCGCTGCCAACCCAGGTTTCTGGAAAGAAAACATACTTTCATTACTGGAGGAGAGCACGTGTGCATTATGCCGTTGGTTCGCTCTGAGCTGAACGGCGTGGGTGGGGGCTGTTAGTCCTTCTTCCTCCACCTTTCCCTGCCCCAATTGAGCAGCTTCCACCTCTTTCTGTTCTGCGCCCAGCAAGGATTTACCCCCAGGTCCTATCTGTCCCTGTGGAGACTGACAAGGGCACTGACTTCCCACTGGGGCCACTCCTCGTGATCACCTTAGGTTGACCTGTGACCAGCACAGAGGTGCAGCAACAGTAAAGGAAAGAAAAAAGTGAAGCTGACATCAGGTCTGGCTAATGAGGCCTTTCGGTGGCTATGGACAGGATGATCCAGTCCACAGTATTGTCTTTCCCTCACCCCCTTTTTATTTGGCCTTTTCTCTTCTCTCCAACAAGAACTCCTACTCAGACCAAACTGGGCTTCTTTTCACCCACTCCACCTTAAACATTTCATCCTCAGTCCATTTTCTGTGACCTCACCCATGGCCCAGATGCCCTCCTTCTTCCCCTCAAGATCTTGTCTCAGCTCCTCTGTGAATATCAGTTCCCTAATAACAGCAAAGTACTTACCCACTTTTGTATGTCTCCCAGAATTAAATATAGGGTACTTTACTAAGGAGACAGGAGACATAAGAAATACCTGTTGAGTTGAAAATATTATTAAATAAAATCTCTGTGTAGTTGTAGACCTTTAATATCTTTAGAATTGAGGTTAAGGATTTATGAAGGCATGAAGCTGCTTTTACATTTTAAACTATTCTTGCTAAAGATTATTTTTTTTTATCCCTGTTCCTTTTCTTTGTACATCGTAAATGTAAGTAAGCAGGACATATTTCTTGAAATCTAAAGACATTAGATTATTTTCTTTCTATAGAGCACATTGTATTCTACTGTATACATGCCCCCCAAGTAAATGTTCTCTGAATATAGTTTAGAGTTCATGATGAGTACTTGTTAAAGTGAACAACAAAAGTCCTAGTTAGCTGTTAGTCCCAAAATAGAAACGGTCATTATCAATAATCAAGCCCCTGTAATAGACTGGTACTCTTTTCCCGGAGACTGGAATGTCTGCAGCCTCATTTCCAGAGGGGCCTGAGAGTCACAGCTGTCGGATCCAGAGCCTCAGCAAGGCATGCTGGGCTGGAAAACCAGCTTTGCAAAGGGGCAAGGAAGCAGAAACTGATTTCTCACACATCATTACACAGTTTAACTAACATAACAAATGCCAAATAATTGCTGGCACTAATGGGTAGGTGGATGTTTACTTTGTGTGGTTTCCATGGATTCCCTTAGCATTGAGGGGCTTGCCATGATTGAAATGCTACAAATTTAAGGAAATAGCAATGATATGATTAGCCTGACTCCATAATTTATAAAGAGTTAAGACAATTTAAACTACAGCCATCCCTTGGTATCCATGGGGGATAGGTTCTAGGACCACCACCTTCTCCCAGCAGTTACCAACATCCGGTCTTTTATAAAAAATCTTGTATTTTCTTTTTTTTTCTTTATTAATTAACATATTAGATATGTGTCCTTATCCCCACCATCGCCCCCCCACCTCACTCCCATTCATGCCCTCACCCGCCTGTTGTCTGTGTCCATTGGTTATGCTTATGTGCATGCACACAAGTCCTTTGGTTGATCTCTCCCCTTTACCCCCACCCTCCCCTGCCTTCCCTTTGAGGTTTGAGGATTTGACTGATGCTTTTCTGTCTCTGGATCTGTTTTTGTTCATCAGTTTATGTTGTTCATTATAATCCACAAATGAGTGAGATCATGTGATATTTATCTTTCTCTGACGGACTTATTTCACTTAGCATAATGCTCTTCAGTTCCATCCATGCTGTTGCAAATGGTAGGAGTTCCTTCCTTTTTACAGCAGCATAGTATTCCATTGTGTAGATGTACCAAAAAAATGGTGTATTTTCATACAACTTATCACATCCTTTTGTATACTTGAAATCATCTCTAGATTGCTTGTCATACCTAATATAATTTAAATAGTATGTAAACAGTTGTTATACTGTATTGTTTAGGTAATAATCACAAGAAAAATAAGTCTGTATATATTCAGTACAAGCACAACCATTGTAGGCCTAATTACAGAGTGCCCTTAGCAACAACATAACATTTTTTTAAAGAATACTTTTGGTTGAATTAATGAGTGCAGAACATGGGGATACAGAGGGCTGACTGAATAGTATATCCAGGTTGATTTTATTTAATATGTTATCCTATCCTATGGGAGTTGCTTCACTATTATATAATTCTGTTTAATCCAAGGAGGTTTTATATGTATGTTTATAGAGCCATTGAATTTATGGATTTACGTATTTTCCGGCGTTTTAGACGACTTTTTAACCCAGGAAAATCTTCTATATGCCCAGTCGTCTTATACGCCGGAAAATACGGTATGTATAACATCTATTGCGCTCTTAATGTGCATCATGCACTAGAATAAGCACTTCACATGCATTATCCCATTTAATCTTCATTATGTAAAATCATCCCCATTTTACAGATTAGAAAACTAAGGTAGACAGAGGTTAAGTAACTTGTCAGTGATGTCACATCTAGTAAGTAGTAGACCAAGGATTTGAACCCTATTGGGCCCCAAAGCCTAAGCCTCAACCCTAATGTGTGGTTGCCTATCCAGCAGCATCACCAGTACCTGGAAACTTGTTAGAAACACAGATTTTGAGAGACCCCCACCACAGCCCCATTGAGTCAGAAACCCTGGGGATGGGGCTCAGCAATGTGCTTTAACAGGCCTCCAGGTGATTCTGATCATGCTAAAGTTTGAGACTCATGGCTTTCCACTACTCTTCCCTTCTCTAGCACAGCTTCCCAGCCAGCTTTCCTGGCCTGGATTGGTCTGGCTGCAGCTGCTTTCTGACTCCTCCCCCTCCCCCACCCCCACCCCCTGCAGCCCCTCCTAATCTCCCAGCTGCTCCTTTAACCACAGTGCTGTCTTTAATGAAACCAGCCATACATGGAATTTTACTTACGTTTATTAAAAGAACAAACTATGCTAGTTTTCTCTCTTGAACAGCACTTTATCTAATCATTTTCTGATCAATGTTATGAACCTCCTGCCCAGAGAAATGCACACCTTTGTGTCCATGTAGAGTTTGTTAATCATGTTTTCCAGGAGCCAGTCCGTGGAATATCCATGGAGATCAGGTGAAGACTCTTGGGAAATGCTATAAAGAATTGCCAAGGCCCATGAATGCCCCTCATGCAACAGTAATGAGCAGTTCAGCTTTGTTCGTTAGTATTATTTCTTTGGGGGGAAAAATCTGACCTCTGACAGGTAATTATCTATATGTGAACTTAAGTAGGACTAACTAAACTGAGCCTCAGTTTTTTCTCTGTAAGCTACAGGTAATAATACCCACTTGTAGGATCTTTGAAATTTAACATTAATCAATTTAAAGTTTCTAACATGATGGTGGGCACTTACTAAGTTGTATGTGTGTATTTTTTATCATTTGGAAAATACAGAAAATTACAAAGAAAATAAATAACCCATAAGTAAATCACTCAGAAATTATCATTTGCTTTTTATTTTTAAAACATGTTGTGATATGCACAGTTTAGTAAACCCCATTTTTACCGAACAGTATATTATGATTCTTTGTAAACCTGCTTAGAAAGAATTGTCTTCATTGAATAATTTAGTATAATAATACATGAATAAGGCTTAACCCCTTCCTGTGTATACCCAGCTATGTACTTTTTGTCCTGTAATTGTGGCAAGGGATAAGCATTTTTTAATTTTAATTTGATACTTAAATAGCAAAACACCCTTGAAATGTCTAGACCTCTTTTCTAGTCAATTCCCAATGATAATGAGCTTGGAAAGAGGGAAGGGAGAGAAGGGGCATGTGAATTTAAATGTCTTGCATTCTCCTAGTGCCGTGGTCGGCAAACTGCGGCTCGCGAGCCACATGCGGCTCTTTGGCCCCTTGAGTGTGGCTCTTCCACAAAATACCACGGCCTGGGCGAGTCTATTTTGAAGAAGTGGCGTTAGAAGAAGTTTAAGTTTAAAAAATTTGGCTCTCAAAAGAAATTTCAATCGTTGTACTGTTAATATTTGGCTCTGTTGACTAATGAGTTTGCTGACCACTGTCCTAGTGTATTCTAATACTTAAAATTTCCCTCTGCAAGACTAGAATCAATTGTGTTTTATCTCTAGATGTATAGCTTGAGACCTCAGTTTAACCCTTTGCACTCGCTTGCTTTTTTCTCGATTCCTTTATTCTAATGCTAACCGTGTCTAGTCACACTCGACATCCGAGTGCAAAAGGTTTTAAACACTACTTATTCATATTGAAATCTGTTCCATGATCTTTTTTTACTGTCCTTTTTTCTCTCTAATTGCTTGCCATAACATGAATTATCTCAAAAAAGAGAAAAATGTCATTAAAGTGTTTGTTTGTTTTTTAAATGAAATGTGTCCCTTTTTCTATACGCATCTTATTTCCCATAATTGTTTCTTCACTGTTGTCTGGAACAGGCATCTCCAAATAGTCAAACTGAAAGCCCAAGCTGTAGAACCGCAGGAAATCATGGCTGACCCCTCCTGCTGCAGGTCCTTGCCACCAGTGTCACCTCCACCTAGTCTTTGAGTTTATACATGATGAGCCCTGAGAGGGTAGGGTCTTTTTAAATTCACTTTTGTCTGGTAGCTAGTACTGCATAAAATTAACAATTTACCCAATAACTCTTTATTGTAGTATCCTGTATTTGCTTCAAATAAGCATGCACAATTCAAATATCTTTTTTCCCCTTTATTTCAGTCATTCTTATATCAACTTCAGTAATTTGGTTTGAGGGGAATCCAGCAGTGAGAAGAAAAATTGCAGAAAAAGAATCCTAGATTCTTCTGATTCCTTAATACTTAAAATGTTCTTTATATGTGTAACCAGTGGAGATAAGATCGAGTTTTAAAATGGAGTCGTGATTTTTCCAAGTGGCTGTGTATCAGCCTTGGCAGGCATCATCGTGAGTCATATAGAACATTTAGGACCCCTTGGAGAATGCTAGCAGAATTCCATTCTTCTCAGAATTGTATTTGGCTTGTAAAATTTTTTACATTAACACCTTTTTCTCTGTCTATAAAAATAGTATCTATTCATAGACAAATATTTGAAAGATATAGAAATTATAAGGGAAAAAAGTCACCACCACTAGCATTCAAACATACAAACATAACCCTTCTAACCTTTTGTTAAATTTCCTGCTATCTTGTCCACATTTGTTAAATGTATTACAAAACAAAGGTTGGTGTAAACTAATATTCATATTCATTTCGATCTTATACAAACATTTTATAGCATTCCCAGTATTGGTATACTGGTAATTATCTTCATGTTGGCATATTAAACATATCCCCCATAAAACTTTGTTACCTATATTAGGTCAACGATCTTTAAGTTTCTTTTTTAAATAATCAGATTTATCTAAGTTAGGAAAATCAGAAAAATATAGTAAGAGCAAAACTCCTCGTTGAACTTTATAAATGGAATCTTTGGTATAATATTTTATTTTTTGATATAATATTTATAAACTTGTTATTTCAAAAACTCCAATTATCATTAATAAAAATGAACTAAGTTTACACCTAGATGGGCTCAGATTCCATATATCCTTTTTATTTCAATTTCTAGAATTCTTTTTCTATTATTGAAGAAAACTAAGTTTATTCTTCCCATTTCAATTCATAAGTCAAATTTCATGAATCCTAATGCCATTACAATGGAAAACACTATAATAAAAAAAGTATTTAGCCCTGGCCAGGTGGCTGTTAGTTGGAGCATCGTCCTGAACACCAAAAAGTTGCAGGTTCCATTCCTGGTCAGGACACATACCTAGGTTGTTGGATTGGGGCCCATAAGGGAGGCAACTAATCATGTTGCTCTCTCCAATGTTTTTCTCTCTCAAATCAGTAAACATATCCTCAGGTTAGGATTAAAAACAAAAGTATCCAAATTTCTGGCAATGTGGAATTTTTTCAAGTACTCTTTGATGGGATAGATTGGGCCCAAACAAATTAAATAGTATGTGTTAATTTTAAAAAGTTTCATCTACCTCTTCATTCTTGAACATTATGTAAAATAAAATAAAAACAAATATCAGGTAGAGTACATTATATACACCGATGATATGTTAGAAATGAAATTATATATTATGATATTATTTCTTTATGTGATCTGTTTATTTGACCTTGGAGTTAATCCTATTAATTAAACATATTTCAAAAACCTTAATGAAAAATAAGATTACCATAGGGAAGTGGCAGGGTCTATAAATTGATGGATGTGTCACTCAGCCTGTGTTGTCCTCGATGTGCAAAAGAGCAATCAAAGCCAATACAGGAAGAAAAGGAAGGAAGAGGAGAAGTATTTGAGCATATTTATAGGCAATCCATAGCTCAATGATTGGACACTGAATATCTGAGAATTTATTTTGTAAAACAGCATATTTTAAGATTGAGAACTTTTGCAAGTCCTTTTACTCCAGAACAAAGGCTGTAATCTTACTACATTTTTAGGATGCTTGTCTAAGGCAGGCTTTGATATAAATAAATGATGCAATAACATTATATGCAGACAGAGTGTAATGACAGCAGAAACTAAATGGGGGAGAATTGTATGTTTATAGAATATAATTCCAAGGTTAGTTCACTAACTCTTTGCTGAACACCGCAGCTCAGATTTTTTTCTTCATTTGATATATTTCCTTTTTCTGTTAACAGCAAATACCCCTTTATCAAACATTCCATAAATCTGAGTCTAGTGAGATAATTTTTTGTAATTCTCCCTTGACCCATTTCTGGGCAGTTTTGTAAAGATCTAACAAAGAGTTGCACAACATAACCAAGTAGTCTAAGATTACTGAAATAACTAAAACTGGAACTGAAAGAAATTAGGAAGTAATCAAAGATTGTATAATGATCGAATCTTCAGTTAATAAATATATTTTTAAAATATATTTTTATGTCAGAAAGAAAGAGAGAGGGAAAGAGATAGAAACATCAATGATGAGAGAGAATCATTGATCGGCTGCCTCCTGCACACACCCCTCCCCGCCACTAGAGAGCTAGTGGATAACCCAGGCATGTGCCCTGACTGAGAATTGAATCCAGACCTCCTGGTTCCCAATTCGATGCTCAACCACTGAGACACACTGGCCAGGGCAGTCAAATATTTTTGATTGACTGAACAGTGTTGTTTAAGGACATTGTTGTCAATTAACTCTAGGTGTGTTGTTTATATCTTTTGGAGATTGTCACATCAGTGATAGAAATTTTGTCTTGATAGAAATTGCCCTAGTATCAAATATTTTTGAGTGGAAATTAACTCACCTAGTTAAAAAAATACCAATAAAGAAAGTCTTTACAACTATTAAGACAATTTATTTACTCTTCTTTGTTTAACTGTATAAATAGGATATCTAATTTGTAGCTTAGAAGGAAAGGGAATTTTTTTTTTAGCTGAATGTATTTAATTTTAGTTACTGTTCACTAGTTTTTGCCTCTGTGTTTTGTTAAGTCATTCAGCAACTTTATCTCAGGCAGCACCACTGTCAAGGCCAACTCCATTGCTAAGATCACTTCCTCTAGCTTCTTAGATTTTACATTTTAAGTAGTTAAATAGTTAGGTATTGCTTTATTTTTAAGTTCTACAGTGACAATAAAGTATAGTAAAGATCACCATTAAAAATCTTAGTTATAATCTTATCTTTCTGTTTGGTGGCTAGCACATCCACCCCAGAGTTGTATAATTTCCTTCTATGATGTAATAACCCACATAGGCTAAAGGAAAGCATCGGATGGAGTCATTATCAATTTACTATCACCTTTAACTCCACCTCATAAATTTCGACCCTTTCTCAAAAATTAAGAAGATCTTGTCTATGTAGATTTCATCACAATTAGGAACGTGTGCATTTTTTACCCTCTAAAATCCTTATCACAAGCCACAGGGGCCTTCAGGATCTTCAGGATTCAGTCTGGTGCCCACATTAGAGTCCCTTCTGCATTTTCATTCTTTCCTGAGCGACAGAATAAAAGGCATACTGATTAAGTTTGGAGATTACACTAAGCTAACAGGGTTACAGACACTTGGAAAGCTTGAACCAGAATTCAAAATGATCTTAATAAATTATATAAATCACATTTCAAAAATACGGAACAAAGTCAAGGTTATACCCTGAGAGAGAAAAGCAAACTATACTGTCAGCAGAGGGAGGAAGATTATCTAAGCACAAATAAAAGAGGAAAAGGACTGTGAGCTCAAGGTGAATCAGCAGAGTGGTGCCCACCCTAAAACAAGACTACAAACACCAGCTTTGCTCTGCAAAAGGCCCCTTTAGCTCATTTGTGGCCAGAACTACAGTGTTAAAATGAGGCACACCTGGACCGTGCTTCACACCCCAAAGCCCTAGTTCAACCAGCTGGTGAGAGCAGACAGAGGGCATTGCATGTGCTCAAGGCACCTTGGAACAACTATTCACAGAGAGAGCATGGGTGCAGTCGCCAGGCATGCAGAGAGTTCATGAGGCCTGGCAGGCAGGGAGAGGTGGTACGAGTTTGTTGGCTTTTGGTAAAGCATGCTATAAAACACATATGATGCTGGGATTTGGGGAGTTAGGAAATAATCCTTTGTTATGTTTGGCGTTGTATACGCTTTTATTAAACTATTTTGTTGACTTTTCACATTTTAAGAGGAAGTGTGAAAGTTGGAAAAGGTCTGTAGAAGAACAACAGAAATGCTTAATGGGGTATAAAATAGGTCATGTGGGGAAAGATTAAAGGAGTTTGGTTGCTTAGCCAGGAAAATAGAAAGCTAAGAGTGACTTAATGACTGTCTCATCATATACAGAGATGTAGACGAAGAGTGCTGACCAGTTCTCCATTCCCCCAGAAGGAAGAACAAAAGAAAATTAGTTTAAAGTAGCAAGGGAGAGCTTGCCTTTCCATGGGAAGGGATTTCTTGATTATAAAATATCATTTAGCATTGCTAAGGCTACCAAGAGACAATAGAATCTTTGAAGGTGTGTAAAGTGGAACGAACACCCACCTGGTTGGAAGGCTTTAAAGTTGGCCTGCTTTATGGTAGAACTGAGCCAGACAGCCCCCTGAGGAATTTAACAAAATATCACAGTTACAAAATATCACAGTCCTCTTCCTTTGTGATCCATCTAGAAGGATAAATTTACATTATTTATCTTAAGAGATAAATTTACATTATTTATCTTTATTTGACAATTTCAAGAGATGACTTTGCTTACTATTTTCCTATCTATAAATAAGTATAATTTTTATTTTCTGATTTCTTTCATTCAACAAGTGTCTATTGATTGCGCGCTCTGTGCAAAGTGCTATGCTCAAGTCTGTGAGTGATACAAATAACTGGACATTCCTTTATTGTTCCTTTGCAAACATTTGCTGGGCACCTCCCCTGTGCTAGACACTACGCTGCACACTCAGAATTAAAATACTTGTGCAAAGAGGCCTCTAAAGAGCTCACAGTCAAGCAAGCAAGCAGAATTGCAGTGTGTTATGATAAGGCTTGAAACACACGGGGCCTACTGGGTACATCTTATACAGGTTGTGGTTGTTTCTGGAGTTTGGGAAGGGTTTGCTGGAGGAATTGACATCTGAGCTGAATTGGGGGTGTGGTAGGAAGGGAGACCAGTTCTCTAAAATGCCAGGAGAACTATCATATGAACTGATTGTTTCTACCAAGCAAGATCTATAAAAACATGTTTCATTTTTATCAGTAAAATGTTATTGATTCTGTCCTCTACCTTTTCTTTAATCTTTAGTGAGACAATGAAATCTGATTTACAGTCGGTTCTGTTATAAGGTGACATACATGTTTCTAAATTCATCGTGCTGCACAGAAAACTAGGTTCCGGGGAAGTGGGGTTAGGTGCAAGCACTCAAACACGTCATCAGGGGCACACAAAACTTTAAAAAGATAGGAACCTAATAACAAATGGTAGCACAGTTTTACACATGCCAAATAGCTAAGGAATACATACTAATACTACAGTAGTACATACGGTAGACACTACAATAAATCTGGCAAGTATGGCAGAGATCTTGAAAGAGATTTGATTTACTTGTGGGAGTCAGAGTTGGAGGGTGAAGTGGTGGAGGGAGGTGATCTGGAATCCAGTGGGAAGTTGTGACCACAGACGGGCATGAATGTGGCTCATGCTGCATCATAACACAGGAAGTGCAAGGAGAAATTTGAGGTGGGTGCTTGCGTGTGTTTAGTAAACTTCTCCATAGTTCAGCTGGGTCCAGTTTCTGCTGCTCACCTGGTGTAGCTCACCAAGATCTCGGCGTAAACAAACATGAAATTTGTATTGTGCACAAATTGTTCCCTAATATATCCTGTTGGGACAAACTAGCAATTTCAAAACAAGAACTGACCGTATATGGTTACAAATTAAGTTCATAATTTTTTAAAAATTTATCTCCTGAAATTTCCAGCATAATGTATTTAGATTCCATTAGACATATCAGGATTCCTCATAAATCCAGTTTTCTTCTTAACTAATTGCAGACATAAGCCACTTCTATTTCTTCCAGAGCAACATTTTCTTATCGGCTTCTCTAACAGGGGAGCATCCTCAGGGAACTTGGCAAAGCAGGTGAAATAGTGTTTTGCAGTCTGAGCCTCATGCCTGCCAGCAATCCCTGGGGAGAGGCAGTAACAAGGACAGCAGGTGTTTTTCACTCTGGCAAGAAAAATGGGCAAAACTGCAAAGGAAAAATCATGGAGCGGCCTCCATTACCAGGCACGCAGGGAGCAGTGCCTATAGGAATTAGTGTTGCCTTGTAGCGGGGAGCCAGTAGTCCAAACACTGGTCTTTTCCTTCTGCTCTCTCTGCTCTCTCTTTGGCAGTGGGCTGATATTCCGGCCTAGGCGAAGAGGGAAACCCCACTGGGGGAAATTCAAGTTAAGCACAGAGGAGGTAGCAGCTGGGGAGCAAGTCAGGCCGTGCCCCTCATTGGACCCCTGTCTCCTTTTGAAATATTGTTACCCACAAGAACTATAAAAAGGATGTTTTACTATCTATGCAATGCGGTGGATTATTTTTTCCACCTAATCCAAGTGTTCCTGCAAGGGAGGCTGCTCTTAGTTGCATTATCGGAGGTTGGGGGAGCAGAGACAGTTTTTGGATTTGGACTTGTAGCAGGGTCTTCACAGGCAGTCATGGTGTATTCCTGAAGTGGCCGGATTCTCCTTGTTCTGCCGAAGCCTTGAACTGCAGGCCCAGAGAGAGGAAAAGGTTTTGTCTCCCTGATTAGACAGCCCCACTCTAAAAATTGGGAGCTGAGTGTTAACTTGCACCAGATGATAAAATCCTTACATAGCCTTAAGCAAGCATTCAGCTGACAAAAAATGTTACTGTATGTTCTCTGTTGAAAGCCTTAAGATATGCCCGGGTTAATTAGATTTCCAAATATGCAAATATGCCCTAGTGAGGCTTTTCTGAAACGCACCGTCTTAAAGTTATATAGCATGGCATTAGTGTTCAAAATACAGAATTGTAAGACTTAGCCTGGATAGCTTACTAACATATCACATAAATTCTTAATTGATCAAACCATTTATTCCCCACTGTCCACATTAGACTGTTCAAATTGGGTTGGAAAGTTTTATGGAAATTAGGTTCTCTGGCATGCTTTGGGGGAAGATCAAGGAGTAGTTTAAATTACAGCAACAGTTCTTCAAAAAAAATGCCCATTCACTTGTCTGATATCAGTGTTTCCAACATGCTCAGTTTATTAGGCAACAGGAGTCTTCTATAGTCTTGAGACATGGATCACCTGAAGGGAATTAAAGCACAAACTTTCATCTTATGCGGGGGGGTTTGGGGGGGGGTTGATATTTTAGCAAGGGCACCTGAAATTATTTCATATTGTCCACCAGCTTTTGCCAGTGAATATTTTTTTTTTAAATATGGTTTCATTGATTCCAAAGAGGAAGGGAGAGGGAGAGATAAAACCATCAATGCTCTTGGTTCATGGGTCGACATTCAACCACTGAGCCACACCAGCCAGGTGCCAGGGAATATTTTAAGATTTCAACTTCTGAATAGTTTTATTTTTTGAAATACTAGGTTTTCCTTTAGAAATACGTCATTTATTTGGGCATTCTCTCTAAACAGTTTCCTGGTTAACTCAAATGTTTGGGTTGTATCAGTTAAATAATTAAGCATTTTTTCCTAGAAACCTTTCTAAAATGCCTCACATCTTTCAATGCTTTATTAAACAGTGTACATATACTAAAGTATACTAAACATAAGCCAACAATTTCTGGGTAACTCAGATGTGCCGAGCCCACCGGGGCCAGTGAGGTATGGAAAGCTATTTATCCACACTTTTAATGAACTAGACCATGAGGTTGGCAGATATTTTCTGTAAAGGGCCAAATAGTAAATACTTCAGGTTTGGAGGCCAATCTCTGCGGCTGCTACTCCGCTCGCCAGTGCCCTGCCAAAGCAGCCATGAGCGTGTCTAGTCAGTGAGCACAGAGACTTCCCGGAGAACTTTATTACTGAACAGGCGGAGGTTGGATGCAGCCCACAGGCTGTGGTTGGACAGCCTCTGACCTCAGCTACCATCTTTCTCCAGTTATTTTGTTTTTAACTTCTTCATTCTTATTTCTTTATGTTTTAATTTTTTATGTTCTTACTTTTGGCACTATCACACTTCTTTCTGTTTCTTGCTTTTGATGTGCTCTAGAATACAAGAAAAATAAATCTAGCTTGTTAGAATTGTACCTAAAGTAAGAGAGACTGAAGTCCAAGGGAGGGTCCAAAGGCTTTCCAGTGGAGAAGGTACATAGTGCACTTACTGTGACTTTACTTTTGAATGCTTGCTCAGTGGCCATTTTTAATTTATTCATAGATTCTTAATCAAATTGTTGGTGTGTAAAATAATTTTTGTGTTAAAAGAATTTTGTTGTGGTTTTTTAAACTATACATTTGCTTAAAAATAAGAACAAATTTTCAGCTATATTTTCATGGGCATAGTTTAGTGTGTCTCGCCCAGTGTTTTCCATATTTATGAATAGTTTATCAAGAGTAACAGATGTGTCTACTTTAAAAGAAGAGACTAAATTGCCTTTCAAATGAGAAGAAATTGCCCTACCCTCACCATGATGAGTCTACTATAATATTTTATGCTTACACGTACATTTACTTTATTCAAATAACTAAACTTTGTTTTAGAGTTATTGGGAACTCTAATCTGCCCATATAGCTGAGTTGTTGAGAGCACTAGACCTGAGTTCAAATGGTAGCTCTATCACTTATGGCTGTGTGATGTTAGGCAAGTTACTTTACTTCTCTGAGCCTCAACTATCTATCTATAATAATAAAAGGGTAATATGCTGTCATTCTGGACGTTCTTCCTGACAAAACTGGGCCCGGAGCCCCGGGTGCCTGTGGGCAGCCCGAGGGAAGCAGCCTGGGCCCCGGTTGCCTGTGGGTGGCCTGAGAAAGCAGCCCCAGTCCCAGATGCCTGCTGGTGGCCAGAGGAGGGAAGCCCAAGTCCCGGGTGCTGGAGGGAAGCCGGTGCTGGTAGCCTGGGTCCCAGGTGCCAGAGGGAAGCCGGTACCGGCAGCTGGGGGAAAGGAAGGCCTACTCTTGCATGAATTTTTGTGCATTGGGCCTCTAGTCTACACTAATAAAAGAGAAAGATGCAAATTGACCATACCTCCACGACACCCACCAGCCAATCAGAAGTGAGTATGCAAATTAACTCAACAAATGGCGGGTTAATTTGCATATGCAGGCACAGAGCGAACACTGAAGACTGAAGGCTCCGCTGCGGCTAGAGCCAAGCCTAAAGGCTGAAGGCTGAAGGCTTGGCTCCACTGAAGGCTGAAGGCTTGGCTCCAGCTGCGGGCAGAGTCAAGCCTGAAGGCTGAAGGCTTGGCTCCACTGTGGCCTGGGTCCTGGGTGCCGGAGGAAAACTGGTGCCAGCAGCGAGGGGAAGGAAGGCCTATTGCACAAATCTTCATGCAACGGGCCTCTAGTATATATATATATATGGCTAATGTGCAAAGTGTCCCTGCGGGAGTTCGACCAGGAGACCAGGAGTTCTATCACTTGCTATGTTATGTGCTGACCACCAGGGGTGCGGCACACAATGAAGGTAGGCCCCACTCGGCCGCGGGGGAAGGGAGGCTCCAACCGGCAGCCAGCAGCCAGGGAAGGAAGGCCCCGGCAGTAGCCGGAAGGCCTTGATCAGCCCTGATTGCCAGTGAGGCCTAGGGACCCTACCTGTGCACCAGGCCTCTAGTTTCATCTATAAAACAGGGGAGACAAGGATACCTACCTGAGAGTATAGTTCTGTTTCTTTAGTATTGTCCTTATTATTCCTACTCTTTTTTCTCCTCCTTTCCTCAGATCAATGATAGGTTTAAAGCTATTTAAATTACACTATCCTTTTTCTTTCCATTTCATCAATGAAACAGATTATACCTGAGATTAGATTCTATTATTTGTCTCCTTTTCAAATAGATGGCCACAGCGATATATGGAATAAATGCAGTAATGACTTGTAACATAAAAATAGCTATATCCAAGTACAGAAAATATCAGTTTATCACTTATGATACTACATTATCGGATGTTTAAGGTATTATTTACATCTCATTTTAGATGCATGCTAGGTAAAATAGTGAAAATGTTGTATTAAACAGTTCCTAAAACAGTCTGCCAGCTCTAGGAGAAGGTGATAGTTTAGTTGTCAACGCTAGTCAACAAGTTCTTCCATGCCTGTACATCTAAGAAATTCCAGAGATTTAATTCTATTATTCAGTTTCCTGGTTGCTGTCACTATAAGACTTTAGGAAGATCTAAGTTACTAAGCAGCATTTACAGTTACTGTTCTAATAATTTCTACAGAAACATCACCCTCAATCTCTTCCATATACACAATTTAAAACTGTACCAAAAAATGATGACCTAAACTTACAAGCTGCCCAATGATGATCTAAGTAGTATAGTAAATGGAAAGTACCCTACCTGGGCAATTAGGCAAATGACATTGTATCTAGAGCAAGTTGTTTAATCTTTCCAGGCAAGAGTTGTCCCATCTTTAAAATAAGAAGATAGGACTTTAGGTATTACAATGATAGAGTAAAAGAATTTCTGCACCCCCCTCTTGAATATCAGACCCAAAAGTAGGAAAAAGGAGCAAAATTGTGATTAAAGTAGGAGATCATCTTAGCCCCAAAATACAACCTGTGAAGCTGAAAAGCAAATGGAAGAATGATAAATAATTGTGATAATGAAAAAGTTTTGAAAATAAATAGTGATGTACAATGTTAGTATAATTGCTATCAACAAATCGTTCATTTAAAAATGGGCAAATTTTTAATATATATTTTTATCACAATAAAATTTTTTAAAGGAATGAGAAGTGATTTAGTAGAGAGAAGGAGGTCAAACAAAAATGCTTGCAGGTTGAGAGTATCAAAGAATAGCTAGCCAGTTTGCCTCCCAGAAAAGTCTCAGACATTGAAGGATAGATAAAAGGCAAGAACACTAAAAACAGGGGTTGCTGGAAACTATGTTCAAGTTGCAACTGGACCTCTGGATCTCCCCTCCCCCACAGCTCACTGGTCAGATGACCTCACCACTTACGCCCCTGTAGATGATGCTCCGGAAGACTGAAAGAGAGAGTCTCAGGACCGGGAGACTGCAGGGACTAAAGAGGGTGAAGGACCATGGCAAAAACACGGTGCAAGTCTAATCTGCCCACATGGCTGAGTTGAGCTCCAAACTGCAGGTAGTCGGGGCTCAATCCTGTGAGCTGTCTCACTAGAGGAGTCTTAGCTGATTTGAAAACACGGAGGCTGGAGGAATTGGAAGTTGTTTCCTCTGGAGAGGAGAGGGGAAGGGGTAGGACAAGTACCCCTGGGTGTTTAACGAGCCTCTTATTATTGTTTGATTCCTAAACTACATGCATGTAAAACTTTGGTTTTTTAAGTATTAAAATAGAGTTAAAATACATAAAATAAGGGATGATTTCTAAGAGCCCATCTGGCCTATTGTTTGTTTTAGTCATATTGAATCATATTTTCCTTTATAGAAAATACTATTTCTAGACTCTTCATTTTTTTTCTACATCACCAACATAGCTATTTCTAAAGAGTGCTAATTGGTGTCATTATGTTTTATGTGCAGTGTATATTTGTATTTAGATACATATTTTCCACTCTGATAATTATGTCTGTGCACTGGACTTTATCTGCTTCAATATCACTAAATTGGTCTTAATTCAGAATGTCTAATAGTATAACTTGAACCAGGCTTGGCTTCATTTGTATTTTTTTCTATGAAGAAACCACTGACTAAGTAATGGAATGGGTACATTTAAACGCATGTTTGAGGGAGAACTGTCCTCACTGACATCCAGCTGCTCTGTATTTGCATAGAGGGTGTTTGCTAATTACAAAGTGTCTTACCTATACCTTCAAGAAGTTACAGGATTTTATATTTTGCAGCATCTTATTTCCATGTAGAGATATCTCATTGGCCTGCTCACTAATAGGCTGATGTTTTAATTCATTTCAATGTATCTAAACAATGAGTTGATTTACCAGACACTGTTATAATAGGTATTTTTCAGCAGACTGCTGCAGTTGATTTATGCAGTTCTTTATGTCTGTTCCTATGAAAAGACCATTTTCATCTTTTGTTTTTATTTTCCAAACATACAAGGGTCACTAAAACTCTTTAGAAATTGCTTTTGAATAGTCAGTCTTTGTGTGGAAAAAACTACAGTATATTCCTTAAGTGAAATTCAATCAACTACTTTTATGGTAACTGGGCTTAAAAGACATCAGTGAAAATACCCACACAAGCTCTTAAGATCAAGGCATTTGTTTCAGCTGACTTTAGAGTGTACTTATCCATTGTGCATCAAATAATGAGCAAAATAGCCAGATTTCTAATAAGTAAGTACAATATAGACAAAAGAGAACACTGATTTAAGGTCCTAGTGTCAAATGCGGTAAAACATTCTGTTTATAGCAGGTCAGGCTTGGGTTTACAATTAGCACTAATTACTGAGAAAAAAAACCAAAACCTCAGCTTTAAGGAAGGACACTTTTCACTGTGAGATCAAAGCCAGTCTCTGCAGAATAGGGAAGCCTCTACCGCTTAATTGCACTGAAGTGCTAATTGGATTGTAAGGAACTTTCATGAGTTCCTCCAATTAGCCAGCCATCCCTGACGAAATCAGAAAAGAAGAGATTATGAGTTCTTAGAGCTTTTGTCTATGTGGTTGCCATTTGTATACCTGAGTGAATGTAGCCTTGCCTTCTTTTTATGCAAATTGAAGTCTTTGGGGTCTCAGTTATTAGCTTCCTATAAATAGCCTTGAAGGTAAAGCTATCCATTCTATATAAAGTCTTAACTGTGTGCTAATGATAATGCGACAACATTTAATGGGCACTATCATTTTTATTAAGATTCTTCATTTAAAATATGAGTTGGTGCAGCTTCTTGGCTCAGGATTGTCACTCATGCAGTTAGGATCCAGTTAGGATATTTGTATTACATTTAAGTATTTTTTACCTTGGAAAAATTTTTTGAAAGGGATAGATAATCAGTAATTTCATGGTGTTTATTCTCTAAGTAATAATTTTTATCCTTGAGAATTATTCATGACTCTAATTGTGCTTTGCCCGTGCACTGCCTCCCCTGTGAATTTTATTGTTGTTGTTTGATCATATAAGGCAGCAACAAATCTGCCAGCTCACCACATGAAAGCGCGTAGGACAAAGTGATCTCTTTGGGCAAAATTATCCATTTGGATCAAGAAAGTGGGAGCCTGTGCTTGATGCCAGGTCGTCCATACACAAAGTAAAGTAAAAAATGGGCAGCTGTGCGGTGAATTCCCCTGTCTGTGCTACATTGGGACTGCAGTAAATCTTAAAAAGCTCTTACTAACATAAAAATGATTCCACTTTATTCACATTCCTCAAACTTTCTTTGGACATTTGCCTAGGTGATAAACACATTAGGGCTCCTTTGTCCTGGCAGAGGAAGACACACATAAGCATTTATCCAAATTTGTAGATGTTCTGAATTATCTGATGATTAACCTCATGGACTAGAAAAGAATCTACTTCCCACACTTGACTCTCCGTTGTATAAACCCTAGACTGAGTTTCCAAACAATGACATTGTTGATTCGCGTATCCAAAATTCAAGTGTGCTAAAGACAATAAGAAACAGTGTCGTAGAGAAGTGTCACGATTGGTTTTCCATGCTCCCAGAGATAAATATTCTGTGCTCAGTTTTTGTGTTTTATAATAAATGGTTGGTAGCTATTTATATAGTGGAATGTTAGTAGTTACAGAGAAAGCATGGTTTATTAAATACTGTTGTTGATGGCAAACATAAACCTGAGATAGGCTTTCTCACATGCAAATGAAAGCATTCTCCAAAACAGGTGACTTTTAAGAAATAAATGGTTAGTAGGGAAAACATATTACATTACTTTCAACTTACCACATTGTTCCAGGTTTTGACTGATTTTGTTTTAACCTGATTTTGTTTGAATCATCTATGAATATGTCCCCTGTCCTTGCTACACTCTTGGTACCCTCTCCCCATCACCATCTCCTTGGTTAATGGGAAGTTAACTAGAAGTTCCCTCTTGCATGTATTGCATATTCTGCCTGAAGTACCCCTGGACCCCCTCTGCTTTGCAGCCACATTGGTTCTTACTGTGGCCTTGTGCTCAGCTCAGACTTGACTCAAGGACACCTCTGGTCCCTAGCCTGCCTGCCTCTTCTCTGTGCTCCCATCACTTCCTGTGCGTACCCTCTGGAAATCCACATCACCTCTACTGAGAATAAGTCCTCTCCTCCTTCCTTCTAGATTGGGAACTACCTAAGGGTTGGCATTGTGACGTAAATATTTGTGTCCCTATTTCCTAGCACAGTACCTGGCACAGAGTCAGTAAATAGTTGTTAAATAATCATTACAATATTTTTCCAATTGTAGTTAACCTGTCAAACCCAAGCACAGTGGATTCCTATATTTGTATTTTCAGTCCACTGGGAACCTTTGGGGGTTACTCTTGAGAGGAGACAAGTGAGCAAGCATGCATGTCAGGAAGCTTAGTGAGAAAAAGGGGAGTCCCAGAACTGTGAATAAATGAGTGAGCTCTGGCTCCCATGGAAAGCAAGGTATCCAGGGGAGTGAAAATAAAAAGGAATTGAGAACCAAGAAAACCCACAAATTCTCCAAATTTGCCTTCTGCCCATATCATTTCTTTTCTTGATTAATCTTAATATCAGTTTCCACAATAGAGTAAGGCTCTGGGACTTCTGTGCCATGTGAGAAGGAAGGTACACAGATTAATTTTAGTCATTGAGAACAGATCTACTGAAACATTCCCTGCAGAGAGTATGGATTTTATTACAAAGTGCTGAATACTAGTAAGTCTCCCAGAGCTTTTCTTCCTTTGTGAGGCCATGTTCATTTTCCAAAGGCAAAAAAAAAAAAAAAAAAAAAGTATAAAGAAACAGGGAACTCAGAGACCATTTCTAACCGCAACTTTAGCAAATCACATTAAGCTTTATTCTGTGTCAATCAAGACCCCATTGGAATGGACCTGAGACTGATGTTTTTAGTAACAAGTGGTAGTCATAGTCCTCATGTTATAGAAGAACCATTACAACAAAACTTTGTACATTGGGGATGTGAACTTTTTTGCATAATAAAGCTACTCCTATTACAATATAACATAAGATGGGGAGATCAACGTGTTTTTGTTTTTCACAGTGAAATGTACAAAGCAAATAAACTAGTGACTTTGATGAGTGAGTTAAAGGGGGCGGGTATGAGGTTGATTAGAACCAGGTGAAAGGCAGGTGAGACACATTGCAGAATGCATACAGAAATAAAAGCTGTCTGGGTAATGAAGAGTTGCCTGCCTGTGTGAGTGTGTGTATGTGTGATTATATAGCAGCCCTATATATTAACTAATGATCACGACCCAAAATACTTTAACTTTCTGTGTAACTGAATAAAAGTAAGTTGAAAATACACAAGGTTCTTCTAAATTATTTCCGAACACTCGTCTTTATAAAAGGAGTTTTGTACTCTGCTAGAGCCAGGGTTCTGTGATTTGTAATTTCACCTTTCAGCATCCCTAACTAAAGTTAGTGATCAGTCCTGAATGCAGAGGGCCCCCACCTATGAGGAGAACAAGTCCATGGCCCAAGCACTCCTCAGAAATATCATGGGATATTTATTGTGCATGTAAGAGAAGGCCCTTTGATGTTAGCACCAAGGCTGTTACCATGGAGACCACATGATTCAAGTCACTTTCTGATGCTAAAGCGCCACATCTTCATGTCTCCACTAATTTCCATAGAACCTTGTTCATTCTTGACATTTTAAACTCTAATATGGCAGAATTTATTTTAAGAAAAGGTGTGATCTCCCCATCATTCATTAAACTGAAGATGCACAATCTGGAAAGATGCACAATAATCCCTATAAAATTTGCACTTGATGCCATTTTTCTTCCATGCCTCTATTTTCTTATTTTTAGAATTTGTTGGGACTATTTTCCATGTCATCTTAAATGTTACACTTTTTAAGTTAGATTCCTCTGAGAAAGCACAGGCCTCTCTAACAGAAGGAAAAGCTATCTCTTTGGGCCACAGGGTGCCAGCTGGCAGCCACATACTCTGCGAAGAAACAAGGCCTAGAAGAAACGACTGTTTAGGGGCATGCCAGGAGCACCCACAGAAGGGTTCGTTTAAGAGCTCTTGCAACATTTCTCAAAGAAGGGAGGCCAGGCGTCAGTGATCCCGAAGCCTCCGTGAGATTTGTACTCCACTTAGGCTGCTGATGGGCCAGTCACCACTTGGACGTGAGGTAGGTAGTCTTGAAGAAGCAGCGGTAGGATAGTGGAGGAAGAGCCCCGACAACTTTTCATTTGGGGTTGAGAAAGGAGTTCTTAAGATATTTTTTAAGGTGTACAAAATACAAACATGCTACAGGTCACATTTTTAAATAAAATAAAGAACCAGAGATTTCTTATACATTCTTTCTAATTTGTCTTGTCTCTACCGAACTCTAGTTGTGTAACATCAATTTGAAATAAAATTAAAGAGAAGTGGACGATACTTTTTTAAAGGAGACTCTAAGACGGAGGAGCGCATAATAGGTATATCTGCATTAAACAGCTAAGTCATTGGTGTTTTGGTGCTTTTAAGTACAGTTAACTTGTGGCTGCATGACTGTAGCAAGATCCACAATTCAGGCTTTCTTTCTTCACAAAAGGAAGTAGGAAAGGCTGTATGAGATGTTGATTATCAAATGTTAAGCTGGTCAAAATGCAGATCACTTTGAGGTCAGTACTGCATATCTTTAGTTCTGAAAGTAAAGATTTAATGTTAGTCAATAGGAGTCTTAGAGCTAAATAAGGGGGAAACATTGATGGCTGATAAAACGAAAGGAGATATTTAAACTTACAAAAAAATTAAAGTACAGTTCTATGTGCTGAGAACAACGGACAAAACAAAACAAAAAAACACACCACACAGAAACTAGGCTAGCTTTTCTCCTATTTATACTCATGATTCACTCCATGTCTTTGTACCATAGTTGACTCATCTTCATAAGGGAGATAGTTATGCTTCCCATCTGTATTACATGACACTGTACTGTTTCAACCTGGATCTTTTCTCTAGCGCGCCAATAGTTAAGAGTTTATTACGTGGACACAGGGCCGTGCCCTGCACAGGATACCTGGGTCCCAAACTGCTGTTCAGGGACACATTCTGCATGTTGCTATCTCTCACTCCATAGAATCAACGAGGTCATCCTAAAACTGCTCAGTGAAAATGGGAAATGAGGGCTGTGTTTAAGCATTTTCTTTCTCAATCCAACTGAATCACTAGAAAGTTTCTACCACACTTATATTTTAGATATTTACGAACTATGTAGTCAAAACACAATCAAAAGTGCTTACTTTTGCTCTGTGTGCATTACTGTGTACTTACACTGGGTTTGGGCACAGAGCAGCTTGGGCTGTACGTGAGTTAGATGGAGAGATGGAATGTTCCCCTGTGTGAGGAGTCAGGTATCTTCAATGAGTTAAAATCTGCATGAAGCTCTGAAAGATGGCATGCAACTTCTTTCAGGTGATAGTACTTTTTAACTAATGTATTTCTAAATATATATTCTTAATAGGCATTAAAGAGTCTTTTCTTCCTGACTGATTTTCTTTCGTAATTTGGCCTGAAGCCATTTTTTTCTAACTGATAAAAAAAATCTTGTTTCCTTTCTCTTTTTTCCAGTGTTAGAGCTGTTTATTAGCCTGTTACTTCCTGATCACACTAATTGGCTGAATATCGCAGAACAGTCGGTGGGAGCAGATGTTGTTTACACCCACTCTTCCTGGGTCTCTGTCCCCATTATCGTCACCTGGAGTACTTATGAAGCCAGTGCCCTTTGTCCTCTTAGCTGTGTACTTCTGATAAAAAGATTCTTAATCAGTGATACCAGAAGGTTGCTAAAGCACAAAGGAAAGAAAGGAATATTCAAGAATTGACTATATTAAGCAAAGCAGTGAAACTGTGTAAATTTAAAATTAAAGGGATCAATCTCATAGTCCTGAAAGGGATAAATTATGTCCTAATTTTAAGTGTGGCATTCATGCAAATTGACTTGCTACCTTCCCAACACTCTCAGTGCCTAGATTTTGGCATGGAGAAAAATTTTTTAAAATTACGTTTGTTTTGGAACCATTTCTTCTTAGTGCTTTTCTTAATTTTCCCCTAAACTGTCCAATAAGCTAAATTAATATTGTGATGTAGGAATAAAACTTCTCAGGGTTTCATCAAATCATCTCGTCTTGGGGGAGTTAGGAGCGTACCACTCCCAAAATAGTTTTCTTTATTGGCTGCTGATTTGAGGTACATTCTGTGGGCCAGCTGCAGAACAAGTTAATTGTCACTGTGGACATTGAACTAATAATACTCTCTTTGAGAGCCTTCTGTGTGCCAGACTCTTAGCATAAATGTTGTTTAATCCCAAAAGCACCTCTGTGAGGTACTAAAATTCTTATTTTCAAGATGAGGACCCTGAATATGAGGGATTTTAAGTCACTTGCCAAAGTTAAATTTGAAAGGGAAGGAAGAGAGTTGGAGCCTTCAGTCCACCTGTCCTTTAACCACTTCACCTTTTACCTTGGGAAAGAAAGCTAGAGATTGCCAGCACCAAGCTGTGTACAAGGGAAGTGGCCAACCAAGTCCTTCTACGACTCTGGTTCTGAGACCTTCTTGTGCAGAATAAGTACGTGGGAAGCAGAGTGAAACTGCAGATTCCTTGCCATACCTGCAGAGATTCCAGGAATCTGAACTGTTAACAAGTACACCAGGTAATTTTGATGTGTATTTCCACTTTGAGAATCACTTTTCTAAAGTTGTTAATAAAATTATCTGTACCCATTCATCCATCCACCCACCCATCCATCCATCATGTGTATATATGTATATCTGGAAGACTTATAATGATTTTTACTTGAAGGAAAAATAAATAGATTTCTCTTGCTACATGATGGTTAAGTTTTAAAGTCAAGACATTTATAATTTCAACATTCCTCCTCTGTCCACTTTCTTCCTCCCAAGAAAGCTGAAGGGCTGGTTTTGTGTCCTTCAGATTAATTCAAGAGGTCATTGGTTTTTGAGTTGTCATTTCAGGTATTGCTAAAGATTTTTTCATTTTAAGAAGATCATAATTTTATTTAAAAGACTGATATCAATTAGTGTTTTGAGGAACTATTTTTTGGTCATTTTTAGCCATAGACATTGATTTTGATTAGTGAATACACCTTATTTTAAAAGCTCTTTGGAGCCAGCTATAAGAGTAGGCTACCTTGAAAATCTGAGTCTGAAATATTGAATTCTGAAAAAATAGGTATAGTGACACTTTTTTTAATAAGAAAAAATTTTAATTTAAAAATTAGTTTTCCACAAGCCAGTGCATTTTTCATAGAGAAAGGCTGTTGATGACACTAAAGTGCTGCAACATTTTGCTAATTTAAAAAAGGCCTGCCTCAGATCGATTTCGACCTTATCAATGGGATGATCTCATTCATCTCCTTTGGCGAGTCTTGGCACGGGGAGCTGCAATAGTGGCTGCCTCTCCTCTGATTACAAATCAACATTTAGGATGGTTTCAGGATCAGTCTGTGGCAAAGTGAAGCATCTTTGTGATCTTTCTCAGTTATTCGTTTTTAAAAAGTGAAACATGTTTGTTTGTTTTTTTTTTGTGTTTGTTTTTTTTCTGGTTTGTTTTTTAATATATTTTTATTGATTTCAGAGAGGAAAGGAGAGAGAGAAACATAAATGATAAGGGAGAATCATTGATCAGCTGCCCCCTGCATGCCCCCTACTGGGGATTGAGCTCCAAATCTGGGCACGTGCCCTGACCTGGAATTGAACCGTTACCTCCTGATTCATAGGTAGCTATGCCAGCTTGAGGGGGGGGGGGGGGGGGGGAGAGGGGAGTGAACCATCTTTGAATCTTAGTTGTTTGTTTTTAAAATATCACAAACTCATGCCACTGATATTCCTCTAATTTTTTTGTTTTCCTTAAGACTAAGAGCGATTAAGGTGAGAGGGAGAATTGATTTGTGAAACATATTGAATTTGTGGTTCTTTTGGACCAGTACTTCCTCTTGCTTGATGCATTAATTTTGTTCATATAAATTATTTTGTTATTTGTTGGAAACAATTTTCAAATATTAACAGATATAATAAAAAATGAAATTCCTTCAATGTCACTAGTTTTCAACACTTCTAAGAAATTGTTTTATAATTCAAAAGGAGAGTTTTATTTCCTTGAAGTTGAGTAAAATTTAGAGAGTCAATTTTCAAAATGTATTACATGTTCATTACTTAACATATCTAAGGTGTGTTGGGAAATTAATGAGATGAATTTCCTGCATGGCTTTTGGAGTAAATCTCCAGCTTTAGAGTCGCATTTGGTATCTGAGCAGTAATTATAGAATCTGTAAGTCCTTGAGCCTAATTTTATAGATAATAATAAAAATGAGAAAGTCGGTTTTTCTATAATTAACTTTCTTTCATTTTTTTTCTGCTTTTCAGATCTATTGATTTTGTCCTAAACATTTCAACTTTCTAATATTAGTTTATCTCAGTTTTCCTTCATTCCTAGTCATCTGTGATCAAAACCATTTTCTCTCCATCTGCTATCCTTTCATTCATCTCTTCTTTTAAATTCTGTTTCCTCTCTTGTAGACTCGTGAATATGCCATGGTATGTCAACTTTCTTTGACTAATTAGGAGGGGGAAGAGAATTTACTTTTGAGATTGTCATTCTCCCTGTGTACCAGTCTGAACAATTAAAATCAGCAGTCTTTGCCTACTAATGATTCCTCAAGTTAGTTGTGGGAAATTGAAATAGGATGTTTTCCTTTTGAGGAGCCCAGTATTCTGTAACAGTGGACTCTCCATCGCTCTATAGGCCCGTTTACTGCTGTTCAGGGCACGATGCAGCCCACTGTCTGAGCTGGTTTTCCCTAATGAGCAGCACTGCCCTCTTAAAGCTGTTGCTATTTAAAATTATTTTTGTGTGTTTTAAATACATGTCAGGAAAAGTGTTTATTTAAATGGCCCTGTTTTGGTAATATCTATAATATTTGATAGAATATTTTTTCTCCATTTTATTTTGTGCATAAGTATTTTATCTCCATTTTATTTTATGCAACTTTCTTCTCACTTGAAAATATTATATTAAATAAGATGATGTTCTAAGAGGAATATTTATTCAGAAGTCAATTTTTTTGCGTTAATATTCAAAACTGTCAGAAAATATGTACAAGCACCTTATTCATGTTTTTGAGATATGTCAGCCAATAATAAGTTACAATGAAATGTGATTCAACACAATGAGAATTTATTGAGTACCTACTATATGCATAAACTTTTCTAGGTCTTATGACAAATGCAAAACAATTTAAAGTTTGTTAATTAGTGATACGGTAAGATATATGATTATCAAAATAATTAGTAGACTCAATCAGTGCTCCATGATTTTAGAGGAAAGAGAAATCCGAATGAATTGATGATTTCTTAATATGAAAACCAGTATGAAAGCTTGGTTGAAGAACTAGTATTTGCTTTTGTCCTTGAAAGATGAGTATATTTCTGTATAATCTCCATATTGAGATTGACAAGATAGGTTCAGTAATGTTGGAGGCAGATGAGGAAAATTTTCAACACCTAAAACACCCACTTTAATTTTAAGACTATTAGCAGTGCAAAAAAAAGGTCAAATTTTTATCCTATCAAAAGAGATAAAATTATAGGGAGGTCACTATAAAGACTACAAAGAGTAAATTTAAAATTTTGAAGGAGAGGAATCAGTTATTTTATGATTCTACTCTTAAATTGGCAGATATGTTCATATGTACACCAATGATTTGACATAAAAAGGGGTTTGTTTTTCTATGTGTATTTCTATCCTTGAAGTTTTGCAAGTGTTAAAATAGTCAAGTTTCAAAAAATTTGTTGAGCTAAAATGAAGCAATAAATGTATATTCAAACCAATATTTACTCTCATGAGAATGTATTGGTTTTGCATAGATTTTTAAAGAACAATTGTAAGAAAAATGCTAAAGAGCCAATTAGATTAAAAACAACAACACTACTTTAGACAAGTAAAGGCTACTTGCAGTCACCTCAGAGAGTGCAATGCAGAGAACTTTTGTTGCCACCTTTGCTCTATGAAAAATGACTATCTTGGACTTTTTCTTTATCTTCCCTTCCCTCATACTTTATAGGCACCTTTCATCATTAAAATGTATTTGTTGCAATCAACTGCCATTTTTTAGCACAACTATACACTAAATATTTTAATTATTTAATTTAATCCTCACAACTGTTTTTCATTTTTGCAGAGAGAGATTGAGACTCGAAGAGTTGAAATAAGTTGCCTGGGGTCATCATAGGCTAGTCAGTGGCAGAGCCAGTATCCCCAGCCCGTTTGCTTTGAACTCTTTTATATCCTGTCCTTTATTTCTGGGCCACCTACTCCAGGCACCATGCTTAGTGCCGGGGATGTGAAGATGAAAAAGCTCTTTTCTCTGATCTCGTGGCACTCAGTCTAGCAGCATAGAGTCATTGCCTTTTCTTTTGTGGTTCGCCCAGCAGTACCAAGACTGCCACGGCCTGCCAGAGTGGGTGTTCCCCTCGGGTAGCAAGTGACATCAGCGGAAGTCCCTGTTCTCACAGAATCTGCGGGTAGTTTTCTGTCATAACTCCAAGGTGACTGTTGCCTGAAGCTAGCGCTTGCTATGACACTTCCAAATATTTTCCATGTCTTCTGGTAGTCTCTCAAATACACACACACACACACACACACACACACACACACACACACACACATACACACACATATGAAAATAGGGCAACAATGTTACATAAAAATAAAGGGGGAATATTACCTATGTGCACTGAAAACATGTTTACACAGCATGAGTCAGAACTCTCAGGCACATTGAGTGCTGGGCCTCAGCCAGTAACGAGACTTTACTTTTTTCTGGCACCCTGTGACCCACCGCCTGGCCAGTCCATTAGGACAGCGGCAGCAACAACTGTGCTCAGCTCGCCACTTGATGACAGCCTTTCCAGTGTGTGCCTGCCATTTATTAGGACATTAGTGGCCGGCCCTCATCCAGATGTCCAGCCGCGACTAGCACACAAAGAAAACATTAGCTTTCTTGGATGTTGCTATTATAATTTGAAAATTAGTTTTGCCTTCATGGCCACATCACATTTGGAATCTCTCTTTGATGTTGTTATTAGTTGGGCTCATGGTGCTCCTGATAACTGTCACACATTAATCACATCCATCATGTGATTCTTAATTTGCTCTATTATGACAAATGGATTTAGACGCAAACTTGCAATTACCTATTTTGAGGTTAATAGCAGATATGGGGTTGTAATTGGTTCCCAAATATTCAATTTAGGGAAATTATTTCTCACCCAGCTCTAAAACATGTTCTAAGTGAGCAAATTCTATTTTTTACTATCACTTCAGAATTGTGCCAGATGAGACCATACGAGACATCTGAGCGGAGTAATGCACCCAAAAGTTTTTACCGGAACAGAATATCTGTGCATTCTGTGGGGTGCTCTGTGCTGCCATTATCTCATTTATCCTCCCCATTTTTATCTGGGTCTCAAATTACTTCAGAACATTTTACTTCGTAAACTCTTTCCTTATGGGGAATATTTTATAGTGATTATTTTCAGAATGTTAGCATTTTAATAACTTCCTGCAATTATCGTTTTTTAATCTAATGGCAAGAAGAAGATGTTTTTAGAGACTGCTATACCTTTTGATTTTTCTCTTGGACCTCTTTAAGTATTGCATATTTTAAATGATTGCGTATCTAAAACCATCTCAGAAATTCTCTTTCTGAATGATCAGCAGCATCTCTTGCAGGGTCCTTTTTGGTTACAGAGATTTCTTTTTTGTGGGGGGTTTGCTTAGCCCAATGTTCCCCTTCTGTACATATGAATTCCTATATGTCACCAGGAAATGTTACTCATTCATCTATTCCAGAAAAACTTCCTCTTCTAACAAATCTTAGTAACAGGAAATTGCAGGCATATGGGTGCCAGTCAACAAGTGTCTGCAGAAAGTTGTGAGAGATGGAAACAGGGAAATTAGAGGTGAAAAACATTCATAAATTGGCTAGTTTAGAAGTTTGTGTAGCATGGAGGCTAACAGTCCAAATTCTGGAGTCAAGCAGCCTAGATTTGACTCCTGTTTCTGGCTATTCCCTGTTGGACCACAGGCAAATCACTTACTTATATCAATTTCCTCATCAGCAAAATGGTAGTCTCTCTCTCATAAAGTTGCTGTGAGGCTTAAATGAGTAATTTTGTAAAGCTCTTAGCACAGCATTAAGTGCTTAGTAAATGTTAGCTATTATTATCTAGTCCCCACTCTTATCCAAAAAGGAAATTCTTTCCACATGGTTCTCAGAGGCTGACCAGTCAGCCTGTACTTAAACTTTTCCTATGAAGAGACAATTGTTATTCTCCCAAGTATTTTTCCTCCTGTTTTAGAACAGTTCTACTAATGAAAATGTAAGTCCTCTTCCTCATGACCTCTGTACTTTGGGTCCAGCTCTGCTCATTAGAACATGTACAGTGTTTTTCTATAAATAGGCTTTTCAGATATTTGAAATGTCTTGTCTATCCTTTCTTCCAGGTCTTTTCTTCCCAAAGCTAATTATTCCTGAATTATCTCAGTTCTCTTAACTACCTCAGATATTTCATTGTTTACAAGCCACTTACCTTCCTCCTTGTCCTAAATCAGTCCTTAATTCACACAATAATGTCACTATTAAAATATGGTTCCTATAATAAAACTAAATATCTGACCAGTGCAACATGTGACTTCACTTGTTTTAGATATAAGTAATATCATGGCCTAAGATTACTTTGTGTGTGTGTGTATGTGTATACATTGGGGTAGAGAGATTGTGTGGAAACCACTGTGCTCTTTTCTCTTAAATGCTTGCAATCGACTAACATCCTTAAGGGCTTTTCACATTAACAGTGAAAGTGCCCTGAGCCATTTTTGGTGCGCTATTGATATTTTAAACCACGTGCAAGACTTTATACTGTATAGTTCAGTTAAATGTTATAATCTCTTGTTGATATAGCAATGAGGAAGGGTGTATGTTGGGAGAAATTTTAGAAAGGGTTGAAGTGCCTAGTGTAGTACACAGAGTGGACGCTCTGTGGGTCTTCATTGACTATAAAATATTCAGATAGTTAACACTCACTGAGTGTTTGCCCTGTACCAAGAACTTTCATAAGCACCTTACAGGCAGGTTCTACCTCTTAGCTGTATTTTATAGCATGAAATTTATAATGTAAAGAGAGATCCTATAAAATGCTGGAGCTCACATAGCTAGTAAAGATAGAAACAGACAGGAACCAAATCCTGCATGCCTTGAAGGCTAGAGAATGAGTGTAGATGACATTGAAGAGTGTTCCTTGGGGAGTGGCACAGCCAGGTGTGTGGGTTGAAGACCCACAGGTTCAGGTTGCTCTGTGGCATGGAGAGTGGAGAATGTCCACAGGGCAGAGAGGCCCCTGGGAGGCTGTTTAAGGGTGTAGGCAACATATGCCTGTGCAGACAAAAGAGCAGCAAAGCTGCTGGGTCAAGGTCTGTTCTGGAGTTTGAGTCCTCAGGTTTTGGTGGTTGGATGGATATGTGGCCAAGGAAAGGGAGGACTCCAGGGCGGCTCCCAGGTTTCTAGTTTGAGCCACAAGGTGACAGTGATGCCTAAAATTACAAATTAGTTAGAAAGAACAAATTAGCTACGTGATTATGGGCCCAGAAAACATCTTAATGAGTGACTGAATGGATGTATGATACATGTTAAAGTTAAAATAAGAGACTACATGCTTTCCAGAGATTAACTTCTTTTATTACTTTACTAGAGGCCCAGTGCACGGATTCATGCAACAATGGGGTCCCTCAGCCTAGCCTGCACCCTCTCGCAGTCCGGGACCCCTTGGGGGGTGTCAGACTGCTGATTTTGGCCCGATCCCCACAGGCCTGTGACATCAGCAGTCTGACATCCCCCAAGGGATGTAGTAGTGCACAAAGCAGCAGGCAGCCAGGGAGGAGCCTGAGCCCAAGCTGGGCACCACGTGGCTCCTGCTCATCCTGGCCCTGCTGTGCCTGCCGCCGCTCGGTAGCACTGCTGCAGAGGCAGGAGAGGCTTGTGCCTTGGCAGCTGCGCTTGCCAGCTGTGAGCCTGGCGTCCAGCACCCATCAGTCAGCTGAGCGGCACTCCTGCTTTTGGAGCACACTGACCACCAGGGGGCAGCTCCTGCATTGAACATCTGCCCCCTGGTGGTCAGTGCGCATCATAGTGACGAGTCATTCGGTCGACTGGTCGTTCAGTCAACCGGTCGCTTAGGCTTTTATATATATTCATATACTTAAAGAAAAGTATATAAGACAGTGTCCTTAAGAGAAAATGGAGTCTTATTTTTTAACCATAATTCCTCAAGAGATTTTTCTCTCCACAAGAAAATGCTTTGTTTCCCATGAGGAAGGTTGGCAGGCAGTAATTCCCATTTGTTCCTGTATGTTTTCAAGCTTTTTAGTCTCCGCTGATATATCTCTGAGATGAAATCATGGGTACATGTGTCTAAACATCTGTTTTATTGACTATGTTTGAAATGTTTACTAGTAGATGGGAGATGGAATAGAACTGGAAGGAGGTTTGAAGAGAATAAAAATTTTAAAAGGAGAGTCAGAATTTTAGCTCTGTAAAGCCCCTTATAGGTGATGTCCACTAAACCGCTAATTTTAGAGTCGAGGAAATAAAGCACCAGATAAGTTGTACTCTATTTAACCTGGAGCCCTAGATCCTCAGTGTAGGGTTCTCGCAAGTGCCATGGTTATTTTTGAAGCTATGATCTAGGACCCTACTGCTCTTATAAAGGAGTTGTAGAAGAGGAAACCAAATTCTAAGTTAAGGAAGAAGTAGCTTCTATCTTTTTGGTGGAAATGATCATAGGAAAAAAATATAGGATGGGTCAAAAGTAGGTTTACTGTTGTTCATATGGAAAATGATACAGTAATCCTAATATATAAAAACCCTGGGTCCATCACATCCACAACGACCGGGAGGCTCGACCAACCGGAAGTCAGTCCTGCAGTCAGCGTTGGGTTGCTGTGACAACCCAGCACTGACTGCTATGGCTACAGGCATAGTGACCCAGCACTGACTGCTGAAGGGGCTGTGAATCAGGCCTGGAGAGAAGCCTGAAGAGAGAAGCAGTGTCTGATCTATAGCCTCTGTGGTAGCTGTTGATCAGCACTTGCCTCTCTCTTTCTCTCTGGGCCTGGCCAGCAGCCGCAACTGCAGCAACTGCATTTCTCTTCAGGCCTCCGCCGGGGCTGCATATCAGCCCTGCCTCTCTGATCAGGCTCCGTTGATAGGCCCAGAGACACTGACTGGCATAGAAACTGACCAATCAGAACCAAATCTGGGTGAACTGTGGGGAGCCAATGGCTGCCTAGGAGACAGAGTTTTTGACACTGACTGGCATAGAAACCGACCAATCAGAACCAAATTGGCTGGCAGAGGAGGGCAGTTGGGGGCGAGATCAGATCAGCAGGGGAGGGCAGTTAGGGGTGATCAGGCAGGCAGAGGCAGTTAGGGACGATCAGGCTGGCAAGGAAGGGCAGTTGGGGGTGAGATCAGGCCAGCAGGGGAGGGCAGTTGGGGGCAATGAGGCCGGCAGGGGAGGGCAGTTGGGACGAGATCAGGCTGGCAGGGGAGGGCAGTTGGGGGCGATCGGGCCAGCAGGGGAGCAGTTAGGTATTAATCAGGCCGGCAATGGAGTGGTTAGAGGGTGATCAGGCTGGCAGGCAGAAGCAGTTAGGGGCAATCAGGCAGGCAGGCAGGCAAGCAGTTAGGAGCCAGCAGTCCCGGATTTTGAGTCGGACATCCCCTGAGGGGTCCAAAATTAGAGAGGGTGCAGACTGGGCTGAGGGACACCCCCCCCCCCCAGTACACGAATTTCGTGCATCGGGCCTCTAGTTAATACATAATAATACAAGAATAAACTGTGTTCCACATACAACTGTATACCTACCTCTGCCCACACCTGCATATCAGTGAGGATTCTACATTCTAGGGATCAGTAGGTGAGACAGGTGAGAAGAGAGGGGATAGGAGCTTAGAGTGGATTCCCTGGTGAGAATCAGCAGTAGAGGGTCAAGGTCAGCCAAATCTAAGACAGGATAAGAACAGCCAGTAAACACCCAGGAGCTAGGGGTCAAGGTGTGACAAGGTTGCCATGTAGACTGGCAGGCATATTCCAAGCACCAAAAGAAACCCAAGTACCTCACAGCCCAGGCAAGGCCTGCACCATGTTATCTGTCAGCAGAGCTTAAGGTTTATAGGTAGAACGCAATAAGCATTAGGCATTTCAATTTGGGAGTGAAAATCAAAATCTTTAGTACATAAGAAGCTGAGCCCTTGAAATTGGAGCCCGTAGCAATGCCAACATAATGGCCATGTACTCCACCTGTCAGGCCCTGACCAACAGCCATCATTTACTGATCAGTCCATGAGAAAGGTCACCTAGACATAAAAAGCTGGAACTGGAGTTCACTGAGAGAAGAAAGTGAGAAAAATAATGTCTTTCATAATAAAGGAGCTATAAAAAGGTATATAGTGAAAAGTCACACTCCCAGTCCTGTCATTTGCTCTCCCCAATACCCATTCCTGCTAACAGCTAGCCACTGTTCTAATTTATCCTTTTATGGGTATTTTTCCACATGTGCAAGCCAAACACATACAGTTTTCTTGTTTCCCTTCATTTTTTTTTACAAGGTGGTGCTGTATTATACACACTATTTTTATTTGATAATTGTAAGGACTCATAATACAAAGCCACCTCAAATCCAGAATGTATCCAGGGGATTCTGTCCCTAACAATGGTTTCAAGAAATACATTTGTGCCGAAACCGGTTTGGCTCAGTGGATAGAGCGTCAGCCTGCGGATTGAAAGGTCCCAGGTTCGATTCCGGTCAAGGGCATGTACCTTGGTTGCGGGCACATCTCCAGTAGGGGGTGTGCAGGAGGCAGCTGATCGATGTTTCTCTCTCATTGATGTTTCTAACTCTCTTATCTCTCTCCCTTCCTCTCTGTAAAAAATCAATAATATATATATATATATATATATATATATATATATATATATATATATAAAGAAACACATTTGTGATTTAAGATTAAGTAAGATTGATAAAATTACTAAGGCCAGAACATTGGCCATTATGCTTGTGAATGCCCTTATTTTATTAGACTCTGGATCTGGGAATGTACCAGTAGAAGCGAGGGTGCAGACCCCGCTGTCCTAACCCTGTCTGACCATACTGGGTGACTGGGTCCCCCCCACCCCCGCCATTTTCTTACTTGTAAGTAGAAGAGCATGTCTAGCCAAATTATAGAACTGATAACACTGTCTGAAGAGCTTAAAATTACACTTTTGATGTCAAAGACTAGAATATGTCTAGCCATTAGATTTAGGTCATGTTATGGCAACTTCTTTAAAAAAGATTTATCTTCAAAGTCATTGTGAAAATTGCAGTTATTCAGAAAAGCATAGAGAATACTACACAAACATCAGTACACCTGAGCCTAAGAAAACATGATGACGGGTACAATTAAAGTCCCTAATTAAGATCTGTCTTCCCACTCCAAAAGTAACCACTCTTCTGGTTTTGGTATTTACCATTCCCATACACATCTATATACGTTTGCTTCATTTGTATGTTATCTCTGAACAATAAACATACTTTCTTTGTAGGTTTTAAAATTTCATATAAAATGGTATTTTACTATATACATTTTATTCTCTTGCTTTTTTTTTGTTGTTGTTCAGCATTATGCTTTTGAGACTTATCCATATTGGTATGTGTCCTAATTCATCTATTTTTGCCATTCTATAAATAGTCCGAACTTGATGGACAGTAAGGTGATTTTTCTCTTTTCCATTACAAACAGTGCTGCCACAAATATCCATTTATATCTTTGTATCTAAGAATAAATGTAAGAGTGCTTCATCAACTTTACTAGATGTTGCCAATTTTCTCTACAAAGCTGTGCTAATTTACATTCCCACAATCAGGTATAAGATCTCTCTCATTGCTCAACATCTCTGCCAACACTTGGTGTTGCCAGCTTTTAATGTTTGCCAGTCTGATTGGTATGAAATGGTATCTCATTATGGATTTAATTTGTATTTACTTGATTCCTGATGAGGTAGGGAATTTTTAGGTATGTTTCTTGGACCTTCAAGTTTCATCTTTTTTTATATTGCCTATTGATTTTTTTTTTCTTGCTTAGATGATTACTTTTATCCTACTGATTTATAGTTATTCTTAGGCAATCTGGATGTTAAACTTTGTCAGTTATATGCTTTGAAAATGTCTTCTCCAAATCTGTAGCTCTACTTTACTTTGTTGATGGTACCTCTGCGAACAAGTTTTTCATTTTAAATTTCATTTTTAGTTGAATTTATCATCTTTTGTTTTTGTTCTTTCAATTTTGCCTTTTAGAGGCCTTTCCTGTTCAAAATGTATAAAGATCATTTTCTCCTGAAAGTTTTACTGTTTTTTATACTTAGATTTGTTATCCACCTGAATCCAATTTTTTACAAATGTGGTTAATCACTTATTGAGTTTTCCATCCTTTACATCGTGTCCTTTAATTAATTAAACAAAAATACCTCCTGGGCTATGTAGCTTTCCTGTCAAAGTTAATAGCCAAACAAAAATATTTATTTCAATATAGTTGTCATTGCTATTTTTGAAATTCCTTTTTCCCCCCCAAATTATACAAAAAACCTACTATAAATTATTTTACATCTACCATATTGTTAAATTTTCTCCTTAAGGGCAAATTTATTTTTGGGAAGGATTAAAACTCCTTTAGAATAAGTTTGGCGATGAAACTAGAGAGTTTAATTTTTAGATAAATTAAAATGCTCTGTAACTGCAAACTGTTAAGACTGCTTTTCTTATATGAATATAATGATTCAAACTATTTTGAAATAACAGAAACCTCAATATGAATAAGGTCATGAAATCTTCATTATGTTCATTTGGAAGTTTAATCCTGGTATACTTAAGCCAATTCCTAATTTCCTTTAGAAAGGCAACCAGGTCTGTAGATAGATGGATGAATGAATGAAATACTAAGTCAATGCAATATATATATATATATATATATATCAAATGCAATAGAAATAAAGAAAGTGTCTAGGAAGGACCTGACCATTGGGAGGAGAAAAAGAGGGCTACATGGTAAAGATAATATTTGGACTGAGCCTGAGAGGATAAGCAGAATGAAGGGTATGATATGCAAAACACACAGCATGAGCACCGAAGGACAAAGTTAGCATTGATATGCAAGGCACCTTCAAGATCAGGAGTTTATTTAGTGTGGTCAGAAATACTGTTTTCGGCAACTGCAGTTTGGTCACTCACCACCAAATGTAGCCACAAGTCTTTTAAGCACAGAAGTAGGTGATCAAAAATATATTTTTGGGAATGTAAATACAAAGAGGTATTTTGTGGTGATGGAACAGTTTGGTACCTTGATTGAGATGGTGGTTACATGAATCTGTACATGGGTAAAGTTGCATAGAATTGTATACTCCTTCACACACAAATAAAGATCCTATGGGCCATATAGTCTCTGTCACCATTGCAGCATGAAAGCAGCCATGGATGGTACATAAATGAATGCATGTGGCTACGTTCTGGTTACACATCATATATAGAAACAGACAGCAGACAGAATTTGGCCATTGGCCATAGTTTACTGACCATTGGAGTAGAAGATAGATTGAGGAGAAAATATACTGGAAACAAGAAGATCAACTAGAACGATTGGACTGTATTGGGTAAAAAAATTAAATGACGAGGTACCAAACCACGACAGTGAAAGTAGGGATGAAGAGGAAGGGATGGCTGAGGAAATGTTGCAGAAGTCTACTTGGCAGTTAGTGGAGTTCTGGAATGGGTGGGGTTGAGGGCTGGTGATAAGGGGGAAATGGCTATGGGTCCTGCCTTTGGGGAGTCTTAAATGTCCCCCTCCACTTCTCTAAACTCTCCAAGAAGTCAAAGTCTTGTTTGTCAAAGTCTTGTTTTTAGCTGGGGTGCGGAATGTCTGGCCTGTAGAAGGCCCACGAAATCATTTGGTCTGGCTCTGCCAAGGCATTAGGGGTGAGTTAATTAAATTTTTGACCAGTTATAGCAGGCTAATTTTTAAGTTGATAATTTTGTATAGCCTCCAAATGATGATATCCAAATGGCCCTTGGCAGAAAAAGGTTCCCCACCCTCCCCACCCCTGCTTTACAGCCATGAATGAGGGGCCATGGTGATGGGGAAAGGCCTCCTGAGGGAATGGCAGGAGGGAGCTCAGTAGATTTGCTGGTATTGCTTATGTTCAGACCTTAGCCCTGTGCCATGAGGTGGAAGGTCCACACAGGAACATCTGTGCACAGCGGCCTTCCATGGGCAGTGACCATTGTGGCCCCTTTGACTTGGCTGCAGACATTTTCACGTGTGGCTGGAACTCCTATCCACTTGAGAGCCAACAGTCAGAACCTCCACGGGCTAAGGGCCAGTATCCGTAACGGAATTTTCAGTCATGACTGAATGAGGCCCACAAACTCTGTCTTCCTCTCTTCGAACAGCTGAAATAATTTAGCTATACTCTGCCACTTGAGCTCTTTTTGGGGAAGTGTGTGTGTGTGTGTGTGTGTGTGTGTGTGTGTGTGTGTGTGTGTGTGTAAGATGCTGAATTAGGTTCCACTTGAATTCTTTAGTCCTCTCAACGTTGAAAGGTTCTTCTTATCTTTTGAAATGTGAGTGTTAACCTGAAGACAGTAAAGCGTTTCTCTGTCTCTATCTCTAACACGGGATCAGGATTACATCCGTCCTCAGCCACCAAGTCTTGTGTTAATGGAACTGAAACCCTCTGGGGAAGCATCCCAAACCTATTTAATGTTCCCAAGCACTGAAGTTTGCATTAGGACTTTCACATTAGCTGAGGTGTCTATAAAAATACATGCTTGCAGCCAGGTCCCTCGTGGCTCCGCATCCGAAGCAACTGTGGAGCATCCGTCACTCTACCCCGAAGCCGGACTAACTGTTACTACTGCAGGTGCTTCCATACGTAACTCAGCAGACAGTGGCTGCCACTGCTGCCGCAGAGATTAGTCAGGAATCTGTAGACTAGTGTAAAGTATCATCCATTTTAACCATTGTCACCAAGATGCTGTGATAGAGAATCATGGAATTTTAAGTAAAAAAGGTTTTAAAGATGTGGTTGATTTTCTTTTGACCCTTTTCAGTGTCCTGGCTTTTCCACACTGTCGTCATCATCTGTGCTGTACACATCTTGCCAGCAAACCCTTACCCCTTCAGTATGTAATCACAAGCAAAAGTGGTGTTCTTTCCCCCCTCACTTGATTTAGCAATGCTTTCATTTGAGACCTTATTTAGAATCATTATCTTAGGCAAAATCTTTTGAATTGGTTACATTTTGCTGTTTATGTGGCAAATGTTTACTACAAGTCTATTTTTTTTGTTTGTTTCATCAGTTAGACACTAGAAGCTGAAAAGCTGTGGTTTCAGCCCGGGCTGCGTGTTTGAATCACTTAGGGACCTTTTAAAAACCCCAATGCCCAGGTCCCCTCCCTCAGATGAACTGAATTTGATTCTGTGGGAGTGTGAAGAAGGCTCCAGTATTTCTTTAAAGGCTTCCCTGATGATTCTAATATGAAGCCAGGTTGGAGAACCCCTGCCTTTTAAAATGCAAATCAAATTGTGTGTCTTCACACTTTAAAACCCTTTGTTAACAGAGAATGGTCTAACCCCTTAGCATTTAAGATCCTTCCCAAATGGCTCCGCCACTTGTCCGGATAAGCTCAAGCTAGTCTGCTATGTACACCCTCCAGCGACTCCATTTCCTGTCCAATTTTATGGACAAATTCGTGCACTGGGGAGGGGTCCCTCAGCCCAGCTTGCCCCCTCTCACATACTGGGAGCCCTCAGGGGATATCCTACTGATAGCTTAGGCCTGCTCCCCGCTGGGAGTGGACCTAAGCCACAGTCTGGCCTCCCTTTGCGGGAGGCGACCGGGGTAACGAGGGGAAGGCGCCAGCCCCATCACCACCCCACTGCTGCAGCCACTGCCAGTCACCACAGCCGCCAAGTTGTTTTCATCAACATGGACTCCAGTCCCTTCACCACGAAAACATGATAACTTTCTTTAGGCATTTTCAAGATGTGTCTTTCATAGGATATGACATTTCTTTCTTTATTTTTCTTTTTATCCTCACCTGAGGATATGTTTCCATTGATTTTTAGAGAGCTTGGAAGAGGGAGGGAAAGACAGAGAGAAACATCAATGTGAGAGGGACACTTCGATTGGTTGCCTCCTGCATGAGCCCTGACCTGGGCCCCAGCCAGGGAGGAGCCTGTAACCTAGGTACATGCCCTTGATCAGAATCGAACCCGGAACCTGTGGTCGTCAGGCCGAGGCTCTATCCACTGAGCCAAACTGGCCAGGGCAGGATATGACATTTCTTAGCCCCTCCAGCAGCAGACCTTAGTTTTTTCCTCCAGGAGTGAGGTGGAAAAACCCTAGATCACCTTCTTGGATTCTTATTACCCAAGTTACCAAGAACACTGCAAGTGGCATACAGGGAGCTTAGCCAATGAGCGGTCAGAAAAGGTGTTTCCTCTGCAGCTCATGCGCAGAGGACCTCCTGCGTTGTGTCCTCTGGGCTGGGGGCATTCTGTCCACTGGGCTTCTGTCCTTTGGGCTGGGGGTGTGCCCCGAGCTGCATGGTGGTGGCTTGGAGCACACCCCCAGCCCAGCAGCCCTCTGTTGTGTCCGCAGCCCGCCCTCCCTTCGCGGCTGGGGCACGGGATGCTATGAGGGCTGCCATCTTTGTCGTGGAGTGACAGTTAATTTGCATATTACCCTTTTATTAGATTAGATCATATGCAGTGCCTAAAACAGAGTGAGTACTCAGCATATGAATGAATGAAATTTATTATAAAAAATCCTTTTATGAGCAGTAATAGCAGGGGTTCCAGAGTCCGACTACTTAGGTTTAAATGACAGGTCTGCCACTTACTAGCTTTGTCAGCTTGAGCAAGTTATTTAATATTTCTCAGCCTCAATTTCATTATCATTTAATTGGGCATAATACTATTTCCTACTTCATAGGCTTATGAGAATTAAATAGGATATTATTTGTGGTTACTATACTACCTAACACATAGTACTCATTAATTAAATCTTAAATGCTATGATTCTTATTACCACCTAATTATTTTGTTCTGGATGTAACTACAGGTTTCCCCCATTATCTGAAAGTAGAGCATTCTTATGAAGCCTTCCTTAAGCTGAAATGGTGCAAAGCAAAGGAGCGGTTACTTTCGGACACATCTTGTTAATGGATGCACAGAATAAATGGAGATAAAGCATAGATGTTTATAGAAACAGTTCAAAGGTATGGGGGCTTGGTGCTGAGATGCTTGGTATAGTTCCCTGGGAAGGAGCTTGGCAGGGCCACTCTTTGTGCTCAGGGTACTAGCAAGCTACCTTTGTAAAAGTTTGCCGCAAAACAAAGGCTGGATGTTATTTTCTCTTTCACCTTTATTTGCAAAAGGGAAAATCCTCTTTGGATTTCTTTGGTTAGGGAAAACAGCAACTAATGCAGGCCTTTCATAAAAGCGAAGTGGCATAAAGCAAACTTGTGAAAAGCGGGGACCCCTATGTAAGTGTTATCTGTGATAGTGAAAGAGCATGAAACTGGTGAAGCACGGTCAGTGAAGTTTGCCTTAGTCTGATCCAGTTGGTTGCGTCTGCCTGCTCCTCTCCTCCAAGGCCTGATTGGCTGACTCTGAGAAAGGAGTGCACAGAGCTACACAGAATCGCTTGGGAGAAGACTGAAAGACAAACGGAGGATCCTGGATTTGAAAGGATATGCTACAGAAAGAGTGAGGTAATTGAGATTGTAGTGGGACAGAATTATTCTATACAATTTTACATGATTGTAAATAGAAAATAATGGAAACAGGGTGATACCTCCCCCCAAAAAAAATCTGCCATGAAATAATGAGAGTCTACCAAGGGTAGAGACTGACACTGGATTTCCTATTCTAAAGCACTTGAAATAAAAAGTTATATGCACACTAATACTTTATGGCTGTGGTCATCACCCAGAGGCATTCACTGAAACCAGATCCGCATAGCCCTTCCTGCTCCATGGTCTGCCTGCAGAGGCTCTGGTAGTGAGTGAGAAGGCTAGAAGAAGAGAAAGTGTGGAGACAAAAGACAGAGAGCAAGCGAAGAGGTCATTCATTTTCTCTTCCTCATGTTGCAGGCCTAGAAGCACCACCGAGATTGTAAATTCCACCTGAAAATTGTGTAGCTGTAAACAGCATTACTACATTTTTTAGGTAAAATGAAGAATGACATACTATGTTCTGTAGCACAATATCGGGCTTATTGTCTGTACTCAGTAATTATAAACTGTTGTTGATTTCAGGAGGTTGATGAAGATGATTGATGGTGATTATCTGTGACTGATTCACCAATAGGAGAAAATCCTCCACCTCCAGAATTTAGGAACATTGTTTGGGATGATGCATTAAAATTTGTGCTAAATTCTGTTTGACCCAAATATCTATATTAATAAAAGGGTAATATGCTAATTAGACAGGATAGACCGGCCATCTTCCAAACATCATTCCAGACAAAGCCACGGTGGCAGGGGCCGAGGCAGAGGTGGTTAGGGGCGATCAGGCAGGCAGGCAGGCAGAGGTGGTTAGGGGCAATCAGGCAGGCAGGCAGAGGCGGTTAAGGGTGATCAGGCAAGCAGGCAAAGGGGTTAGGGGTGATCAGGCAGGCAGAGTGGTTAGGGGCGATTAGGCAGGCAGGCAGGTGAGCGGTTAGGAGTCAGTGGTCCCAGATTGGAGAGGGTACAGGCTGGGCTGAGGGACCCCCACCTCCCCACCCCTCGTGCATGAATGTCATGCACTGGGCCTCTAGTAAATAATAATTCTGTTTTAATATTCAAGCTTGAGAATTTTAGTATTTTTAGAAAATAAGTTTGTAGGTCCTAGAAATGCAGTATTATGAATAACAGGGACTACATTATACTGGTTTAAAAAGAATTCTTTTCATATTTAATTCCTATAAATATTTCAAAATCCACAGAAGAGGTAACAACCAAAGGATAAAGAAGGGCCACTATTTTCAGGTATACAAGTGAAGCATATGGCTGTTTTCTAGACGATATGTTTATGGTAATATAACATATGGATAACATATGGAGAAAATTAGGTGGGAAGCTCTGTGGAGATAAAGTAATGTATCACCGCCAAGCAGATATAAATCGCAGGGCCTTAGTCACCTACTGATGTCGCTCTTAGAATTACAGGCACTATACAATGACTGAAAGTGAAGTTGGTTTTTTTTTAAGGTAAAATTGATGTAAACACATATTTACATACAGTGTGTTTATTTTTGTCCTTATATTTAAAGACAGGGCTACTGGTTCTGACTACCGTTTGTTAAGACTGATGTAGCTAAAAGACAGCTAAGTGACTGATAACCCTTTTCATCCGAGATTCATAGAAACTAGTGACTCTGTTGCCTCCAATCGTGTTTTCCCACATAGTATTTCTCAGTATGAGCTGTCTCATTGCTTGATTACCGATCACAGATTCATCTCAGCTTCTCTGTGTTCCCAGGATTTTTAACAGCTTGGCTGTATCATGTTGAATGGTACTTCACTGAGTTCTTTAAAGAATTTCTAACACTCATCCGGCTTACGTTAATCCCATTTCGGGTCACCATAAAGCAGTTGTTTTCATGTCTAATCGGTAGGCTTGCGTAATCCGCAAGAAGCCCATTGTCAAGTGCACTCTTGCAAGCTGGTAAATTTGCCGTAGTCTGAGATTGTGTTATTTGCGCTTCTCTCTCATTGTTTGCTATTAGCTAAAGCATTACTCTCAGGTGATACTGATGAAATTGCACAGATAATCAGAAGTGGTCAGTTCAGGTCTCTAGCCATGTATTAGAAGGTTGGACATTCGTCACTTTGATCTTGACCTTGTTGCTACAGTGAGTGTGCACCCTGTCTGCCCGACTCAAAGGTCATGCTGGCCTTCTTGATTTGATTTTCTACTCTGTCAGTCAGCACACCATTAGGCAGAGTGCTGCCAGCGACCCCTGTAATCTCAATATTGCCAGCGAGCAGTGTGTGGGGTTCTGCCAATGGGGACAAGTACGTGATCTCATGCTGTAATTCAGTTCAACTTATATTTATTTGAACACCTGCCATTTGCCCAGAATTACACACGGTGACACAGGATAGAAAGAAATACAGACACAGTTTCTACCTTTAAGGAGCTTACAGTATTATTGCATGATGATAAAAGTCCATCTCCTGATTAGGAGGGACAGAGAAGCTATGTTGTTGAGGTAAGCTTGGCAACATTTTGGCCACTGGACTTAGTCTGCAGAAAGATCTGTAACCCTGGGCTGTCTTTGTGCCCGCGCATTCTGAAAGCTCCCACACAGCCCGCAGCAGCCCTTGACTGACTGTCTCACAGGCTTTTAATGATATTCCGAGTTGTTAAGTGGAGTTTCCCAGAAGACAAAAATCACAGTCTAACACTGGCTTCTGAGCCCTTTATTCTTCTCTCAGAGAATCGCTGCACACAATGGATTCAATAAGATGGGGCTGATTTGCATCCCTGCTTCACCGATTGGTGACTGAGTTTCTCAGCCTATTTATGTTCAGATGGTTATTGGATGTTTCACACGCATTGTATAATATTTTTATCGCTAAGTTAATATACACTCTTTTGTGTTTATAAATGAGAATATGGAATTTTTGCTAAATAACAGAAATTATTTATTACCCAAGTTTTATCTTGACTTCTTTTTTAATTTAAACATTTTTCCTGTGCTAACTATGCTTTTTGTGTTTCCATCTCAGCCATTTTTTTTTACCCATGGTTATTTTCAGTGATGAATTGTTTAATCTAATTTTTGTTCCTCTTTGACTTTTCTTATACTGCCTGTTAAACTCCTGCTAACCTGCTTAATATCAGACAAAAATAAATGTAGAAGACAAGTTCATAGTAAAGCTGATCATCTTGTTTCTGTTGTAATTTATAACCTGCAGAGTTTACCATTGTAAATATTTAGGAAAGTTGTCTTGCCACCCACCTCATATTTACACATGGGATTTGCTGGTCCAATGTTAAGTCAAAAGTCAATATGAAACAGGAAGGAAGCCTCTGATGTGTTGTCCCTTGGAAATGTTTTCAGAAAATTCCACAAGCAGATCACTGCACTGTGAAAATAATAGGCTGCTTAGCATATCTCTAGACCTCACCTACATAGGGGCCTTTGTGTAACACATCAGTCGTCCTTCTAATGTAGGAGCATCAATAGTTTCGCATTCAAGAAAAGTAGGACAAAAGAATACTTGTTAGATCTGCCAAGGTAGAAGGTGGCGCAAGGGGAGGAGGAATCGTTAGCCAGAAGGCAAAAGAAAAGCAACAAACTTAGAGGATTCTCTGCCTCTGGGAATAATTTTAAAAGAAATAAATAGTAAATTTATTTGACCCCATTCAGCCATAAGTTGATTAATCTTGCCACACAAAACCAATAAATCTTAGTAAAGCTTTTGTACTTTGACATTTCAAGCTAGTAAGAATTTGAGCAGATGTAAGAGTATGAAGTACACAGTTTATATAAACATTGCAAGTAGAGAATGCTTTAATGAGAGATTATAAAATATTGCATTTGAAAGCTCAAGTTTATTTACAAACTCATCCAGTAGTACAATTTAACCCAACTCAAAGGAAATTTTAAATGCAACTTTTCTTACTGGTTATCATACTTTCAATAAGAGCATCAAAATGAGATTTCTTTGGAGCAGACGGGATACTGCAAAGTGGCTGGTATAAATTACAGTATTACTAATATATGGGTGTCCACAGTATGACCGAGTGTTATGTTGAAAAGAGGATTCCCAATTAAGTTTCTGTGTGTTGTTGAACTTTTATCTAAAGCAGTATCTCCAGTCCCACCCAGATTCTTCAGGATTTCTTGAACTTGCAAACAGTTCTCCTAATTGATTAGCAGGTGGTGTTTGGTTCCCTAACCCTTCCCCCACCCTCTCAGATTGCCATGGTGACACAATCTTAGCTTCCCCTCCATTGCTTCTTCCTCTGTTCAGTCTGAACTGTAGAGTGAGCTCTTGTGAGCCTATTGGACAAACTGGTGCCAGCATTTCTATTCAGATGTGCTGCCTAACATTCCTCTTTGGCTTAGTTATTAGAAAGTGGTCCTGTATGCCAGCTCACATCTTTTCATCCTGCAAAAGTGTCCAAGAAAAAATTATATGATTCTGCTGGATATGCCTTTTATTTTATCATTACTTCTAAAGTACTAGGGTATAAAAAGTTTTTAAGGCAAACCTTGAAAGCACATTCATCCTCTTTCTTAAAGATTTCTAACAATGACTGTGGAAAGTATTTTGTTACCACTGACAACACTTTTTAAAATGGATGTTACCCAACATTTTGAGAAGGTATATATCTATCTGTATCTATATCTATAAGGAGAGAGAGAAATGTGTGTGTGTGTGCCTCTTTTATTTTAAAGTCATTTTGATAATCAAGAGCATGATTTTATGTGCTATAGTTTGGTTTTTGCAGAAAAGCTAACGCGAGTCAATAACATTTATACACCTCTGCTAAGTCTCCTGCCAATGTAAAAGGGACAGCAATTACTTTCAAATCAATTCTTAAGAGTTATTGATTTTTAAAGGCTGTTGTTCACACACACCAGCAGCCAAAGAGTCTAATCTGGCACACTTTGCATGTTCTGTAAGGAAATAGACATTTCAGTAATATATGACAACACCACTCCTGATTTAAACAGCACCTTGTATGTGCAAAGGACAACACAACAAACACATTATCTTGTTGGTCTACTGACCATTCTTTTCTGTGGATAGATGGCAAGGATAACCTCTAGAACAACTCATTTCACAAACCACCTGACTTGAAGTTTACATTTCAGAGCCAATGTTCTTTCTAATCACAGGAGTACTATGTTTTAAGCCAACATTTGGCACCTACCTTTTTAACATGAATGCAGGTACTTTACAGAGTACATTAAAGCATGTGATAAAATGTGTGTAAGTAGGGCAGTAGTTCAAAATGCATTTCATACTTTTATAGGAAACACAATACATACTGAGAGATTCCAGCTCCTGAAACTCCTGCAGTCAGGGGCCCTTTGAAATGCAGTCAGAGCACTGCTGGGATTCCCTCCCCACCCCCTAGAGAGGACCTCAGGGCTGCCCTTCCCATTTGGTGACTAGAGCCAGTCCGCATAACAAGGAGTGCACAGTGAAAGAATCAGAAGAGAGTGAAAGTAAGAAAACAAAATAGGAAAGCAAGTAAAAAAACAGCCTCTAACTTTGGGAGTATGTACCTGCTTTTGAAAAGAAACAAAACCCTTGGTGAAGTTACCCTGCTTCAAAAAATGTTTAAGGCATAACTGAGCTTTTCTTGTCTGCTTATTCTACCATACTATTTTAAAATTAAGAAAAAGATTCATTTAATTCACATAAAATGTCCATTTAATGTCTTGAATGACAATAAAAAACTAGCATTGGTCGTTCACTTTGAAATCTGTAATGCACTATATGTAGTTAAATGTCATTTGAGATAGCATTTTTGCTTAATCTTCACTTTTTAGATTATTCTACAATGACATAATTCCTTCCCCAATGCCTAGATTTGTCATGGAAAGTGGAAGAGGTAAAGCAAATCTGAGATAATTATAGAGAAAAAAATTTTGGCTACCACAGAGAGATACAGAGTTTTTCGGGTCTCACAGTGTGCACCCGTGATGTCAGCAGACAGGCTGTACAGAGAGACTCCTGAGTGCCTGTCACATGGCAGCACGGTGACAGACCCGAACCTTCAAGCGCAGCCACCATCCTCATCTCACTGTGACAATCCAGACCTCGTCCTTTACATAATTCCTGTGTGAAACTGAATATGTGGGGTATGACCTCACACCCTTTCCTCCTCTCCCCCAACCCCATCTTTTTTTTTTTTAAGTTTCTTAAGTAAAGAATGTAGTGGTCAATGTCAGACAGTTAAGGAGTGCTATATCCTGGAGTAGATCACAGATTTTTAACTTTTAGCACTACCTCACACTTTGCAAAAGGAGGAATAGCATATTAAGATGAAAACCCACAGCAGAATCAAAGACAATAGGTAAAAAGTAAGAAATAGAATTAGATACATTTCAGTGACGATATTTTAAACATTAGAGGCCCAGAGCATGAAATTCGTGCACAGGTGGTGTGTGGTGTGTGTGTGTGTGTGTGTGTGTGTGTGTGTGTGCTGTCCCTCAGCCCAGCCTGCACCCTCTCCAATCTGGGACCCCTCGAGGGATGTCCGACTGCCCGTTTAGGCCCGATCCAGGTAGGAACGGGCCTAAACAGGCAGTCGGACATCCCTCTCACAATCCAGTACTGCTGGCTCCCAACTGCTCGCTTGCCTGCTTTCCTGATTGCCCCTAACTGTTTCTGCCTGCCAGCCTGATCACCCCCTAACCACTCTCCTGCCAGCCTGATTGATGCCTAACCGCTCCCCTGCCAGCCTGATTGCCCTAACTGCCCTCCCCTGCAGGCCTGGTCACTCCTAACTGCCCTCCCCTGCAGGCTTGGATCCCCACCAACTACCCTTCCCTGCAGGCCCAGTCATCCCCAACTTCCCTCCTCTGCCGGCCTGGTCACCCCTAACTGCCCTCTCCTGCAGGCTTGATCACCCCCAGCTGCCCTCCCTTGCAGGCCTGGTCCCTCCCAACTACCCTCCCCTGCTGGCCATCTTGTGGAGGCCATCTTCTGTGCACATGGGGGCAGCTATCTTTGACCACATGGGGGCAGCCATCTTGTGTGTTGGAGTGACAATCAATTTGCATATTACTCTTTTATTAGATAGGATGTTTGAGGGACAGGATATTGTTTAAAGTCTGTATACTTACCACAAATCTCTCATATACATGAAATAATTAGGAAGACAAGATGGATTTAGAGTTTCCATTTGAGTTCTAGTTAACTTTTCAAGAAGCCTCTTAAGTCACATTATCTTAGGTGTAATTTAAGTGACTGTTTATTGTTGGTAAGTCAGTAGCAGTGATGCATCTTCCAGACCATGTGTGTGGGATGATCAGTGAGGGGTGAATTTTGAGTGGACTGGTGAAACTGGTTTGGCTCATCAACATCTCCCAAGTTCCATCTCGTTCTTTGCCTATTGATTCTATATCTGTGCCTCAGTGCTAGTAATCCAAATAATAACAGTCAATTATTTACAAGACACTTGTAACATAGATTGTAGTATGTCCTTGGACCATTTAGTACCATTTCATAACTCGAATCAGAAAACTAAGACTTCTTTAAAGTGACTTGGCCAAGGTCACAGTGCTAGAATTCAAACTTATATCTTCTGATTCTAAATCCCGTCCTTTTGTTACTGCTGCCTTCTCCTGGCTTTGGATGCTGTTCTGTTTTCTCTCTTCCAACCACTTATCTCTTCATTTTCAGCTTTCATAATAGCTTGGACCTTATACCCTGTTTCTAGAATCCCTAGTTTATGCCCATCATCAACACTGAGCTAGACATTCTTTATATTTTTTAGCAGACTCGTTGCTTTTGATGGTGATAGATTTTTAGGATTAGAAGTAATTTGGATTCTAAACACTGTTTTAGAGATAGTTTATGAGTATTTCCCCCCCTGTGCTATTCTTTCTAGTTTCTCTTTAATCTTATTTTAACAGATATCTCTTATTTTGAAATAAATCATGTTCAATTTGAATATTTCAATACTGTCTTTGATTCTTAAAAACCTTTTCACCATATGCTAAAGGAGAAAAAAGACTGTCTTAGTCCAATGACTTGAGATAATGCTTTCAAAACAAATCAAATTTATTTTATTAAATACATTTGGGGTTGAGAGTTCAGTAGACAACAGTCAGCACTTTATTGCAAACCATTTAATGGAACTGCATAAAACAGATTAAGTAGTAAAGAGCACTCTCCTATTCCTCACAGTAATTCCACCTGCTGCTAGCCACATGGCGGTCATTAAAATATCCAATTTCATTGTATTCATAGAAAGTTTAAAACATAAATATACTCCTTAAATGTAGTCCTTTTTAAAAAATGACTATTAGCTAATATTACTATTCAAAAGATAGATTATACCAATGAGACTATTCCATTAGATCTTTCATAAAGTCATAAACTTTCTATTCTCATGAACAATTTATTTAGCGAAAATGTACTGATGCTTATGAGATGCCAGGTAATGTGCAAAGTGCTGAAGGAGACATTGGAAAGTGCTCGGTAGAAGTCTTTCTGCTGAGGAGAAAAGACCCGTGTCCTTCAGCACATGCACCTCTTTCCATCAGCAATAGCTCACCTGCGGAATTTGTTAAAAATGCAAACTCCTGGACCCCACCTCAGACCTGCTGAATCATGATCTGCAGGTAGGATCCAGGAATCCATACTTTTAAATAAGTTATCCAGTTATTCTGTAGGTCATTAGTTTGAGGGGCACTTGTATATCAAGATGACAGACACAAAAAGAAATAAGTATATCACCAAGTGATAATTATTCTAATAGAATTGGCATTCATTAACACTTTACGTTTATATTTCTAATGGATGTAAAATGTGAGCATGTGACCTATCATATGGAGTGAGCACATGGATAAATATTTATCTAGAATTCCATGCCTTAGGTGTCTTTAAATTTAACAGAAATTAATTAAACATATTGTTCTAGAGATTCTGTCTGTTGTGCACTACAAATGTCAGCATGAAGTCTTATTTACAAGGAGTAGGAATAAATCTGCTGTGCAATAAAGTAGACACATACCTGTTTAAATTACTCAATTTAAAAAAAAACTCTTTAACAGAAATAGCTCAAAAATGCTAAAAAGGTCTGGGTTTCTTAACACATTTCATAGCAAAAACAGTATCAAGTGACTATTTGGGGTCAGCGCTGCTGCCTGGTCTGTTTTAGAGTGCAGCTGGTGGAGTCTCAAAAGTGTCCATCCCTTGGGCTTCACTGTTCAGTTCAACCAATCACTCAGCTCAGCCAACAGTGGTGGTTTGCAAAAGCTACCCACAAAGGCTGAATAAATAGTCCCCATTATTTACTTCTACCCAGCACTACAAAACGATAGAGCTAAATTCCAAAAGGTGCTTGATCAATCAATAGAAAATGTCAAACATATTGGCAAATCTTTTCAAAACAGGATATAGCTTTCTAGTACTTATTAATAAAGCACTAATTCCTATAAATCAGTCATCTTTTATAGAGAAGCATGCTGTGACAGTTTGTACTGTAGGTCATAATTATGTATAAATAGGTAACACAGTGAAGTGAAATGCTGGATCTCCTGTTCACATCACTTTTTTCTTGTGTGTTTATTCATTTAACAAATGCTCCTTGAGTGACAGTGCCAGGCGCTGTCCTAGATATGAGGCCGTAGCCTAGAATAAACACACATAGTCACTCCTACCACTTGAGTTTGTATACCTGTTGGAGTATAATCCATACAAACATGAACTAACCCAGAAATAAAATAGTTTTCAAGATAATTCACAATATTCTATGACAGTAAAGAATAGGGTGGGGGTGCAGCTACTTTACACAGAAATATCGGAGAAGGCTACTCCTCGAAGGAAGTATCTAAGCCCCAAGCTGACTGACGAAAAGGAGCCAACCACAAGAAGAGCTGGGTAAAGAAGCTGAGGAAACGGCCGCCACGAAGCCCCCACAGAGAGGGAGTTGGTGAGTAGAAGGATCTGAAAGAAAACCAATATGACGGGTGTGACAGGGAGAATGCACAAGGGCTCAGACAAGTCGGCCCTAGGTAGGTAGTGGCAATGCACTTGGCTTTTATTCTAACTGCAGTGAAAAGCCATTGAAGGGTATTATGCAGAGAAATATGATCAGAAATAGTTTTTTAAATTTACTCTGGCTACTGTATGCAGAATGGATTGGAGAGGGAGTAAGAAGAATGAGCCCTCAGTTGCTGTGGTGCAAGGAGAGACGATGGTGGCCGTATGGAGGTGGATAAAAGGGAATGGCTCCTCCCAGGTATAGTTTGGAGGTAGAATAAACAAACTTTGCTGATAGAATGGCTTTTCTTCGGGAATTTACACGAAGTTGTTAGAGCATTGTTTTCAGGAGGAATCCGGTCTATCAATCCAGGCTTTGGAGGTGTAGAAATGTAGGAAAACGGAGAATAAAAATTTCACAGCAGCTAGCTCCCAGCTCCCGTCCCTTCTTCAGCCTAGACGCCGCCCTCTTTCGGGTGGTGATCACCGCAGAAACACTTTGCCTTTGTATACGCAGGTGGGGCAGAGGTGGAGCAGCCCCCCTCCGACAGCCGCTCTCTCCACGACCCCTCCCACAAAGCCCTGTGGGCCCTAGAGTCGTATCAGCAAATGCTTCTTGGAACCATTACATCTCATAGGTATATGATGCCAACTCCTATTTTTGCCTTTTACACCATGTTCTTATTTTCAGTAAATCAACATTTCAGATTGAGAGTAAAATCCAACAAAATCTGCTGAAGCATGTAGAAACTAAAAAAAATCAGAAAAATATACATATTTAAAATATTTTCATTTTATTAGCATACACTTCTATACCCTATCATAGTTAAATATTGTTTTTATAATAATTTAATATGTTTTCCCACTGAGTAGTAGTAAAAGTAATTTCAGAGCCTCCGGGCTAATTTATCAGCTTTAATAATGCGAAACAAATGGGGCGCATTCTAAGTAATGCGACTGGAGCAGGAAAAGAAGCATCAGGAAAATGCGGAACCCATAGAATAATTAGATTTAGGTTTTCAGAGGCATTTGGCTGCATATCCTCCACCCTGCCCCGAAGGAAATAAAAGGACAAGCCATTTAAAAATGAATTCTCTCAAGACTTCCCTATTGTGCCTGTTTAGGCTTCCCAGTTTTCAATATTGACAGCGAGTTTCTTTTTAGCACCCATATGGCAAGTTCTTTTGAAGTAGAGAGAGATTTCACCTTTCATTGCCTTGCACGATTTCCCCTCTACTGAGCTATGTAAAGAAAGGTAAACGGTACAATGGCAGTGCACGGGAAGGAGAGCTTAGGTTTTTACATCTACGCCAGGAGATTGTTTTCTTTCTTCTGGTGTGTGTGTGGGGCGGGGGGGGGGGGGGGGGGGGGGAGGGGGAGAGACAAAAAACCTGCTTTAGCAAGAAATTCTTCCAGAGAAGTCATTAGGAAATACAAAACTTCTGTTTTTAAGAGCAAGTTTGGTACAGACGCAGCATCGCTCACGGTGCTGACTGCATCATCGTGGGCACAGGGCTAAACAACAGAGATCAGGCATATGTGTCTTTTGCTCTCATAGAAATAATACATTAAGTATTAATCCTGTTAAAACCACTGCCTCTTTCTCTCCAGACTCTGTCCTTCCCATAAAATAAAATCCTGAAACTATTTATCAGTGACCAAAAAAGTGCAAACGAAGTGCCTTCCTTAACCCAGAGCCTATGGGATCACTTAGAAGTAGTAGCAGGTGTTGTGTTTTTGTAGGTAAAATTAAAATGCAGTATTTCCAAATGCAACATAGCCTCTTCAAAAGGAATATCTAAGAATATCTTTGGGAAGGTCATCTTTCCTGACTTTTTAAAAATCAAAGCAGCTTTTTGTCTCTTAGAATAAATCCTAGAGACAAAGTCTCTTAAGTAAATAAAGGTTTAAAAGAATAAATGTTTCACAACTAAGGGTGTGATGGATTGCTATGGTATATGTATTTTCCTGCGAAGCTGGTCACAGGCTTCCCCCACTCCCTCCTTCATCTTAGAGACAGCTCTCCTCAGAGCTTGCGCAGGCCCAGGAGCCCTGTTTCTCTTTCTGTGCCTCTAAAAGCTGCTTCTCTTTACCAGATTGTAAGATATACCCAGGTTTGGCATACCAGCACTCAACGAGTGGTCATATTTTCTCATATTAATTATTATTTAGAATTTTCTTTGTTATGATCGAGAGGAACTATCGAATAATCTCTTTTCCCAGGGTAGTCTTAATATTTTTAAAGGTTCTGTAGATGGATGGTAAGAAACTAATCACTTTATAATATAATTGCCACCCTTAAAATATTTGAATATTTAATATCTAAATGGCAAATAAGGTCAGTTATAAGAACAGGTGAATTTAAAAGAATAACTGAGGATATGCTATGATAAAAGCTGTGCACTTCTTCATTCTTGCTCCTTAACTACTTGGAAGAGATGGAGAATACCAATCAGCATGTGTCAGGAAAAGATTGGTTATGTTGAGTGTCAGTTGTCATCATAATTGTTTTTTAATTGAGGGTTTTTTTCCCCTAAAAAGAATACTGTTTTTGAAATTGAAGAATTTTTTTTTTCAGAAGAAAATTACTGTTAGTGAAAAATGTAACCTTGTGATAGATAACTCTTATATTCTCGGTATTATTTACTAGAGAATCTTTATGTGTTTACAGTTAAGGTCTTATGAGAGCTTAACTGGAGAAATTCTTTTATGTATGTTTTGATTTACACATTTGGCTCATAATCTTTTATATAAAAGGCAGTGATTGTTCTTAGCTGTTGGGCAAATGGGATGCTCAAAAATCAGACTTTAACACTTTCCAAAAGGCTCTAAGAACTTGCTCACTTCTCTCCAAAATTTGGGTAACATATTCTGGAGTAGGAGTTACTGTTGCATTTTTTCTCTCCAAGGGCTGATTGCCTATAGCATGGGAGTTGGCTCTGGGCTGTCATTTAACTGTTGTTATTAAGTAATGTAGTTACGGTTTTTATTAATAAAAGCTGTTTATTGTATACAGCGTGTCACTTTGTCATGGCTAGTTCACCAAAATAGATTAACCTTTAACATTTTAAGTATTTGAAGAGAAATTAATTTAGCATTTATATTTCTACTTAGTGTTTTTATTAAAAGTCATAAGACTTTAGGGGCATCATTTTAATAACCACTAAGCCCTGTTCTATAGATGACTCTAAGTGTAGCATATTTTTAAATTACTCCTTCACCTGTGCGATTTACACTTCTTGTTTTTGATACATCGTTTATTATTTTGTGTTTTTTATATGTTTAATCAGTAATTTTATTGTGCTTCTTTTTTTAAAAGACAAAACTCAAGTCGTTAGTCCAACAAAATAAATAGGTTACCAGTTGGGCCAGCAAAATCATTAACTTAGAGAAATCATATACAGATAGCTAAACAATGTGTGTTAGTGTCTGGGAAAATTTTTTTTTTTTTTTTTTTTTAGTAAATTAGGGAAGTACTAGATGTTCCTAATTTACTTTGAAGCAGAAAATAAATATTGCCTCTGGTAACCTCTCTACCTACTTCCCTCCATATTACTATCTTTATAACAGCAATAATCTAATATATAAAAGGCCAGGGTTGTAACAACCAATCATGACCAAAGGCTGACCAACCCTGAAGTCCTTCAGTCCACGCTGGGTTGCCGGGGCGACCCAGCACTGACTGCCCAGCTGCAACCTGGCAACCCAGCACTGACTGCCTGGGGGGCTGAGACCCAGAGAGAGAGGCAGGGTCTGATCCACAGCCTCAGTGGCAGCTGTTGATCAGTACTTGCCTCTCTCTTTCTCTCCCTCTTTCTTTCTGAGCTTCCCCAGCAGCCGGGCTTTTCTTTCTCTCCTGGCCTCCTCCAGAGGTGGCTGCTGTTAAGCCCCGCCTCTCTGATCAGGCCCAGAGAGAGGCCTGGAGATGCTGACTGGCATAGGAACCAACCAATCAAAACCAAATGTGGGTGCTGTGAAGAACCAATGGCTGCCTAGGAGGCGGAGCTTCTGACACTGACTATGATAGACACCGACCAATCAGAACCAAATATGGGTGCTGTGGGGAGCCAATGGCTGCCTAGGAGGTGGAGCTTCTGATGCTGACTGGCATAGAAACCAACCAATCAGAACCAAATCTGGGTGCTGTGGGGAGCCAATGCTGCCTAGGAGGTGGAGCTTTTGATGCTGACTGGCATAGAAACCGACCAGTCAGAACCAAATCTGGGTGCGTTGGGGAGCCAATGGCTGCCTAGCAGGCAGAGCTTTTGATGCTGACTGGCATTGAAACCAAACAATCAGAACCAAATCTGGGTGCTCTGGGGAGCCAATGGTTGCCTAGGAGGTGGAGCTTTTGACGCTGGCATAGAAACCGACCAATCAGAACCAAATTGACCTGCAGGGGAGGGCAGTTAGGGGCAAAATCAAGCCGGTAGGGGAGGGCCATTGGGGGCGAGATCAGGCCAGCAGGGGAGGGCAGTTGAGGACAACCAGGTCTGGAGGGGAGGGCAGTTGGAGGTGAGATCAGGCTGGCAGGGGAGGGCCATTGGGGGTGAGATTAGGCTGGCATGGGAGGGCAGTTGGGGGTGAGATCAGGCCAGCAGGGGAGGGCAGTTGGGAGCAACCAGGCCAGCAGGGGAGGGCAGTTAGGGGTGATCAGGCTGGCAAGCAGAGGCAGTTAGGGGCAATCAGACAGGCAGGCAGGTGAGCGGTTAGGAGCCAGCAGTCCCAGATTGCGAGAGGGATGTCCACAGGGATTGAGCCTAAACCGGCAGTGAGACATCCCCCAAGGGGTCCCCAATTTGAGAGGGTGCAGGCTGAGCTGAGGGAACCCCCCCCAGCTTCATGCATGAATTTCATGCACTGGGCCTCTAGTAATGATAATAATTAAGGAGAGATTTATTTACTTTTTTACCTAAACACAGGCAGGCTGGTTATTCTGCCTTCCTAACTTTTGACCTAAGGAATAGCAATGAGACAAGTAGGACATTTGTCAGAGATCATAACACATGCTAATCACCAAATTAATCATTGAAATACTCTTACCATACCCACGGGCAGACACATGAATTTACTTAGTCAGGTGACACAGGGAGAAATATTAGGGAAAGAATGCAGGTAGCCAGAAGAATTGTATAGTCAGTAAGTGAGTATGCAAGTAATGTCAATTTTTGTGTGTCTGTGACAGCAACTATGTTAGCAACTCCACCTATTACTTAGTCTCCTGCAAGCAAACAAGTATTTATTAAACAGACCCCCCCCCCACTCCTCTTCCTCACGTAGGCCATCTCTAGTATAATATGGGGTTAAGAGCTTGAACTCTGGAATCAGCCCTGCTATTTACAACTGCAGAACCAATAGCAGGTTACTTACTTTCTAAGTCACTACCATATCATTTGTAAAATTGGATTTATGCATCAGGTATTCAATGAGTGTCTTATATGTGTTAAGTACTCTTCTAGGAGCTGAGTCTTAACAGTGAACCAGATCAAGTCTGTGCCTTCAGTAGTGTCTAACTCACAAGGCTGTTGAAAGAGAGTCAATAGGATGTAAAGTTTGGCCCAGCGCCTGACATAGAGGATGTGCTCAGTGGGTGTTAGATGCTTCCTTCTTCATTATCAATGCCACGTTTCATGTACAAAGTACTGCTTTAAGTGTTATAAGAAATGCCAAAAAAAAAAAAAGTCTTGCACTGGATTTATCCTTTAGCATTAATAGTCTCTTTGCATGTTTAAGATATAGATTACTTTAGGTTGTCATCCCTGAGAGTAGACTTTCAGGCAAGGATTTGAATGCAAGAAGTTTTTTTAGGATGTTATCCCAAAAAGCACTAATGAGAGACTGGAGATGGAAAAGAGGGCAGGAAAAGAAAGCCATTAGAGGTTACATTGATGAACACTTGACTACAGTGGCACCTGGGCCTCAATCTCACATGGGGGGTCTCTGGAAGATGACATATAGCATGCCTCTGAGTTGTCTACCTGAGGAGAAGAGAAATCGGAGTGTTATTAACCATTGCCTTTCTGTCACTTCCATGGCATTTACAACCAGCACATGTGCAGTCCAGGCATGCTCGGGGTCAACACGTGCTCAGCAGTCACAGGGGCTTGCAGCAGGAAGCTGCTGGCCTCTTCAGGAGAGGTGATTATTGCAGGGGTATGGGCAGGCACCAATGGCCATTGCTGCATAGACATTCACCCCAAAACTATAGCGGAAGGCTGTATGTGGCACAGTCAAAACACATAGAAACATAAAAGGAGTGCACAAATGCTGGATCTATCATTCCTTTTTTAAGGAAAAGTGTGAGAACATTAGTATGGAAACCTAGCACCTGACTTCCATCAAGGAAATATACTTAAGCATTTATTTTTCTAAAACTACAAGGAGTAACTTTTTGGCACCGAGGAATATTTCCGAATGGTCACCACTTTTTGGTCAGCTCTTTTTTTTTTTTTTTTTATCAAATTCGAACTTAATTATATAACATGTATATGAAAAATCAATCCATTTTTTTTCTTAGTTGCTGAAGCACTTGGACACTCCAAAGTAAATTGAATCTTTACATCAATTTTCCGGGAAAAGAAATGATAAAATCTTTGTCCTTGAGGTTCCACTTGACAGGGTCAAAGCAATTCTTTCATTGCATTATACCACAAATCAGAAAATGCAAAGATTTCAGAATCACTCTATTTCACATATTATCTTCTTAGCTTGCCTCTGCAGCTGAGCAAGAGCGTTATTAGGCACAAGACATTTTGTTGAATTCTTAAATTGGTCTCAAGAATTTTGTGATGGATGGCTCACTCAATTTAAGACAGATCATCTGGCGAAATTGCTTTTAGGTTAAAGGGAGGGTTCCTCAGATTCTTTTTAGGGCTGATCCTTTCAATTACTTGGTTAAGTCCAGAATTGCTAAACTGTAAAGTGTGAAGACTGGGTACATTGGTGGTGAATAGGATAAATTCTAGAGGGAGAATAGAGCAGACTTAAGGCCAAACCTTGTCTGCTTGCAAGTTTTACAGAGGGTTGGTGCTGGCCTGACCACTTATCTTTTTTCAATCCTGCTTATGCTGAAAAATCTAAGCCTTAATTAATGATTATTAATTTGACATGAAGCTCTATGCAAATGCCCAGATACCATCTGGAGTATTTTATCCAGTCACATGTAATAAATATTTCTCTAATGAGACTCCTTGTACTTGATTAGAGATGTATGTGGCTCTCTGCCATGAAGTTTAGCCTTTAGTGGGAACCAAACCAAATGAATGCAGACAAATAAAAAAATATTTTACATACTTCCTTCCTATTTTTGCTCTTCCTGGTGAAGGCTACAAACTGAGGTCTCAAAGAACACTCAAAAGTCTCCCTGAGCTCAGATGTCACCTCCACAGGGAGAACTCGTCTGGTTACTTCATGTGAAATGGCCCCTCATCTCCATCACCCTCCCTCACCACATCCTGTTTAATTTTCTTCAGCACACTCATCACTATCTTGTGTTCTTTATTTTATTCTTGTTCCTTTGTTTCTTTTATATGTTTGTCTGACTTCTCCCACTGGAATATTATTGCCATGAAGGAAAAAAAATATTATCTGTCTTATTCATTGTTATATCCCAATGTCAAGGACAGAGCTTCCCACAGAGTAGGCACTCAATAAATTTTTGTTGAATGAATCAGTGAAAGAATGGATATTAAAAATCCTGTGTCCTTGAAAATAAATGTAGCATGTCAAGTACTATAGTGTTTTAGGGAAGAGCCTTAACTCTTTCTAGTTTAAAAACATGCATTTTATCTCACTGCAGCAAGAATATAAAAGTCTGGGAAAGAGGCAGCCTCTCGGTACGAGAAGCTGAGCTGTTGACCCTGATTTTTCTGACAGAGGAGCAGTAAGTGCAAGGGTTGCGGGGGGGAGGGGTGGCCAGGAGCAGACACTCTTGTTCAGTGTGCCAAGCAGCTGTGGAAGGGTATTTGGGAAGTACTTGGGGGTTAAGATGACATGAATCAGCCAAGAAACAGGAGGAATCAAAGGCTCAGTAAATCCCCACATTCTCACGGCTCAAGCACCCCAGTCATTCCCTGGTACAGAGTCTACTAAGCAAGACCAGGAATAAGAGCAAAATGCCATCATAGGCCACCAGACAAAAGGACAGGCTGAGTGTATTTGACGCAACCACACCATGAGACTTCAGAGCATTTCCTGAAATAATAGGTCATTTTTTAAAATAAATATTTATCACATTTCACACATTTTATGCACTAACACTATTTGGACTCCAGCCTCATCCCTTCCCTCTCCTCCTTCCCCCAGTGCACTTGCATGCCCATTGCCCCAGAGGCATGCTGCTTTTGATTTTATTATTTATTGGCCTTTCAGATAAAATTCGGTTTGGCAAAAGGCTGACAAGCCTTCTCTGCATAGCCGATGAATGCTAGCCGGGAGTGCTGTAGACTCTAGATAGAATACACCTATTTTAGAACACAGAATGAATGCTGTATGTCCTACTAGAATATTCCTTTCTGCCCCCAAGAAGTTGGGAAGTCTCCAAACTTATTCATGAAATTGCATCATTTATGTGCAGGTCTATTTTATCCAAGGGTGGCAGGTGACCCTATGCCTTTTGGGTAATTGAGATTGAAGTTAGCTTTTTGCCTGATCCAGTAAACTGAGTCTGGTTTCTCATTTTACTGAGTAGGAAAGAGCTGGGATTTTAGGATTGCTTCTGTTATATTTCTGAAGATGTGAGAGTGACAGGAAATTTTATTTTAAAACAATACCATAATCCATGTATTTACCAACAGAAAATGTTGGTTTAAAAGAAAGACAGTGTCAATATTTTAAAAATTGGGTGCAGACTGTTAAACAGACAAGACAGTTGCTGAAGATGTCTTGTCCCCATTCACTGAGCTCTCAAGAGAGTTTTATTAACTTACTGTGTTTTCAGGGTCTGTATAGTCTTCTGCCCAGTGGGCTATTACCTAGTGGGATTGAACTGGGTGAGATACTTGCATAGCCTAACATCTTCTTAACTATAATGAAAACAATATCATATTGCCTTTGAATCTGTTTGAAGGGAGAAATATTTTTAGGGGGAAAAAAAGATAATTGAAAAGCTCTGCGTTCATCTTTCTGTGCCCTAGGACATTGATTTTTCAGACTCTGCAATGTATTACATGGTGAAATAGTCCCAAGGACTTTCATACATATTAGTGACTCTGGTGCCTATAGCACACATTGCAAACCTACCACACCCAGAGATTCCGTGTGCCTTGTGGTATTTGTCTGACCTCGATCCATTTTGGAAACAAAGTGTTTCACATGCGAAGGGCCTCTCTCTGGCTTTCCTGCCATCCCTTGTACCTGTGTCAGGAAGCCAGTGTCAGGCATCCTTGCTCAAAATCTCTCTGGTGATACCCTGGTCCCTGCCTCAAGCTTCAGGACCCATATTTCACTCTGATGGTGCCCAGAGGTACTATCCCACCTGTGTGGCCACAGGAAACATGAACTTGGTATTCAGCAGGTGCTCCATGGCTACTGAAATGGAGTTGAATCAGGAATCAGTAAATCTGAGCCAAATCGGGTTTGAGTGGTGTGACTGTATCAGCCCTGGAAAGCAGGAAGTGGAGGGAGGACCAGCAGTGGTAGAAGAAGAAAAGGAGAGAATTCATTTGTTGTTGTTGTTTTCCCAATTTCAGGCACAGGAGGCCCCAAGCATGAAAGAGAGGAGATTTCCTTTATATATAGATTGTGGAGGAGTGTCTCCCTCCCCCATCCTAAGTTGTGAGGGTTTGTCCCGGGCCAAACTTCTGGCCCATGCCTGGTTTCTGTTACCAAGTGCTTCTCTTTTGATCATACCTCTCAGTTGCCCTGCTTCCTGCTAGGATCACAGATGGGATGCAGCGTTGGTCTTGGGGCCCCTTCCTCAATCATAGGAGCCCGCCCCAGTCATCGTAACTCCTCACCAGTGAAGCCTAAGTCTTGGGCTCTTCCCCCCATCAGCTCTTGATGCCTCTTCCTCCGGTTTTCAGTATCCATAAGACAGCCCACTCGGATTTAACTCTTCAAGCTCCATGTGGAGTTGTGTTTTGTAAAATAAATAAGACAACTTTAGTTCGCTGTCTCCATTTTCTATTCCATTCTATCACCAGCTCCTCCCTTCATGCCGACCCACCTGCTCAGCCTTGCCCTTTGCCACATTGTTTTCTGCTTCTCAGCTTATTACATTGAGCTATGGAAAACCAATTCAAAGAGCTAATGGATACCAAATTTTGTGTTACTGATAGTCTAAGATCATATATGAAAATACGTGGACTATATGCACATGTATTTGAGTGGAAATTGAACCCAAACATTTTGGTGCACAGAACGATGCTCCAACCAACTGAGCCACACCAGACGGGGCTCAGATTCCATTTCTAAACGAAGGACCTCCTGTAAAAAAACCTGAAATTTTAATCAAAAGTTGAGGGTAGCCCAGCCCGAATGGCTTAGTGGTTGGGCGGCGACCTATGAACTAAGAGGTCACAGTTCGATTCCCGGTCAGGGCACATGCCTGGGTTGTGAGCTCAATACCCAGTGTGGAGCATGCAGAAGGCAGCTGATCAATAATTCTCTCTCATCATGATGTTTCGCTCTCTCTCTCTCCATCTCCCTTTCTCTCTCTGAAATCAATAAAACCATATATATATATTTTAAAGTTGAGGGTAAATTTTAGAATTTTCAAAAACTAGCACCATATCTCCTTCTAACATGTTATTCTAAAACCCTACCCTCTGAATTAACATCTAAGAAAGGTTCCAGTTTATCATTAATGATAGAAAGCTACTCAGACTTTACCAGTCCTCTTGTGACTATTAATAAATAGTTACTGTCATACATTGATTTCTCCCTAAAAATGGACTTTGGTGTCAATTAACTATGCTTATGTTTGTAAACTTTCACAATTTTTAAAATTTGTTTGTTTTAAAAACAGAATAAAATAAAAATAAGTCTCTACAAACTACATTTTTATTTATTCTTTGTTTTAAAGAATATTTTTTCTTGATTTGAAAGAGGACAGGAGAGGGAGAGAGGGATAGAAACATTAATAATGAGAGAGAATCATTATCAATGATTCCTGCATGCCCACTCCTGGGGATTGAGCCCCCAACCATGGCATGTGCTCTGACTGGGAATTGAACCATGACCTCCTGGTTCATAGATCAACATTCTACCACTGAACCACACTAGCTGGGCTTTTTTTAAAAATTGATTTCAGAGAGGAAGGAGAGGGGGAGAGAGATAGAAACATGAGAGAGGATGTTTATTCTTTTTATGTATTTGGCATATAAATACAAAAAAGTTCTCTTTAACCTTTTGCACTTGGATGTCAAGTGTGATGGTTATTGAATGTATCAATAATTTGAAATATTAAAATAAATAAGTTTGTAAGAAAAGAAACTCCAGTTTTTTATTCTACTGCCGTGCTTTGTAAAATCTGGGGTATTTAAAAAATTAAATCCCGAGTAGAATAAAGGAATCGAGAAAAAAGCAAGCGAGTGCAAAGGGTTAAGCTCTTGCACCATCGAATACTATTGCACTTGGTAAATATAGCACACATTCTCTTTTACAAGTAGTATGATGAAAATAACTCAGGGATGTTCATCCTTATAGAATTCCTGAATAAGCCTCATGCACTATAATATAGTCACTGTGTTAAGAATATGTGAATAGCCCTGGCTGGTTTTTTTGTATGTTCGATTCCTGGTCAAGAGTAAGTACCGGATTGTAGGCTCGATCCCCAGTAGGGGGCATGCGGGAGGCAGCCGATCAATGATTCTCTCTCATCATTGATGTTTCTATTTCTGCATCTCCCTTCCTCTCTGAAATCAATAAAAATATATTTGAAAAAAATAAAAGAGTACATACCTCAGTTGCAAGTTCCTTATCCCCAGTAGGGGTGCATACGGGAGGCAACCAATCAATGTGTCTCTCTCACGTGGATATTTCTCTTTTCTCTTTATCTCTCTCTTCCCTCTTTCTTCCTCCCTCCCATGTTCTCTAGAAATCAATGGAAAAAAATATCCTCAGGTGAGAATTAAAAAAAAAAGTATGAATAGTTAATTTTTTGACTAGGTTGGAAATAAAAATTCCATAACTACTTCTCTCATTCCATTTAAGTCTGAAATCTTCTATTTAAATTGTGCCTTCTCAGATGAACAATATAATGTTGTTTTTACTTAGTTTATTATAGTCAAACAGTGTTAGTTTCAAAATATTTTCTCTTTTGAATATTCGTATGACTAACCTGTGGCTTTGTAGTATATATAATAGATATATTTTTTCAACAAGGAATAAACAAGGAAGTGTTATGAAAATATAAACAACTTGTATACCATGGTCCTGACATGAGCAACCTAGTTCCTAGTGGGATTGTGGAGCAATTTTCATGGCTTTTAAAACTGTAGTAGTGATAAATTACACCGTGGAGACCTCTTAAACACTTAGCCTCAGTGAACATTCAACCTGTCTCTTCAACGGGTTTATTATGGAATTAAGCACTTCCTGCAGGAATATTTACTTTGCCTTTGGCATTGATGTGAATTTGGTTTCTGCTAGATTTATAAAAGGTGCTATACAGAAGTCATTCTATTTTCTCCAAACTTCACTTCAGTATTTGGGGTGTAAATTTATTCATATCCTAGACGTCAGTCCATTGTCCCTTAAAGTTGACCATTTAAAAATATTCCCACATTCATATTGGACTAGGTTGTTCCAAACCTTTGTAGTAATTCATATTAATCTAAAAATTGTATTAATTGCTGATTAGGTGACAGGTCAGTGCTGCTAAGACTTGTGACCATATACTAAAATTCACATACACAGTTTCAATATGAAGGTGGCAGGTCCAATCACTTTGGTTCTCAATTTGCAAATTTGTCAAAAAAGAACTAATATGTAATTTTGAAATATCTAGTGGTTGAAGGACTTTCGCAACACTAAATAACTTGGCTGTTTTGGCTAAAGGTTTGAGTTTTTGTAACTGTGGCATAAAACAAAATCCTAAACGGTTGCTTGATTGCTCTATTTAGTCATCATTCAATTTATTCTTTAAGTATTTATTGAGCTCTGTACCCCAGGCGCTGTCCTAGGTGCTGGAGATAAAGCATTGAAGCAAACCAGCAAATATCCTTGCCCTCAGGGGCTTTACATTCTAATGTCAGTAAATAAGTAAATCCAGCTAAGTGATATAGAGACAAATAAAGCAGGGCAGGAGGGATAGGAGAGGGCCTGGAAGAAGTGCCATTTTTGACAAGGGGAGTGAGGGACCTCTAAAAGAAAGATCTAAAAGAGGTGAGAGTCTGAACCATACAGATTGGGGTGAGGGAGAACTGTACATGTCTGGGTGAAGGGAACAGCAGGTGCAAAGGCCATGAGAGGGAAGGATGGCAAGTTTGCTGGAAAAAAATGATGAGAGCCATGTGTCTGGAGTGGCGTGAGCAAGAGCGAGAGCAATGAGAGACAAGACCAGGTGGTAAAGGAGGCCAGAGTGTGTAAAGCCTTTCTGGCATTACTCTGAGTGAGGGGAGAACCCATAGAAGGCTCTTGCGAGGAGGAGGGACTTGAGCCGACTCACTTTAAAAGAATCTCTTTGGATGTTCATGAGAATAGATTCTAGGGAGACAGTGGCAGATGAGAAGGACCAGTTAGGAGGCTGGCAGGGGAGGAAATTGGCTCAGACTCCAGTGGTAGCAGAGGAGGTGAGAAGAAGATGTTGGATTCTGGACTGATGGAAGGCAGAGCCAACAGGACTTGCTAATGGAGCAAATGTAGTTGAGAGCAGAAGAGAGGAGTCAAGACTGCCAGAGTTGTGGTCTCAATTATTTCTTATGTGGCAGCCAAAACAATGAATCCAATCTTCATTTAGTCAGGGCCCTACATATTTTTTCCTCTTTCTGACTCAGAGAAAAATCTGTTTCTCTGCCTATAAAAAGAACAGCATGGTACAAATAGTATTTGTTGCAAAGTAAACAAAGTTTTACTATGGTATAACATAAAATACAGATGCTACTTGAAAATTAAGTTACCAAATGCCCAGGTTCTGTAATATAACCTCCCTCCCCAAAAGTATAATCCACAAGTAATGCAAGCAGAGGGATGGTCAAGTTTGAAATATAAGTAAAGCAAAAACAAGAAATCGTGCATGAGTTTCCTGGATTAGGAGACTAAATCCAGAGGAGGGCCAGGCAAAGATTGGTTGGTATAGTTACTCCCTCAGCAAGGCTAAGTGCTGGAAGTCAACAAAGGACTATGCCATATTCTTGGTTTTTGAAAAACTTAAGTCTAGTGGAAACACTTTGCTCCCATAACTCAGTGGAACACCAATATTTTATTTATACCATTTTTAGAGATATATATCAGTAAAGTAACTATTTTAAATGTCTAGATCTATTAAATATAAATCTATATAGATAGATATTTCAACATATTTTTACATATATAGGGTGGTGCAAAAGTAGGTTTACAGCCCTAACCAGTTTGGCTCAGTGGATGGAGCGTCGGCTCAAGAGTCCCAGGTTCGATTCCGGTCAAGGGCATGTACCTTGGTTGCGGGCACAACCCAGTAGGGAGTGTGCAGGAGGCAGCTGATCGATGTTTCTCTCTCATCGATGTTTCTAACTCTCTATTTCTCTCCCTTCCTCTCTGTAAAAAATCAATAAAATACATTTTTTAAAAAAAAGTAGGTTTACAGTTGTTCAAATGGAAAACAATACAATCTACCTAATAAAAGAGTAACATGCTAATCGACTGTACCTTTGTGACGCCCACCAGCCAATCAGGAGTGAGTATGCAAATTAACCCAACAAAGATGGCGGGTTAATTTGCATACACAGGCGCCGAGCGGCCGGGAATGGGGCGTTCCTCACCACCCCAGCCGCTCCTGGCCTCTGGGCAGCATGGGAAGGCAGAAAGGCTGCTCTGGCCAGAGCAAAGTCAGTGCCAGCAGCCAGGGGAATGAAGGCTCATTCTTGCACAAATCTTCATTCGTGTATCAGGCTACTAGTAATTAATAAAAAATAATACAAGAATAAATTGTGTTTCACATACTCACAATTGTAAACCCACTTTTGTCTCACCCTGGACATAAGTCAGCAATATAGGTATCTGAATGCAAACATCCATATTCTTGTTCCAAATATTTGTTCTCAGAAATTGATTGGCTACTGGGATCAGTAATAAACTAAGAGTTCATATAAGCTACTCAAAGTTTTTTGTCCACAAAAGAAGGCCTGTTTGGAAAGTTAGTACCTACATTAATGAGAAGATATTGATCTAGATTCCTTGCACATATCTTGGGCATTGAGTAACAGGGTCCTCCACCCTCAGCAACAATCCTGGATGTGGAGGATTCCCCAGCCAGCTCTGAAGGGTGCCCCTGCCTGGGTTCAGCCGTCAGAGGAAGTTGGTGAGCAGTTGTGTGCACACTCTGTGTCACTTCTGGCTTTGACACGGTGAGGGCTCCCCCACAAGGGACATCTGCTTTCCTTCTTCAGCGCAGGCCCCCTGTTGCATCCACCCATTTCCCACCAGGGAACTAACTGAGGGAGCAGCTTGACTTCCTGGGTGTCAGAAGGTCTGCCTCTGCCCTCACGGAAAGGTTCCTCAGCAAAGAGCGAGGCATGTGGAGTTGGCAAAGCACAGTGAGGAAGGTAGAGGAAGACCTTCACGGAGGGTCATCACTGGTGGTTCTGTGACCCCGTGCTAAATGGAAATAAACCTTTCAACCGTGATTTCTCAGTCTGCCCAGCGGAAGCTCAAGTCAATCTATTTGTTTCTGAAATATTCTTGTGAAATTTGACTTCTGTTTAACTCATACATGTTCCTGAGGGTTTTTTCCCTACCCCCTCCCCCTCCTAGTTCTAAGCTTCCTTGAACTTGTTTTAGAATAAGCCAAAATGAAACGAAATCACACATTCTAAATTGAGCACGTAAAACGGAACTGGGCTCATTGATTAAATAGGAAGGGGAGCATCTTTAGCAAAATGAAAGCCAAGCTTCTAAATCTTCACTGAGCATTGGTTCATTTTCAACCATCTTGGCAGTAGTTTCTTCATACGGTTTTGCATATCAGGTGTTTACAGACTAAATAGTAGATGAGCTCCAAGTACACTATGTCGTTTAATGTCAGTGAGCTAACCCTATTTATCCGCCTCTGCGCTTAGCAAGGGACATAATCTGTATAGAAGCGCTCAGTGTGCCACCATTAAGAAGCCTGCTTGTGGAAGGCACACTCTTGGTTCATTCTGTGAAAAGACCATCTGTTTCTTGGTATGCTACTTGTGCAGGTTTTCCTTTCATCTTTCACCTTCAAAAAAATCCACAGCTTCCTAAAGCCTTTGGTATTATTTCCTCCGTGGGTTTTATAGAATGCTCATTCTCCAGGTTTTCAGCTGTAATTTTACCAGCATCCTCACAAATCATCTTAAAACCTTCAGATATCTTAGAAATTAGAATAGGAAAGTAGGGGAGTGCCCCCCCTCCCCCCGTATTTGTTCGCTTCCAGAGAGCTCAAAGTTCTGTCAGCAGCCGGTGAGTAGATGTAATAGTGGTGATGGGCGCACTCTATTAATGTTTGTGAGTTAAAAGGGTAAACTATATTTAAGATTTATGTAGTCAATAAATTTTCACTTGTTTTTTTGAGGCACCCTTAGGAAAGGATAGAAATGCCCTGACAGACTGTGAAATAGGAAATTCTAACTAGGATTCTTGGACCCCAAGTTCCTCTGCCTTAGTGACCCACCTTTGAGCAGGCTCAAAGACTAAATTTTGAGCAATGTTGAGCAAACGGTTTCTCATTCTGGGTATTTGTAATTCAGAAAACACACTTATTTAACCACGTATGTTTGAGGCATTTTCTCATTCGATCTAGTCTGAAGGTGAAGGATGTACAGTATTTTGTGGGAAATGAACGGGATAAAGGGAGCAGGTGAAATATTCTTTAGTTAAATGGTACATTTTATGTCCAGCAGCCACGGGAAGTAGGATAGTTTATTTAAGAAATTTATTTTCTCATATAAGAAAGAAGATGCTTGTATGCGTGTGCTCTGGAATAAAAACAGCAAATTTTAGACTTGACTTCACATAAAATGATTAAACACAATGCCTGTTTATTGTTGAGTTTCTTGGAGGGAAGGACAGTCTTCTCAGAAATTGGATATGGCCAAATCCCTTTATTTGGTGTCATTTTTGTTGTTGTTGTTAATCCTCATCAGAGGATATTTTTCCCATTGATTTTCTAGAGAGTGGAAGGGAGGGAGGGAGAGAGGGAAGGAGGAAGGGAGGGAGGGAGGGAGGGAGGGAGGGAGGGAGGGAGGGAGGGAAGGAAGGAAGGAGAGAGAGAGAGATGAGAGAAACACATCAATTGGTTGCCTCCTGCACACGCCCTGACCGTGGCCGGGCGAACCAACAACCCAGGCACGTGCCCTTGACCAGGAATCAAACCCGAGACCCTTTGATTTGCAGGCCGACACTGCAACCACTGAGCAACACCAGCCAGGGCTATTTGGTGTCATTTTTATGTGGTAAAACTACAATAAAAAAAAAGTAAGCAGAAAGTAGTGCAGCCTTAAGGAAATTTACAATGTCAGAAAAGAGATTGGGGTAAATGGGACAACCCTACCCATCTCTGTGCTCTCCAAGGATGCAGATAAAGTGGGGTTCTTACAATGACTTTAGCCCCAACTCAGTTGTAAGAGCCTTCCCAATCTCAGCTGTACATTTTGTTTTAGACTTTAAAAGCATGACCTTAAAACATGTTTAGGTGGTCTTACATTTTATAAAACCTTGTGAAAACAAGGGATTGATGATTATCGTCTCAAACCACCTACTCTTTATTGAATAAATATGGACATAATCCCTGAGATCTGGGCTGTGTGTTTACTGCCCCATCTGCACCAGACAGTGGGCTTAGGTGAGGTCTGCACTACACAGAAGGTCTTTAAGCTACCAGTTTAGGTTCGTATTAGACTGCCCCATCACAAGAAGAAAAATCTATTGTCTGGAGCAAGGAAAGTAGTAAATGAGCCTTTCTCTAGTGAGAGAAAATAATCTGCAAAACGACGAAGTGAGAAGTCCAGCGGTGCGATCGATGGGTGAGCGTGGAGGTCTGGCCCCATGAGCATTTTGTTTGCTGGCAGATGTGTAAGGTGCTCTACCCCAATAGTTGTCAGCCTGATTGAACGCAGGCGACAGCGGCGGGAACTGGCAATCACGGTAAAATGTTTGGGAAGTCCAGTTTGGATCAAGGTTATTTGGTACTAGCAGCTGAATAAGGCTAGAGTAAACATGGCTATCTTGTTTAGCTATTGATTTATTATAAGAACCAAAATCACTTTTATTTTTACATGCAAAAAGATACATTCAGGTTCTAAAATTATATGTCCCAAGACTGCGCAAGAGCAATGCTGTTCACTGCAAATTTCTTAGAAGCAAGGGGGGAAAACAATCTCATTACTTTCATATGTCCTTGCAGAAAAGACTGTTGTATATTTTTCCCAGACAATTGGTGGACATTTTCCTTTGCATATAAAGAGTAAGCCATTCTGCCACCTCAGCCTCCACCTCATCTGGGAAACTGCTTTTATGAAATAGTAGTTCTCTGAAATAAAAACACCAAAGGCACATTAACTGAGGTACTTTTTTTTTCTCCTATTGTTGGCATTGAATATAAATCAACATTGAATCTGAGACCATTTTCAGTGTCAGATTCCCAGATCTAAATAAGGTATACAAATAAAAAAATTGGCAAAAATGTTTTACTTATGTTTTATGCAGCTTGTAATGGTTGAAGCTTCTCATTTAGAATTCAAACATCCCCCTCCACATCCCATATGGAATAAACTTTTGGAAGTGCCAAAAATAATGAAGGAATGCTTGGGTTTAAGCAAATAATCCTATATAATAAAAGGCTAATATGCAAATAGACCAAACTGTGGAACGACTGGTCGCTGTGATGTGCACTGACCACCAGGGGCAGATGCTCAATGCAGGAGCTGCCCCCTGTGGTTAGTGCGCTCTCACAGGGGAGCGCTGCTCAGCCACAAGCCGGGATCACGGCTAGCAAGCGCAGTGGCAGTGGCAGGAGCCTCTCCCGCCTCCACAGCAGTGCTAAGGATGTCTGACTGACAGCTTAGGCCCACTCCCAGAGCCTAAGCCTCGTCAGTTGGACATCCCCCGAGGGCTCCTGGACTGTGAGAGGGTGCAGGCCGGGCTGAGGGATTCCCCCACCACCACCAAGTGCACGAATTTCATGCACCTGACCTCTAGTATATTATAAAATTTCAAATATGGTAAGAAACTAGTGTTTCTTTGTACAAAATATCATCGATTTGTGTCTCCATCAAAGATGAAAACTGTAGTTCAGTGTTCTATCCGTAGTTGTTTTTCACATCGTTGATCAAATAAGTGGGATATTGTCAGTTGGGTATCTTTTGGTTGCAATTAATAAAAACACCAATTCAATTGATTTAAGCAAATAAAAAAGGAGGGGTGGCTTTGATTGGCTCATGGAACGGAAGAAGTGCCCGTGCGGTTTAGACCAGCAGTTCTTGGTCCTCAGGCTCAGCTCTGGTTTTTCTACAACTCTTTCCATTTTCCTCCTTCTGTACATTGATACTGTCCTCAGGCTGACTCTCCTTGTGTTAGCAAACAGGGCCGTAGTAGTTCAAGACCTAATACCTCATAAGTGCCCTCCTGAGGAAATAAGAATCTGTGTCACAGCATTTACAGCAAAAGGCCTGGGGTTTGCTCTGGTGGGAGTGACTTAGGTCATATGTCCACTATGGGATGGGATCCACAGGTGTCCTTAAGCTCTTCAAAGCCTTGGCCCCTGAGTTGAAGCTGGGTTCAGTTCCACCTGAGTACAGCTAAGAACTGCAGGGTAGGTTGAGTCTTAAAGGAAGACCTGAGAGCTCCTTAAGACAAGGGCAGGAGGGCAGTTGACTGAATTTAATGACTGTTCCATACATTATGGATATGTGGCTTTTATCCCGGAAGTAGAGGGCAACTCGTGTTGGGTCCCAGTGGGAGCTTACTGAATCCGGAACAGGGAAGCCGCGTTATTGTCGCTTAACGTCCACAGCCTTCCCCATCCCTGTGGGCAACCCTCCACTCACCTCTCCTGTCTCTGCATTCCAGCTTTATGTTTTATTCAGACTCTCAGAATTCAGTGGGCAAGGGTGGGAAGGAGACGCTGCCATTTGTATTATGTTTTCTCAAATGATCCCTGTGGCAGAAAGGCCTTAATTAGTAAGAAAAGTAAGATTGTGCTACTTAAGCTTCTGCTGCAGCATAGGCTGGAGAAATGTTTCAGGTCCGGGAGAAAATGTTTCAAAGGCCACAGAACTAAGAGCTATTCTTTGTATTGCCATCATTCACATTGTTGCTTGAGGATTTTGAAGATTTCATTCAACCACCTTCCTGAAGTTCTGTGTGCTCATTAGGCAAGGCAGCTAATTATGGTTGCAAGCTCTGTTAGTCTAAAGAACATGCAAGTTATGTGTAGCCACCAAGCAATAAACATTGTTCACATATCGTAGGTTAACATTATTTGAAACTAATTTAACAGCCTGGAGGCTCTGTGCAAAATTGTGGTTCTTTCCATGCAAACTTGGTGCAATTGTTCTTCCTGAAGTCCTCAGGATCCACTTAGCGTTAATAATGAGTCTTCAGAGGGCCAGACTGGAAGTACTCCCTTCACGGTGGTTTCCTCGGTCTGCATTGATTCCCAGTATAGGATTCTGTTAGATTTTGTTCATTTTCCCCCCAGAATCTCATAGGTTGCTCTAAACATCTACTTATGTTCATTTAAATGTACAAGTGAGAGTATCACAGGTTTGGTTAGGCAGAACCTATCACTGTGGCCAGTTGCTTGGCTGCAGCCAGCAAAAGTTTGTGTCAGCACAGCAGAAAAAAACATTTCCAAAGGGGACTGCTGGTCCCAGATTCATAAGTGTAAGGCTTTGAGGGGCTTTCAATATAGCTCAACTTCCCAAACAGCATTTAAGACTCTCTTGGGAAGACCCCAGTCTACATCTACCACTTTGATGCCCACTGTTTCTCTCCATAAATTCACCATGAGCGTTCCCACCCAGAGCCTTTGCTTCCCCTACCCCCTTTCTAGAATGCCCTCTCATCACTTCTCAGCCCATCTCTGTCCACAGCCCAGCTCACAGCCCACTTCTACTAAGTCTTTCCTCACCGCTCCAGCACACATAGGAGCATCCCTATCTTTGAACACATGGCTCTTTATAGGGAATTCATTATAAACAGATTTTTTTCATCACATATCTAAGTTATATATTTTTTATTTTATTTTATTGAATGGGCTCAATATTCCTTTAAATTTGAATAGATGTACATTTTGGTTTTAAAATACATTTTTTCATCTGTCTCCCACCTGATCGATTATTTTATATTCCAATCCCTAAGAACTGTGCCTGGACCCTGGTACATACTTATAGTCATTTGTTGAATAAATGAATGGATATCTCTGCCTGCAGAAGGAGGTATTTGAATATCATTGAAATTAGCAAGTAAATCATATTGCTAGGTATAGGAGACTCCAAATTGAATCCTTTGGTTATTTTTTTCTTGATTGATTCCATTTTTTTTTTGGGCGGGGGGGATTGTTTTGCTTTGAAGGGAGATTCATTTGCAGTTCCTTTGAGCCGGGCACTGTCCTGAGATTACACAGGTGTGTAGTACTGAGCTTGTGTGTGTGTATTGTAGCTATGCATATAGAATTGCTCAATAACAAAGGTCATCTTTAAAGCAATGTGACTGATCTTTAACCAGTAAACTAAAATGTCCCTATTTAGATCACTGTTATCGCCTTCAAATTAGTTATCTTTTAAGACTATTCCTTATTCATTACATTGTAGTCACACTTCATGGAGCTTTACAAGGTAAATGTGTGAAGTGTAAATGGATAGTGTGGTCAAGGAGAGGTAGAGGACAATAGGGGTGCAAGTTAGCCATTAATATTTTGCTCTATTCATCAACGAATTAATGTATATGTCATAGGAGTTTTATCTGTTTTACTAAGATATTAATTGTGATTCAAAAATTGACTGTATGTCTAAGTCTGACTAGGAAATGTCTGCCCTTACGTGTGCATCCTAAATCACATTATTTTCAGTGCAGAATGGGAACTACTTTAGAGATATGCCTAATTGAACGAAAATTAAGCTAATGTAACAGTAGTATTTATTATAAGTTAGCCAAATATTGTAAGTGTGTACAATGGTGTAGCTTCTTTGTCATCTTCATACTGTTTAAATGAAGGGTTATTTTACCCCATAGTTGCCTTTGAATCTCTTCGTTTGCTTTAGTTTACTATTCAGAACAATTCCCATTTATTAGCCATGCTCCTGGACATGCTCTCCCCACCAAGTCATTTTGCCTTCATTCCTTTATGAGTTGTATCAAATTATCCAGTGGTATGAGGTGAGAAGTTGGAACCTGGGACAGTCAACAGACCCAGGCTCCAGACCCTGGCACTGCCTTAACAACCTTTGGTCCTTAAGTTGTTCACCCTCATCTGAAATGTGGCCTCCTCATTTATCTGATACAAATAGCATCTAATCAAAAATAGGATCAGGATTAATTGAGTGAATGTACTAAAAAGACTTAACACAATGTTACCAGATAGCACAACTTCATAAACTCGCTCCTTTGGTTATTATGTTATTTATAGTCTCTATATTGCTTTATATTTTACCTTTATATTTTATTTAAAATAGTTTTTACCCATTATGCTTTAGAATATGAAGCTTAAAGTAATAAATTCTATATATATTTTATTTACATTTAGCATGCACATGCTAAATATAACATAGCTTGAATACCTGTGATGTTTAAGGTTTGTGCTTTCAAAAAGTATTTATTAATAGAAATGATTCTCATTATTTGACTGGCCTGTCGTCTAGTTCCCAGGAAAAGGTTAAAATGTACCTTTGGCTGTAGGGAGTTTAACCAGATTTGCTGGACTCCCTGAGAAAAAGGTGCACACTAGGCATGAAGTCTGCCTCTCTTCCTTTGCAGTTCATTTGGGCATAATAGCAGCTTGGTTCCCCGTGGGGTCCTGCCTTTATGTTCCTGCTGAATTTGACTGCAGTCCTATATTTCACTCTCAAAAAATGTTGCCCAGAGGCACAAAGGTAGACCCACAAATTACCAGAGGAGGCCGCAGCTGTCTGAGGCAGGTGAGGCCCCGAGAAAATATGAAACATAGAGAATATATTAAAAGGCAAGTCTCCACCCCAAAAATATGATATGAAATTCCATTATGAAAATAATTCCAGATGGACAAAGGCTTTAAAATGATCTTTATGGCCTCATCTACCTATACAGAGAGGATACTTACACACACAAACGCATGCATACACACACACACACACACACACACACGATGATTTTATGCTCAGGTTTACCTGTTACTGGCTGTATTTAACTACAAATGTCTGTAATTGTGTGTATTTGATGTATTTTAAGGTCTCATTTTCGCAGTATATACTGAATTCTAAGGTATACGTTATTGCACAAATAGTAAATACATATTAACTAACATAGAAGTCTGAGGAGGTATTTCACACACCTTGTTTTAAGGATACTCCTGCTCAATAATTAAAATTAGATTGTGTGAGAAATAAAAGCAAAAGAAATCAATCAAAATAATGTTCAATACAATCATGATTTTGGGATAAGGTTCTTTTAGATATATCAAGTATTTTGTAAAAAGAAAATCTTTAAGAAGACACAAAATAGACAGTTTGTAGTTATAAAAGAGGGATTGGTTTTGTGTTAATGTTTATTTAGTTAAAAGCTGCATTTTTTGAAGAACCATATAGATTTAGGAAAAGAGAAAGAGAGCTGAACTGCCCTGTTTGAGTTGGAAGCAGGAAACCAGGAGTCCAACTTAATTTGGGATTTCCCTTTCCCCTTCCCTCTGTTTCTCTTCTTCACCCTTGGAATTGAGGGTTCTTTAGCAATCTACGGGACTGTAACTGTTAGAATAAAAAAGGCATTTTTATTACATAGAAGTTGATGAAATACACAAGGAACATTTCCAGACTCATAAATTACTGAAATAAAACAGAAAATTTCTGTTTTTTTCACTTTTTACTTAGTCACTGCCATTCATGGTTATTTTTATTATTCAAATTACAGTAAAACTTCAATTGCCTGAAGAGCAATTATTAGCCAACTTCAACTAGAACACAAACTAAAAGCCCACAGCTTATTTTAAAAGAACACTTTGTGTAATTAAAATAGATACCACAAAGTGTATGCATAACATCTTTGTACTTTTGTTTTTAAATTTCCATAATAAGAACTTTAAAAAATAAAGGCAGATGATAAGAAATTATGAAAAGATTTTTAAAGTGGTCTTTAAGAGTATATCACTTCAGATAGTTGTTTTACTTTGTGGAAGGAGGAATACAGCCTTGGAGATACTCATGCTTTGCTTAGATACTGAAGGATAATCCTAATTGTGCTTTTGGAAATCTTACAGTGTTAACAATTTTGATCACACCTTCTACCCTGAAAGGGGATTCTGTGATAAGGTCATAAAACATGGCACCTTCGTCCTTGCCTGCCCCTGACACTCCTGGTTGCATTACTACTGCACCAATAATAAATATTTCTTTGAAACCCGCCCTGTGCTGTCATGATGGAAGCAATAAAGTAAATGAAAATATTTTCCAAGAAACTTCTTGTCCTTTACTCCTGCAGAAACCATTCATTCCAACGTTATGTACTGTTGTGATGATTGAGATGATCGGATTTCTCAACCTGTCCAACAACCTTAGGAGCCACTGAAAATAGCTGTGGCAACAGCAGAGAGAGAGAAATACATAGACAGACTTAAAACCATGCAGCGTAGTGTGGGAAAAATTAGAGCAGAAATGCCAAACAATTGTTTCATGGGCCACATTCTTCTCATAAACATGTGTTGCTTAGCTCTCATTATGTTGGTCATCTACCCAGTATTTTTTTGTTCGTTTGTTTCATTGCTAACACTTACGTATAGGTGATTCACGTTTTTAAAAACAACTTCAAGTCTCTCCTGAAGAATTGAAGATCTGGCAGCACTGAAGCCATTCTTGGGAGTTTAGATGGACTGCAATGTATTTGGGACCCAGTTTGCCACCACCTCCACTTTTGGGGAGGGCATTTTAATATTCGCAATCCCCACTCACCTCCATTCTCTCCCTAACACTTAGTGTTGGTTTGCTATGTATCTTTGTTCATTGTCTTAACAGCCTGGCTTAAAAGAAACTAAACAACATATTTGTTGCATCTGAGTCTCCATCAAAAGGGATGAATAGGAAGGCAGGGTTAGTGGGCTGAATGGTATAGAAAGAAAAGGAGCAAGTGCATTTTTTTTAATAGAAGAGAATATTTCTGCACAGGATAGGCAAAAGAAGAGTGTGTCTGTTTCAAAATAAAGCAGCTTTCTCATTTATTTTACCTACATGGCCCTTTAAGTCTGTAAATAAAGAGTCCTTCTATAGTTCTGAGCACAGCTTCTTATTACAGTTGAATAAAATCATAATAATCAAGGAAATGTTTGACTAGGCCTAATAAATGCTGTTTAAAAAGATAAAGAAGTATGTAAAACTCTCCAGAAATATTTCTGTCTAAAAGAGTTAATATAAGAAACTTTTGGTATATACGTTGAACCATATTAAATTGCCAATATTTAATAAGTGTTGTCCCACAAAAATGGCACCCTCACATTAATTAACCAACTGTAAAAAAGCAAGTTTTTTCTGCCTGTTTATTTCACTGAAATGGAGCTCCTTCTTTCCCACAATACCAAATAAGTGATTTGGTGCTTTATCTGGGTTAATAAAATTCATAACGTACTGATAAACAGTTACAGATATTATGTGAACCTTATAAAAGCAATTAAAATGTAAAGTATCGTTCTTCATTACAGTCTGCAATATAGCTTATGTTCATGGATATGTTAATATACTCTGAGTCTAATGATTGAAAAGTTTGCAGTTGATAAGCCCTTCATTACGAGAAGATAGTACCTTTACAAGTCTTTTAGCCCCCTGAGATGTAATCCTCTCCCTGGAGAGGCTTACCCTGTTTAGCATCTAATAAATATGTCCTAGAAATTAACTACATTGCACTTCGTTAGTTCCCTTCTATGGATGCAACATTCTGCTTTTATAGAGTTCACCTAAAAGAGATCATCACCTGAACTTCAGTAGATTTTTTTTATGAGGCTTCAGAAAATACAAAGGATTTAAATAGAAGCTTTGAGGGATACAATTTTATTTAAAATCTTTAACTTCTTGGTGTCTGAACAATTCTTCCAAGTAATATATTTAGTGCACACAAATACTTTTAAGCACTTAGTGGTTACTGTATGCTGCATGCATGTCTAAAAAGAAATGAAATGTAATAATTAATAAAGAACTACATTATCTGATATTCTTTAATTAGAGCAGTTAGCTTTTGTTGAAAGCATAAAATTCCAGAGAACTAAATTCTCCATTTTAACTTTTAAGCTACTATCACTGAGGATAAATTGCCTTGCTTAAACTAATAATAGTTTGTTTATAACTGTATATATAAATATTTATGATATTACTGATTTGAGGGAACCATCAATCATAACCTATTTTCTTGGAGACATTTCTCTCTGGACCTGAAAAATAGTTGACTGTATTTAATGATTATTACATACATTGTGGATAGATGACGGAATTAAGTAAATAGAAGCACAATGTAATTTATCAAAATTTGCTACAATTAAACTGAGTTAAGTTCTCTTACTAAAAGACATACCTAATCAAGTCATGTTAATACATTTATCTTAGCAAAAACTTGTGTCTTTACTGAAGATATTATTTTGCATAAGATAGCAGATGTTTACTTGTTTGTTTTCAAATATCTTGAAATAAAAATATTTAGTGTATTAAGGTACTGGCGAAATCAGAAAAAGTGTTTAAAATATGTTATAACAGAAAAATTTAAATTGTAAAAACTGTTCTTTGAGACTATGTGGATAATTTTTAAGCATTTGGGATTTAATTTCAAATCTTATTTTATTTACTGGTAAATATAGTATTCTAATTGATAAAATAGTTAAAGTACATCCCAATGGTTTTTAAAATATTGTACTTACCCGTACAGATTAACCTAAATTTAGAGCAGAATAATATAAAATATAGAGCAGAGTAAGTGCAGGGACCAGGAATAACTAAAATGATATTTTTATTATTTAACTATTAGGTTTACATTTTTTCAGAATATAGTGCTCACCCTTAACAATAAGTTGTCCTGTTTTTATCCTGCCTTTGGTTTTTTGCTCTTAATAGACTAGATATGTGACATACATATATAGAGAGAGGCTGACCTTTCCTTTAATTACATATTTTAGTCAAGCCCAAAGGAAGCAATCTTTACTGAATCCCTAAAACTGGAACAATTAGGAGAGACCACAGATTTCCCATGCTCTTTCTGATCAGTTGAAGTGGCTGATAAACCACATGCATTTATCTTCTCTCCCTTCGAATATCTTGCTAAAATGACATTGAAGGGAAGAAGAAAGCAGATAAGAGAGGATGAGAGATGTCAACACATTTTTAGAAAACAAATCTGAAGTATTTCTTAACAAAGCAGAGGAATTCATAAAATAAAACTTAAAAGGGCGATATGAAAACAAACTGAAAAATGAGGTTAAGAGGAAGCAGAGGCAATGCTGATAGCAAAAGACAACATCAAAAACCCTAAGTACTCTTGTCAGAGAGAAGAAAAGCAATTGCATCCTTGAAAAAGAACAGGCTCGTATGAAAGAAAGAAGGGGTTTCCAGCTTGAATGTATCCACCAAATGTCCAGCACCTTGTATGGAAATTGATCTAAATGAAGGCATATCATGATTAAATTTTATATTTTTAAAGATAGAAAGGATATTCCAAAAGTTACCCAAGAAAGAAAACAGGATCCATGCTACAGATTAGAAATGAGTGGCTCCAAATCTTTTAAAAGCATCTCTGAAAAAAAAATCTCATAAAAGTAATCATTTTTACTATATATAAGTGTAGCAAGTCAATACATTGTATACCTTAAACTTACAGAATGTTATATGTCAGCTATTTCAATAAAGCTGGGGAAATAAAGCAACATAGTAAGCTAGAAGACAATGAAGTAGTGCCTTTAAAACTAAGGAGAAATGGTTTCCAACCTAAAATTTTATACACTGCCCAACTATTAATTAACTGTGAAAATAAAATAAAGATGCTTTTAGACATTTTAAGGACTCAAAATTTATCTCCCATTAGCCCTTAAGAAAATGAATAAAAGTTATTAACTCACAATGAGGGAAATCCTGGGACCAATGGGACAGCTGGAAAAGAAAATCTTAGGATTTCTGTGCACCTATCTCTAATAATCTCCAATTCAGCCAGAAACAGGTGTTTACAGGACTTCAGAAGGAGAACATGGAGCTAGGAGAGTGTGTTTTGGTAATGGAACTAATAAGTTAATGTATTTGAGCTTTGGGGGAAATATTGGTAGGGATTTGAACTATTTGTAGGAACATTTTAAAAAATAATGATAGACCAAAAAAAGTAAACAAAATATGAGGCAAATATAAACTCCAGATAAAAACTGAGAAATGCAAGTTGGCTTTAGTACACTACTCGGCTCAGCAGTGAACAGTATTTACATTATTATAACAATATAGATATCTTCTATTTTATTTATTCTCCCTAACCACACTGAAAGCAAGGACAAGGACTTTCTTTTACTCTGTTATTTTATACTAGTGGCCTGGTGCACGAAATTTGTGCACGGGGCGGGGCAGGGGGGAAGGTGTCCCTCAGCCCGGCCTGCACCCTCTCCAATCTGGGACCCCTCAGGATAACCGGCAGTTGGACATCCCTCTCATAATCTAGAACTGCTGGCTCCTAACCGCTCGCCTGCCTGCCTGCCTGATTGCCTCTAACTTCTTCTGCCAGCCAGCCTGCAGCCTGGCCAGGTGGAGGAGATATGGGCAGTTGGCCGGCCTGCCTGCTGGTCGAACTCCTGGTCGAGGGGGAAATTTGCATATTAGCCTTTTATTATATAGGATATACACTGAGTGGCCAGATTATTATGCATTCAGAGATCATAATAATCTGGCCACTCAGTGTATATTTCAATAATACCTTCCAAAAATATTCATATTTTTTGCTGATGTGACTCAGGTGGGCATTTTTGAGAATCTTTCTGGGGTTTTTATGTTATCATAGAGAACAACCGAGTTGTCATGTGCATAGTTTTCTGTTTCCTTTAAGATTCTTTGGTTGCAAGTAACAGAGATCAGCAGAACCTATTTAAGTGAAAACAAAATCAGGAACAAAAGCCAAGAAAGTATTGGAAGAAAATAGGATAATTCCCAGAATCAAAGTAAAAACTAAATAAGGTAGGCCTTGGTAAAGACAAGAATATGGGATCAAAGGGAGTTGGGACGAATAGGAGTCTCCTTAGTGAACCTCCCCCAGGACGGATCATCTCCAGCTGTTTTTCTTCTGAAGTCATTCCAGGCGGAATTCACATATCTGCCCGTGAGAGTCAGGTTTGGGACACATGCCCACCTGCAGCCTGGAGAAGGGAGGGAACCTTTGATGACAGCCCCCCACGCTAAGGAAAATTGAGGGTTTGTTACCAGAAAGTGGGAATGGAGACTGGAGAGATAGAAACTACTGATGTCCCCTATCTTTGCCTCCCTTTAAACGTGCAGTAAAGTAAGCCTCTCTCCCACTTAGTATGCCCCTGGGGGAATTAGTTGATTTAGTTTCTTTATCAGATCTGCTCCTTCATTCCTTTCAAAGTAATTACAGGCTGCTTCTTCCCTGTCTCCTGACACTGATTATTAGCTAAAGCTAATTCATCAGCTAGATATAGGTGAAACACCTTTAGCTATCTTTTCGAAAAAGCTTAGTAAATTATTTGTCATTCTCCAAACCAAGAATTGTTCTCCCTATAAGTAAAAGTTTATTAGCTACCGTGAGAGGTCTTTGGGTTCAGCCATTTTCTGTCCCAGCTATAATTAGAAAGCTAGACAAATTGTATTAACTCCCAGGGAAAAAATCCACACACATACTCTTTTTAATAAATCCAATTTACTCTATTTGCTTGGTGTTAACAACTGTTAATGTTCTGTCCAAATTCCTTTCCTTCCTTGTTGAAAAGAACTGTATCACTACATCCAGTACATACAAATGGATAGTTAATTACATGGCACAGAGGGTGCTGTGATTCATCACAGCAATGTGAAAGCGACTGTTGCCAATTGTCAGCTTTTTCCAAACTACATAGTGTTATATGGTTTATGTCCTAATCAATAGTGGCAAAGCTCCAGAAAGAAATACTACCTAGATGTCAGGGGCTCATTAAACTGATCAGTGTGCAACCCTTCATCAGTGATTTCCAAACCTGGCTGTGTATCAAAATCACTTGATGACATTTTTTTTTTTTTAAAAAAAAGGAAGATAAGAAAAAGCCTCCTGGCATTCACCTCCAAAGACACTGAATCAGAATATTCTGGTTGGGTTGGAGACAAATTCAGGATTTTTCAAGGCCTGGGGTTTATATTATTTGGGGTCTCTCTTTTAGAAAAAGAATACAAAAGTATCTTTTACATATTTTATGAAAATACATTACCATGTGAACACCCTTGTAGGTCCCAGACCCTTGTAAAGGTCCATATAAATGGTGGGTCCTGAAGCTTCATTAGCCTCAGATTGCATCTACCTGTGTGTTAGGGCCTAGGAATAGATGTGTTTGTATGTCGTGCCTGTGTGCGCAACTGAGCACATACACCTGTGTGCGTGGTTCAAGCTCCCAGGTGAGAGGACCCAAACTGGGACCCTCCCTTCTCTCTCAGAAACAAAAAGAATATAGAAAGTTTAGTGTTCTGCAAATGTTAATCTAGTTCTCAAATAACTTTAAAATTTCAAGTTGAAATACTCTTATTTGCATGTTTTTATTTCCCTTGCCCCTTTTATGGTAAAAAGGCCCATAAGCAAAAATGATTGCCAGTATCTAAACTAGTCGAGGCTCCGGACAACTGCTGAGTTACAACTGCTCTGGTTACAGTGAGGGGGGAATGATAGCTCAACTTTCTGCATCTAGTTTTAGTTTGCAGATAGCTTTATGCTTTTTTTCACATGATTTAATATGATTTTAGCTATTGCATTTTGGCACCAGCAAATGTGTATGTTAGCCTTTTAATCCTTTGTAAAAGTAAAACATGCCTAGTGTTGAATTTTTAAATGCAAAAACATGTAAGGAAAAATATATATTACCTATAATCTCCCAAAGATAACCTATAGTCATCACAGTGATTGACATACTGTAGCTACTCAATCAATATTTGTTTTTAGAATAAAAGAATGAGTGTGAACTCCAGAGAATACAAAGAGACCCTTTCTGAGCATTTTTCCCTAAGTGCTTATAATTGTGATATCTAAGATGCAGATATCTAAGTGAACGTATATTGAACTCTAACAAGTAAAGGCTATATGCTAGACAATGATGTTATAAAGATGAGTAAAAGTGGTCTTTGCCCCTCTCAGTGGAATTCACATCCAGTGGAAGAAACTAATATATTCCTAGCAGTACAAGGACATTTAGACACACAAGGGCACAAGAGCAGCTATGTAAAATCCCATGTAGGAAATATCTTTCAAAGCTAAGTGCTAAAAAAAAAAACACACTTCTTTTCTCTTGACATCCTTGACTCTTCTCTTTCTCTCAAGCTACATCTAGTCTATCAGCAAATACTGTTGTTCCTATTTTAAAAAATCGATTCACACACTTCTGCTCCTTCTCTCCATCTCTGTTGTGCAGCCCCGGACCAAGGCCCTGCCCCGTGTCCTCTGCGGAGCTGCAGTGGCCTGCGTATTGTCTCCCTGCTTTTCTTCTCGCCCCCTTCCACTCTGTCCTCCACCCAGAAGCCGAGAAGTCTCTTGACAATTTTAAGTTCCATCACACTTAGGACCCCCAAATCTCCAGTGGATCCCCATTTCATTTAGAGTGAAATCCAGTGTCATTCAGTTGGCCTGTAAGGTGATTTTGTCCACTCCCTTTTCTATCAATTCCCTAATCTCACATCCACTGATCATCACTTTGCTCCTTTGTTGATTCTAGAACAAGCCAGCAGCCGCCTGGCACGAGGTTTTCACCGCACAGAATGCCTTCCCTTCCAGGATGACTCGCTGCCCAGCCCCTGGCAGATCTTTGTTCCAGTGTCACTTTCTCCGTCAGGCCTTTCCTGTCCACCCTCGTGAAAATCACAGCAACCCACCCCTGGTTCCTGCTTTATCTTTCTCCAAATCATTATCGCCATTTGAAAGATTCTGTAGTCTAGTTATTTATTCGTACTCATAACCCAAACTCCATGAAGGCAAGGGATTAGACCTTTTCACTCCCAGCTCCTAAAACGTTCCCTGGTTCGTAGGTATTCATTAGTATCTGTAGAAAGAAAGCGGAGATAATATTCACTCTGCTGACATCTCCCGTGGTTTCTTCCCCTTTCAGTATCGAGATACTTTTACCATGTGTATTGGGCAGGCTGACAGCCACATCTCTTGTCCCCAACCTTGGCGTCTGCTTAAGGGGTGGTCGCTGACATTGCATCCCGCTCTGTGCACGCTGGGTCGGCGCACGCGTGTATCTGACACCTGCTCGGAACGTGCTCTGTCTGGATGGTGGTCTGAAAAGTCCAGTTCAGGAAGGTGGACAAGGCAGGTATATGACAGTAACATATGTTTCCATATCCACAAACCAACATGGGTAAGCCCATAATTCACTTCTCATAAAGTCAGAAAAATCTGGTGTCAGGTTGATGCAGGCTGGAATGAAAAAGAATAATTGAACCAGGGACGTAGGGTTCTCAGCTCATGTTAGAGTGGTAAGGCTTTTATTTTTTTCTTCCTCATCTTGGATTCTAAAATTTAATAAGGGAACTGTCAGGGGAACCTGAGGTTCCACTCCAAGGCTTGGTCACCACCACACACAGCACCCCTGAGACCAGAGCCGCCGGCCAGGTTCCTGCTGAGTGATGGTCAGTTCTAAACACGCCCCTGGTTCGCTGGTTCGTTACATAGTCAAACATAGTTTCTACCTAGCCAATCAGATTTGTGTCTTTGTGCTATTAAAATAAAAATAATTAGGAAGGGATAAAGGAGGGAAAATACTTATCCTTGCTCCTGATGCATTCAAAGACCTTTAAAAAAAAAATCCTTCCCTTGAACTCTTATTTTTCTACCAACTTGTTTATTTCAGAGGAAGGAGAGCTGATGCAGCCTATAAATAATGCCTAATTTCCGTTTCAGGACATACAGGGCAGGATAGGCTCTCCCCAAAGGTGCAGGGCCACACCCGGCCTGCTCCCTCTGCGAGGCAGTTCTTGCCTGCTGCTATTATGAATGCAGTGAGCGGAGCTGTGTGAAGTGGATGCCCTTACATGTAGCATCTTGAAAATTCTAGCACAAGGCAAAGTTTTCACTGTAATGTTACCCACCATTGCTGGACAATTTTTGTATTGTGTTTATTTTTCCCTTGATTTTCAGAGGTTTAGAGTTCTTAAATAAAGCATACTCCACCGTCTTTGAAATTTCCATATATAAACGAGAATTTTGGAAAGTTTTCGGTAACCTTTTTTTCTTTGAATTTACTTTCTTGTTTTAAGGAACTTTAAGACTTTTCATGTCTCCAAAGGATAGACTAAGTTTATTTTACTGATACTTTCCTTCAAATGGCAAGAAAAATTATCTGCTGTCCAGGAAGCTATTCTTTGCTATAGTCTAAAAGTAGAAAAATTATCTATGTTCCTTCCCTCTTCATCTACAGGCAATAAGCTATGATTTAAAAACAGTTCTTGACACCTTGAAAAGAGGCACAACATCATTCGTCTTTAATGAAATGAAAATTAAAACCCACAGAGAGGTGCCGCTGCACACCCACTAGAATGGGTGTCACCAAAGAGACAGGCATTACCAATTATCGGCATGGATTTGCAGACACTGGAATCTATATATGTAACTGGTGGGAATGTATAGCTGCTTTGAAAAACATGTTGGCAGTTTCTGCTGAAGTTAAACATATATTTATGTAACCTAGAAATCCCACTCCTAGGTATTTACCCAAGTGAAATGCGAACATATATTCACACAAAGACATGTATGCTAATGTTCATAGCTGCTTTATACATAGTGGCCAAAGAGTGGGGAGAGCTCAAACGTAATTCTGCAGTAGGATGGAATACTATACAGCACTGAGAATGAATTACCAGTACACATAACCAGTGTAGATGAATCTCATGAACATAATGGGCAGCAAAAAATCAGACACAGGAGTGTTGGGTATATGACTCTATTTATACAACAAGAATAACCATCTGTGTGTCAAGACGGTGGTTATCCTGTTGAGGGAATAGTAGTGACCAGAGCGGGGGATGACAGGGCTTTGCCAGAGCAGGTTATGCTCTGTTTCTGATCTGGATACTATTCCACAGCTGTGTCCGCTTTGTCAGAATTCATCAAGTAACACCCTTGGGATCCGTGCAATTTTTTGCATGTATGTTATAGGTCCAAAAAAAATTCATTAAAACTATTTTTTTTAAAAAGTGACACTGATTTTCAGAGATCCAGGGGTCCTAGAAAATCATTCTTTGTATTTTCCACTTTGAAGACTTTACAATCTAGTAGCAAGACGGGCCTGTTGATAAATAGTTCTAATATGAAACAAACTTTGATCCAAAGTCTTCATTAGAATGAAATAAAGAAAAAATATTTACAAAAAGGGACAGCCTGGAAAAATATCATAGAGTGCAATCACTGTTGAGTTTACTACATAATAATTAATTGGAAAAATGTACTGTATAAAAATGGAAGGGAGGGATATAAGTTAGAAATAAAGGGATGAAAAGGTATTGGTTTCTCTACAAGAAGTCACTACTGTTTGAGAGGCAGCGCTGCTTTACAGTGTCAGAACACATGAGCTATTTATATCCTTAAAATGCGTTCTTTTGTTTTTAGTTGACTGACTTTGCCCGAATTGTAGGTTATTCTGTTCAGTGGTGCTCAGCCCGGCTGCACATCAGGATCACAGGAGCTTTTGCAGCTGCTCCAGAGGTGGGACTCGGGCATCTGGACTTTTTCTAGGCGCCTGTGCTTCTCCTGACCTGCTGGGGCTACCAGCCTCTGCTGTCGTCCCCGCGGGCTAGAGGGGGCCTCACGGGGACCATCACGCAACAACGAATGTCTCTGAAAGTGTCAGTTCTTTGTTTTCGGAGCTTCTGTGGTTTCCACAAAGAAGAGCACTTTTCATATTTGTCTCTTTGTATTTGTGCCAAGAAATTTCTTTGCAAGTGGCTTTTATCCAAGTATTACATGAAAGACGTTAATCCTACTGCTAAATTTTAACCCTAATTCTTTCAAGCACTAGGGCATTTCTTCTGATTTTATTCCAGGTACCTAGATCCATAGCAGAAGGTAGGACTGGGAAGGACAAAATGACCCATGCAGGTCACTTGTTAATGCACTCATATGACTAATCTTCCTATGAGGAAGAAAAAAAAAAAGTATTTTTAGTCCCAGCATTTATATGTCAGATCTTTCAGTGTGAAAATAATACCTGCTTTCACTTACAAAAGTGAAAGTCCTCTATTTAGTTCACTCACTATCTATTATAGCTTCTCCATGTTTTAATCTCTTTGTTTTGAAATAATTTTAGAATTATAGCCAAGTCGCAGAAATAGTAGAGGTATATAGTCAGCGACCTCTAAAGTTACAATTTATATAACCATAGTACAATTAACAAACTAGGAAATTGACATTGAAACATTAAGATTAACCAAGCTGCAAATCTTATTTGAATTTCACCAGTTTTCCCCTTAATTTGCTTGTCTGTTCCAGAATCCAATCCAGGGTACTACTATGTATTTTTTTAAATATATATTTTTATTGATTTCAGAGAGGAAGGGAGAGGGAGAGAGAGAGAGAGACATCAATGATGAGAGAGAATCACTGATTGGCTGCCCCCTGCACGCCCCACACTGGGGATCGAGCCCGCAACCCGGGCATGTGCCCTCACCAGGAATTGAACCATTACCTCCTGGTTCATAGGTCGACACTTAATCAGGAAGTCACGTCAGCCAACCCATACTACTCTGTATTTAGTTTTCTTGTCTCCTTAGACTCCTTCAGTCTGTGACACTTCCTTACTCTTTTTTATATTTCATTATCTTGACCCTTTTGTTGAGTACTGGTGAATTATTTTGTAGACTGTTTCTCAGTTTGGTTTTGTGTGATGTTTTCTGATGAGTAAGTTGATATTATTCATTTTGGCATATATGTGTTGTTACTGGTAATGCTAACCTTGATCATTTGTGGAAGGTGGTATCTGCTGGGTCTCTGTACTATGAAGTTATGATTTTTGAAAATTGTTAAATGTCTTTGGCACTCTGCCCATATTCTGTTTTTCCTCAAACTTTCACCAACAGATTTTAGCATCCACTGGTAGAGCTTGCCTGCAACAGTGATTACTGTGGTTTTCGCCTGATTTTTTTTGTGTGTGTGTGTTTCTCTCATTCCGTACACATTTTTTTTTTAATTCTTCTGTAAGGAAGATCTGCCCCTCTTTGTCTATTTGTTTATTTGATCATTTATATCAGTAAGGACTTATAGATGCGTTTCCAATTTTTGAATTATAATCCAATGCTATCATTATTTGATGCTCATATTGTTCCAGATGTGGCCATTGGCAGCTCTTTCTGATTGGATTCAGTGTCCTTTTGGCATGCCCTCATTCCTTTTAAGCATTTTTGTGTGTGTGTGAACACAAGATGTTCCAGCCTCATCTTGTCTTTTCCCTGCCCCAGACCTGGAATCAACCATTTCTCTAAGAAGCCCTGATTCCTTTTATTGGAGAAAGATGTTTTGAAAAATAAAAATATCTGGGTGCTAGTAGGTCATTGTTTCTGGGGTGTCATTGCTCTTATCCCTCTCAGCAGAAAAAGATAGGAAATATATGTATGTGTACTAAACCATGCATGAACATACATTATATTTATTAGTTGTTTCTATGTGACTAGCTATGTGTGTATGTGTGTATATATAAAAAATATGAGTTCATTCTAATACCTCTGATTTCAGTTCAATACCACAGGTTCATTATAATCTTCTCCCCTTTTCTTATTTGTAACCTATTTCTCTAACCGTTCAAAGACTGGCACTCAGTATCTACAATCCTAGATTACACATAAAGTTGTTACTAAATTGCTCACTCACACCTCTGTGGGAAACGTATTTACCAACTAGAGAATAATATTTGCTGGCAGTTCTTTTTGGTTTTGCGCCTTATAATATTCAGTCAAAATCATGTTTTCCAAAGCGACTTAATTCCCATCCCCTTCAGTGTGGTTATATCACTCGGCAGGTTCACGCTGCTCATTGGTAATACAATTAGGATTGATTTGTTGCTGTTTGTTTTCCACTTTGGGTTCCCCCACATTCTAGTTGGCTTTAATTTTTTTATGTGGGAGGTATGTAAAGCATTACTATGGTTCGGAGATTCAAAGCTATAGCCAAATATATATTTTAAGAAGTGTCTGTCCCTCCTCACACTCCACCACCACATTTGTGCCCCCTTTCTTTCCTCTCTTTTCCCACCATCCCCCTATAATTAAATAGACTCTATGTTTTCTGGGTAATCTTTCCGATTCATGTTTTTTATTATGTTCCCTTTCGTATGGTGGTAGCACGCCATATAAGCTCTTTTGCACTTTCATTTCTTCATTGAATGATTTAGAAGTTCCCAGTGATCTACCCCATTTTTTTTTTCAGCTTCTTGTGTTAAATTATGAGGGTGTGGCATAGTTTATTTAACCACTCTCTTATGTTTGAGCATTAAGGCTGTTTTCATAAGTTTGCAAGTACAATCAATGCTCCCATTGCAGTCTATGGGTTTAATGAACACCAATGGAGAATAGACAGTTCAAGAACTATAGCAGTGACATAATGACCAAGTACTTACATAATGCTCTCATTTGCCCGGAGTTGTTTATTTTTCAAAACTCTTTCAAGTCTTTTCATTTTAAATCAACTGCACTACTGTAGAATGGTTTGGGGAAATATCAAATCATGACATTTATGTAGTGCAAAGTCCCTTACATGTATTATCTCATTTGAACCTCAAGCCAACACTGTGAAGGCAGGTCATGGAGTCAACATCCCCATTTGTCCAGGTGAGGAAACCGAGACTCAGAAATGTTAAATGTCATCCTGAGGCCAGACATCTACTTACAGTGGTCGGCAAACTCATTAGTCAACAGAGCGGCAAACCGCGGCTCGAGAGCCGCATGTGGCTTGTGAGCCGCAGTTTGCCAACCACTGGAGATCATTGTGAGGCTACAAGTGAATTTGAAATCGCACTACACGGTTCACAACTAGCTCATGAGCAACAGTGAAAAAATATCCAAAGGTAGCATATAGTCACAGAGAGGTAAATTACTCAGTATGCATTTTAGAATTTGAAGATTCCAATAAAGAATCTTATAGTCACAGGCAAATACTTGGCTACCTATAAGCTGTCGTGTTTCACTCCAGAATCATAGTAAAGGGAAATACATCCTGAACACATGTAGCCTACTTCCCCTTCCCCCAAGCCCCCCAAGTGACTGTTTACTTGGTTGTTCCTCATTTCCACCCAAACCTCCCATCACCCACACCCACGCAGCTGGCCTCTGAGCTCTGGGAATCGTTCTGTCCCCGGTACCCAGCACGGGACCCCTGTGCCCCACCACAGTTCCACATGCAGGTAGTGCAGTGAATTACAATGGCCCAGTGCCTGACCACTGATTCCAACTTAGTAGGTCGGATGGGCCCCCAGGGCTGAGAGCCAGCTCTGAGCTTATTATCCACGTCCCCATTTGCTATCTTGTTATACTGGGAAAGTTACCCAGTCTTTCTGTGGCTCATTTTCTGACCTTTAATATGGAAATAACAATACAACTGCATAACATTGCTGTGAGAATTAAGTGAAATAATGCACCTAAAATTCTTAGCCCAGTGCCTAGTACGTGGATAGTCTATAAATATTGGAGAGAAGGCTGTAGAGTGAGAGCTCATGAAGTGTTTGTTGAATAAATCAACAAGTTAAGCAACAACTGTGACAAAACAAAAATTGAATACCCTGATGTATCTTCATTTGTCTTATTTACTGTTTATTTTAATTTGGACAAAAAAGAAAATACCAAACACCAGTGATTTTAGCACCTAGAATAAATTGCTGTTGACTCTACTTGCTTAGGAAGCAGCCTCTGAGAACTCCTCAGATTATTTGGTTTACCTTTTTCTAGCTACTGCAGGGCTTTCATGTTCTAGCCTCAAACCTCAATAAAAGTGCACGATCTACCGCCCCAGGGCCATCTTGCAACTTGTGCTTTGTGGTCTTTTGAAATCTCAGTTTGAGCACTTTGTATTGAAAGGAATTTCTTTTATGTTTCTTCTACTTCATTCATCATAGGAGATCCTCAGGACATCATAACCAATGTTATGACCATAACAGAGATAACAGCAGTTTTCTTAGGTCAAGAACACCAATGGGATTGACCTGGGACACTGCTTCTAGTACACAAAAATGTCATTCAGACCATTCAGCAAACCTTTGGCAGATCACCCCCTGGCCCTGCCTTACCTCCTAGGAAAACTAAATACCGAAATAGCACACATGAAGAAGAGAGCATCTGCAAATTAGTGGCAAGAGGAACTTCCAGGAAATTTTTTTTCTCTTCTTTTATAGCATTTTCACTGGAAAACACTGGGATCATGATTATTGTTTTTGTAAGCTTTAAATGTCTATCTTTGATATTTGAAGGAATGGGCATGAGTTTTATGGTTAAAAGAAAAATTACTAAGGTAATTAGCAAAGTGATTTTGCCAAGTATACTTTTCTCTGAGCTGTAAGAGTTAACATTTATTCACATGAATAATTCACTCTGCTCTTATTAATCTAGTGAATCAATTCATCATATCATAGAATGAGGAAATAATTAGCAAACAACTTCTTCCTTTTTAGTATTTGTGGCATTGCTTTGGGGGTTTTCATTTACATACCAATGCACCATAAACATACTCTGGATGGAGTTACTGAAATCTGTTTTTCTGCTCACAAAGGTAGAGGCATGCATGTCTGTCCAATCAGAAGTCCGCAGCAAAGAGCCACATTCACTGATTGGTCACTCTGATGGGGCAGCTGGTTATGAGCAGTGATAAGGAGGGCACCTCAGAGATTATGGGATGAGCATCTGCACGTTAGTACCAGGCTAAACAGTCAAGGAGACTAGAGATGCTGTCATAGTTTTCAGATGACAGGCTTCATTTTATATGTTAATGGGAAGAATACTTCTGATACGAGGAAGAAATTCACCAGAACAAATGCATTCCCTTTACTGCACGATACCATGGCACCAATTAAATTCAACTGTATGTATAATGTACTCTTAATTCCTAACAGTCCCAGGAAGGACTAATGTGAAAAATATTACATATTCTTACATTTTAAGATCACGAACAGATGGAAAAATTTATGCCAATCAGTAAAGAAATTCATATGCAGTGTTATACACCTCAAAATGGTGTTTATATGGATTTTTCTTTTTAAAAAATTAACGTTATCTTGGGTAAAGTTTAGTTACTACTTGGGGTTTTCTGTAGCATTTTATGTGTAATTCATTTTAATTTGTTCCTTCTGCAGATATGTATGTTTGCAAGTACAGGTAGCCTTGCAATGAGTAAAACTGATAAAAGGCTGTGTTCCATTGAAAGGGAAATTATGGAATGATCATTCCCTTTGTGAAAGGGTTTGTCATAGGGCAATCTTTCCTAAAGTATTTTAAATTTAATTTTGTTTATAAAACATGCATTTACACACACCATTTCAGCAACAAATTTAGTGAGGAAATGGGAGAAATGGTCATAATGAGAGAGAGATTCCTTCCACTGCTAATGTTTATTCTGCCTTCTTTCCCCCGTCTCTTCCCGCAGCGCTGATAGCCATTGGGCGATACAGCATGACCATAGAGACGGTGGATGTCGGATGGTGTAAAGAAATTACAGACCAAGGAGCCACCCTGATTGCGCAGAGCAGCAAGTCTCTGAGATATTTGGGGCTGATGAGATGCGATAAAGTAAGAGTTACCATTCAAGTTAATTTTGTAAATACCTGGATATCATTCTCTCTCTCTCTCTCTCTCTCTCTCTCTCTCTCTCTCTCTCTCTCTCTCCATATACGTATGTGGGTATGTATGTATATAGGTATATATGTATACATGTACATACATACATGCACTGTTAACAGCTATGCATTTTAAGATGCCTGGCTTTCTAACCTAATATGACATTATATTTGCATTTCAAAAATGAATGTTGTGCTTATGCAGAAAGAAAAAGCAATCATACTCATAGTCAACTTTGATTTTGACTTCCTACCCTTAAAGCCCATGGACAAAATGTATAATGTTTGCATGGCACATTGCAACGTGCAGGGTCTAACAGTAAAATTCTGCTCTGGGTTCCAAGTTTCCTGCAGCAGTAAGGTGGAAAGAAAGTGCCAGATTGTTTTTTCCCAATTCAAAGTATGCAGTTTCAGTGCCCAACATCTATGTATTCTGACTCTCTGGGGGGGCAAGAATGGGCCGGAATGGGGATGTTACATGGGAATTTGCATCTTTCCACACTTTAAGCTGCTGCCTTTAGCACACGCTGAGAAACGGTACCAGAGGTCCCACTGCAGGTCTATGGCGCTGGCCCAGAGACCTGAACATGAGTTTGGGAAATTGGGCCATATTTAATACGGGGCCCTTTGAAGATGTTTTCCCTATAACAGATCTAAGGAATAGTTATTCATACTGTGAAGGCGAGAATATCGAGTCTCAGAAAGACCACATATGGCTCCAGGCCACTCATCCCAGATGTTACCCCAGGTCTTGGGAGTCTGTGTTCAGGCTTGTGGCACATCCTCAGGGCATCTCCAGGCACAGGGACTGTTTCCTTGGAAAGGAGCCACCTCAGATACTTGCTCAGAAAACGCTGGCGTCTTATAATAATTTACACACGTGTGATACTTTTGCAAATGGTGGTTAGGGACATATCTAGCAAACGAGAGTGAAACTAAATACTATATGTCTCTCAAAGGACATGCATTTTCTAAATGTAGCAAATGTGGGGCAAATAGAAGAATAGCCCAAATCCTTTGTGTGTTTTGTCATATTTGTTAATTGACCCCGTTCTGTTCTCTAAATGCTTTAAAATCACTTTAAAATCCCAACTTATACCAGGCCTTTGCCCATTGGTAATGTTTAGAGAGATTTTATTATATAGTCTCAGCCCAGCTTAGAAAGCTGACTGACTTTGTTACTAAGCAACAGCACTGAGACCCAAGGGTTACACGTCTCCCTCAAATTTCACTACTAACTAAACCTAGCACTACTACTAACTCTGTCACTTTAAAATAAAATTCTTTTTAAAAAAGTTAGAGGGAGGGCCCACAGTCAGCAGAGTATCCTAGGAATGTTGAGCAATGACAGCAGAAGTCCTCAGTCTCCGCCAGAGGAGCTCCTACATGAGCACTACCTGAGCAAGGACACCAAAAACGTGTGCATTCAAAGTGGGTCGCTGTCTCCCAACAAATCAGTCTTTGGATTTGTTGAGATCAGCTCCACCTTCAATGATGAACTGTAGACATTTATGTCCTAAACAGAACAGGACCAGACTCCTAGATGCAGAGAACAGACTGATGGTTGCCAGAGGGGAGGGGGCTTGTGGGACTGGGTGAAAAAGATGAAGGGATTGAGGAGGGTAGATTGGTAGCTACAAAATAGTCATGGGGATGGGGAGTACAGCAGAGGAAATATAGTCAGTAGTATTGTAATAACTACTAGTGTATATGGTGCCAGTTGGGTACTGGAAATATCAGGGGGAACACTTTGTGGAATATAGGATTGTCTGATCACGATGCTGTACACCTGAAACTAATACAAACTGGTGTTGAATGTAAACCGTCATTGAAAATTTAAAAACAAAAACCAATTTAAAAAACATTTTTTAAAGAAATTTGCATTCTGATTAGTATAGGAGATTATTTCAGATATATTTGCTGACCAGCATTTTGCTAATTTTAAATTTTAAAAATGGATCCTTTTCTACCCAAATACAAGTTAGTTCAAAGTGAGATGGGGTGGGGTGACTGTTCTGTTTGGTGGTACCCCTGAGGGTTTTGCCCATTTCCTGGGGCAGCCTCTGAATCCTTTCTCCAATTTGAGAGCTGCTTTGAGAGGCCCTGGCTCTAGCACCAGGTGTCCGACCATAGCCCGTGGCCAGCCAGGGGGTGCGGGGCCCAGTCTTGCTGCCCGGCGCCCGCAGGCTTAAGGCAGCTCAGAGGCAAACATGAGAGGTTCTGTGAAGAGAGAAAAAGTTTCCAAACCACACACAACGTGCAAGTGAAACCTGCACATAAACGCCTGGTTGATTTAGTTGAATGGAAATCTAGAGTAACCAACTATTCAGCTTTCAAAATTGGTATCATGCTATCCATTACCTGCTTTCAAATTTGTATCAAGACTCAAAGAAAAATTTGAGTAGCAAAGAAAAACATTTTGTAGTGGAGGGTATGGACTCTGGAACCAAGAGTTCAGGTTTAGATCTGGGATCAACACTTGGTTGTGTCATCTTGAGCAGTTACTTAACATCTCAGTGTCTATGTTTCCTTGTCTGAAAAATGGGGGTGATAATAGTACCTTTCCCTATGGAACTGCTGTGAGCATTTCAGTGAGTGCACTTAATCAAGCCCTTAGAATATTGTGTGTTATATATAAAATGTTCAATGTTACTGATTATTCTTATCATCAATGTCATTATATTAGCCTGTGGTTTAATATTTGAATTTCCAAAGGAGAAAAAAAAAGTATATTGCCGGCTCTCCTGTTTTGAAAGGGAATTAAAATGAAAGGAAAAAAATAAACTCAGATTATAGGAGATTTTGCCCTTTTACTTTTTCCTCACTTAAATTTAAACTTCAGATTCTTTCCTATACAAAGATATCAATAATCACATTTCTATACATTTTACGAAGGAAAACCAGTGCATCCATGGGACACGCTGTATTAGGGATCTACTTACTAACTCAGGCATAGGGATGACGAAAGATTTGCAATGAGAGGAAAGGGTGAGATGGAGAGCAGACAATTCAAATAGGTAAACAAAAAGAAAGTACTAAGAAAAATAATGGAGAAAAATAATAAAAACAGGAAGCACAGAGACATTATGATTAGGATATGGAGACAACGATTTACTAGCTCAATGTGAGCATCTGTGCCAACAAAGAACTAACTAAATTAATTTGGGCCTTTCACTCTTCTCCCTGTACCTTAACCAAACCTGCTGACCACTAATAATTCACAAATAAGAGTTATCCTTCCCCTTCGTGGAGCCAAAGGAGTGAACAAGAGATCTCAATGGTCTGCACAGTTACCCCCACTTCAGAAATGCTGTCCCTGGGGCCCTGCCCTGGGTTGAGGGGGGGCGGGGTTGTGACATCTGTGTGTCCCAGGACGCGTATGCCGTGCTCCTACGGTTCTGAGAAATATTGGAGGCTGGTTATGTTTTCTTTCATGTGCAGTCAGTTTCATTTGGGGCCGCTTATACTTAATCTGAAAGCTATACTTGACCCAAACTTATGCTTTTTTCCTCACTTGAGTTTTTGAAAAATTGTAAGAATAACAAAATGCGTAGTATTTGTTGTAGGAAGGTGTTTTTCCTCCGTTTCTCTCATTAGGTAAACAAAGAACAGATGAGAGACATCAAACATATTGCTTGCAGACGAAAGCAACATGTACTTAGATTATCAGACAATGTCTAAGCAAAACAGCAGTAAAATTTGTTGGGCTGCAGCAGTGATGACGGAGGAGTCCTCCAGCCGTCTGACGAACGTGGCATTCCCTGCGCACGTGTAAAATTAGGAAGTGCGTTAGGAAGCCCTGTTTGAATAGCTTTTCTGATTGCTGGATGGATAAGCACGTTACAGGCATTACTTTGGGTTTTGAAGCTGAGGCCACTTAATCTCCTAAACTTTAGTGCATTGTAAGAACCAAGAGAAGAAAACGCTGTGTGAGATGGCTTTGATGAATTGGGGTGAATTTATATCCTTAAAGACTGTTCAAAGGCTTACTTGACCTTGGGAATTAGAGCTGACCCGAAATCACCTATCAACTTAACACACATTTACTTGGCGATTTAGTAAAAACTACTTGTATAATCAACGGGACTCTAATCGGAGCAATATGTTTACTCTGCTTGCCTTAATTATAGACGGTGGCTTTGGTTAGAAAAATCATTTTCACAGCGTCAGTGAATGCTAGATTCTATATAGATCTGTTTCTTCTAATAATATATTTTCCTCATTTCTCGCAAGGCAGTTTGGATGGAGAACAAAACTGGAAAAGACAAAAAAAATTCATGGAAAAGCTGTAGGGCAAATGGAAATACAGTGTTCAAGGTTAATGAAAAATGTTTTGGGTAACAAGGTTGATGAAAAGGGAGGGAGCCCAGTGGCATAGCGTTGGCTGAGAAACCAGACCTCGCCAGAGGCAGCCTGGCTGGTTTGGGAAACCTCGGTGATAAAATGTCGCGGTGGAAACCTCTGCAGTGCGTGTTAATACAGAAGTTTGGAGACAGAGAGCCTGAATTATGAGCAGCGAATAACATCATAAATGTAGCAATTCTCATATGCCAAACCCTTGTGAAAAGCAGTTGGATGGAGAAATGCTAGAGCTTTTAAAAGCTCCCTTTCACTTACTCTTTTTTTTTTTTAACTTCATGCAGAACTAATTTTATACACTGTTCATTTGATTTGAAAATGCCAGCGTCTGGGGTATCATTAAAGAGCGTTATTGAGGGAGCCACTCTTGGCAAAGCATTTTGCTTAAAATGCTTATTAGTTCCTCTGTCCCTGCAGAGTTGTAGACAGGATGGAGAAAGTGCACCTCCGTCTACTAACTCCATCCCGCTGCCTCCGTCTGCAGCAGGTAGCTGCCCTTCTGTTGGACGGCCACTTCTCCTGGGCCCATTAAGGCGCCAGGAGGGCAGTGGAGGCCACGTTACTTAAGGAAGAGACATAAATAGGTTTTGAAAGGTCCACCCCAATGTCCTATGACCAAAGCCTCTCGGAATTTCTTTGATTTCTAGTTGACATAAATTAGAATTACACAGGCGTGAAGAGTCCACCCAGAAAAGATCAGAGAGGCTGCCGGGGGAGGAGAGGGCTTCTCTGTGATCCTATTGATTTTTTCAGCTGCCTTCAGGCCAGGGGCCGCTGCAGAGGCGACTGTTATTGATCCACACCATGGAAATAATGAAATTAATTCATTTCTCATCAAACCGCCATGGCCAAGACCTTTCTCTTCACCTGCCCTAATTCCTGAAGTACTTAGCTGGGGAGTGAAATACATGATTTCTTTAAAATAAATTCTTTCTTGAGGTCATATGGAATCTTTGTTTTCACACAAGTTCCTCATTTAAGTGGTAGAGATATTTCGCTTAATCAAGTCAATGAGAAGCCAGTATAGAAAACAAGTAACAGAAACCAGTCAGCCCTTTAGAGCCAGGATCTGCTTTACAGCCTTCGACTACCCAGGTCCAAGTCTTGTGTGCCCAAGTTAATGTCAAAATAGTCAGGGAAACATTGACCACTGCATTTCTCAGGAAGTAATCATGGTGAGAGAAAGCCTCAACAAGCTAAATATTTCTGTGGAGAAAATGGAGTTTTTATCAGCTTGTTTAGGAATCATAAGCAGGAAAGCCCTATGGGGAAAATAATATAGGACTCCGTAACTAATACACAGAACTAACTGGGAAAATCAGTTTCAGGGAAAATAATTTGCGGGGCACTGTGTCCAGGACTGTTTTGGTAGCAATTCAGCCATGAAACAAAGTGTATACCTGCAGGGGCTCGCCCCTCCCCTGCAACGCGCACACAGCTGTTTCTAGATTGCCCGTAGCCAAATTTTAAGACTGAAAATGTATGCCTTATCAAAGAAAATAAAGTGTAAAAAACACACACACAAAAAAAAAAAATGCCAAAAACATTCTCTCCTAACAAGGCAGGAGTGGTCTGACTGTACAGATCCCGCAGCCCCAGGCCGTGAGCGGCATACCGTTACATGAGCAGCCCGCCGTGCCATGTGCTCCACAGAAAGGGGAGAGGAAAGATGGTGAGAGCGTGTGGCTGGCTCTCAGATCTGAACCTAAGTCTTTCACTTGAAGTATCAGCATCTTGTTTCTTTTGCTGATAAAACAGTTTCTCCGGGTGATTTTTCACACAGGAGCACTTTAAAACACATTTTTACAACCCTCTCCTGATTATTCCTGGTAATTGAAACAGGGAAAAGCACATCAGCTGAGATATAGAGGTTACCACTCAACCTCATTTTAGCCAAGTGTTCCCATCTCTTCCACCTGAACTGTTGTGAAGTGGTAGCCGAAAGGCCTTTCCTGCCTTTACATATTAAACCAAGAAAATGCTGGCCTGGAGCTTTTTTTGACAAGTTTATTTGGTGAACATTAGTGTTTTCAAATTCTACTTCCATCGCTTTACTGTCTGTGGGACTTTGGGCAATTTCCTCGCTAAAGCCTCAGTTTCACCATCTGAAAAATGGGATAATATTATGTATCCTATGGGTTTAAGTGAGATATTGCAACAAAGCACTTAACCCAAGGATATGCACACTGAAAATACTTAATAAATGTAACTGCTATTAACTATTATTATTTTCATTATTATTTATCCATGTAGCATACATACCTGCTCCGGAATCATGTATCAGATATTTATCCATGATATGAACCACCTGGCTCATAATATTCTAGCCATGAATGTACATCTTATATGCTAAGATCTTACCAAAACAAACAAACAAACAAAACTAGGCCCCTGAGACTCAGACAATTCTAAAAAAACCATAGAATCTATTTTTAAAATAGTTAAGACCAATCAATTTACAGTCAAACTTATAGAGGAAGAAGAAAACTAGAGACCAGCAGATCTCAGTTCTTTCCTGCGAACAGAAAGAGTAAAGATTTGCCAAGTATGACAGCCAGTTGGTGTCTAGGCTGGGGCTTGTTTGGTTTGTTTCTTCAGGAAAATCAACATCTCTTGAGAACCTTTTAAGGGAGGTGCTGCCAATAGCTGCTTATGTTTTGCTCACTTCTGTTATGGGATGGATGTAGAGTGAAATTGTGTGTGTGTGTGTGTGTGTGTGTGTGTGTGTGTGTGTGTGTGTGTGAAAGGAGGAAGGAACGGGCCTTCTGTTCCCCAAATGCTGTAGGGTGGATAGACTGGTTGGCGTTTGCCTGAAGGCACCCTGCAGCATCATTGCTTTGCAGTAAATAATCTCCTTGGAACTTTGATTCGACTTAAGTAATTATACAAAGAATGAGGTTGCAGGATCATGTTATTTTTCTAATTTAGAAATAGGAAAGGTACCAGCAATATCTTAACAGAGCTCAGATCGAATCCCAGAACTCGTAAGCACCTGACTTTGCAAAGTGGGAACAAGGATGGCCCGCAGGGGCTCAGGAGACTGGGGGCTGCTGCCCGCCGGGAAGGAACGGCCGGCCTGCTCGCGAGGCCCGCCGTACAGCAGCAGGTTTTCAGGGCTGGCCATGCTGCGCCTCATGCAAATTTTGTTTGGCAAGTAGTTTTTCAAAGAGAAAATCTAAACTTCCCCCCTGCCAATTTTGATTAAATATTTTATTCATTTATTCAAGAAATAGCTATTGAGCTGCTTACTATGTTCCAGTCACTCTGAACAGGTGACAGGTCAGAAAAAATCAGTGAACAAGATCGAGTTCCTACCCCATGGAGCCTGCAGCCTCCTGGGGGAGACAAGCAAACGGGCAGCCACAGTGCTGTCAGACTGCAAATTAATTTTCAAAACCAGCACCCAGACTTACCTTTCTTCTGCACGAAGAACCACTTACATAGCACATCTGCGTCAGCGGTCCTCTGGTGCCCTGCTTCCCGGCCACTCCTGGGAAGTTCCTAGAAAGGACTGGCTATGAACAGTGGTCCTTCCTTTTTCACCACCTATTTCCATCCTCACCGTGCCCCCTTTTCTGTTCTTTTCAAGGTCACCGGTGACTTCCATGTCACCAAATCTAGTGGCCACTTCTCTGTCCACAACCTGCTCCATCTCTTAGCAGCTGCCCACATGGTAACTGTCCCCCCTTTGTGACAATGCTTTTCTCTCGTCGTCCCTGTCACCATGCTCCTGGCCTTTCTCTCTCCAGATCCCGTACCTCCATGGCCTCATCTATAAAGTGGAAGTAAAAATAGCACCTACCTCATAGGCTATTGAGAGGATTAAGTGAGTTTATATGTGCAAAGTTTCTTACATGAAGTAAGCGATTAACTAGTAGCTCTTATTTGTTGTGATGGTTAATTCTTACCTTTTTCATCCCCACCACTCTCCTCCTCATTAGAATGTAAGGTCCCTGAGTGTCTCCTTCTATGCTGTATTGTCAGGCCCTCCCATAGTGGCTGGTATATTGTAGTTGCTAAACAGATATGTATTGGATGATGGATGGATGGATGGATGGGCAGATGGATGGATGGGCAGATGGATGGATGGGCAGATGATGGGTGAGTGGATTGGATTGTGTTTCCCATCTGCATTCTGTGTAACACCGTGCTTCTGAGGAGGTTCCTCAGGCTGCCTGGGCCTTGCAGCTCTCAACCAGAGAGCCCCACTGTTACTGCTTTATTTATTTACTTTATTTACATAGTTTGTTTATCTACTTAGTTATTATGTGGTTTATAGAAGTATTGTTCAGCTAAAAGCAAGTTTGATAACCTTTAGATCCCACTGCTTCTTAATAATTTGACTGATTATAAAATGTATCAAGGCAGAGGGGAATAAATGAATGAATAAGAAAGATGACCCCTTGGGTATAAGACCAGTTTCCTGTAGCTGAGAATTCTGAGTGTAGCCGAATGCTCTCTGGGTTCAGGACAGTCACAGAGTTCAGGCAGCTGATGTGCCATGGGACTCAGCATCCTTCAGAGGCCAACCTTGAAATGCTCTGATTTATGTAGTCTCTCTTCTGAAAACCAAAAATAGCACTTGTTGTAGGGTTTTAAAATATATATACCGTATGTGTGTGTGTGTATGTGTATATATATATATATATATATATATATTTAAACTATATTTTATTGATTTTTTACAGAGAGAAAGGGAGAGGGATAGAGAATCAGAAACATCGATGAGAAAGAAACATCGATCAGCTGCCTCCTGCACACCTCCCACTGGGGATGTGCCTGCAACCAAAGTACATGCCCTTGACTGGAATCGAACCTGGGACCCTTCAGTCTGCAGGCTGATGCTTTATACACTGAGCCAAACCAGCTAGGGCTAAAAATATACTTTTATTGATCAGAAAGAATGGAGAGGAAGAGAGAGATAGAAATATCAATGAAGAGAGAGAATCATTGATCAGTTGCCTCCTGCACACACACCCACTGTGGATCGAGCCCACAACCCAGGCATGTGCTCTGACCTGGAATCGACCTGTGACCTCCTGGTTCATAGGTTGATGCTCAACCTCTAGAGCCATACCGGCCCAGCTGTTGTAGGGGTTTCTTAACCTACAGATTTACAGATTACTTTTATGCAGAATAAATTTTTGCTGATAATAAATGTGTTTTAGGAAACAGGTCAAATTCATAAATTCTACCTGAAAGAAATTTCTGTCATCAGGTGTCCACTGGTGATGACCACTGCCAAAAGCTTTGTATAAGAAAATAAAAACTGAAAACAAGAAAGCCATTAAGCACAAGAGAAAACACATTTTTTAGTTCTGAGAGTTTTCTCCCTCAATTGTATTTTCCAGCTTAATTTTGCCAGTTTAATTTAGAAACACCCAGATGTGTTCCATAAATACATCGCACTTACCACTCAGCGACTACATTAATTATCTTATTAGGGCACGGGTTTTCTCACAGACTTGATCTTTTGCCGAACCATTTGGAGCGCTGCAGATGAGTGCCCAAGTGGATTCCTCCATCCCCTGTCCCACACGTGTCTGTCATGGCTTTCATCTGCACTACACATGCAAATCTATTTTTAAGAATGTACAGACTCGCACGGTGGGTCAACTCCATGGCTATGGGCTGTGGCCTCAGAATGGCCTACGCAGGCTGGTGCCTAGAACTTACACTTGGCTTGAAACATCTTTTTTGTGGAGGATCGCTGGGTAAAACAGGGAATGAAAATGTCACTAATTTTTCTCGCTGACAGTGTGGCTGTGGGACTCCTGTCACACTAATCTCTAATTAGAGGCTTCAGGTTGGCGAGCCCCGAGCCCCGATTCTCCCTTAACACTGCAGGCGTTTCTGTGATCCCCATCCTCCGGGTTCTCGGCTGCTTTCTCCCTGTGCTAATTCAAGTGAAGAGAAGCAATGCTCGTCCTCACAGGCGGCCCACATTTCATGAAAAAGAGACAGCATGAAGCCGGGCCTGTTGTGATATTGACAGAGCATAGCACTTCCAATCATTGCAGATTCTGAAATGGAATGACTGCATTTGACAAAATTGACTGAATTCATGAGCCTGCCGCCCTGCCAGGTTCATTGCTTTCTCAGTATCTGTCTCTTTCTATGCTTTGGGTTTCTTAGATGAGATTTTTGCCACACAAGAGTCAGAGTTCTTACATCTATATTTAAAAATGCATTTTTAGAGGCCTCGGGCTGTCGTGTGTGAGGTTTTTGTGTGAAGCAGGGTGCATTATGGGTAGCCTCCAGTCAGCTGACTCGCATGGTTAGCAAATGGCTTTTAGGCTCCAATAAGACAATCCAGTTTTCTTTTTAAATGTATAATAAATACTTAGTCCTCTCCCACCTCATGAGTGGCCCCTTGAAGAAGCACAGGGTCCATGTGAACACTGGGTTTGGGGCACTTGTTCCCTCCCTAAGCTGGTGGGCAGGCCAGGGGGCTGCCTCCTCGGGCCACACCTAACTAGAAATCTAAGAGAATGCTGAGAGAGAAGAAACCAGTCTGGGGTTACCATATTCAAAAACCTACTTTTGTCTCAGGCAGTGATGCATATTTAGGGGGAAAGAGAGGTGGGCTAATAAGCTGTAGGAGCAACTTTCTTTCTCCAGAACCCCGACTCAGAGTTTAATGCGGAGGGCAGCCCGGGAGGAGGTGCGCGCTCCTTTACCTTTCAGTAATCGTAGCTCAGATCTTGCCTTCAAACCCCCACGTGCAGAAATCATCTGCACCCTGTAGGGCCTCTTCACTCGGAAGCTTTAGACCAGCAGATCTCAGCCCGCTGCCTGGGTCCCACTCCTCCAAGATTCGGATACAGGTCGTCTGGGACTGGCCTGGGCAGTGAGAGACTTAAAAGACCCCCATGAGTAGCTGGGCTGAGAACCACTGTATTCTTGGTTGTAATCTTGGTTGCAGTCATAGTTTAAGTCATCCCACATCAGCCAACATGTATCAGGCATTTGTTGTAGCTGAGTCACGGTGCGGTTCATGGAGAAGGCCTGGGTTTGACTGAGGAAGGAAGAGCGAAGGAAGGGACCTCGAAGTTGCCTGCAGAGTAGAGAAAGGGAGCAGCCAGGCTGCTCTCACACCAGAGTCATTTTCCCGGCCCACACCAGGCTGGGAAGGCCCTTCCCCCTCACGGTGGGCTCTGCCTGCAGCCTGTCTGTGTAGCTCCAGCTTTATCCGCCTTGCTGCTCACGAGAAAGAGAAAGGTAAGCTGGGAGCCTGTGGAAGTGGTGCTGGATCCCTGGCGTCCCGAGCCTCCCTGCTCTGACTGTAGAGGAACATCACCAGGATGTGGCATGTCCCCTGGAAGGGGACGTGAGAGGTCCTGCGACAAAGGGAGGGAAAGAGACTCATAAAAGCCTCCCAGGGCCTGCAGTGTGCATGCTGTCGGCTGAGCAGGGTCCTGGGAAAATCAATGTATTGTCTGCTCTTTTATTTTTTTCGTAGCGTCCTATTTAAAACATTTTAAACTGCCCTTAGATGACTCATCTCATTCACATACAAATTTGAGCTATCACTAAAAGTTGCATTACCCCTATTTTACTCATGTCCATGTGCGCCCATCATGGGGCCAGTGGAGCCTCCTTTGAATGTGCGTTGTCCAGGATGAGTTCCAGGGGCACCTGACGGACGCCAGGGTCCACCATGGCCACAGAGCCAAAACCTCGGAGAGAGACGGACTCCGGAGTTGGACTGCCAGGGAGACAACACTCTGCCTCTGGGCCCCCCGGAGTCAGCCTCGGGGCCTGTTAGCAGTGAGTGACATTGCCCGGGGCGTCTGTGGAGAAGGACAGACCGGCGTGAGGGCAGGGGCCCTGAATCGGGAGGCCGGCGCTGAGTGTGCTATCTGCGACACCGTCACAGACGTACGGAGGGCCCCTTAGTTTCCCGCTGCAGACAGGGGGATCCGTTTTCTTAGCTACCCGCCCCCCTCAGAGAAGTGCCATTTGAAACAAGAGCGTACCTCACCTCAGTCATACATCCAAGTTGCCATGTGTGCTGGAGAAACTGACCACAAAGCTCACAAAGCAAGGGGGAGAGCCAGTGTTTTAGTCTAGCTTACGAGTGGGTTTCCCTCGTCCCTGAAAAACATGTGAACATGTAGCGCATGTCGTCCACGGGCTGGTGCCTCCTTGTCCTTCACAAGTCACTTAGCGTCCCTTCCTTTGCAAAGCCCTTTCCAGCCCCCTGGGGAGGGTCAGGTGCCACTCAGCTCTCCCGTCCACAGCAGCCTGCGCTCCCCCTAGAAGGCCCTCCTCGGGGTTTGCTGCTGCGTTGCTGCTGCTGGCTTCCTTGTTCTTCCCTCTCTCAGAGCGTGGGCCCTGTCTTTCCTGCTGGCCTTCTACCTGCGGGACGCCGGACAGCGTTTCCCTGGGTGGGAGACAGGAAGGGAAGTTGCAGTTGAGGGCAGGGGACAGTTGGCGCTGCCCCGAGGCCCTTGTTCGTCTCTAGCAGCTTCGTCATGTTTCCATCACGGTTCAGCGTCTCCCACGACCACAGCACCATGACAATGTCCCGCAGGCCAAGTGGGATCCACTGTAATTTATGTTCCCACAGAGCAGCCATTTTGAAGAGATTGCAGAGAACTTTGAAATGAATTTGTGTGTAAACGACAATCATTTTTCTTAATTGTAGCTGGAAAATGAATGTCCGTGAAGCTGTGTGCCCCTGTGTGAAATACTAATTCTGTCTGAGCTGCTATTCATCTGTAATCAGGGCATCAAGGCATCGATGCCTGGGAAATAGTAGATGCTCATTGAATGTTTTTTCCTTTCCCCCCTCCTCCATTTTTACTGGAATATGGACATACTTTAATTTTGCCTTATTAGTGATTTGGATGAAAAATGAACAAATTATTTCAAGTATTTCACCCAAATAAACCATGCTGCAGAGAAGAAACGTGTCTGATTTCCCACTTACTGCATGGGAGCTGGTTTAGAGAGTTTTCCTCTCGCGACTGTCCCAGCCTGCTGCAGTCCTGTCTACCTGCTCCCTGCGACAATGTCCCACCACTGTCACAATGAAACCAATGACATCCAAAAGCCCCAGATTTCTAGTGGCCCCCCAGGCATGTGGAATTGCTGAAGCCTGAGAAATCAATGGGTGGAAATAGCATTGTTTTGAGACAGGAGACCTGTCCACAGTGCACTGTGTTATCAGGTAGCTGTGACCTCATCTGTGGGGCCCCCCTGGGCCTGCCACCCTGAGCAGACTGCTGATGCTTCAAACTAAAGTATTCAGTCTTCTGAATCATGTGGGTTTTTGCAAAGTTTTGGAAGCCAAATCCCGTCCAGGGACCATGAGCATGTTTCTCAGTGTTCTCCGGCCAGTGTAGTGTGTCACTGCTCTCCAACAAGGAAGGCTGCCTTCAACTAACCTGAGGTATAGCCCAATCATTTCCTGAGTACTGCCCGACAGCCACGTGACCTAGCAAAAAACTGCCGAGTCACCATCATGAGCTACTTTGGTCTCCTGTGCAAACTATTGGAAACCCAGAGAAGGAGTATCTGGAAAGGGCCCCCCTGTGATGTCAGATGCAAAGGAGAGTCGCACAAAGAATCACCTTGGGTGTGAACTTCAAAGGATTAAAGGAGTTTGGAGCTGCCATAATGTCCAAACGTTAGAGACTGCTGCCACTGTGGAGGGAACAGTCTGGGAACCAGGTGAGCTTATCCTCACAGTTTCTGATGAAGTATTATTTGGTGCCTCTGTAGTGACCCAATAAGCATTCTTTAACCAACTATCATATTAACTTAGCCCACAAGTATTTATTGAGTACTTACTATGTGCAGGGCATTCTCTAGGTGCTAGGGATTTGGCAGTGACAAAAACAGCCCAAACTCCTGTCTCCAGAGGTTATATTCTAATGGGCAAGAATATGCCAGGCAGTGTAAGACTGAAAACAAAGGGATGACTACCATACTCCTTGTTGTCAAGGCAGTTATGGTCCAGGAATAACGCAATACATTTTATTGTTGTTGGTATTGGTATTTTAAATAGCGTTCAGTTTTTGCAGGGAACTTTTCTCCATCTAAAAAAAAATAGTGATTTTAAGTGCTTTGCAGGCATACCTCAGAAATATTGTGGGTTCTGTGCCAGACCACGGTAATAAAGGGAGTAGTACAATAAAGCAAGTCATAATCTTTTTGCTGGTGGAGGGTCTTGCCTTCAATTTGTTAAAAAAAAAAAAAAAAAAAGCAAACATTTTGAACATTTTGAAGCGCAATAAAGCAAAGCACAGTAAAACGAGGTATGCCTGAATTATATCCCTAAGTGTGATTTTAATATACTCACATGTGTCAAATAGTTGTCCCCTTACAATAAGCATGTCCTATTTCACAAAGAGGAAACAAGAGTCACTTAATATAAATGGACTAGGGGCCCAGAGCACGAATTCGTGCACCTTGAAAGAAACTGTGGGCCACGAGGCTATGGTGGGTACAGGGGGTAGGTCTTGGCCCATCCTCCGAGCCCCCACCTGGCCCCTCCCGTCACGGCCTCTGGTCCCCTCTCTGCCAACAGCCCCGCTCCCACCGCCGCCGCTCCCACGCACTGACACTGCCGGCGCTGGCCTCACATCCGCTGATGGCGCAGAGCGATTGGGGCCAGCGCCGGCAGTGGGTGCAAGCGGGGCCGGTGCCAGCAGCAGGTGCAAGCACCAGGCGGGACGGTGGCGCACTGGAGCAAAGAATTTTCAGTAACCACCAGAGACTTGCCCAGATGACAGCAACCGGTGCCCCGCCTTGGTCTGGCACCCCGCTCACCTGCTCCACCGTCCCGCCACAGCCAACACCCACCATGTTTTGCATTCTGCGGCCTCCTGCCAACGCTCGCCATGTTCCATGCGTGCGCCTCCTGGTCGTGGTGCACATCATAGTGACCGGTTGTTTGGTTGTTCTGTTGTTCCGCCGTTCGGTCTATTTGCATAATAGGGTTTTATATATATAGATTCTTCAGCAAATTTTATCAGGAATTCTATTTTTTGAGCAATAGGTATCATTGGGGCGATAATTCAGGCCAAGGCTAACCCTTATCTGGAGCTTTGTGGGGAAAGTATTGCTAAGGAGGTGAGGACGCGGTATGATGGCCTAGATGAATTGGTTAAACTGAGTACTGGAGACTCTGACGGTGCGCCCCTCGGCCTCCCATAGCAGCAGCAATAGGATGAAACCGTGGTGTGATTTACCTTAATTAGCACAGCAATTTGCCTCACATTTTCCAAAAGTGCTGATAGATGTTAACTCAAAAAAGATTAAAATACCAGACAAATTGCTAGTACCTTAAAAAGAGTTATAATAATTTTGAACATGTAAATGATGGTTATGCAGTCTTTTGAGAGAACTGTAAAATCCAATATTTCTTATATTTAAAGAAAAACCCTGTGGTACTTGTTTTTTTTTCCCCCTTTAATCACAGTAATTTCTTCAAATGACACTGCTACATATTTCTTTAGGAAGATACACTGCATTTTTAAAATTGCATGTGTAATATAGGTGGTACCATTGATAGTTTTCAGCAAGAGGAAAAGACATTGAATATTGAAAACCAGGGAACGTGGGGAAAATTTTTTTAAATTTATTTTTATGGTCTTTTTCTATATTACATATATTTTGTGAGTTGGAACAGAGAACAGTTCTTTTCATCCTAACTAATGAAGCTGTGCGTGACAAAAATGCCTGCAAACTTTGTATGCAGGCGTAATGATTTAAAACAATGTGGACCCTCCTGGTGTCTCACACTGAACCCCTTCTGTAAGACACCGAAATGCTGAGAGAGTCTATACAAAGAGGTGAGCATAATTTGTACTTCTGAGTAGATGAAAGTAACTTTAGTGTAAAGCTTGCCACACTGTAACGCCAGGAGACACTGTAAGTAAAAGATGGAACTTTCCCTAGTGCGGCTACATGTATTTCCCTGAATAAGTTCTACTCGATAAAGCTCTCAGATGGAATATTTGCGTTTCCCCCACTGCTTTGTTTTCCAGAATTTACAGAGTGCAGTTAGCAAAAAGATTGCTTAGAAGACTCATTTATCCACAGAGGAACTGCAGTACCGTTTTTTCATGCAGCTGTACAAAGCCAAAGCTCTGTCTGTTCTTGCCCATAACCTATGAAAGCCAGAGAATTAACAGTCTCAACTATAAGTGTATCTTCCTTTGTACAAGAGAAATAGGTAAATTGAATTTTGCTAAACAAAAGGATATATAAACTACATTGGGAGAGCTGACAAAATAGGTTAACCCTACCATGAAAGTCTTTACTAAAGTGAACAATGATTCTCTAATTTATATACTCCATAAATCCATATTTTCATGTATCAAGTTTGCTCTAGGTGAATTCTATCTCCCTGCAAAGCTGTTATCACATGGAGATATTTTCTATTTTTAAAAATTGGACCTTCAAAACAAATTGCCTGTCAACCTAGGTATAAAACTTGTTACAGGCCCTCTGTAGTGTAGAAAGGATGTACCATAGAAGACAGTCCCATCTTTATGGTGGGTTTAAACGTGTCCCCTTCTCCATCCTTTTTTGTTATCTCTTTTCAGTTAGTCGTTCCTTGAATGCTAAGTGGCTTGGCGCATGTTTAGTTCCTTTGCGATGTGATACAGATTTTCTGAGTATCCTCTCTGACCAAGTGACATCAGCTCTCCCTACCTAGATCTGCACCCTTCTGGTTTATTTATGGCAGGAGGGGGAAGGTGACCTAAACGTAGCCTGGGGAACATCAGGTAAAGAAAAGGGAGGATTTCCAGAATATGTGTTATTGAGGAAAATTCTGTAGTCTCCTCCAAAGAGTCTTAATATAAAATAGGTCCTTCTTGTATATGAAGTATATTTTATTTAAATACATCTTTATTGATTTCAGAGAGGAAGGGAGAGGGAGAGGGAGATAGAAACATAAATGATGAGAGATAATCATTGATTGGCTGGCTCCTGCATGTCCCCCACTGGGGATCAAGCCAGCAACCCAGGCATGTGCCCTTGACTGGAATTGAACCTGGGACCCTTCAGTCCGCAGGCTGACGCTCTATCCACTGAGCCAAACCAGCTAGTCTATGAAGTATATTTTAAAGGTTACTTCTTGCCCTGGGATTATTTTATTTTGAACATTATAACTAATGTTACAAAAATTTATTTCTGAAATATCTCAGAAATGGAGCAATATTGAGCATTACTATAGAGAATTGGTCATCCTAACATGTTGACAGTTAACTCATGCACTCCATTATCGTGCCTGTTGTAATAATAAGAGCTACCATTTGGGGTCCTTTTTTAAAAATGTTTACTTCTTGATTTGAGAGAGAGAGAGAGAGAGAGAGAGAGAGAGAGAGAGAGAGAAATACTGATATGTTGTTCCACCCATTCATGCATTCCTTGGTTGAGTCTTGTATATGCCCTGACCAGGGATCAAACCCACAACCTTGGCACTTTGGCATATTGGGACAATGTGCTAACCAACTGAGCTACCTGGCCAGGGTCTGGCGGCCTTTTTTTAAGTCAGTCACAGTGTTAGGCCTATTATTACAGCTAATCCTTTATAATAATCCTATGATATAAGTACTTTTATCCTGTTTTTACAGTTAAAGAAATCAAATCTTAAAGAAGTAAAGTGAAACGAGGATTCAAACCTGTTTCTGGTTGACTCTAAAGTCCATGGTGTGATCACAGTTGCCATGTTTCTACTTTACATGTGCACAGCTGGAGAGCCTCAGTCAAAGGCAGGGGCTTTAGTTCAGGCGGAAGAGATGGGCAAGTAAGGGGATGATGGCCATGCCGTGTGAGAGGGCTTACATCAGGGACAAAGCTCACAGGGGGCCAGCCATGGGTGCACAGACAAGGGGTGCCTAACTCGACCTCGTGGGCAGATAGGCCTGCTGCGGAAAGGCTTCCTGAAGGAGGGAATTCTTGAGCTGAATATGAGTTCCTGAGGAAATTGCTGGTCTTTGTGGTTATGATTACTTTAGTCTTTAGCTTGGCCTTGCTGTTGGATTTCTAATTTTTATTTCTAGTTTGTTATTGTTATACTAGAGGCCCGATGCACAAAATTCATGCAAGGGTCTTGGCCCTCACAGCCACAGTGGTTTGCCTCGGCTCTCGCAGCCCCGGCTCCATCTGTGAGGTCATCCAGAAGGATGTCCAAGAAGGTCGTTCAGCTGTCCGGTCTAATTAGCACATTACACTTTTATTATTATAGACTAGAGGCCTGGTGCACCCTCTCGCAATCCGGGACCCCCTCAGGGGATGTCTGACTGCTGGTTTAGGCTCAATCCCAACAGCGGGGATCAGGCCTAAACCGGCAGTCGGACATCTCTCCCACAATCTGGGACCGCTGGCTCCTAACTCCTTGCCTGCCTGCCTGCCTGCCTGATCACCCCTCACCACTCTGCCTGCCTGCCTGATCACCCCTAACTGCTTGCCTGCCTGCCTGATTGCCTCTAACTGCTTGCCTGCCTGCCTGATTGCTCCTAACCACCTCTGCTTCGGCCCCCGCCACAGCGGCTTCATCCGGAAGGACGACTGGAATGACGACTAGAAAGTTGTTCACTGTCTGGTCTAATTAGCATATTATGCTTTTATTATTATAGATCATTCATTCACTAGTAAGTAAGCCTGGCTCATAGGTTCAAAAAATGATATGGCTCTTATGGATCTTACATTGGAGCAGGAGAAATAGACATTAAACAAAGCAATTGTAAACTAACTTTATAATATATGTGCTATACAGGAGAGGTTGGCAATATTGGAAGAGTGAGCAACCTGGAAGCCTTACTTCATTTGGGGAGGGGAGCAGGGAGAGAGCAGTGACCAGAGTTACCTGGGGAAATGACATTACAGCTAAGAACTCAAGAATGAGTAGGGTGAAAGGTGAAGGGGAATATAGTCAGTAATATTGTGATAACTTTGCATGGTAACAGATGGTGACTAGACTTGTGATTACATAATAAAGTATATAAATCTTGAGTCACTGTGCTACCCACCTGAGACTCCAAAATAGTTTAACAAATTAAAAAAAAAAGAGTAGGAAGTATGCATGAGAAGGTGGTTTTAAGGGGGAAGTGTATTAAACAGTATTCCAGGTAAAGAAAACAACATGTGCAAAGTCCCTGAGGCCAGACAGAACTTGGAAGCTTGATAACCTGAAATTCAGTCAGGTGAGTGGCTAGTATAACAAACAGGCTAGAGAGGTAGGGCTAGATGACACATGGCCTTCCAAATGCACTGTTATAAGCTGCCTCAACACAGGCAAGACTTAGAACATAAATTTAAATTTAAAAAATTATATTGCTTAAAAATCCTCTTAAGACCATCAGTTCATATTCTCAATTCTATATCAGTTCTTTCTTTTTATTCAAAATTATTTTCTTATTTTTGAAAACAAAATGTTATACATCATTATCTGTATCAAAAAGAATTAACTGCATGTCTTGTTTGAATTTAGAATAAAAATTGATTTCTATACAAGCAAATGTTGAATAGAGAAATATTCTGACAAAGATTAACTATCATCAATGCAATGTTGAAACATCAACTCTCAAATTTATAATAAAAAAAAAGATATATATCACAGTTTTCCAAATCACCCAGAAAATACCGTATTATTTCAGAATAGTGCAGGTGACTGAATGTCGTGGTCATCATACTTGTAAGCAGGATTCAAAGGCAAACAGCAAGGATTTCATGTTATCCTCGGGCTTTTCTGGTGGTCCTGATCTTCCCCCGTGGTGGACAGATAAGGGAGAAGAGAAATGTGTACCACAAGTCCTGTCCTTTAGACCAGCTTACTTAGTCTAAATGAACTATTGATGTATTTGAAAATGCCCAAGTGTTTGATAAAGATTTTAAATAAAGCTCCCTAAAAGTTGTGGTTCTCAGGTTAATCATTTATTTATCTAAAGGATGAAGGAAGCTGTCTACTTCTGTGATATGAACTGCAATCAGCTTAAAAATAATTGACAAATTAATCCCTTCACAGCACAGCAATTGTACAGGTGTTAGTTTTAATTAGGCCTGTCTGATTGCCTTGTCTAATCAAGAATCAAGGTGGTATCTTTGATGGTTAAGGTCTAGTGGGGCCATCCCTGACCTGCCAGCCATGTATGTTTTAATTATTGATTCCTCCCATTTCAGCCCTTTCCACAGAGGGACTTGAAGTCTGGAATACCTTAACATTTAAAGGGAAGAAAAATAAACATTTTCCCCAGCATTTCTATCTACAGTCTTGTCCTAAAAAGCCCGGCAGGTTGATGACAAAGTCAAATGCACATTCGAACACTCACTTACTGCAGCCTCACCTTCTAAGCACTGCTGGTAGATTTTCAATGGACGCATTTAGGATCTCGGCAAGTCGCGGTGATTTATGCTTCTAGAAAACACATTTGATGTCTTGATATCCTATGTCTTTTTAAAAGTCTTAAGGGCGAATGTGGTATTTAGCAAACCAGGGCGGTCAGACAGAATGGGCCGTGTGTCCTCTCACTGAGCACGTGCCCACACTGCGGAGAGGGCCTGAGGGGCGGCTTCCTGGTGCCACCCTGAGCACCCGGGGAGCGCGGGCGGCTGGTGGTCTCAGCGGTCCCGGTGCGTGACAGCCACTCTTGTCTGGTTTCAGGTCAATGAAGTGACGGTGGAGCAGCTGGTGCAGCAGTACCCCCACATCACCTTCAGCACCGTCCTCCAGGACTGCAAGAGGACCCTGGAGAGAGCCTATCAGATGGGCTGGACCCCCAACATGTCCGCGGCCTCCTCCTAAAGCTCCCGGCCACGCTCAGGTCCACGCGGCCGCTCGGGCGGGGCAGGGAGGGGTGGAGATTTGGGGTGGGTGATCTCTTGGAAAGGTTTTAACTGTCACATGTCTGTGTGTGTACCCGAGTGTGTATATTTGTGTTTCGTTCGCATACTGCCTAGAGCATAAGCGCAATTGCTGTTTAGTCCCAGGTGAGCTGGTGGTTTTTCTTAAAACTTGAAGATTTTGAACGCTACAAACCTTTTCATTTTTAAGTTCAAAGGCTTATTTCTCTTTTTTTTTTTAAAAAAAAAAAAGTGTTTTTACTGTGGAATAAAAAGAATTAAATATATTATTTTGAGCTTCTAATTCCTACCACTTGGTGATGCCCTAAAATGAAGGCAACTGCGTTCTTTCCTAGTGAGATAGACTAGCGCACTTCTGCTATGACAACCAGAACGTAGGTGATGTTGCAGTAGTCAGAAGCCTGGAAACCAGCTTCTCTCACTCCCACATGCATACACACACACACACACACACACACACACACACACACACACCCCAGGGCAGTTTCTTTCTGCATCATTTCTGACATAGGGGCCTCCCTCCAGGCCACTGGAGAGCATGCTGCCCGCTGTGGCTCTGCTAACTCAGTGTCTCCACGGGTGGCCAACTTGCTGTCTGGTAGGTGACTTAGGGACTAGAGAGGATAAAGCCTTTTGTGAAATTTTTATCTGGAGGTAACAGTCCCCTGGCCAGCTCACAAAAGTTAATTATTCATCATTCTACAAATGCGTTCTGTTGAGTACTAAATATTTCAGTTGAGTTTTACATTAACATTGTGTTAGTTTTTATTTCATGGATAGTAACTGGTCTTGGATGTATTTTAATGGTATTTGGAGCTAATCTTCACATTATTCACATTAAAGTCACCAATGTAATTAATAGTGTGAAGTTATTTTTTAAAAATCTACAGATCATTTAATTATTTTTGTTAATTTGGGTAATTATGAAATTATATTTCTGAGATTTGGGGGTAGTCACATTAATAGAATATTAATGAGTGATATAAATAGACAATCTTTTTTTTTTTGCTTTGCTTTGCTTTGGGCTTTAGAGCAAGTTTTTTGGTTATATGCATGTTATTTTTAAATAGCTCTTATGCTACTGCAAAGATCTATTGCTGGTTAATGTATGAGTTAAGAAAAATGATAAAATCTTTTCTTTAAGATTCTGTTTACACTTGTCAGAAATAAGCATTTCTTTGTTTAAAAATCGACACCTTTCAGTTAAGAAAAGATCTATGTAAATGAATGTTTTGATTTCACACATATTTACAGTTAATCCATGTAGAGACTCAGGCTCAAATAACCTTTCCTCTGTCTAGATTTATAATCAAGACAGCAGGGAGCCTTTTTATGCTAAAGAGTGATTATCTTTCCCAGTAGAGCTAGATACAAAACCCTGGCTTGTGAGTTTGCTATTTATTCTTCCCCAGTGTGGACTAGCTGTTTTTTTGGTCTTTAACAGGTATACTAAAGTTTGAGTTTAACTTTCTATAAGTCCCAATATTGCTAAAACGAGACTATCTGTAAGAAACAAAAAAAATAGCTTTACATTCAAATGCCATTCACTTATTTATAATGACTCCAAAAAATGTAAACAACTGCTTTTTTTGATTATGTCAACATGTTTCTGATATGGCTTTTTTTATTTTTATTCTTTGCTTTTAATCCAAATCAGTTAGGAAAATCTAGTCAGTACCCATCAAGGGTATTTTTTCTGTCACTAAATGGATTATTAATTTAATTTTAAGGGAATAAAGTTTGTGTAAGAAAAAAAAGCTGTTTACTATTAATAAACTGTAATTCTTCTTACACATCAAACTGTATTGTTTTCATTTCCCCTCCACTGAAAAATATCTTAAATCATAATATTTTAACTGGTTTTTAATCCAAAACTAATTTATAAGACCGTATGAATAGTAATTGTAGCTTGAGTGAATAAGCAAAAGTTTAATTTTTATATATGTCACACTATATTTTAAATAGTTGAAGAAAAGACTAAAGAAGGGAGAGCCGTCGATATACAGATGGTGCCATTTCAACTCAAAATTGTTATAATTGTGGAGTGTTACAATTTGGTTGTCAAATGGTTTCAGAAGTGTACAATTGATTTTTTTTAATGTTGCAATGTTTGATCTAAAGTGCAGCACTATAACATGCTTCAGCTTGGGTTGGGGGGGTGGGGGTGGGGGGCTTGCACTCTTATTCTTTAACATGTTGACTAATCCAGAAAGCCTGATGCCACATAACCTGGAAAACTGCTTTGGTATATTTGTAGAAATCTCTAGAAATGTCATATCCAGCCTCAAAGCATTAATCTCAAAAAAAAAAAAAAAAAAAAAAAAAACACAACCAAAAAAAAAAAAAAAAAGCAAACAAAAAAACAACCAGAAAAAGCATTACCTTGAGTGATCCTGTGGTGGTTGTTGAATGTGTTCTCATTAGATGCTTTGAATTGAGGCTTAAAATGATTTTTCTGGGCAATATAGATTTTTTTGTTTTGTTTTTTGCTTAGAATGTTATAAATGTATGTGAACACGTTTAATGCAGGGCTTTTTATCCTCTCCAAAATGTCAACAGTATTTTCAGAATAAAGGCTATGAAATATAGTGCTGTAGTGGAAATTCTGGTCCTTTGTCTTTAATGTCTTTTTGAGTGGATAAAGGAAATTTACTCGGTTTGTAGTTTCTATATTTCTGTGAATCTTTTGACCTTGCAATGGGTTGCAATAAAAGAGAAACAAAACCACTGTGTCTTTTGTTTTCTTTTAGAGACAATCAGTGGTCTCCCTGATGCTGGTCGAGTGTGAGGCAGGCAGTGGCCCATGCCCTGTGTGTTTCACTAGGACTTGATGTAGGTTTGACTAACCGGGAATAATAAACAAGACCAGGTTTAGGAGTTTCTAGTTTGGCTAGTGATTACTGAGATAAGATTAAAACTCAAGGGTTTAAACAAGTGGTTTGTTTACAATCCCATTCCCTAAAAACTCATTCATTCACTTAGTCATTAATGTACTCATTTACTTTTTTTTTAAGGTTGCTCATAGCCTAGCAAGGAGAAATTCTTGAAAACCAGCAATAGCAATGGAGTACAACAGGTATAATAATGGGCACCATTAAAGGGAGCACACACAGGACAGAGTTGCAGCTTTGGGAAGGAAGAGCTTCACAGAAGAGGAGCTTTTTTTGTTTGTTTGTTTTTAATATATATTTTATTGATTTCAGAGAGGAAGGGAGAGGGAGAGAGAGAGAGAAACATCAATGATGAGAGAATCATTGATTGGCTGCCTCCTGCATACCACACACTGGGGATCGAGCCCGCAACCCGAGCATATGTCCTGATCAGAATCGAACCGTGACCTCCTGGTTCATAGGTCAGTGCTCAACCACTGAGCCACGCCAGCTGGGCGAGGAGGAGCCTTTTAAAAAAAATTAATTTATTGGGATAAGATTGGTTAATAACATTATATAAGTTTCAGGTGTACAGTTCTATAATGCATCATCTGCATATTGCATCGTGTGCTCACTACTCAAAATCTAGTCTCTTTCTATCACGCTCTTCATCCTTCCCCCACTCCCTTTTTCCTCTGGTAACCACCATACTGTTGTGTATCTATGAGTTTGTTTGATGTTTTCTTCGTTTGTTGTTTTCTGTTTTATATACCACACTAGAAGCCCGGTGCATGAAATTCGTGCACGGCGGGGGGTTGTCCCTCAGCCCAGCCTGTACCCTCTCCAATCTGGGACTCCTAGAGGGATGTCCGACTGCCCGTTTAGACCTGATCCTGGTGGGATCAGGCCTAAACGGGCAGTCGGACATACCTCTCACAATCCAGGACTGCTGGCTCCCAACTGCTTGCCTGCCTGCCTTCCTGATTGCCCCTAACCGCTTCTGCCTGCCAGCCTGATCACCCCCTAACCACTCCGCTGCCAGCCTGGTTGATGCTTAACTGCTCCCCTGCCAGCCTGTTTGCCCCCAACTTCCCTCCTCTGCCAGCCTGGTCACCCCTAACTGCCCTCTCCTGCAGGGTTGATCACCTCCAACTGCCCTCCCTTTCAAGCCTGGACCCTCTCAACTGCCCTCCCTTGCAGGCCTGGTCCCTCACAACTGCCCTCCCTTGCAGGCCGGTTGCCTCCCAACTGCCCTTCCCTGCTGGCCATCTTGTAGTGGCCATCTTGTGTCCACATGGGGGCAGGATCTTTGACCACATGGGGGCAGCTATATTGTGTGTTGCAGTGATGATCAATCTGTATATTACTCTTTTATTAGATATGATAGAGGCCTTGTGCACGGGTGGGGGCCAGCTGGTTTGCCCTAAAGGGTGTCCCGGATCAGGGTGGGGTTCCCTTGGGGCGTGGGGCGGCCTGAGCGAGGGGCCTGTGGTGGTTTGCAGGCCGGCCACGCCCCCTGGCAACCCAAGCGGAGGCCTGGTATCTGGAATTTATTTTCCTTCTACAATTGAAACTTTGTAGCCTGGAGCGGAGCCAAGCCTGCTGCTCCCTCCGGGGTGGCAGCCATTTCTGTGGCAGTTAATTCACCTTCTACAATTGAAACTTCGTAGCCTTAAGTGGGTGAGCCCGGCCAGGGTGTGCAGAAAGCTTTGCTTCCCCTGTTGCCGCCGGCAACCCTGGCCTGCTCTCTCAAGCTCCATTCTGCCGCCATTTGTTTGAATTTGTTTACCTTCTATAATTGAAACTTTGTAGCTTGAGTGGAGGCTTAGGCCTGCAACGGCTATTGGAAAGCTTGGCTTACTCTGTTACCTGGGAAACCTTGCTCTCTCTGGCTGTAGCCATCTTGGATGGGGGTTAATTTGCATACTCGCCCTGATTGGCTGGTGGGCGTGGCTTGGCTGGTGGGCATGGCTTATGTAGTGGAGTGGTGGTTAATTTGCATATTACCATTTTATTAGAGAGGATATCATGGTTTTGTCCTTTTTCTGTCTGACTTATTTCACTTTAGCATGATACTCTCAAGACATGTTGACATAAATGGCAACATTTTGACATTTTAAATGGCTGAGTAGTATTCCATTGCATATATGTACCACAAATTCTTTATCCAGTCATCTGTTGAAGGACACTTAGGTTGTGTCCATGTCATGGCTATTGTGAATAACGCTGCAATGAATATAGGCTACATATATCTTTGCAAATAAATGTTTCTGAGTTTTGAGGGGCAGATAATCAGAAGAGGGATTGCTGGGTCATATAGTAGCTATATTCTTAATTTATTGAGGCACCTTCATACTGTTTCCATAGTGGCTATACCAGTTTACATTCCCACCAGCAATGAACGAGGATTTCCTTTTTTCCACAACTTCTCCAACACTTGTTATGTCTTGTCTTATTGATAATAGCCATTCTAACAGATATGAAATGGTATCTCATTGTGGTTTTGATTTGCATTTCCTTTATCGCTAGTGAGGTTGAGCATCTTCTCATATGTCTGTTGGCCATCTGTATGTCTTCTTGGGAGAAGTGTCCATTCAGATCCTCTGCCCATTTTTATATTGGATTATTTATTTTTGTTGTTGTTGTTGAGTTGTATGAGTTATTTATATACTTTGGATATTAACCTCTTAGTGGAGGTATTATTTGCATATATCTTCTCCTATTTGGTTGCTTGCCTTTTGTTCTGTTGATAGTTTCTTTTGCTGTGCAGAAGCTTTTTAGTTTGATTTAGTCCCATTCATTTGTTCTTGCTTTTATTTCTCTTGCCTTTAGGATCAAGTTCCCAAAAACACCTCTAAGCCCAAGGTTTATTATACTTCATAGCTATGTTTTCTTCTATGTATTTTATTGTTTCAGTTCTTATATAAAAGTCTTCAATCCATTTTGAGTTAATTTTTGTGTGCAATGTCAAATAGCAATCTAGTTTCATTCTTTTGCATGTGGCTTTCCAATTTTCCCAGCACCATTGATTGAAGAGGCTTTCCTTTCTCTATTGTATGTTTTTGGCTTGTTTGTCAAAAATTAGTTGCCCATATATGTGTGAGCTTATTTCTGGGCTTTCAATTCTGTTCCATTGGTCTGTGTGTCTCTTTTTTTCTGCCAATACAATACTGTTTTGATTATTATAGCTTTGTAGTTTACTTTGAAGTCAGGGAATATGATACCTCTGGCTTTTTTCTCTTTTTTCTCAGGATTGCTTTGGCTATTCAGGGCCTTTTATGGTTCCATACAAATTTGAGGATTAAGGTTCCATTTCTTTGAAAAATGTCATTGGGATTCTGGTGGAGATTACATTAAATCTGTATATTGCTGTAGGTAACATAGCCATTTTAACTATGTTGATTTTTCTAATACAAGAACATGGAATATCATTTTACTTTGTGTGTGTGTGTCTTCAATTTCTTTCAGCAGTATCTTGTATTTTTTTTAGTGTATAGGTTTTTCACTTACTTTGTTAAGTTTATTCCTAGGTATTTTATCTTTTTTTTGTGGCAATTACAAATGGAATTGTTCATTTTTTTCTGATATTTCATTGGTAATATATAGGAATGCAACAGGTTTTTGTACATTGATTTTGTATCCTGCAACTTTACTGTATTTGTTCTTTGTTTCTAATAGTCTTTTGATGGAGTCTTCAGGGTTTTCTTATATAGAATCATGTCATCTGTAAATAGTGACAGTTTCACTTCATTCCCAATTTGGGTGGGCAGGCAGTAGGCTGGGACTGCAGGATCACAAGGAAGACTTAAACTGAATCTGTAAGTTCTATTTCATAAATTGAAGGGTGGCATCACCAGTATTTGTTTTATTAATATGCTATATTTTGTATCAAATATTGTATTGCATTTTAAAAGAAAAATGTTTTCTACTTTGAACTGATTATCAAGAATTGCTAAACCTAGATGCAAGTTTCCCAACCCATTGGTAGTAGAGGTTAGCTCTGTGTGAAGCAGAGTTTATACAATGCCACACCTAAGCACATTGTAGAGGTCAGAGAACACACTAGTCTCTCCTTCCCCTCCCCTGTGCTGGGAACATCACGTTCATAACTTTCTGGTTTCTATCTGACCATCATTAGAATTCTAAACCCAACAGCTGTCCATGTGGTACTGAGACAGCTGTGAGCATTCTTGTGGTATAACTGTCATGTCATTAACACAGGAATCAAAGGACCACTACACTGTTTTGTAAAGCGGTGGGGGGCCCTTTCATTTTCAGTTATACACATAAGCCTGGTATCAAAAGTTTTGAGTAATACAAAACAATCCTCTGTTAATGTGATCATCTATAATTGAAATGAACAGTAAATTAGGGTCGAGCCTGTCTATTTCATTATTTGAATAAACCACAATTTATTTACTCATTCTACCATTGGTGGATAGTAGGTTCTTTCCTATTCAGAGCATTATGCTTATTAAAATCAATCTCAATTTCTTGAGATATGTAGTAGATACAAATGCAGCAATATAGCTTCCTCAGTTCTTGGAATGCAACCAAGCCCAGAAAATAAACTTCAAAATCTCTAAGAAATAACCCTAATTTAATTAGCATTTCCTATGATTCAGCTTGGCTAATAAAACTATGTATCCGTGCCATCAGCCCAAGAAAAGAGAAACATCCGAGAACAAGCATTTGTTTTGGCTTTTTTATTCACCTTATAAACATAGATGGTTGTTTCTTGTACTTTTCCCACAGTTTTGCATCACCTGAGAGATCTGGAGATGAAAGGCATCTATGTGGCGTGGTCTGAGGATAGATACGTAACTAGACCAGGCGGATGAGCACCCACTGAGCCACTTTCTCTAGCCTGAAATATTCCAATGGTGTGGCTGTGTGCCTACATGTATGTGCGCACATTCAAGTGCCCATATGTACCATCTAACCTTAAATATGCCTATGGAAAGCAATCTATTCCTTTTTCTCTTCTTTCTTACAGGCACTCTCATTATTGCATCATCATTTAGATAACCTGATTTGCTCAACTGTATTCTATGCCATTGAAGGCTACTGTCCCTGTTTCTTCCTAGCTCTACTTCATTCTTATAGTTAACCAAAGAGTCTAAGAAAATTGGTGTAGTTTGGTTTTGCCTGGTTTTGCCCTTTATATGACCTTTGTATGTAATGTTTTGTGACTTTTTTTTTTTTACGTAATAGTGTTTGTAGGATCCATCCATTTTGTTGTGTATAACTCTAGTTTATACAGTTTCATTGCTACATAAAATTCTGTTGTGTGGACATATCACTATTTATCCACTCTGCTATTGAAAGCATTGGTTTGTTTCCAATTTAGGTCAATTACAAATCCTGCTGCCAAAATATTCTTGTGCAGGTGTCATTGTACATGACAAGCACACATGTCCAGGGTACATACCTAGGAGAGGACATGCTAGTATTCACATATTTTCAATGTTATTAGGTGATGCCACATTCCAGAGGGGTTGAACTGATTCACATTTCCACCAGCAGAATATGAAGGTCCTTACTGTTTGCTTTTGATTGCCATGTAGTGGTATTGTATCATGGTTTTCATCTGCATTCTCCAAAAAAATTAGAAAAGTACCATTTCATATGTTTATTGGCCACTTAGGAAATAATGGTTTTAAAGAGCTTTAAGCCAACAATTGTCCTCTCATTTCAGAGAAAATAAAGAAGGTAGACAGGAAAGTGTAGAAAGGATTGCCACAGTTGCCCCGTGGATTACAGCATTGGTGTGAAAGCTTTGCAGAGGACAAGGGATGTGAGGGGCCCTTTAAGTAAGAGGTTTATAGATTTTAAAAAACAAAGCTTTCTTCCCCTTTCTGTGAGTTTATTACATCTTGATGTATGGAAGGAGGCCGTTAGCTTGGATTTAAATGCGAAAGGATCTGATCAGTGCCTAGATGCGAGATTTTATGGTTATTGTGATGATGTAATTAAAGTAAATATCATGTAAACCGATAAAATAAAGGGAAAAGAGAGTTGCCACTCTTCTGCTATGAAAACAAAGTTAAATGCTTTGGAAATCCAGATGAAAAGAGTCACAAAAAATCTTTCAAGTAAGTTATAGGGCACACAAAACTTAGAATGTGGCAAAATGATAAAAACCAAGAAGGACTTTGCATTTAGATTGCTTCAGATATGAATTTAATTTCTTACTCCTTTTTAAAGACATTGGAATGAGAAATCATAGATGTTATATTATGGAGATGGTTTATATGAATGCAAATCAAAGAAAAAAGGCTTTGGCTATACATCAAAATATTAGCAAATGAATATACATATAATACATGTACTTTTATGTTAAAATAAAATATATACATATATTTTTAAAATAATTTTTAGTAAGCTTTTAATGAAGTAGTTGACTAGCTATCTTGACTAGGGATGTGAGGGGCCCTTTAAGAAGGCTTTCACTGTACTCACGTAGAACCAAACAGATAACCCAACTGATGGGAAATCATGTTTTAAAAAGCAATATTTTTTTCAATTGAGGTATAATTTACTTAAAATAAAATACGGTTAAATACAATTTTCTATATTTTGACAAATGCATAGACTTTTGTAACAAACACCCCCAAACAAGCTATACAATAGATATAACACAGGATATAGAATGTATGTGTGTATGTTTATAGAGATACAGATACGTGTGTGTGTATATATACACCACCCAGAAATTTCCCCAATCCCCTTATTCCATCATAGACAACCAATGTGCTGATTGCTATTACACTATTTTTGCCTGTTTTGAACATCTTACAAATAAAACCATACAGTATAATTCTTTGTGTTTAATGTCTTTCTCTCACTTGATTGTTTTTGAGATTCATCCATGCCATTTTGTATTAATCATTGCTGAGTAATGATTAATGGTATGAGTATACCACATGGTATGAGTATATCACAATTTACTTATCCATTTTCCTGTTAATAAACATTTGAGTTGTTACCAGTTTTTTTTACTGGTATAATAAATGATGCAGCTATAAATATTTTCATACAAATACTTTTATGGAATATAGTCCTAGGAGTGGAATTTATTGGTCATAGGACATATATATAAACATAGACCTTATGAGAAACTGTCAAACTGTTTTTTTTAAATGGTTATACCATTTTTCAATATACCCGTTTCAATGAAAAAGAGTCCCAATTATTCCACATTCTCAGCAACATTTGATGTTGTCAGTCTTTTAAAATTAGCAACTTTAAGGGCCCATTAGAACTTTAACTGGAATTTTATTTCAATGTCTAGATAAATTTGAAGATAATTGACATCTTAACAATATTGAGTCTTCTAGTCCATAAACAAGATATAGTTCTCTATTGAAGTCTTCTTTAATTATTCTCAGCAATGTTTTATAGCTTTCAGAGTAGAGGTCTTGTACTGATTTTATTAAATTTACTCCTATATATTGTGTGCACTTCAGTCTACTATAAATATAATTAAATATTTTTCATTTTTAAATTGTTTGTGACTAATATATAGAAGTACAATTTACTTTTATCCAGCAAAGTTGCTAAATTCACTTATTAGTTCTTACCAGTTGTTTTGCAGAGTTCTAGGATTTTTTTTATTTAAAAAAATTCACAATAACAAGGATAATGCTCATTTTTCCCCCAATCTGCATGGCTCTTATTTCTTTTACTTGATTTATTGCACTAGCTTATCACCTCCAGTACAATATTGAATAGACAATGAGAGCTGACATCTTTGTTCCCAATCTTACAGGGAAAGCATTGAATCTTTCATACAATTAAGTATGATCTTAGTTGTAGGATTTGTAAGATCTTAGTTTGTAGCATCCTTCATAGGATTGAAAAGACTCCTTTTGTTTTTAGTTTGCTGAAAGTTTTATTATAAATGCGTATTGAAATTTGAACCTGGTATGTGCCCTGGCCAGAAATAGAACCCTTAAACTTTTGGTATATGGGATGACTCTCCAATCAACTTGAGCCACAACAGCCAGGGCTCAAATGTTTTTCTTCATCTTTTAATATCTACCCTCATAGTTACCATTTCTGGTAGCTTTCATTACTTCATATTTATTATGTTTCTCTGATATTTTTCTTCATCCTTTTCAGTATTTCTTGAAATCAATTGACATGATCATATAGATTCTCTCATTAATTTTCCTTTTTATATTATGGCCTCATAATATTTATTTTATTTCTGAAAAGGCTTACATAAAATTGGTATTATTTATTTCTTAAATGTTTTAAAGAAATCCCCTAGTGAAATCATATGGCCTGGAGTTTTTCTGTGGGAATGTTTTCTATTTGGGGTTTTTACTTTTTACTTTTTTTTTTTTTTGGTATCAGAACAACACAAAGGATTCTTAAATTTCATCTGTTATAGAATTTATTGGCATAAAATAGTTCAGAATTCCTGTTATCTTTTTCATGTTTTTAGGATCTATAAAGATACGCCTGTTCATCAGGCATTTTTATGTGAGCAAAAAATGCCTGTTGGTGATTAGTGTTTTCTCTCTAAACAAGCCTCAAGGTCAGTGGCGAATAATCTAACTGCCTAATGGGAAAAAAGTTAAAAAATGAATAGAAGATAACAAAAGCCATAATTCTACAACATCTGCTCTACAATATCCTGTGTGCAATAAAAAAACTAATAGATACAGGAAGAAAAAGGAAAATCTGATTCATACTTAAGAAAAGAAAAAAGCAGTCAGTTGAAATAGACCTGATATGATCCAGATATTTGTAATTAGCAGTCAAGAACTTTAAAGAAACTATTATAAATATGCCTGAGTTCTCCTAGGAATATATCCTAAGAAACTGGAAACACCAATAAGAAAGGATATATGCACCCCTATGTTCATAGCAGCACAATTTACAATAGCTAAGATCTGGAAACAGCCTAGGTGTCCATCAGCAGATGACTAGATCAGAAAACTATGGTACATCTACACAATGGAATACTATGCTGCCATAAAAAAGAAGGAATTCTTACCATTTGCAGCAACCTGGATGAAATTGGAGAACATTATGCTGAGTGAAATAAGCCAGTCAATGAAAGAAAAATACCACATGATCTCACTCATTTATGGATAATAAAGAACATTATAAACTGTTAACAAAAAGATAGATACAGAGACAGTAAAGCATAAAACAGACTGTCAAATTACAGGGGGAAGGTTAGGGAGAGGTGGGGGAGATAAGAGATCAACCGAAGGACGTGTATGCATGCATATAAGCATAACCAATGGACGCAAAACTCTGGGGTCGAGGGCATATATGGGAGTGGGCGGGCAATGGTAAGATATATACACACACAAAAAAAAAGATATGTACACATATAATACCTTAATAAAAATATATTTAAAAATAATAATAAATAAATAAATAAATATGCCCGAGTACTTAGGAAAAAATGGTCATAATGAGTGAACAGATGGGGAAATCTCAGCAAATGATGGAAACTATATTTAAAAAATGGAAATTCTAGAACTGAAAAGTATAATAGCTGAAATAGAAAATTCATTGAATATACGTTGTAAGAGCAAATGTGAGTTGTCAGAAGAGTCATAGGATATGATTATATACCAATAGAAATGATCTAATGTGAAGAATGGAGAGGAAAGTAAAAGCTGGGGGGGGGAAAGAACAAAGCCCCACTAGCCTGTAGTGCAAGTGGCCTAATAATATGCAATTGGAACCCCAGACAAAGAGGAAGAAAAGAGTGGGGGAGAAAAATATTTGAAAAATAACAGCCAAGTCCCTTTAACTTGGAGAGACTTAAACTCCCAACTCTTTCTCACTGTATGGCAGAGCTGAAGTATCTTTTTAATCTTTCAGCCTTCCCGTTGTTGCTTTCATTGGGTTGTTTACAGTCTTCCCACGTGTGTGCAAGAGTCAGCCAAGGATTGGTGGAGACTTTATATGCAGATTCTGAGTCTCTTTTATTTTCAAGATTTCCTCATTCAATTTTTGGTCTCTTGGACTCTTCCCTCACCCTCCTAATCTCTAGAGAGCAGCATTCTGCTCAGTTCCTAACCTTCCCAGGTACCATATAGACTGGGAGTCCCCTCAGGGGAAAGGCCATGTTAAAGTGGACCTTGCCCAGTGAGTGTGCTTTCCTTCTTTAAATGGTTGAATTCCTTTAATAACTGCCCGTTGGGGTTGTTCCACAGTGACTTCAAAGGGTATTTTGTTGGTTTGTTTTTTCCAGCGTTATTATCCGTGGGAGGGTTAGTCCAATTCAAGGTGTCCTACCACTACCAGAACCATAACTCCCAATGATGTCTTCTTTTAAAGAGGCCAAATGTAGACACACCAGAGGAGCGCTTTTAATGCTGTACAGACAGTTTTGCAGTGACGGAGACAGCTCATAGCCTCCCAATACCCACATTCTCTTTCTTCCTCGGGAATAGAGCCCCAGTTGCATGTAGAGTTACAATGCCCATTTATCAGTCTCCCTTGCAACAAGGGAGAACTCGCAAGTTCTGGCTAGTGAGGTACGAGTATAAATTCTGGGAGGAAATTTGTGGAAGTCTTAAAAGAGAGATACAGACAGCAGAAGAAAAATCCCCCTTCCCCTCTATCATTCTTCTCATCTTCCTGCATGTGGTGTGGACATAATGGTTGGAATTTCAATGTCTATCTTGAGTCATGAATTGATAATAGAAAGATCAAGCAAAAAGAAGAGTGGGTCTCTCATTTCTTCAGAGAGCTACCAGATCTGCCTACCACCAGGCCTTTTTTAAGTGAAGGAGATATACATTGTTCTGGCCACTGTTAGTCGTAGTTGATGCTAATACTAACTGATCTGAGTGCACTGAGGCCCTCATGTCAGTAATGTACCGTTGTGTACGGGCATACACACTGTTCAGGACTTTTTATCAGGAAAGAAAGTAGGTAAAGTAAAGAGGCCATTAGCTTGTAAACCAGGAGACCTGAATTCTAGTCCTACCTCTTCCAATGGCAGCTACATATTTTGGTGAAAATGTCTCATTAAATTAAACAGTCCCTAATTTTCCTTTCCCCATTCCACTGAAACTCTCCATGATGTACTTCACATTTTTGGTATTTTAAACAATTATGGAGATTTTGTGTTTGTTCTTTAATTTGATCACACGTCTTTAGTTACAAGCAAAATTCCCTTTATCCCTTGGCTTCCAAGAATATATTGTGACCAAAATCAAAGAGTCGATGTTCCCATTGATCTATGCCTCCTGACTTTATGTTTTAAATGGAAAGAATACATTTTTGCAGGGTACCTCTCTGCTCAGAAATATTTCTCTAATTTTTTAATAGGCTAGAACCAGTCAGTAGTACAAATCAAACAAGTAAAACACATTTTCAACAGTGCTGAGGCTCAGAAGTGCAGCTGAGATGATTAAATGGTTTTATTTTCTAGATGACTATTTTTCAAACTAGAAATATGTTTTGCATCAGTGATGTGTTAAGGTCAAGTCAAGAAAAGAGACAGTGTGTCCCATGTCACGGAGACCAGGATAATGAGAGTGTTCTCTGAGAACTGGCTCAGAGGCTGTTCATTTCACCGGCAAAAGGTTAGAGCAGACAGATTGCTTCTCATTTTATGTCTTAAATTAAACTGCTGACATGGCCCGCCTCAAAGTAAGAAACATACGTGTTTGCCAAACAGATCCTAAAGAAAATCCCTGTATGGGAGAGCTGGTTCCTTTGCTCGTGAGGGTGGCCTGGTGGATCTGAGGCTTGGTGCCATGTCAAAGTGCTGTGGGATAGAAGTTCATAAGTACAATTTAGAAATATCACACATTCAAGATGCACATGAGATCAAAGAGGGATTACTAAAGATAGAAAATTACCTAGAAGAGATTCTTTTTAGCAATTCCCCTCCATCTGGCCCTACCTTGCCCCCCCTCTATGACCATCTCCTTCCACCATCAAATCACAGCTAAAAGAAGACCCAATGGCCGGTTCATGGTCCCCACACCAGCAATACCAGCATCACAGGTCCTACCAAAGGTATCAAAATCTGTATCTGAATAAGATCTCCAGGTGATTCAGAAGTCTTGGTCCATGCCTATCAAATAGGACTCATCCTGGTACACCACTCACAAGGGTGATGTACCAGGCACAGTTCTAAGATTTGGAGAATAGACAATAATAGACAAATTCTGCTCTCAGTGAACTTGCATTGTAATGGGGGAGGGGGTGGGATCAATAAACTAGCAGACAAGTATTTGGTTTTTGTAATGGTGATGTGTTAGGGCACGGAAAAGGGATGATGAGTGTTAAGGTGGAGTGAGGATTCCTAGTTGTACTTGGTGATCAGGGAAACCTTCACTGAGAGGGTGAAATTTGAACAGAGATGTAAAGGAAACAAGCCTCTGGTGAGTGGTCAGAGGACCTGAATTCCAGTCCTGAGTCTCCTCCTCACTGTGGAGGGCAACATTTTGCAAGCTACTTAAACTTCCTAGCCCTTGGGGCTTCTCATCTGCCAGCTAGGCATGAAAATACATCATGCTTTGGAAGGCCAGGTGTGATGCCTCTATGCATGAGTGCTATTCACCCTGTCAGCCAGGGTCTAGGCTTCTTGGCTCTTTGACTCTGACTCAGGGGGACCAAACTGGTGTGATTTGGAGTTGCAAATGGAAGTATAAGAGTTGAGCTTTGTGCAGTCACTCTACGTCTTTCCTGAGTACCTTACACAGCTGTGGCCTCACTTCCCAGAATGGAGGTGCCCTCACGTGACCTCCCATCACCGGTTTCCTACCTGACATCCTCCCTACACTTTCTCCTTCTCACACGCTCACCTCCATGTCCAGATATTTAAAATCCTCTCTCCTCTAACATCTCCACTTCACCTTTTCCCCAGGCTTGGTCCTTCCCCGGGATGAGGCTGCTTCCACTTTCCTTCGTTGGAAAGTGTTCTCTCCACTCAGTAGCTCTTGCTGCGTCTACATGTCTTCTTTGCGTCCATTCATTTTGGGCTGTGCAATGTGTGGCATTTGTCTGCTTTAGGACCCCTGGAGCTACAACGTAAGCCCTCTTCTATGAGCTTAAACTTGGAATGCTTGCTCTCTCTATCCTGATTGCTGGGTCAGCAGATGAAGGGACAGTAAAGCTGACCCACCTGTAAAGTCCCCCACTAATGTCACCTTTGATGGAAGAGACCCCCAGGCAAGGACTGTGCTGCAACGTACATTGTGGAGTTTATTCCTCAATAAAAATCAGTTCTTTCCAGTTAATTTGAGAGAATGTCTGTATTTGGTGTTTCTGTAATTTTATTTTGTGTTTCAGTTGAGTCAGTGTTGCTGAATATCTGTGGAATGTGTGATAATTTTTTGTAAAAAATGCAATAAAAGAAACATTAGCATAGGAAAATATTTTATGTTGTGTAAAACACTTGGCTGAGGAAATGTTTTAATGCATTATATCAACATGCTGCAGACACTGAGCAGGAGTGAGCTGTGTCTGGCTCTGAAGGAGACCCAATCAGCATTGCCAGGATGGGAGGCCTGGATCAGGAAAAGAATTGGGGATCAGAGGTTTCTCTTCAATTGAATCAGCACCTTCACTGCAAAACACTGTTCTAGGTTCCTTGGAAGACATATTGATGAAAAGGACATCCAGCCTATCTTCCTGTGGCTTACAAGCTAGAGATGCTCTGGGTATAAACATTAATTCATTCGGCCCATCTTCATGGGAGTTAATATCAGCAAAGCACTGGGTTGAATGCTGGGAAATGAAGATAAAACAGATGTGGACTCTGTCCTCGGTTCTAGCAGGGCTGAGAAAGCAGATTCACAAGTTGTCATAAAAAATGTCAAATGTGATGAGTGGTAGATTTTGACATTAATGACTTTATATTTTTAAACAGTTCATGGCCCTATTTGATGGGCTTTTTGTTCACAGAATTTTTGTGACTTACAGGGTAGAAAGGTCATGCTTTCTTTCTCTTCATGCTTCCCGTTCTCATTGATGTGCCCTTCTCATCCCTTGCACCTCTCTTTTTATCTGACCTCGTGGGCTTCTCCCGTAGTAAATGCTCAATAAACATGTGCGCGGCGGATGAACTGGACCTGCTGTGTGCTTGCCGGATATATCCTAGTATCCCAGTCCACTTAACACACATGTGGTCTCCTGACCTTAATCACAACTCAAGCTGCCTCAATGCACAGTGTTAAAAGGAGTTTAATAACAGCATTCTCTCCAGCTAGGAGGACATATGGCCCTATATTTAGACTTCAGTTGAAGTCTCAAGGGTTCTTTGCAGAGGCTGCAAACTTGCACAATCCAGACCACAGACAGCAGGCATGTTCTGTTTCTTTGAAAACATTTGGTTCTAAATGGTTGAGGCATTTACCAGCAACTCCACTCCCTAGTATTCTCCACCAGCCCCTCCCTTCTTTTATATTACCTGACTGGAAACTTAACACACTCAAGCTGTCAACCGCCGAGAGCCAGCAATCCCTGACGTAACCCATCTTGATTCAGGGTCTGAATATTCAGCAGCATGTAGAGCATTATGGCTCCAAGTCTGTGTCATTCCTAGACCACGGAATTTAATGCTGCAATAACCTCCATTCCCAGGTCATTGGGGGGAAACGATGAACACCTTAGTCCACCTCTACAGGGTTGCTGATCCCCTGACCTACACCAATGCAATAGTCACTGATAAAACATGGGGAGGCCTAGGCTATTGGAGCCGTAATATGCTGCAACCGACAGGCTTTAAAAAAAGAGTCCTATGACTTAAAAGCATCAATTTTTTTTCTCACTTTGCATAAAAATAATCTAACATCAGAGTAAAAGAAATAGGAATATCAATTTTTAATAAATACAAGCCACAAAATAAATTTAATAAATTATGAATGAGAAAATTATTGAAAAATTAAATATTAAACATTCCCACATAAAAATGTAGAACATTTATTAATTAGGGAGCATTTTCAGAGTAATACTTGCACTTTAAATTGCTCGTGACTGTTTAAGCGCGCAGTGCTGTAGACCCATGGAAAGCGGCCACTCTACCTTCGCGTGGCTGGTCAGACCCAAGGGCGGACACCCTCTGTCCGTTCCCTGCGGGATGGTCCGTGTGGCACCCCCGGGAGATGACTGGGGAGAGAGTGGGAAGTGGGGGCAGTGGTGGGATTTCTAGAACTGGCCTTTATGGAACAAGATAAGACATTTCTCTTTTCCTGTTTGGCTTTCCAAATACAAGGCAGAGCGAATTTCATTCGATTGGACATTTCCGGCAGAAATCTGAAGAAAGGTCCATCCAGGGATGTCTGATTCTTTTCCAGGAGATTTTTTTAAAAAAATTCCCAGCCCAGATGCTTTCAGTCTGGGCCTTGGGCTAGGAAAGGTGGAGAAGAAGAGACAGTGAAAGAGGGTGTCTGGAGAGGGACGCGCTTTCCTGTTTCTCTTCCTCGGATTGTTGCAGTGCTTTTTCTTTTTATTTCCTGATAGACGCACAATTATCCTCTGGTCCTCCCGCCATCTCCGCTCCTTCTCCAGTGGGAAGATGAAGGGCTCGGTGTGCAGCTCCTGCGCTGTGCGGGCCCGTGGTGGTGTGGACTCTCCGGAGTGAGCGCAGTTGTTAGCGCCGCCCCCCCCTCCTCCCACCCCCACCCCCCGCCCCCGACGCTGCCGGCTCCTTCAGTGGCCGGCTCACCTGCAGGATCCACTTGGTCCTCGCGCTCTTCCCGGGCAGCCTGCCCTGGGCTCCCAGACTCCACGTTCCAGAGACCTCCCCAGGTTGGCTAAAGCGCTGTCAGGCCCGCAGCGCAGGTCAGCTTCTTCCTCGGACCAATTCTGTCTCTTCCCCTTCCATGTCTAGGCGTTAACCCCTGACTCATACCTTGCTCCCCAGTGTTCAGTGACTGCCTCTGAAGAGTCACTCTTGCAATACCTGGGACTGAGAAGACTGAGAAAGCAGGGGCTGACAAGATGGGGTTTGAAAGCCGCACCCCTCACCGCCTGGCTGGCTACCGGGGCCCCGTTTTGTGGCACCAGGTGGTGGTCCAATAGGGAAAACGTTCCTCAGTGGTGACTGGGGCGGTGCACTCGTAGCAGGGAATGTATTGGTGAGAGCGATATGTAAGGCACCTGAAACCTATTGCCGAGTGGTGTTGATGCTTCGGAGAAAGATTGTGAACAGCTGAGAGGAGGGGTAAGCGACTGAAGGTCAAGTCGGGGATGGAAGCCTCTTTGCTGCAGGCAGCGAAGCTCTCATCATCTCCAGCCGCAGAGCGCAGCCAGCCGAGGCCCAGGCCCAGGACTTCACGTCAGAGTGGCTCAACCAAGGAGACAGGTCTGTAAAACCAAGGTCAGGGCCCCGGCTGTGAAACCTGGGACCTTGACACAAGGAATAAGAATATCCGGGTGGATTCCCTCAAAAAATGTATGGCAAATCCCAGTGGGAGAACAATAAGGCAGCCTCCTGGGGTTCTCGAACAAAGCCATGTTACCTTTAGTGGAGAATTATGCACCTTTTGAAATGCAACTCCTAGCATACTAACAGGGCCCTCGTAGGGACAGAATGTCTGACCATGGGTAGGATGACCAACACATCCCGGTTTGCCCAAGACTTCTCCAGCTTTCCAGTTTGAGCACTGAAAGTCCCTCATCATGGGCAACCCCTCAGTCCTGTGCAAACTGGGCAGCTGTTCACCCTGAGCACAGGACACGAAATAACCAGGCAGCCTGTACAGGTTTGGGTCCTGTCAGAATCACCACTTAATGGTTGGGTAGGCCCAGCAAGAATCCATCATATGATGGCTGTGATTCATCTGGGATCTAGCAATTGTCCACTGATTTCCCCTTCCTCAAAGAGGCCCATGGAACCCTGGAGGACCGGCCCCCTGAACATATATGGAGAAGTGGATCCAAGCCTCCCAAAGGGTGGACCTTAGTGAACAGTGTGATGTGCCTCCCAGGCCCCAGGGAAGGATTGCCGCCCCGCTGTGGGGAGCACAGTGGACACACAGCTCCCGCTGTCAGCTTTGTCCGTGGTCTGTCTCAGCGGCAGAGGATGCCTTGCTCCGGGTCACCCTGTTCCTGGGGCTGCTCTTATGTGGTGACGGATGGAGACAGAGCAGTATGAAGGCCTGGTCATTTCAGCACAACATACTCTGATTGTCAATACACCCAGCTGGCTGAGGTTGGTTGTTCTTGCACCATAGTTTCACTTCTTCCTCTAATCCTGCATTTTCTGCCTTCCATTCATAGCCATTGTTCCCTAAAAATCATCTTGTACCAGAAACACCATCTAAGCATCTGCTTCTGGATGGGTTCCTTCCATTTCAAGCTTTGAAAGGATCTTTGGTCCCAGAGCCAGACATCAAGAAACAGAGCTGAAGATTGCCTTTGAATCCTGCGATGGATGCTTAGGAAGCCACCTTGCAGGTAAGGGTCTGTCCTGAAGCAATCACAGGTTAGAGGACTCACCCTAAGGATGTAGGCTGATTGAGGCATTCACCTTAAAAAGAACTTCAGATTTTGTGGTGGTGAGGAAAGAGAAGGCTGGAAAGTCTTGCTCCGTGGTTAAATCTTTTGTCCTGCAGTGACATATGTCACTTCCTCTTAGATTTCACTGCCCAGAACTCTGCATGGCTTTGCCTCACTTCAAGGGAAGAAGGAAGACACAATTTGCCATGTTCGGGAAGGAAAGGAGAATTAGATATTAGTGAACATAGGTTATCTCTTCCCAAACAGCTTCTTCTCCCAAAAGTCTCAAGTCTCTTAGATCTCTTTGTCTAGAATGGGATCCCATTGTCATGACTAAATAAGAACCCAGTCCAGGAGGAATGGAATCACTCTCATCCCTCTGAGGCAGAGAAACGTGTGTGCCTACAAGTCAGGAAGGGGCTTGGTCTGGGTAGGCAGACAGCAGTACTCAGGGCTTGCTTTAGGAGGGTTTGTGTAGCAATAACTGTGAGTCAACTTAAAGGTTCTTCATAAGAGGGTTTCCTTTCAGATTTGGAAAATATTGACTTCCATGGGTTAGCACTGCACTCATTGACAATTCCTTAGTCACCGGGGTAAGATTAGACCAAAAGAGCTCCGGCTGTAGGCACTGTTAAGGATTTTTCCTTCATCTTCTAACGGCTTTGCAAGATAAATGATGAACTTTAGACAATAAAAGCCATGATTTATTAGTTTTTTCCAGAAAAAAATAATTCAAGCAAACAACCAGATAAAAAGTGTTTGGAAGAAGCCAATCAGTTGTCCTATTCCAAGTTAATGAAGGATGATAGACTTCAGAAGGTTTTTTTTAGTTTCTTCCTTTTCCCCTTTCTCTCTACCATCCATCCCTCTCATAAAATACAGCTACGTAAGTGCTGTTGCCCTATTTTGCCATGGTTTGAGGCCTCAGATGTTTATGATTCTGTGGCAGCATGGGGGCAGTTTAAGTGGATGGTTGAAAGGGGAGAGGAAGAATTGCAGCAGATGGTTGAAATTCCAGAAAAGTCAGCCACAGCACCCCCACTGAGATTAAAATTGCTCTGTTTCTGGGTAGGCCCAAACCTGGAAGCTTTTTACCTATAGTCTCCTTGAAAGAAAAAGCAGAAGGTTAGAAGTAGAGTCCATAGTCTATAGTACCAACTTGATCCCAGCACCAAAACAAGTGTGTGTGTGTGTGTGTGTGTGTGTGTGTGTGTGTGTGTGTGACATACGGCAATTTGAAACAGTTAAACTTATGAAGAATGTTTTTCACTCACAGATGGTTAAGAAAAAAGCACTTATTTTTTCATATAACACATTCCTTGGTTTGAGAGCCAACTGCCTTCAGGGAGGGTCGCAGATCCCCTCAGTGCCCCCCGACAACTCAGGTTTATGTTTGAAGGCTGGCTGCAGCTGAGAGATGAGTAAAACTGTGGTTAAGTCAGACATTCCCCAGTGGCTTGGGGGGCCTAGGGGTTCTGGTTATTTCAACAAGCCTATATGAAAAAGTCTAATTCGTAACATTTGCTTCAGATGGAGCCACCTGCTTGAGGCAGGCGAAGGAACAAAATTTATCCATTGGGCTAAATCCTTCCCATGGCATTTAGCTGGCACCTGGTGCCACAGCTCTTCTGGGAGGGCATCTGAGGCTATGACAAGGAGGATGGAGGTGGCTTTTCCATGGCAACTACAGTCATGTGCCACATACAACCTTTCAGTCAACTACAGACTACCTCTATGACAGTGGTCCCATAAGATTATATTGGAGCTGAAAAATCCCTGTCACCTAGTGGTCATAGCAGTCCTAATGTCATAGGTCAATGCATTACTAACGTGTTTGTGGTGATGCCGGTGTAAACAAATCTACTGTGCTGCCAGTCGTATGAAAATATATAGCACATACGATTAAAATAGTAGGCTATAGCACCTAGGTTTGTGTAAGTACACTCTATGATGTTCACACAACAAAATCGCCTAATGACACATTTCTTAGAAGGAATTCCCATTGTTAAGCAGCACTTACCTGCTTAACTGTTCTTTTCTCTAGTGAATAAAGTATTGCCGCTTTCCAAGTTTTTTTCCCCCTGCTGCTATGAGAGCAAATCGGGATCCATAGTGTCCAATCAGGGTACCAAAGCGCTGCAGGACTTGCAAAGACAATTATCCCACTGGGGCTTTTGACAGTGGGAAAGGAGAATTAATTAAATCTCATTGTAAAATTAAATAGCATAACTATATATTTTATAACCACTGCAATTATGCCGTATCTCTGAGTGCTGTAAATTCTTTTAAATTGTGATGTATTAGCAGAAATTTTGATAGAATTCTAAAACTCAAGGCTCTTTAGAGATCACACAATTGAGCTACTTCCTTTTATAAAGATGAGAACAAACCCAGAGAGGTTATGTGACAGACTAAAGGCTAAAACAAGTCTCCTGACTCAAAATTTTAGTACTCTTACTGTTTCATCTGATTTGCATTTTGCACAGAGATGAAGTGTACACCAGGTAAAAGTAGCAGGTAGACAAAATAGCCTCTAAAATTCTCTTAGAAGGACACCATACTTGAACAAACACATGTCTACCATTGAGTGCAACATACTCAACTTTTCCTTAAGAGTAGACCATTGTTTCTCAAGTTATATACCAAATTAAGTAGTGGGTTGGGGCTTTGAGACCCTGTTATGTGGAAAATGTATCTTTAAAGTCAAGAACCAAAACCTGCAAGATCCTCTTACCATGAGAGTCACCTAGAACTGAGACCAACTCATGGATCAAGGGAGTCCTTGGATGAAGATTCAAGGGGACACTGCAATCTCTGAATCTTTCTCTCTGAGAGCTCTAACCTCCCTGGCACTTTGCCCTGGAAAGTCTAACTTTCCTGGCTTCTCTGAGTTCTAAACTCTGTCTCCTCAACTTAGCAAGGCTGCACACTCTTTGGGCCCTCCCTCTCTGGGCTGTACCCTGCAAACTGTCTCCAGGTAGTAGGTTGTGGCAATCATAGACTCACCTTAGGGTTCTCCAGAGAACCATCAGATCTCTCTCTCTCTTTCTCTCTCTCTCTCTCTCTCTCTCTCTCTCTCTCTCTCTCTCTCACACACACACACACACACACACACACACATCAAAGTCAGTCAGGAAGGCAGTGTTCCCTCTTACTCAGAACAGCCTTTTTGTTCTATTCAGGACTTCAACTGATTGGATTAGGCCCACCCACTCTAGGGAGAGCAATCTGCTTTATTCACTCAACTGATTCAAATGTTAATCTCATCCAGAAATCCCATCACATCCAAAATGGTTGGTCAAATATCTGGGCATGCTGTGGCCAAGTCAGGTTGACACATAAAATTAACTATTACAACTGTACTGTGCTACTTTTTGCTTCAAATATCTCATCCTTTGTTGTTGTTGTTTAAAGTGAGAGAGTACATTTAGTTTGTATTACACTATCATGGCTGAAAGTGGAAGTCTGGCAGATGCACTGTTATTTTGAAGAGTATTGTCAAATTGCCTATCTTCAGGGTTTACCATTTTGCACTCTGACCAGCAATGAGTTAGAGCTCCTCTTTCCCAGCCTCACCAACAGAGTGTGGTATCCAACCTGCAGATTGTTGTCAGTCTCATAAAGAGAAATGGCTTCTCTGTCTGGCTTTAATTTGCTTTTCTCTTATGAGTGATACTGATAATCTTGATATATACTATATGGATATATATATGTGCATATCTGTTTCTTTTTCTATAAACTGCTCATGTTATTTGTTTATTTTTTATTTTGGATTGTAGTCTTTTTTTCTTTTCTAGCACTTTGTCTATATATGAGTTATAATTATTTTTCCCTTTGACTTCTTTTATACGAATTTTGCATGGATAAGATTTTGTTTTTTAAAATGTCACTGAATTTCTCTTCCTTTATGGATTCTGAATTTTTAGACACAGTTAGAAAGGCCTTTTCTATAACAAGGTTATAAAAGAATTCTCCAATGATTTCTTCTAGTACTTTTGGGTTTCATTTTTCACATTTAAATGATTAATCTGGTGTATTATATAAAGTATATATCCAATTTTATCCATTAGCCCATGATACTCACTTGTTCCAACACTCTATATAAAAAGTCCATCTTTATCGATTACTAATTTCCATATGTATTTTATTCTTCTCCTGTAATTTTTATTCTTTTCCAAAGGTCTGTCTTTTTTATGTGGCACCACCACACTGTTTAAATATTGAGGCTTTATATTACGTTCTAATATATACTAAACCTGGCCTCCAACCCCCCACCATGGAAAATGGTTTTTCAGAAATTTTCAGGTTATTTTGATTGTTAATTATTTTTCCAGATGAAATTTAAAATTAGCTTGTTTAGGTCCATAAAAGAGATGCTGGTACTTTTACTGAGGTCATGTTTAATTTATAACATACCTTTGGAAGGGTTGGGATATTTATGATGAAAATGCTTTTTGATCAAGAAGGATATTTATGATAAAAATGCTTTTTGATCAAGAACATTTTGAGTCCTTCATTTGAAAAAGGTCCAAGGGGATTCTGGCGGTTTCCTGCCACTGTCCTCCAGGCTCTGCAGTGAGCTGTGCTGGACAGATATTGGACTAATGATATGCTCACAGGCTGAATAACCCCGAAAGTCAGAGCTGGAGAAGGCCAAGTATTAGTAGGGTGTTTTTGTGGGAGTTCTACCTACATTGTTGTTAGTAACAGAGAACATCTTAAATCTCTCAACTGGTAGATTATTCTAAATGACACCTCCACCTGGCTCAGCAAAGCCATTTCATTACTTTTAGCTAAAACTGGTCCTCTGAAAAATTATGACGTGATCAACTTTTGGCAACCTTACTCTTCCCATTTTTTATCTTTTCCCCCAACACAGTATCCCCTCTCTCCCCCAAGGCACTACATCAGCTGTCAATAATAACTCATGTTCCCTCTTATTTTTCTATTATCAAAACCCTTCCTGGGGAAAGAATCTGATATCAGTCACTTACACCTTAATATGAAATTCTTTCTATCTAACAGTGGAAAGAAAGACTGTATTTATTTAAAAGAATTTTGAGCATCTGGGAATAATTGAAGGAAGCAGGCATAGGAGCCACCAGGTGTCCCTGAAATATTACTGGGTAGATCTGCACCTTCTAATGCCCCACTTTCAGGCATAAGAGGACGAAACAAAGCCAAGGAGATGCTCTTGTCATCTTCCTTCCCACGTTGAGAGGAATCCCCAGACAATGCAAGTGATGTCACAGTGCCCACAAATGACAGGCAGGTTGTCCTGAAGGAATCCATTTCCCTTACCTGCCAGGCCTGGCAAAGTGCGTCCAGGATGAGAGTACTCCTCTGCAGGCCGGAGATGGTGTGGGTTAGAAGCAAAAATCTGAAGTGCATTACATGCAAACTCTCTTAGAACACATGCAAAGTAATCAAGCTTAACCTTGGCAGCCACTCCAGGGAGTGTGTCTTTCCCTTTTTATTTATTGACTTGCCCTTGGCCAGCTCTTCACGTATTTGTTTTTGTGGTTCCAAGGTTTTTGCTTAAAATTCAGTCAATCCTGTTTCCTTCTTGGGATATCGATGGCTCATCTGTCATCTATCTTCGGAATCAGTGACCGACACCCAGGCCATCTTGTAAAATAAAGCCTGCTTTATTTGGACTCAGGGGCATGCAGCCTTTTCAGCTCAGCTGTTCAGTGTCTGAAGGAGCAGTCTCCCCTTTGGACTCGGGCTCTGTCTGGCTCCAGTCGGACAGAGGGTCTAAGCCCGCAGCTCCTCGGAGGCTGCCTTCTGGGGAACCTGACGTTGCTTGAGACCCGTCCAAAAAGCCTCGACGTGCCTCCGGCTCCATTCTCCGCTGCTACTGCTTTGGAATGGAAACGTTGTGCCTGTCTCCAAACACTGCATTTGAACAGCTGAAAAAAGAAAACCCAGAGCTTCACCCTCGGGTGTAAGGAACAAATGTGAAAGGCGCGTGAGCTTACTGAAGTTGCTGAATGTGAGGCGCCGCGAGCGGAGCACTGCACTTCATTTTAAACACCTCGGCCCCGTTACTTCCAGAACTGACTGCGGTGCACAGAACTAAAGGCCCCAATTCCCTCTGACATGCTTTCTTGCCCCTCTCAGCTTCAAAACTGAAACAGAGCTGTGCCTTTAGTAAATGGGGCTCGGGAAGAGAGAGAGGAGGCGGTACTTCCGCCAGAGGAGACATTCCTGCCCCATCAGGGTCTCAGCTCCTCCTTCTCCTGCCTGGTAATCTCACTCTAGTGTCATCTCTGGGTTTTTCATTCGGCTTTGAAATGTAGCCTCCGTTAGTCTAAGGCTGTGGCTTGCGTTGTCACTGGGATGATATCTGTGATCTGCAGAAGGCACAGGGAGCCGGGAAAGAGGGTGGGAGGTCGGAAGAGCTTTGGTCCTTGGAGTGTCTGCCACTTGGGTTTCTGCGAAGGAGTCTACCCGCCCTCTGTCCCTGTCTTCAGTCCTTCGCTCCTGTTCACCGGGCCCCTGAAGTCTAATCTCTCTCCACGTCTTGGCGCCATGTTCTTTTCATGCCATGTGCCATGCTGAGGCATAAAAATCTCTGAAAGACACTCGTGGGTCCCTCTCTGTCTACCTAGATTCCCTGCACAGCCATGTCACACCCTGGGAAAGGGAACAGCTGCCCTCTGGTCTCAGATGGTGCAAAGCACCTTGGGATTCCTGCTTAGCCGGGGAGACAGAGCCAAAGGCCCTTCTTCCAGGAGCAACACCATCTATAATCGTAGAGATCCCTCCCATCTCTATTCCATCTTCTCCAGCCTGGGGAATTTTTCTAGCCTGAGGAATTAAGGGTGGAGAGGAATACATTTCTACATTTTCCCTCTTGAATCCACAACTTTCTTTTTGTCACTTCCTCTCCTCAGGACACTCGAGGGCCCAGGCTTTTGAATGACTAAAGCCAGGAATACAATTTTAGTTTCTACTCTGTATAATATCCTTGAAGTGATGATGCTAAAGTGGCTCAGCTGCTTGAATGGGTATAAAATACATTGATTAATATTTCAAATTTTGTTCTGCCGTAAGGAAAAAAATCTATAATAATAAAAGCGTAATATGCTGCTTAGACCGGACATCCTTCTGGACGACCTTCTGGACAAAGCCAGGGCTGTGAGGAAAGCCTGGGTCCTGGGTACCAGAGGGAAGCCAGTGCCGGCAGCCGGGAGAAGGAAGGCATACTCTTGCACAAGTTTCATGCATTGAGCCTCTAGTCCTATCTAATAAAAGAGAAACATGCAAATTGACCATACCTCCATTACGCCCACCAGCCAATCAGAGCAAGTATGAAAATTAACCCCAACAAAGATGATTGCAGCCACGGAGCTAGAGCAAGCAGGAGGCTTGGGTTGCCCCGGCGATGGAGGAAGCCAAGCTTCCCACCCGCCCTGGCCAGCTCTGGCCTCTGCTCAAGGCTACAAAGTTTCAATTATAGAAGATAAATAAATCCCAGATACCTGCTTCCAGCCAGCCCTGTCCTCCGCTCAAGGAGGGGCTGGGAGCTAGGGTTGCTGGGGGGCATGGCCAGCCTGCAAACAGCCATCAGCCCCTCACCCAGGCTGGCCATGCCCCCCCCCCACAGTGGGGACCCTCACCCCATGGGAGTGTGGCTGGCCTGCAAACCACCACAGGCCCCTCACCCAGGCCGCCCCACGCCCCAAGGGAACCCCCACCCTGATCCAGGATACCCTTCAGGGCAAACCAGCTGGCCCCCACCCATGCACCAGGCCTCTATCTATACTAATAAAAGGGTAATATGCTAATTAGACTGGGAGACCTTCCAGGAGACCTTCCGGACGTTCTTCTGGACAAAGCCATGGTGGCGGGGCCAAGGTAGAGGCCAAGAGGGGAGGGCAGTTGTGGGTGATCAGGCCAGGATGGGACTGCAGTTGTGGGTGATCAGGCTGGTGGGGGACGGGGCCGTTGGGGGTAAGCAGACCAGCAGGGGGGCCATTTGGGGGCGAGCAGGCCGTCAGTGGGGGTCAGTTGGAGGTGATCAGGACAGCAGGGGAGGGCAGTTTGGAGTGAGCAGGCCAGCAGGGGGGCAGTTGGGGGTGAGCAGGCCAGTGGGGAGGGAAGGAGGGGGCGAGCAGGTCAGCAGGGGGGGGCAGTTGGGGGTGAGCAGGCCAACAGGGGAGGCAGTTGGGGGCAAACACACTGGCACGGGGGGCAGTTGGGGGTGATCAGGCTGGCGGGCAGAGTAGTTAGGGGCAATCAGGCAGGCAGGCAGGCAGGTGAGTGGTTAGGAGCCAGGAGTCCCGCATTGTGAGAGGGATGTCCGACTGCCAGTTTAGGCCCAATCCCTGTAAACCGGCAGTCGGACATCCTTCGAGGGGTCCCAGATTGGAGAGGGTGCAGTCCGGGCTGAGGAACACCCCCCCCCCGTGCACGAATTTTGTGCACCGGGCCACTAGTATCTTAATAAACAAAAATCTCTCCTCGAAGGGTCTCTGTGATGCGGCTCCTAACGCAGTGCCTGCTTGCAGAGGGGTGAAGCAGAGCTGTGTATCAGGATGAAGGCCCTGGGCAAACTCTCTGGATGTTGGCACCAGTTTTTCAAACCTGGCTGCTTTTCAGCTTCCTAAAGTTTGTTCCTACTTTTTCAAATGGCTGTGCTCTCACACCTGGGCTTAAGGACTGCAGTCATGTTCTAAAGCCATATTACCAAGACAGTGATGAATCCCAGGACTCCTTCTAGCAAGACCTGCCTGGTTCTCAGCCTGCCCCCCCCCTTTCTTCCTGGTACATCCTGAGGGCAAACAGAACTCACATGCAAATGGAGAGTGTGGCCCTCAGTTAGACTTTGCTGTCTTTTTCCCTCTAAAATTCCTTCTGAGTATTTTATAATTTTTTCCACTTACAATTCAATATTTATTTTAACATGTTAGAATTTTTTATGCTCTATTTTTTATATGCTTAATTTTTCCACGTATTGTCAGATAACCTTCAAGTAAATGGAACTCATTTTGACTTTCCTTTGTAATTACAAGTTCCCTTTACGTATTTTGGAATCAGGAATACATTTTAAAAGGCATATTTCTTTTTATTGATTGTACTAGATGGAGATAAAAATAGGTATTAAATAATTTAAATGACCTATGTTAAATAATGTTAAAAGGGAAGCTATTTTGAAATTCCTAGATGTAGTGTAGGGAAAACCACTGTTAGGTTTAATATTTAATGGTATGCATATAAAGACATATATCCACACATATGCACAAACATCTATAAATGTACAGATGTACCCAAGAAGGGGCTAATAGAGAGATGAGCAGCAGGTGGATCATGAAATAGAAAGGAGAGTGTTGCCCACGAGGGAGAAAAGAGAGAACATTGATGTAGAGGGGGTGCCTACTCTGTGTCTGGTTCATCTCAACCTGTGATGCACACATTATTACTTCCATTTTGCATAGAAAGAAACCAAGCCTAAGAGGGTTAGGTAGCTTGTCCAAGGTCACATGCCTACTTAACAACAGAGTCTGGCTTTGAATTTAGGTCTGTGGGACTCTACAACATCCTCTCCTCATAATAACATCCAGTGTGGTCAGTTTAGTGCTCACAAAGTGCCAACATAGGTGTTTGGGTAAACTTACCTTGTGATCTTTACATTTATAAAAATCCATGCCGAAGGATTAGCTAGCAGGAATACAATGCAAGGGGATAGCCCACTGAATGTCCTTAAACATACTATATCCATTTCACACATTGAAACAAGGCTGGTACAACAAATCTTGTTGAAGATATTGATTTGATCAGTGCAATCTTTCATGATATGATCCAGGTCTTTAGCAAGTGCTACGCTATTTTTGCAATCCATTGAGTGGTGACAGGAGTTCACTTCACACCACCACAAATTTCCCACGGGAGCTAACAAAAGCTTGCAGCTCAGCTACATGTGGGAAAGTGCAATATTCTACTCGCAAAGTAAAAGTAATATGTTACCATTGCTTGGTGCAGTAATAAACTATGTGTGTATTATAAGTGGGATGGAGTTGGGCAGAGGGGGTAAGACTAAGCCTTCAAACAGAGGATGTATTGTGAACTTAGAAACATCAGGAGATGCTGCAATGCTCACAACAGATTTGCTTCTGATACTCAGTTTAGCAGATTGTGGTCTAAATGCCTTTGTTTCTTTATCTTAAGCCCAGGACTGGAATTCAAATGTTTTCATTTAAAAGTAAGTTTTTACAAGTGGTCACTCATTTTTGGTGACATTTTTGATACCCTAGCAAAGAAATAAAATCTATTTAATTCTGATTTTCTTGAAGATCTAATCTTTTTGCATAAAAAGCTTGATAAAATATGTAATCCTTGCACAACTAATGCCTTAATAACTGTCTTAAGATATTTGTTTTTACTCTTTCATTTAAGAAACAAACCAAAATTTAGATGACTCATGTCCAAACCTAACAGGACCAGTCTTTACAAACATTTCCTTTTATTTTAGTAGCAGCTTCTTTCTCTCTTTTCTGCTTTATCAGCATGTTGATTTCCAAATCTGTATATTGAAGGGAAATTTTTAAATGATTGTCATTATCTAGAAATGAAACTAAGAACAGGTGAGGCTATATACCTAGTACTCTATGGTTAATCACCTGCTCACCCATTTCCAGAAAAACTGCTTCAGGATAAATTTGTCTTTCTCCAAGGTACTTACTCTTTGAAGTCACAAGGAAGAAATCAAATTTACCAGGGACACTGGGAATTTCTAAGAGAACATGTTATTTCTAATTTTAAATAAAATTCCATGCTTTGATGCAATATCTTGTATTACCCCAGAGGTGTCTTGAGACAGTCTCAGGTGGAAGGAAGAAGGTGGGCTCTTGAGTCAGAAGGATCCTGGTCCTGGAACCACCACTTCCTAACCAGGTGATTCCCAGTGAGCGGCTGGACCTCAACGAGCCTGGTTTCCTAACTTATCAACACTGAGATCAATAAGCCTCTGATATCATGGGGTCAAACAAGGTAATATCTGTTTTCTATACTCTGAAAGTTAGTTCCAATTTTTAAAAATATGAAATTCATATTTGAAATGACATGCAGTTAAAACAGTGCAGTTTCTTTTAATTGTACTTTTCTTTGCCATCTTAGGGAATTTAAAAGACATTGGGAGTTAAATAAGCTTTTGTATGCCCAGGCATGTAACCACCACCACCATTATGAACATTTTTTTTTTCATAGAGAAAAAAGATGTGAACTGATTTCCAATTAAACAATATCCTCCCCCCTTTATTTTTTTTAGACAAAAAAGGAAATATTTAACAAATATTCTGCTTGGTGCTACCAGGAATACAAGGCCCTTCTATGAAGGAACTTTAAAGGATTCACTAGTCCATGCATTTGTTGAGAACAGGGACCAGATTTGCTCTAGCATGTAGCACAATGCTTGGCACAGAGAAAATTCAGTAAGCGTTGGTTGAACTCAACTGTTGAACTGAATGGAATGAGATGGCGCATGCATTGGTATAGTAAAGTGAAGGGCTGGGCCAAGAGTTGACAGAAGTTGAGTAAAAACTCTTGTCCTGCAGCGAGCTTGCTCAGAGATCACCCATCAGAAGGTAACAAGGCCAGGTGGGAGGAGTGCTTGTGTGTGTGTGTGTGTGTGTGTGTGTGTGTGTGTGTGTGTGTTCTTCTGTGAGATTTATTTGTGTGGATGCTGATAGATAGACGATGGTAAATGAAAAGTATACAGGTCAGAATTTCAATGGCTGGCTACACATACAGGTCTATTTATGTAATATTTTTAGTAAAATCTGTTCTTTATAAAAAAATTAAGCCCTTCTTCCTTTCTCTAATTGTAAAAGTTATCTACTTTTTCTTTTTATTCTGACTTTCTAATTTGGCTTTCCCAATTAAAATCTAATTTTACTTATGTTATCATCTTACCATAGCTTATAAATCTAAAAAAAATGTAACAAGATATAAGTGAAGAAAAAAATCAGTCTATTTATAGATATATTAGCATGTTTCATTTCACTTAGATGCCTTCCAGGTAGGAATTAGACTGTAATGGGGCCAAACACTGAGCTTAGTGTTCGTTTTGTGGGGAAAAGGCAAGTAGTCAATTTTAATTACTTGTTGCCATATTCTTATACAATGCACCAAACGTGGAAATGTTCAAAATATCTTTCCTTCTGTCTGATTTCACTTTAGTCAATCCATCTTTGGCATCACTGCTTTCTGAAATATTTTTGATTGTAGAGCAGTTGGTGATTTTAATAATTCAGTATAGAAGAAAGAATGAAGAGTAAGACATTGGAATTTAAAACACAATGGCTAGTAAGTTAATTTAAAGTGATGTTTGGTTTAAAAACACACACACAAAAAAGGTTCCCTTTAGGATGCTGTTGTGTAATTGAACAGATTAAGGGAACTGACGGGAACTCAGTGGCCCCTTTGGGATCAGCCCTCAGCTCTTGTGCCTCTCGTTACACAAGTTTGTCTATTTTCCGTCAGATTGGTTTTTCTCATAGGTCTGAAGGCCTTAACCCTGTTTTTGCCTTATTTCCACAGGGGTTCTTAGCATTGCAAAATTCTGTTTACTTTTGTCTCAAATGTGAAGAGTGAGTTTTATCTCTGAGAGATAATCAAGGAAGAAACCTCTGGGATTGGAACATCCCGCTTAATATGTAGTCCATTTTGGTTGTCTGCCATTATCTTTCATTATTTTTTTCTGTTGCAACGAATCACCCTTGAAGGATAATCAGGTTTACTTGGTGTGCCTAGCGTTGTCTTGTGAATTTAATTTTTTTCAAAGATCTACTTACAAAGTGGTTTGAAGAAGATCAGATGGGTTGCCCCTTTCAAGACAAGTTAAGTGACGCTGGGCAGATACCAAATAGACCCTGTGGGACTCAAGAGACCTAGCGATATTTACAAGTTGAGCTACCTGGCCCGGTGACATCTGCAGGAACTCCAGCACCGAGTAAAAAGCTAGCTCCTGACTCCTACCGTTTAGTTCCTTTGTGTTAAATGTTGGATCCCTCAGGATTTCTTTCTTTTTTAAAGTCGTGTTCTGTTAGTTCCAAAAAAGAAAAATCACTTTTACTCCAATTAAAAAAAAGTTCCTTAAAATGACTTTTAGTCTTATGACTTCCTTTTGAGTTTTTTGGAAAGCGTATGAAAAAAACACCACATTTACATAAGCAGAATCAATTATGTCTTCCATAGCTGTCTGTACACGTGCTTGACTATTTCTTATTTAAATAGGGAACCCCAAAAATATACACATTATGCATTTCTGTTTTCTTAAACTTTCAAATATTGTCTTCACATACATGAGCCCATTTATTCCTCTCAACCATTCTGTACATTAAGGAGGATGGGTGTTACTATCCCCCATTTACAGATGGCATCAGTGTGTCCTACCCTAAGACACCCCAGTGCATGCAGAGTAGAGTTTAGAATCCTGTTCCTCAGACTCCTCAGACTATGCCCCTTCTGCTGCCAGCCTGTTGCTTGAAAGAACTTGTCAAAGATGACAGACCCCTCAAATTGATTCTTTGGCAATTCTTTAAAAAAATGGAAATGTTTTTTTTCATCCTCAAGACTACAATCACTTTATCACATTAATGGTGAAATCTTCTCATTTCCAGACTCTTGACAAAATAGTTTCCAGTGAATAAATGAATCCTGTTCTCTCTCCTACTTGCTAATTTATTCACTGTTTTCATATTAACACGCAGGGCCAACCTTGGGAGGAGACAAAACAGGTGCCCATGATTCCTGAAACTCTACCATTTTAAGTAACAGTTACACTTTGCTTACCTTCCAGTGGAAATGCAAAGGATTCTCAGAGAATCATGCAATACTAATTGAAATTTTGCTCTGTGCTAGTCTCTGTGGTTATATTATATATACAAATAATAACATGTATTGAACTCTTAGTACCACCAGACAATATGCTGAACACTTTCCATGGATCTTTTTCAACTATAAAACAACCCAAGAGTTAGGGTGTATTAGTATCCTTATCTTATTGATTAGGAAGTAGAGACTTAGGTTAAAAAACGTGTTCAAGGCTTGCAGCTAAGTAGGTAGGGTCAAGACTTTGAACTCAGTCATTTTGGCTCTCAATCCTGTGCTTTTAATGATCATACTCTAGGAATCAAGTTTCCTCCCTGCAGTCTAGTGAGAGAGAGAATAACGTAGGTGAGCAGAGAGCCATGGGAGCACAGAGGAGAGTGCCTCCCTGTGCCTGTCTCAGAGGAGACTTTGCAGACAGGAATGTTGGGGGCTGGGGGCTGAAAGTTAGGTAACAGTTCTCCAGAAGGGTAAGGGGTGAAGTGGAGAGGGCATTTTCAGCAGAAAGAACAGCCAGGACAAAACAGAGGAAACCTGTTTTGGGAAATCCTAGTAATTTGGTGTAGTTGGAACAGAGACTAGTAAGAGTGGGGGCACTTAGAGGTTGAAAAGCTATAGGTAAATGCCAGATTCAAAAGGACCTAGGAGGTTCTGTGCTGGATTTTAGAATTTTTCTTTTGGAACAAAAAGGACCCATGAAATATTTTTTCATAAGGTATGATTCGATTTGTGGAGAGAGAAACAGTAGAGTATAGAGCAAGGACACCATTTATCAGATTGTTATAATGCCCTGGAAAACACAGGATTGTCTGTATTATCTATGCTGCATAGCAAATTACCCCCATATTTAGCAGCTTAAAACAACAAATATTTATTATGTTATAGTCTCCACGGGTGGGGAACCCAGGCATAGCTTAGCGAGGTATTTCTGACTCCGGGTTTCTCCCGAGGCTGCAGTCAAGGTAGCCACTGCAGTCATCGCAAAGCTTTCCTGAGGGAGGATCCCCTTCCAAGCCACTCACATGACTGTCGGAATGTCTCAAAAGACCCATTTCCAAGCTCACTTGTATGGCTGTTGGCAGCCTCGGGTTCACATTGGTTGTCAGCCAAGACATTAGTTTGTTGCCACATGGCCCCTCCGCAGGGCTCCATACAACATGGCGTTGGCTTCTCCCCCTACCCTCTCACCCCTCCTCCCCAAGCAAGGGCTCAGAAAGAGAGAGAGAAAGACTGAGAGAAAGACAGGGTGAGAAAGCAAGAGTCTTTTGGGTATCAACTTCATAGTTAAACTCATAACTTTCGTTATATTCTATTTGTTGTAAGCGAGTCACAAGGTCCGGCCTAATTCAAGAGGAGGGGATTACACAAAGGCATGAATACCTGGAGGCAGGATCATTGGGAGCCATTTTAGGAGGTGCCTACCTTACTGGCTTTTTAATTGTTGATTTTAAGCTGTCTCTGGGGTCTTAAGATACTGATGTCAATTGGGAAGTCAAAAAATATAGGCTTGAAGTTGAAAAGGAAAGCGGGGTCAACTATAATTGTGTAAGAAGAAATGTTTTAGCTACCTCTGGCAGCTGTGTTTGAATATGGGGCATGACATAAATATGTTTTCATTTATTGAGCAAATATTCAAGCACCCTCCGTGTATACGACGACACTATGCTAGAACTCCAGGTAATACTTTGATGTGTTGCTCTTCTATATCTTAATGGGGCTCAACTTCTTGTGGTCTTGTAGTAGTTAAAGCCTTTATAATGGTGTGGAAATGCAAGGTCAAATGTAAGGTCATACCCTCCTGTGGTACTAAACATGGCCAGAGGATAGGCCAGGCCCTGGGAGCAATGACCTTGGCAACTGAAGCAGCTCATATAACCAGCCCATATGAAGGGCCAGGCTGAGGCATGGCAATGTGAAGGAACAATTGAAATACACTGTGTGCAAGCTGATCTAAACAAGGAGCCTGGAATGCAAAACTGACTGGGATACAGAGCCCAAACCCACTGCTGCCATCATTCCAGTGAATTCAGAATAAATCGTTTTGCAAGAACCATAATTTGACTGTGGCAAAGTTCATTGTCTGCAAACCCAAATTCATTACTGATAGTGGCATTTTCTGCTTGTCTCTACTCAAAGTGGATTATATACTTAAATAAAAAAGTGCAGTGATCATTTAGGCCATTTTCTAGATAATTCAGCAGGTTAAATCTGATTATAACAGACACCATTACAAGGATAAGTGCCTATACAACTGAGATCTCATGCCCAAACTTCTTGCAAACAATATTCAAAGTAATTAGAACAGTGTCTTAAAGTTTGTTGAAATTGGATTTTACTTATATCCAGATAATTAAGATGAGTCAGTGGTTTTCTTGAAATCTCCAGATAATTGTTTCACTTACCCTCTTGGGGTGTATGTGACTAGCTAAATCCCTGTGCAACTTAAGGAAGAGTCCCTGGTGTCTCAGAGAAGCTGTAAGCATCTCACACTTTGGTACAGAATCCAGTTCATTACTCAAAAGCAAAGAAAGTACAGCAGTCCTCAGATAATTAAATGCCCAGCCTGTCAACATTCAATGTGATACATTAACACGTGAGAAATTACAGTGATTTACAACTTTCTGGAGAGATGTATGACTAAAGCTTACACAGCCAAACTTTAGGGCAAAAAAATATCACTAGTGCCAGGGAAGTAATATCACTATTTTCCCCAAATATGCCTCAGATCCTTCCATGATGCTAATTTAATTTATATCCTGTTAAAGTTTTTCTTTGTTCCTTACTCAAGACCATTGTGTTGAATGGCATGTAACAGAGCCGTGGCTCCTGTGGGAAATAGAAGCCTATCTATGGAGTGATCTTCACCACCACTGTTTCTTTGGCTTCATGGGGCCATCTAGATGTCTGGCCTGGCTTCTTTATTCCTAATCCTTTCTCTCATTTCTTCATGTGCCTCTTTATCCAGCTTGACTTGCAACATGCCAGTGGTTGAGGTTGTTGTTAGGACAAATGCCCTGAATCAGTGAGTCTCACAAAAATCCAGCAGGTAGATGAAACGGGTGCCCCATGTGTCTACATATTTACAACACTAGTGTATTGGGAATACTTGAACTGAAAATCCAATCTAACTTGATATATTAGTATTAAAATCATACCTTATATTTTCCAATCCACCAAATTCATTGTCTATCTATCTATTTTTATTGATACACTAGAGGCCTGGTGCATGAATTTGTGCATGGGTGGGGTCCCCACAGGGGGGTGCCGAGATGCAATCGGCCCTCCAGGTGAGCAGTGGGACGCCCTTGCCGGCCTAGGTTCTGGATCCATCCTGCTGATGTTCACACCAGTTGTCGGGAGCCACCTGGCGGCCGCGTTTCTTCCTTGCAGAGCATCTAGGGAGGGGAAGTGGCTGTGGTGCCCGAGGCCAACTTCCAGGAGGCCAGCAGTGCTGGTCCATCTGTGCCTGGCCTGTTCTCTGGAGATTGGACCTGTAGGACTTCTGAGGGAGTGAGTGGCTGCTGCCGGGCTGGTGGGCTGCCGGGATGGGGTCGGTCATCTGAGTGGTGCTCATGCTGTGGGAGCGCACTGACAACCAGGGGAAGCTCCTGAATTGAGCATCTGCCCCCTGGTGGTCAGTGTGCGTCATAGCGACTGGTCATTCCGATCATTCGGTCACTTAGGCTTTTATATATATAGATAAGGCAAATATTACTGAGTTTATATTTTAACAGAAGAGATGGACACAGAAAGTTGAGTCATTTATCCAAGTTTATATACATTTGGTGACAGAACTGGGATGATATATTATTCCTTTCCAAGGAAACTTATAAAAATAAACTCACAGTACCTCACCACCCTGTTTTCATCAGTCAGAGCAGCAAGCGTAAGCCCCATAGTGCTTGACTTCTCAACAAACTCACGTCTTCACAGCCTGCTGAACTGCTCCATCACCTGTGGCTCCTGGCCCAACTCCCTGGTCCTCAGTCTTATCCATCAGCTCTTCTTTGTTTTTTTAATTCTTTATTGTTGAAAGTATTACATATATCCCTCTTTCCCTTTAGTTGTCCCCTCCCAGCTGTCCCTGCCCCCCAGCCCTAGCCTTTAACACCCTCCCCCCTCATTGTCTATGTCCATAGGTTATGCTTATATGCATATAAGTTCTTTGGTTGATCTTTTAACCCTCCCCTAACTTCCTCCTGCTCCCCCCCCCCTCACAACCCTCCCCTGCCTTCCCTCTGAGGTTTGATGGTCTGTTTGATACTTTTTTGTTCATCTCTTCTATCTTGCTGTTTAGAATTGCCATAGTCCAGAAAAGCAGCTCTATACTCTTCTCAGAGTGCTCTTTAACTTTCTCTCTTATTTGACACTTGTATCTTCCCCAAGGATTTTGCATACCCTATAGCCCTTTGAAGCCACAGCTATTAATTATTTCCTATCCAGTCTGCCTCGAGGCTGGCAAAAGGGCTTAGAGTTAGTCCTCTTTGCTTCCTGTGTTGCTGCTTGACTAACTACCCCAAATTCTTTACCTGCAAGCAAGTTCCATTGTGAACTATGCCATTCGGCTATATCACCCTGTCCCCGTTTTAACTGCTTCCATCTACTGACTTAAGGGTTCCTCAACTCTACCTTTTTTTAATTCTTTTTAGCCAACATGAACTCCTTGATACATCTTTTTAAAATACCACATTCTTTCAAGTTCCCTCACCTTTCCAATACCTTTCTTTTTCCTTCGTGATACCTTTCCTAACCATCTGAGCCCATAGACACTTACTGAACATTTATATCAGTTACAGTTACTGCTATTATAACCACTGCCACATCCATGACCACTACTATTACAAAGACTACTACATGCATTACTACCACCATCCACTGTTCATTGGGTGGATCCTCTCTGCCAGCCCTATGCTAAGTGCTTCACATGAATTATCTTTTCCAGTCTTCACAACAACCCTGTGAGGTAGGTCCTATTATCATCTCCATATTACAAATGAGTCTGGGATTTAGCAAGACTTACTGTCCATAGCACTTAGTATGTATCTATATAAATTTTTAGTCCAGTAGCCCACACTCAATGGCTCAATTAGTTGTAATCAATGAAGGTGACTTCAATGAAATTCAGCACAGTTCTAGGATGATCAACTATACATCAGGTTTATCAAACACTGGAGATACAATGATAAACAAAACAAGTTATTGCCCCCTTTAAAATTTATGATAATATGGTGATAATTATACATGCAAATGCAATCAGGCAAGCTCATATTTTGGGGACCAGGACAAGAGCACAAATAGAGGCCCACATATCATATGCCTAACTATTTAAAGCTAGTAAACTATTAAACAAAATGTGTTCTATTTTCCTTACTTGACAAATATATTTCAAAGAGACAAAGTTGGAAAAGACTAGTAAAATTACAGCCTTTATATATTAAAGTTGACAAAATGTCAAAAATGACAATTAATAATCACATACATCTGAGTGTTCTGTTGATGAACTGGAGATGTTTGAATGAATAATAAAATGAAGATGTACATAACTCTATAAACTATCATATACTTATTCCATAATTTTTTTATCTTTATCTTAGCAAAATCACTAAGATGTTATAGTCAACATTTTTTTCATATATTTTGTGTTCTTTTGAGAGTAATATCTAAATAATTTCAGAGTAAAAGCAGCATCCATGTGTAACTGTTGTGAATGCCATGCTAGTGTGTGAGTATCTCTGGTATCTCCAACTGGAGAAAGAGAGAAGAAAATGGACACCTGTCATTGCTGGAAAATTGTGCTTTGTTGTGTAAGAATCCATTGCATTCAAGCTTTGTGAGAGGACAAATTTAACAAGTTAATTTGTCATTTCTCTTACCTAAGTGCTTCTGCTGATGAAATCTTCCTTGTCTCCTGAGGGAGAATCCATCCCCTCCATCTCTCACCTGAACATAGACCTACATGATATTTGGATGTGGTGGTCATTTGTTTTGAGGACCTCAGACAAGTCACATGAACAGGTGTCTCCCTGGAGTTTAAAGGTGGTATTCAGAGAATGGATGCTCAGGATTACAGACAGCCATGTGCTCCCACTGAACATAGAATCTTGAATAGCAGAGGGGCCCACTTATTTGCTAAGAAAATAACATTCAGCGTCTCCTGGCTTTCCCCATTTCTGGAGCTCCTCCCTTTCTTTCTCGCAGCACCGGGGGTTCCACACTTACCACTCACCACTCACTGAGGCGCCCTCTCATTAAGGCCACATGTTTTCTCCCTTTCCCATTACCTTCCTCTCACTCTTTATCCACAATAGGATTTCTACTTGTGGTGCAAAGCTCATAGTTCACTTGTGACTTTTTCTCTACTAAATGATGGAATTAACACTTTTCTGAGAGTAGACATCTTAAGCAGGTTCCTTCCCAGATTACATTGTTGCTTGACTTGTGTCTTCTGGATCCAATGCCTCTCCCCCAAAGTTCAATGTCAGCACTCAGAATTCAGGTCACTGGAGGCCACAATTGAGAACATATTTTGGGAAAGACAGATGGGCCTTAAAATCTCTAGAACATTTGTTATAAAAATGTAAAATATTTTTCCTGATTCAAATATTTGTAATACAGTTAAGGAATTCCCCATCAATTACTCAGTTTTCAATGATTTTTGGCTTTATTTTAGTCTACTTTTCAAGGGTGAGATTAATGTTGCTTTTGAGAACCACAAGGAATCTCCCTGTGTTTGGTATTCCTTCCTGTTTAACAGTTGGTCCTTCAGAGACATAAAGGAAGTTAAGAATCTTTCATTCACCCCTGCATTCTGATTCATGAATTTTATAAATTACACTTTGAACAAGCCCAGACCATCACATGTCACCTGTTCTTTAAAGTCAGGCTTTGTAAGAAACCCTTCCTTATATATTAGTGATCTTACTTGACAGCAGTAGCAACATTAGTGACTATTAAAAATGCCATTTAAGGATGGCAAGAAAATGAAAAATCTTTATGAAAGGTAATTCAAGTTCATTTCCATAGACACTTTTCAAAATTAAATGGTGGAGACACCTAACATTTTTCTCACAATTCTAAAAATAATTAGATCATGATGTGGATTAATTTCTTGTCACATTTAATGTTTTAGACAAAAGCTGTTGTTCAGTTGAGTACCCAAAAAAATTTCCCAAAATGGAACCATTCAGACAATGTTGATCCCCCTTCTTTTTATTTATTTATTTCCCTTGCATCTTGCTCTAAGAAGATAAAGATTAGGTCTCCTGGAATTAGGAATGCAGCCCAAGATGGGAATTTTAATCTGGTTTCTTATTTTCTTGAGAGAGAGAGAGAGAGAGAGAGAGAGAGAGAGAGAGAGAGAGAGAGAGAGAGAGAGATTCATTAAACAATAAACGTGTTGGTTAAGAAAGAAATTCTCATATTAACTCCTTACAATATTTCACTGTTCAGAAATACTATTTGAAGAGCCAAAAATGTGTGTGTGTCGGGAGCGGGGGGGATTATACATATAGTATATTCTGGCAGCCATCGTGGGCTATTAACCAAGAATACCTAGTTGCCAAGATTTTTTACTCTCACATAGAAAGATCCAAGCTCCACCATTCATTCCCTGGTGACACTGAGTAAGAGCCTTCACTTCTCTGAGCTTTGGTTGCTTCTTCTGTAAACATGAGATACTAAGTCCTACTCATTGGGTTAATGTGAGAATGAAATGATACAATAGATGTATAGCACTTAGCACAGATCAGGTGTTTAGTTTATTGGAGGAAACTACTTTGAGGAAGCCAGTTTGACTTTTAAGACATGACAAGATATTATCTACTTGGTATCACATTAGGACTCGCCGGTAATGAAATGGCTTTGAAATAGAGAATGAATCAGACTTGCAAGGGACCGTCTAAATCCCAGGCTCTGAAAGGTTATGGGACACTTTAGATTTAAGCATGTGGTGACAGTTTTAGTGTTGCCTCCTGTGTATCTCAGGGACCATATGACCTCTGAACTCCCAGCCACCTGGCCTCTCACCTGTTGTGCTCCCAAGAACAGGATCTAGGTCAGGGGTGACAGCAAGGACACCTGCTTGGGGAGCTGGAGAAGCCTGCTGTTGAGGGGACACCTGAGGAAACATTCAACAGCTTGAATTCAGCAGTGCACGGCTGGGGAGACCAGTCCAAGTGGGTGGGCAGCATCTGTTAAGGAAGACCAGGCTCATTTGTGGGCTAAACACTCTCTAAACAGCTGAGATGGAGGTGATCTAATGGTGAAACCAGAAATTTGGGCCCCTTAAACCTAAACGAAAGAAAGGATTTTCATACACCTTGCACCCTCATTCACTGCTTTCTCTGCCTTCCCTTCTCTGAGCCACTCTGCTTTCCTCTTCTGCCCCCAGATCCAACCTGTGGCCACTCCCAGCCCATGCAAGGTGGGAAAGCATGGGATCTCTACTCAGAGTACCAGAATTCAAATCCCAGCTCTGCTGCTCATTAGCATTTGACAACTTACTTCATCCTTTGAGTCTTCATTTACTTGTCTGTAAGATGGAATCAGTTGGTATTATTTATTTCACAAGAGGTTGTTGAAGATTAAATTGTGTAACACGACCTTCTCAGTGAGCACTAGCTCTTATAATCCTTCAAGAAATAGTAATTTCCTGAGTGTCTAGAATGTGCCGGGCAGGTGCTAGGAGTTGGAGGTTCGGCAGGGAGGAAAGCCATTCTGCTGACTGTTCTCAAGGAAGAGGAGACAGAGTTTAACAATCACAGAGTGACCACAGGGACATGAAGAACAGATAGATACACAGTGCAATGGGAATCTATGATGAAGGGTCAGGAGGACTTCCCAGAAATGTGACAACTGGCCGATATTGCCAGCTCCTGCCCAGCACTGTCTACCTGTGCCTCCACCAGCCCCCCCAGTCCTTCAGGACACATCTGTCTTCCCCTTCCCAGTGATCTCTGTCCTTGGGCCTTTGCCCTGTCCAGGAAATAACCAAATGATCTTTAGGGGTGGGTTAACCCAGGAGGGGTCTTGGTCAAACCTTAGTCGGGCCAGAACTTTGGTCCATTTTGGATAGGGTGTCTCAGTGCCAGGCATGTCTATGCATTTTCAGTGAGTATTTTGGGGGAATTATCTTGATGGGGTCATGGTTCAAGAATGACTCTTTGATAGGAAATTTAAACAAGGAGAGGTTTAAACATTCGTGTTAGCCTAGGGCCGTGGTCAGCAAACTGTGGCTCGCGAGCCACATGCAGCTCTTTGGCCCCTTGAGTGTGGCTCTTCCACAAAATACCACAGCCTGGGCGAGTCTATTTTGAAGAAGTGGCGTTAGAAGAAGTTTAAGTTTAAAAAATTTGGCTCTCAAAAGAAATTTCAATCGTTGTACTGTTGATATTTGGCTCTGTTGACTAATGAGTTTGCCAACCACTGGCCTAGGGGGATAAACCAGAAGCTGCAAGGATGCTTCAGGTAACACTCAAGATCTGTGATGCCACACACTGCTTACTGTTTCCTACACCTACTCTTTCCTCCTGCCTGACCTCCTGATGTCCCTATACATCCGCATCCATCCACAATGCTTTTTCCCAAAAGTAAAATGGACTGCTCTACCTTCTACAGCATCTACTTCCTGGCCCTCTACTTGCCTGGCTGTCTCACCAGCGGAGGGCAGATGAAGGCCAGGAGATATCTTTTTGCATCCCTGTGCCTGACACATATTGGCACTCAATTAGTCCTTGTCAAAGGACTAGTTTTGACCTATAAGGTAGACCCTGAGTTTTCATAAAAGCCAACAGTATTTAGGAAGAAAACACCACTTCTAATATATTACCTCTTTATTACATATTGTCTTCCAAATCTTTAATTCTTTTATATATTTTCCTTATCCTAAATCCTATCCTTATTTGAACTCTGAACACATTCTTGGTACTTTGGAAAAGTTAGTAAAAATGCATTTTATCTTATATTTATTTGCCCAAACACTATTCTAAATATGTACATATAGAGAGAGGGGCATAACAGAGTCCCATGGATATGTCTAGTGTTTGACTGATTCCAGAATGATTCCTGGGATTTTTGCTGGGTCAGCCATCTGGCCCCTGTATTGTGGGCTGTCTGGTGTCTCACTGCCATATCTCCCAATGTTCCATCCCCTTGTTTAGTTGGGTGACAGCTTTGCTTCAGTGGTCCAATCCAGTTCCCACCTCCTTGTGCTCTTATCCCACACAAGTCAACCTCTGAATAGCTATAATGGACATAGCTGAGGTCGTGGCCACATGTCAGAGGTGGAGGGTAGAGAGGGGAGGAGAGGGGAAGTGGGGAGCTTCCAGCTGCATGACTGTCAGGGACTCCTGGTGGAGGAATTGAAGGAGTCAGGAAGTGAGAAGAGGACCAGCTGCTTAGCAGCTATTTATAAGACTGTCATATGGGGAAGTGTGTCTGGCCAGCAGAAGCAAAGGCGGGTGGCGGACTAAACTGGCTCCTCATTTAGCTTTATGACACACACACAGCCCAACTGTTAGAACCCACTCTGTGTGGAAACACCTGGTCAAATCTGCCTCCTCCAGACAGTGGGAAAGAACATTGACATTTCTCAATGGAATTGGAAAATGGCAGTGCAATTGAGTTTAAAAGAACAATATATATTTTTACTTCCTTGCCTAATCTTGGGCCTCCCATCAAATGGACTGGTGTTACCCCAAGTCCTTGTACCCAAGAGTCCAGGCTCCCAACGTGATAGTTGTGCACAATTAGCCAGGAAAAAAAAGCAGACAAGGAGTTCGACTCTTCTTTAAGCCAGCAGGAGCCGCCGAAGGCTGGAGATATTTACAAAACCAGCTAAGCAGGAGGCAACAGTGTCAATTGGTCTCCTGGAGTGGAGGGAGGTTAATAGTGTGGTGCATTTGGGGTCCGTTTGGGGACCCATGTTATTTAACGTGTTTATTGTTGATTTGGAGGAGTGCATGGATAGTAAGTTAGTGAAGGCTATGGAGGGCATTAAGTTATTTCACTTAGTAAACACCTGAGAGTTGTGGAGAATGCAGGAAGGATTTTGCATAGAGTTAAAGAAATTAGAAATGAAAATGTCTTGTTAGATGATGTACCCCATCCCAGTGGGCCAGCAGAGAATTGCTGCTGACAATGGGAAGTATTTCCTAGAGTTTAATTCAACCTCAATTTTTAAATGCCTTCAGTGTACTCACCTTCCCCTGGGAATATGTAAGTTCTGTCTCTTTTCTAATGCCTGCTTTGATTTTTTCCTTTTAAATTCCTCCTGTTACGCCTCACAGTTATACCACGGGGATGACTACTGTTTGTGACTCTTCAGTATTCCACTTTCTGTACAACACAATAAAGGCAGACCATTAACATTCCTCCTAGCCAACTGTGCTCCAAAGTTATTCTTTTATCTTTTCTTAAACTATTTTATCATTTTTCATTCTTCCCTAGTCTCCCAACCCTGGTAGCTGCCCCACCTCCTAGGTTCCCTTTCAGGTCCCCAAAGAAATCTGGTTCCAGGGCTGGCAAGGGGTCCTGATCTGATGGCCCCTTCTCCAGCTCCAAAGGGAAGGAAATTGTGAAAATGTTATATAAACATGTATTTATATAAACACCTATTTGTCTATCTGTCTAATTGAAGTACAAAGTAGTTGAAGTGCAAAGTCCCCAAAAACATGTTTGCCAAGTGAATATATTGAAAACTCTTTTCCAGCTTGCCATCTGGGTTCCCTCCCAGCGTCCTGGAGGTCCAGGTACCTATCTCGCTCTAACTATTTGTGTGTCAGCTTACTGTGCCCCAGCAAGCTGCTCTGCAGGCTGCAATTCCCAGACCAGGGAGTTGCAGGCTCCATTGAAGCTGCATGGAGCATTTCTTATACAAAATGTTTCTGAACATGTTGAGAGATGGAGCACCTTGATGAGAGGTGGCTCTTTAAATAAATATAAAATTTTAAAAAATTGTACTTCTCATCCTGAGTGCCTGACGACCTCAGAATCATGGGTACACATGATTTGAGGATGGAGCATGACATGTGTCCAGCCAAGACATTGGAGGAGACTTCAACTTTTTACCCTTTCAAGCAATGTTTCCTTCCCATTTGTGCCTCCCCCGCCGTTGTGCATTACCTCTTACTGGCTGTCCCTGCTCTACAGTGTAGACAAGGAAGGTGTGGCACTGGAGAAACTGCATGGGGAAAATCTCCTTCCAGCTTTGTTGTGATTCTAATAATTCATTTCTTATGACACTGTTATTTCAAAACAGGCTTCTACTTGGAGGTCTCCTCACTTCGCCTATTCTTGTCTAAGAGGGAATCGGGTACTCTCCGCCTCAGATAAATACTTGGGGAATTGCAGAATGTTAGAGCCAGAGAAATTTTAAAGGTCACTTTAATTAACCCTTCGTTTCTGTGCTGGAATGAAGAAACACAGGGCTTAAGGTCTTTGTTTGTATGCATGAAGCAACTCCAGCAGCTCCTCCTTAGGGGGAAAATCAAGAGACATTTAACAAATATAAGCAAAAAAACCATTGCTTTTTACACAGTTGCAATATGACTATACGTAGAAACTGCGAGCTTGTTTAAAGGGTGCAGCAGGAGAGCTCAGCCTCATGTGTCTTTTCAACAATCCGTCATTCTCTCCTTGGAAATGTACCTTCTTAGCACAAGTGTGCAGGTTTGGCAGCTTTGGGGGAAAGATAGTGTACTCACCCAGGCAGCTAGCTTAGCCTGATCAACACGGGTAATAATGAGGTGGCATATGTCACAGCCAGATCATTCTCACATGACAAATAAATAAAATTCAAAAGCCATTGTCAAAAACAAATGTATTTATGGGTTAATCATAGCAAGTGAGTAACTTCTTATCTTCTGAAATACTTCCCAATCTCCATTTCAATATGGATGTCTGTAGGATACTGTAGTGGATGCTGAGGCCTGCCACCCAGACCCCCCTTCAGGACTGAGGGCTTCATTCCTCCAGCTGGTGGGAGTGCAGGTGGAGGTGCTGGCTGGTAGCTGTCAGCTGACTTGCTCCAAAAATTGGCCCAGGACTGGAGAGAGCTGCCTTGCCCCACGTCACATCCCTGACAGGAAGGAGCCAAAGATTGGTCCATTTCACTCCAAACAATGGTTTATCCCCAGGAACACTCCCCAATAAACTGCTTATAGGCGCCTTCTCAGTCTGCTTCCGGGAATCCTGATCCAAGATAGATATGGAGGACAGACATGATTATCCCCGCTATAAAAATACAGGCTGGAAGCTCAGAGCCACTTTCCTTCTCATCGCACTCAGCATATTTTATTGCTTAATTATATGCCTCACACACTCCAATCAGAAACCTCAGAATCACTGGAACTCTTTCTCGAAATCAGACGCCAGGTCACACTGCAGAGACGCTCCCAGCCCCGTTAGTCCGGGCTGGGTGCTCAGTGAGAGCTTTGAAAGGCTGCCCAGGTGACTCAGGGATGTCCGTGTTTGAGAACACCTGGGAAGCGGGGTCCAGTGTTTCTTGCTCATTAATTTCCCCCCCAGTACTGAGACAGTGCCGGGCATGTGACAGCACTCAATAAATGTTAAATCAGTGAATGAATTCCCTAAAATCATAGATCGGCTCCTCACAAAGCCCTAGAAGTCCATTACTTTCGGAGCTGGAGGTATTTTTTTTTTTTTTAAAGAGCAAAAACAACTTTCTTAGCAGTGTCTTAATTATCACTCCTTTGGCGATTGTTTAACTTCTTCAAATTCCTCTCAGTCGTGACAACAAAAATAAAACCACAAAACAGGCTGCATACTCATGGGCTCGTTTAATAATTTCACCACCAAATCGTATTGTGCACTCGCCACTGCCATCCCCCTCTTCAGTCATCTGTGCTAGAAAGATGATGGATCCGCATATTAGTCTCTGGCTGTAATGAACACATTTATTATAAAAGCAATAGTCACCGCAACGGGGACTGTGTGCTTGGTGGATACATCTCCAGTGCCTTGTAAACACCTCAGCCTTCTGGCAGCCCCCCTGTGGGCCTATTTACTGCCTCCACGATGCAAGGTAGCTACTGTCTAATTATACACAACTGGCTTGGTTAATCCTGTGTAATAATAATTAAACACAATTCATATTTTTTTTCTTTTACTCTCTTTATTAACTTTAAACTTTTAAAAGCTTCAGAGGTCCCAGTAGAATCAAACGCTTATTAAAATATCAAGACAGACGAGCCTTTTCAAGTGCATATTATTACATTTGTTTTTGTTAACATGACAAGGCCCCAAAGAAACTCCGCAGACTTTGGTAGATCAAAACAAAGGTGTTGTGAGAGAAACTGGAGGCCTGTGCAATGTTGCCCATAGTTGTGGAGCAAACAGCCGGCCCCAAGGAGGCTCTCTCGGCAGCAGCCCAGATGGCAGGCCGCCTCAGCAGAGAGGGACCCAGGGACACAGCTGGGGAGCTGCCCCACCTTGCCTGCCTCCGCAGGGGGGCCTGCCTGGCCTCTGAGGACTTTTGGCAACTTTGGTTACCTGGCCCCTGGCACCCAAGTGTCAGATGGAGCCTGCAGACAGGAGGATTGGAAAGAGGGTGGGGAAAGGGGGAAAGGTGCTGTTCCAGACAGTAGGCTGCTGGAATACTCGCCTAGTGAGCAGGTGAAGGAGGGGGCTGCCTGGCCTGAGGGAAAATAGAAGAGTGAGTCTTATATACATAAAGCCGTGTGTACGTGCTGAGTGCTGAGGGCGTATATGCAGTGAGCGCCACATCATCCCCTTCATGGGCCACAGATAAAGCTGTGAGTCTGCTCTCCAGGCTGCACACATCAAGCTATCCTTCCTTGGTTGCTTTTCTCTTTTAGAAACTGCCCTTTGCCTTATTTCACCTCCTTTGAGGCTTGGGAGGTGGGGAGTTGGGGCTGAGTTGTGTACATGGTGAGATTGGGCTGCTGGCCTCCCTGGGGTGCCCTCAGGCCCTGAAGGCTCTTGGGTTAGTCAGGTAAGGCTAGTTACTAATTCCCAAAGTGGACCCTCTATTCCCTAACCAAGAAAGAAATCCACATGTTCTGTGCAGGATCAGAGCATTCGGCTGAAATGGTTGGAGTGGTGGGGAAGGGAAAGATTCCCTTGCTTACCCACACTGACTAATTAGCACTAAATGACTTTAATTGGTCTCAAGAAGTGAAGGAGGTGTGAATCCACGTAGACCATACACAGACAATTGCTATTCTGAGCAGAAAAGTAATATTATCTGTTGAGTACTTGAGGGGTCTGGCACTGGGCTAGGTAACCTCCTATTTGAGATAGAGAACCATGTGTTATTCAAATTCAAGTACCTAGTACAGTGATGACACTTAGTACATATTTATTAAGTGGATTGACTTTATTTATAACCCTCACAATAACCTCACATGCAGAATTTAACAAATGCGGAAGGTGAAGCTGGGCGATCCTTGCGGGGATCCTTGCTTCAAACACCTCTTCCCTTGGCTTCCAGGTCACCACACTCCTTCCCATTTACCCCTTCTTCACCCTGTCCTCCTCTCCTTCCTGATCTCTTAATTTTGAAGTAACTTCTCTAGATTTACTCCGTTGGTGATCTCATTGAACCCCATAGCTTGACATACTGACAATTCCCTCTTTGTATTTTTAGCTCAGACGCCTCTCCCTACTCCACACTTGTATATCCAACTGCCTTTCAGCATTTCTCATGTCTATTTGGAGGTCGGTTGGATATTTCTATCTCAACACATTGAAATTAAACTCCTGATTCTTCCCCACCACTTCTGCTTCACCCAATGCCCTCCCCAACTCAGTGATGGCTCAGGTCAAAAACAATGGCACTATCCCTGGCTCCCCTCTCTCTCCCTTGCATCATATCATTCTCTGTGTTCAAAACACCTCTTGGCAGTCCTCCAGGATCAACACCCTGGTCTGAGCCTCCAATATCTCTCCCTGAATTATTGCAGCAGCTACCGGGTCTCCCTGCCTCTAGCCCTGCCCACCCAACGCTGTAGCTAGATCATGCCACTCCTTTGCTCCAAACCCTACAATGTACATCATTTCACTCAGAGCAAAGAAAATTAAAAACCCTTCAGCAGCCTATAGTGCCCAACATGGCCTATGGCCCTCCCTTTCTTGTTCACCTTCACTCCTTCAACTCTGGTCACCATGTCTCCTGCATCTGGTCTGGTTTTTCAAGAAGAAAATCACCATGTACACAACTCAACCCCAACCCCAAGGAGGTAAAGTAAGGCAAAAGGCCATTTCCAAAAGAGTATTTTGCCCCAAATAGTCTTCCTCCAGAAATCTGCAAGGCTACCATGCCTCCCACATCTTGCACAGATCACCCTTTCTCAGTGAGGCCTCTAGGACATTGTGGCTTAGTCAAGGAGATAAATATAGAAATTGAGACTGTGTGGGAATTTCCACACAATGTGATATTGTGACATTGCCTTGACGTGTGCTCTCCTGAGCAGGGTATAGGCCAGTCTGGGTATTGTTGCACTCAGCGGAGAGTCACAGGTGATGCAAGCTTGCTCACCAGTTTGTGCACAGTAGGACTGTTCACAACAGGTTGGAACTTTAAAATGTGCTTCCTGGTCCCAGTAAATTGAGGAACTGACTGTTCTAGAGAGCACATGGGTATTGAGGAGATGGTTCGATGTGAAGCTGCTTGGAGGGTGGGGAACATTTCTTTCCATTGACTCCAGCATGCTGACACTCTCAAGTTCCTGCAAGTTCATTTCTCCTTTCTTCTCTCACTTTGTCCAAGACCTTATTCTCTTTCCCCTGAGAAGGTTGTATGGATCCACTCAGTTAACCTGGAGAGAGAAGGGGGAGAGAAGGGCAGAGTGGCAATGAACACAGCTGCAGATCTTGACAGCTGTGTTCTGCTACTGAAACTGGGAATTAACTGAATTGGAGAGATGGGATAGAATTAGCAAGCTGTTGGATGGATCTGCTGGGAATTGGCTCCTGGTAGGGATGGGGCTTTGGGAGGAGGGCTGAGTGGGAAGCTCCCTGAAGATCCCAGGGGTGAGCACTCCCCCAGATCAGCTGCAGTTGGCCCTCCCTGGGCTAAGGGTGATTGTTTCTCCAGTTTTTGCCCCTTCTCAGAATCATGGCTTTCCTCCTTCCCTTCCTATTACCTGTAGTAAAGTAGTTATCTTGATCAGAGAAGCATGAAGGGCTCTGACATTTTAATTATCATCTGTCTCCTTGAACAACAAGAATAAGAGGAAAAACAAATCCCCTAAGAGTTACCTGCTGAAGGGTTTTGCCAGGTAACTCTTTGTATAGTTAAGCAGGGTTCTGGGCTGGCTGTCACAGAAAGGGGTTCTACAAAAATGCAAGACTGTGTGTGACCCTCAGAGCTGAGATGGAGCCCAGGAGGCAGGAGTGGCCTGGTATGACATGGCCAGCACCATTTCGGCTCCATTGCTGAGCACTTCTATGGATCCTAAAGAAGTTAAATAATTTCCCTTTGCCTCTGTTGCCTAATCTGAAAATGGGGTTAATACTAATATCACTAAGTAGATGTGAGGGTTAAATGTATGAGCAAAATATACATAAGGCCCTTAGCACAGAGCCTGACCCTGGTAAGTGCTCAAACAGTAGGCAGAGGTAGTAGGCACTTTCAGTGAGCTTTGTTTATGTGTATCTTACAAACTTCCAGACACATTTTACTCTCTGCCTCCCTTAGTGTGGTAGTCAGAGTAGTGCTCCCCTTCCCGCCCAAGCTGTCTGTAGCCTGAAAGCTGTGAGTATGTTGTTACATGGCAAAAGGAAATGAAGATTGCAGATGGAAGTAAGATGAGTCGTCAGCTGACATCATCGTGGATTATCCAGGTGGGCCCAAGGTAGTCATGGGGCCATCAAAATTGGAAAAGGGAGGCAGAAGAGAAGGTCAGAGTGAGGCAATGTGAGGACTCACGTCCCTATTGTTGACTTTGAAGAGGGGAGGAAGGGGCCATGAGGCAAGGACTTCTCAGGCAGTCCAGAGAAGCTGGACAGGCAAGGAAAGGACTCTTCCCTAGAGCCTCCAGAAGGAATGCGATCCTGCCAACACCTTGGTTTTAGCCCCAGGAAAGCCATTTCAAACTTCAGACCTTCAGGGCCATCAGATAATAAATTTGTATTGTTTTAAGCCTCTAGATGTGTGGTCACGTGTTACAGCAGAAACAGGAAACTGAAACACATGTCCCTCTGTTTATAGAGCTGCATGAAGACCAGGTTCTTATGTAATAGTCACTGAACGTTCCACACATGCTCGCTGAGCTCCTGCTATGTACATCGCCTTGTTCTAGGACCTTGGGGAGAATGGAAGGAATGTATGACTCTATCTGGTAGGACTTACTATTTGGAAGAAATAAACATGTACATGTGAAATGTATGATACAAAGTAGTTGAGCTCCAGGAGAGAGAGGCGCATGCACAATGGTATGATTTCAAAGGGAGGGCTAGCATCTGCCTATTTCACAAGCTTGACACTCCGATGTGTGTGTGAAAGAGCTCTGTGTGTTTCACGATGCACATACGAAGGACTGCAGCTGGTTTGACTTTCTGCATTTCTGATTGGTAGAGATAGACAATGGGTAGGAGTGTGTCCTAATGCCGTTGCTTCCTAGCTGACAACCCTAAGATATGCCACTTTATCCTCTTTATCTATAAAACGTGGAATGAATATACTTGGAGGTATTTTCTAAGGAGTAAGCAAAACATGACCTATGAAAGTACTTTGAAAACTATAACGAATACATAAAAATAAGGTTTTCCCTCTAATCTCTTTTGTAGACGTTGGTAGCCTATATCTAACTGGCTTCTTCAATGGTTAAGCATAAAAGCTAGATCAGCAACCTCTGGCTTAAAGCAGAGACAGTCAGATACAGACTTAGAGATGCTTTTGGAAAATTGCTAATTACAAATGAATAGGTCCTCTCCTATAACCAAACACCAGAGTGGGGCTGCTTCTAGAAGAGTGCTTTGGGGAAGTAGAAGCCAATTTCTCCACACATGGTAGGAAAGGGCAGGACTTTCAGGATTCTGTCTACTTAGAAAGGACTGACTTCATGAAGAAGGGACGTCAGGACAGCATTCATTGTACATAAAAGCTCTATTGGGGTACAAGGATGTATCGGGTACTGGAGCCTCATGGTTGTTCTTGACCAGGAAGCACAGATAAATCCCCAGGGACTGGACTCCAAGGCAGTGTCTGGGCTGTCAACTGTTTCTATCTCTTCTCTGGTCTGAGACCATACAGCTCCACATGCCAGCAGTCATCCTCAACCTTCACAGTGGTCCCGGCCCACTGCACAAGGTCATCATGAGGATCAAAGAAGCTGAGGCCTGCAGGAGAGTTTGCAAACTTGAAAAGAGCATCTTTCAAAGTGTGGTTCCGGAGCACCTGTTAAAAATGCACTCTCGGCTTCCACCCCACATCAGAAACTGTAGGGGTGGGGCCCAGCTCTCTGTTCAGCAAGACCTCCAGGGGATCCTGATGCCTGCTACCATTTTAGGACCACCGCTGTCCAGTTAGAACATTACTTCTTTTCCAAAGGGTTTCCCGATACCTCTACCTCCCCACCTTGGAATGTGTGACTCCTCTGGGCTCCCAGTTATAGAACCAATAGTCCCAGTTTGCCTGGAACCCTCCCAGTTTTATCACAAAGTTTCATATTATCTAAACCCCTTAGTTTCAGACCAATCAGGATAGTTGTCTCCCTAGTAAGGACTTCATTAATGTCGTGTGGCTCTAGCTCAGCAGCTGTCTCTTGCTAGCCCTCAGTTCAGACCTTTATCAAGCCTATTCTTGCCTATTGAGAAATCTTCAACCAGTGGAAGGCAGAGACCATGGGTGTAGCATGAGGCAAAACTGATTCAGTACTGGCTCCTTTCATCCATTTGTTCCTCTTTGTCTATATTCATACAACACTTACTGGGCAAGACATTAAGGATACAGAGATGAAGAGCTTGGCAGTTTACTTAACCAGCTATGTCTGAGCTTTACCCTCCACAAATAAAATGAAAACCCTAGCAACCTCTTTATAGAGTTGTGACGATAAAATGAAATCATAGATAGGCATATATCACATGTCTGGCACATGCAACAAATGTGTGCTCCTTTACACATCGTCCCTCCTCTTCAATTCCTCCTGCTTTGCCCCCATCGTCCAGCACTGATTATGTCACTGGACAACACGAAGACCTCCAAGGGCTCTCATTTACTCATCCGAGTGCCTGCTCCTCAGCCCTGCACCTGTTAAAAATGCACCTGTTAAAAATGCACTCTCTGAGGGTCCCCACTGTGCTTCAGACCCTGTAACCTCAATGATCCCTAAATGCTCCTCCAATATCTGTCTCCTCCTCCTGGAACGCATCCTGTGCCTCATCTTTCCTGTGACAACGTTCCTAAAGTATTCCAGATGCCCATTGCTCCAAGAAGTCCTTCTTAATCTCCTTAATTGAACATGAATATGGCCCTTATCCTATTTCATCTTGTATTTTTTTTTCCTGTCTTCGGGGAATATGTTACAATAGGATCCTCAAGGGCGTGGCAGAGAGTAGGGGCTATACTAAGGTGACCAGATCGTCCCGCTTTTGGCGGGACAGTCCTGATTTTTAACAATTTGTTGTTCTTTCCAAAAACAGGGACTTTTTTAAACCGCCGTGGGACGCGGGACAAATTGTTAAAAATCGGGACTGTCCCGCCAAAAGCGGGACGATCTGGTCACCTTAGGCTATACACAAACCTGTGGTGGCAAACACATTAAGCCATCATTGCAACGGAAGTGCAGTGACAGGGCCCTGCAGGCATAAGGACACTAGAGGAGCAGGGAAGACTCCTAGGAGATGAGGACACCTGACACCGGGCAGCATTTTGACAGCTGAAGGGCATTGAGGCACATTCTCGTTCTGGTATCAGATGGTAAAGATATTTCACCTGTTCGTGCCCAAATTAGTGGTTTGGGCTGTGTACTCAGTAAGGCGGAGTCAGGAAGATGATGCAAGTGAGACGGGCAAGGCGTGGGAGACACTGCAGACAGAACATATGCCTTCTGAGTGTAAAGGGGGCTGGGCTCACCCGTTCTGGCCTAGCATTTCCCAGTGGGAATGTGTGCCCTGTGATGTCAGGTTGTCTAATCTTGTAAGGGGAGCTAGAACTTCTGATTTTTAGGTAAAAGCTACTGATTTTTAAATGCTGGTTCCTCCTTCACCTTGCCAGCCCCACAGGTGGGCTTGATGCATCCCACAGGCCCTCGTCAGTGAGCTCACCTCTCCCATCTGTCTTTGCAGGTCTGGGCTCGGTGGTTTCCAGCAATGTCCTTCTCCCCCGACGCTTCTGCGTGGCTCCTGCACCTACCTCACTGATGCTGGTTATGGGGGTTGGTGTAGTTCTTTATGGAGCCTCCAGAAGGATTCACTCTGACACCGTAAGGATTTGGAGAAGTACAACAGGTTTCATAGCCACAGCGCTGTGAGTATCCAAATTCTTCTCATAACTGCAATAATGATATATTTCTTTCTTGATTATGGCAAACTATGTGATGGTTTTTGTGATCCTGATAGATGAATAAGTAATAGGTACACTAATTTTAATATATGAAATTTAAGACAAAGATTATGTTAGGAGATTATTTTCCCAAGCAGCACTGTATATTAAAAGGTGGTATTATTACTCAAAGGTAGAGTTATTGCTAAGATAAAATTTCTCAGTTTTTTACCTTTAATTTTGCTTTGTTTTTAAAGAGACATTTGGGGAGAATTTAAAATTGCTCTTTACACACCCTGGGTGCACAAACACACACTCTTGTGTGTGAAGAGGTCATGGGGTCTCTTTACCTGAGATTATTTTTTACTCTTTGTGTTTTGTTTTTTTTTAATCAGCTTGTCTTGGGATCCAAGGAAACACTCAACACCTTATCTACCGTAAGTGATTAAAACAATTTTATAACAGAAATAGTACAATGTTCACCTTGATGGCTGTGAATATTAATTAATGCAATTTGTGAGAGTTTTGACAACTTTTGCTGGAGAGCATTACACGTATTCCCATAAAAACTTTAGATTATGCTTATTGAAATATCAGAAGCCATCTAAGCCTTATTGCACTAAAAAGGTTGCTTTAAATTCTGGTCTGTTTATATTTTTCTCAGCTAAATTGCTTCTCTGCAGAGAATGCTACTGACAAAAAATAAATAAAAAAGGAAAAAATATTGGTCAACATGCACCCTGGGAATTAATAAAAGCCAAGAGTGCTCTTCTTAATAGGGGTATCCTCTGTGTGTCTAGAATGTTCCAAAGTGAATGAATCCGGTGTTGTGTAACATGCTCCCATGCAGTGTTTAATTTCATGAAGACTTCTGCACAGCAAATATTTTCTGGTTATTTTAGTGAAATTATCACTCATGTAATGGTTTTGAACTAGTTAACTCCTGGTTGGAGAAAGAAAAAAAAAAGCAGTTTATATTGGAGGACGTGGGAAAAAGCCAAACTAGTTGTAAGCCATATTTACTTCTCTCTAGTTTTGAAAGATTTTTCAGGTTTTTAGAAAAGAGAATTAGCATGAAGTATTTCCTGGGCATCTCTTAAGGCTGAAAACAAGAAAATTGCAATAATGGCCCCTCTGTTTGGCTTCCTTCCTCCCTCACTGAAAACTCTTCCATATGTTTGCTGTCTTACCCCTCCTCACCCCCAACTCGTCTCCTCTGGGTTTCCGGGATGGCTGATCTTGTTTTCCTGTTTCTCTGTTTTGCACTATTGTTTGAGAGCAGCAGCCTGTCCACAGGAATCCCTCTATGAGGGAAGCAGAATAACCCTCCTGGTTGGGATGTTGTGTCCTTGTGTCCGTGGTTAGAATACTCAGAATTCTCAGGGGTGCAAAGTGCATTTTGTCCTTCACATCCTGGGGTTCAAATCCCTCTTCAGATTTCAAAGGAGTCCAGAAAACAAAACAACAAAAAACAGTTCTTTGACTGTGGGCAGCAACAAATGTGGCTCCGTGCAGGAGAGCGGAGGCACCACCAGACATGCTCAGGGCCAGCCCTCGGCAGGGCTGCTAATTACCGTTGGCAATAATGCATGACTGCTGCTTTTTTGGGCTTAGGAAAATGGATGTGCCATTCGTGCAACGGCTCAGAATTAGTCGGGTACAGGGAGTGGACCATGCTTGAGCACCTGGCTCAAATTAGAGCTTGTTAAGGGGCATCTGGGAACCACATTGAATGGACTTGCCTCATACCAGGAATGATTTAATGCTGAGACCCATTTGAGCTCCTTACTTCACCCAGAATCAAGACATGCTTTAGAATGTAAAACCCTGTCATATTCACTGTGTAAGCTCCTCTGTAAGGGCAAAGAGCATCCCTGAAACTCCACATCCCCAAAGCTCTCCAGACTCAAGTTTAATTCACACATCTAAAAGCAAACTGTTAAAATGCTATAGTTTTGCATTTTCAGTACCTATTGCCTACTAACTTTTCTAGTTGGTTGATTTTCTTCTCTCAATTGTATTTATTTTTGCTCTTAAATTTGGTGTTCTTCTTCTTTTTAAAACCGTGTTCTTGCCCTGGCTTGTGTGGCTCATTCGGTTGGAGCATTGTCCCATATACCAAAAGGTGACAGGTTCGATTCCTGGTCGGGGTGGAAGGCAGCCAATCTCTCTCACATTTATGTTTCTCCCTCTCTCTCACCCTCCCTCCCTCCCTCCCTCCCTCCCTCCCTCCCTCCCTTCCTCCCTTCCTCTAAAATCAATTTTAAAAAAAGAAAGAGAACTCTGTTTTCAGAAGTGATCTGAGTCAGTCATTTTTATCTTAGTGGGAATTAAGGCATATATGTATATTACTTCTCCAAGATGTTTTTTTTTCATTTATTTATTTTTAATTAAGGTATTACATGTGTCCAAGATGTTTATATTTATCCATAACAATAAGTTAAGATGCATGCAGAAGTAAATTTTAATGATAAGAAGAACTAACATTCAAACAGGACTGATGTGAACTTGGATGAGTCATAAATATTTTAGTCCTCTTCCCCATCCATTCTGTTAGGGGGCCTGACATCTTCTTCTGTTGGTGGAACAGCCTTGAATGGCCAGTCATTAGCATGATGGCTCCCCTGCTATTTCCAGCTAACCATTCAGAAGTTCTGTGTTATTTCCCACTTCCCACCACAGGAAGTCTTTCCCCTGCAATGTACAGGTTAGGGAACTTATGCACTTCAAAAACACAGAATAAAATTTAAAGTGGTCTGAAGGTCAAGGAGCTTAGATTCACAAATCTCTTTTCCTGCTTTTATAACGTGGGTTACCATGGTGATGGGAGAATGGGAATTAGGGGGAAAATGAGGAGATGCGTAAAACTTTTGTGTATGTTTCTCCTTCTGAGTCCAGCCTGGACCAAGATATTGCTTTATTATCTTTTTGTGATAAGCGGTAGTCAGTAAACACACTTGGACATTTTTGGTTATCATTTCTGCCTTCTCTGTGCTACTTTGCTGCCAGAGGGTGGTGCTTATATGTTTTGCATTTTGTCTTACTTTAAACTATGAAACGAAAGATAGTTGGAATTTTAAGCCTCCTCGGGTGGATAATTTTGGTAAGGATCACAGAGGAGAGAGTGTGCTCAAAGTTATATTGTACATGGGTAAGATGGACCTGGTGCTCCATCCTCAGGATTTGTAGCAAGAGGGAAGAGGACACAGACAAGAGTCTTTCCTTATCTTTTTCTGTTAAGTGAAGAAATAAAGCCTTTGAAACATTTCCCTTTGACTAAGCACTCTTAATTGAGGGCCTCATATCTCTTATGCAGAGAGATGCTCAGAACCCCTCATCGCCATCTTTTTGGCTGTGTACAGACACTGCATATTCACAAGGGAAACTCTTAATAAATGCTCATGCTTCATGCCTAGAGGTATTTGGCCCCAAAGGCTTCCACGGAGCCCCTGACCCTAGAGCGCTCAGGGGCCCACAATCTATGGCTCAAGTCTGTCAATTAGAACCTTATACTAGTGTTGGCCCTCTTCCTACTCAGAAAGTAAGAAAAGGCAGAAAATGGTAGAAACTAGAGCAGAAGTCTTCTCCCTAAATCTGGAGCATGTGGCCTCTGCCATTCACTCCGTGGGCCCTGATACATGAAGCCCACCTTGTATCCACAGGGCTCTCTACAGGGGAGTGTGGGCAGGGGAGAAGCGGTCTTCTTCACAAATTGGAATAAGCCTGAGTCCTCTCGTCATACTAACTGTGTGAGAGGGGACAGCGGGACCAAGATTAGGGAGACTAAGGTGCTCACAGAGAAAACCCAAGCACACGAGCCTGGAAGTGGTCGATCTGAAACCGTGTACAAGTTGCAAAGCCCTGTGCTTCCACTGCCTCCTTGAAATCTGGTCTAGAGTGATGTCTCCTTGGCAAAAACTCAGTCCCCACAGACCTGACTCATGTTCTATTAAGACCTTAAGGTAGTGAAACCATTTCTCCCAGGAGCTCGGATTGAGCTCTGGCAGAAAGACAGGCAATCCATCCCTGTGAGCTGGCAATTGGCCTCTCTTCCACATCTGTTCCTTTCATTTTTCCTATAACCACACACATGCCAATTAATTTTTAAGTCCATTAACACATACTTCCTTCCACACCACCCACCATCCTTCCTCCCTTCTTGGTGATCTTCCCTCAGACCTCCTCTCAGGAGAGGGAACATTCTCAAGGCATGATCCCAAGTGAGGTTTACTGCGAAAATTGTTGTCTCACTGGAATCTTGTTTCAACCTCAGCCCACTACACATTTTTTAAATGAAAAATGCATCAAGCACATGACAATACATAGTTTACTGGCAAAAATTTTAACTTGAAAGCATTAACTTGAGTTGCTTACCACAGCAGGGAGGTCCTGGTCCTGGCTAAAACTCCCCTCCCTCCGTGGCCTACCCAATCTAGTCCCATCTAGAGAAAGCTTAGGATTGATCACTCAGGGAAACAGCCAGAAAGCCAGCCAGAGGCTAAAAGGCTTGAGAAGGGAGTTTGCAGGGAACTGTCCTGTGGGGACAATGGGCAGCCCTTAGTTATCTTGACAGATGGGGCCTGAGAGGACAGCTTTCAGCCTCTGGACCTCCTGAGAATCAGGAAAATTGAATCACTTTAGTGGCCTAATGGGAGCGGGGCGTTAAGAGCATCAAGGTTAGCCTGGGTGGGGTCTATTAGTTGGGCTGGTTTCAAATTTTCCCCAGTTTTGGTCACATTTAATCCTCCCTCCAGGCCTTTGCTCACTTCTTTCTCCTATATCTCAATCCAGTTCCATCCATCCTAAAGGCCAGCTGTATCCGTCCCTCTTTTGTGGACCCTTTCTTACTCCTAGGATAATAAATCCAACATCTGGAAATGGCCTTGAATTCCTAGTCCCCTTGCCACATAAGCTAGCATTCCATTGCTTTGAGGTATTTCATTGGTTCTTTCTCCTACTACCTTACCAAATCATATTCCCCATAATTCAATGCTGTTATGATGATGTGATAACAGAGGAGCTCAGAGAGGTCCAGAGTAACTGGGATAGTGTGACACAAAGGAATTGGGGTGCAGTGCCAATGAGGAGAATGACATCCACATTGGAAATGTGGCTCCAAGGGGTTCCCAAGATGATTCACTCAGGTAAAGGAAGACAATATTAGAACTTCTATTCATATTTACTTTTAATTTTCATCCTTTTAAGATTTCTACTGAGTATGTGTGATGTTTCATATAGGTATTGTATTAGTACAGTAGTATAGGTAAGCATAATTTATAAATAAATGCACATAAATTGGAGGGGCTGATTAAAAATAATTTTAATTTGTTTTATTGATTAGAGATAGAGATAGAGATAGAGATAGAGATAGAGATAGAGATAGAGATAGAGATCAGTTGCCTCCTGCATGCACCCCCAACCGGGGATCAAACCTTCCAACTAACTGAGCCACACTGGCCAGGGTTGATCAAAATGATTTTAGAGGTGGTGTGTGCAGTTTAAAAACTTTGAGACTACTGGCATAGCAGTCCAGTAGAAAAATAAATATCTGGATCTGCCTATATGTTCCTCAATAAAATGAACAAAAATATAATCTGACTTTTAAAAGAAATAGTCTAATTCTTTATTATAGCGTGTAACCCTAACCATTGTAATTTCTTGCTATGTTAAGGGCTATGACTTTTGAGGAATCTTTCCTTTTAAAAGTGTTTGGTTCTGAGCTCTCAAAACATAACAGTTTATTAATACTTGTGAATTGTAGGACCAAAAAGAGTGAGTATTAGTCTCTGGGAAAAGCCAATCAATCAAGGGTCCAAATCCAGGACTGTTTGATACTAAAAATTGTACTCAGACTTCCTGCAATGAAATATCAGCTCTGCTCCTTACTAGCTGTGTGACTTTGTCCAAATTACTTAAAATTTCTCTGCCTTCAGTTGCTTCCTCTGTAAAGCAGGGATGATAAAAAAAAAAAGTCTCAAAAGGCTGTTGCAGTTGTGAGGATTTACTAGTAATGAGATAGTGCATGCAAAGATATTTAGAAGCATGACAAGCTTGTGGTAAACACTTAGCAGTTACTAATTTATGTAATTATGATGAAAGCAGTACTTAAGACTAGATTTATTATAAACTGAAGAAACAAGTTACTAGCTGTATAGATATCTGTACTTATGTGTGTGCATGTACGCATGTATACTTATCAGCTATTCCCAAATCTCATCCCTGCTGCTCCACCACACGGGCATTTACCTCATGTGTTGTTGACCCAGATTGAACCTATCAAACTGAAAGAACCAGACTCTGTGCTTTCTCTGTCTCCTGTTGGGTGTAGCTTCTGTTGCGAATGGCACCCATGTTTGCCCTAGGCTGCAGTTGATGCTGATGGCAGAGTGGAGAGACAGAGGGAATCTCAGTGCTGGAGCATGTCCTTAAGCTGCTGACTCTTGGAGGAGTCTGCCCTACTTTCACACTTCTAGTTATTAGTCTCTTTGAGTTAGGGATTTTTTTATTTTTGTTAACTTACAACCAACAGTATCTTAATTAATACAACTCAATCGCCTTAGTTTATTTTCAACTCTGCTACTCTGTTTAGGAAAGTCTCAAAATAAAGTAACTTCTCTTCCCTTCAGTCAACTAGGAGTCTTATATTGTAAGAAAGAGAAAACCTATTCAAACTGACTGGACCACCAAAGGTGAGACTGATTCCCAAACAGAAAACTCCTTAGGCAGAGTGAACTTCCAGTGTGGTTTGATCGGAGCTCTGGCTCCATTCTCTATGATTGTTCACCTCTAGCTTTTTCTCTCTGGCCTTGTAAGATCACTAAGTGACTCGTTCTGCTGTTGTCCTTCCATTTGCCGTTTCCCTCCCCTTGGCACTTCCACACCGGGTAGGGCCCTACTTTTGTTCTGTGTGTAACAGTGATTCCTTGATCTCAGGGAAGGTGGGTCCTAGGTCTGGTTTAGAAGTAGGTGTGTAACCCAGTCCTGGTTTGGGGTGTCTGAGAATGGCACTTTGTCATCTCTGATGGAAGGAAGGCATGGGACGAGAAATGATGCCCTCCCCTGCTCCCTGGTGCTGAATATGAATTGTGAGGATGAAGCTGCTGTGATAATGAGGCCCAAGTGTGACTCAGGGAGATGTTGCCTCAAAACCACTGAACTAATGTCAGCAAACTCTCATCTCTAATCTTCTTTTTCTTTAATGATAACAAATACTGTAATCAGGTGCTTTGGGTTAATGTTAGGTCTGCTCAAAATAGTTGCATCCAAATCATTGAATCAATACCTTCTACCCTGGGAACTGAACTTCAAACCACTTCCCAACCAACATTCCCTTTTGCTTAGACCACATTCCACTTGCTAAGACCATTATGTTTCCCCTCAGGACCTTCCCAGAGAATTCTCCACCCAGAAAAAGCCCACCTAGAGTCCTTTAAAACCTCCGACTCCCCGTCCCTGGGTGCTGATGCCATTTTGGGGCTCAGCCCATCTGGTATCCAGATGACCTAATAAATTAATAATCCCTCACCACTTTGGCCTCATGCATTCCTCCTTCAGCGACCCTACAAGGTTACATTTAGCTGAATGCATCCTTGACTAATACAAACTACCAGCATCAACCAGGGTTACATGCTTTCTTGTTCACATCCAAGGAGATAGAACCTTCCACTAACTATACCCACTAAATAAAAGTCCTAAACTTCATTCTGATTGAACCATCTGTGTCCCAATCACTATGGCACTAGGATAACCTATCCCTGACTACCTTGGTCCAAAATGGAGTCAGTCTTCTCCAAGCCAAAAGTTGGGGTGTGTGACGATTTGGGGAAAATAACTGCCATGTTTATCACACATCTCCAACCACATAAGTAAATATTAATAAGCACTGTGGTGGCCATGAAGGCGTGCTGCCCAGATGCCGCTTCAAACGAACTTTCTGTGAAGCATATATTCAACTGACAGCCTCTAGCTGTGGAACTGGTGGACCCCCATGGTGCTCACACTGAGGCAGGAGTATTACATTCAGGCTATTCCTGCTCACTGTGGGGCTCTCCTCTACTGTCAACTTTGCTCTTGAGCTCCCCATTGGTCAGGCTGGGCCTTTGACAGGACAGCACTGTACTCTGAGGCTGCTCCTAATGGATGCTGTGTCCCTCTCTCCTTTGACAGGAGTCAAACCTGCATATTGGCCTACTGACACCTCCCCACACACACCTACTCCTGCTCCTTTTTCCCTTTACTCTTCACAGGCACTTCACTAATCCTTTGCATATGTACTTCTTTCTTTGCCTCTGTTCCTCAAAGGCCAAAACTGACCTCAGCATCTAATAGTCAGTTCACTACTGCATAGGTTTAAGTACATGATTACTCTGAGAGTGAGTGTCTCTCCCGGTGAGGGTACCATGGGGGTCTCATTTGCCTCCTTAGTCCTAGTCCTTGACATAGTAATATTTTAGGGTTTGTGGGTTATACAGTCTCTCACCACTACTCAACTTTACAGCATAGAGGAAAAGCAACCATAGAAATATAAAATGGGCATAACTGTGTTCTGATAAAACTTTATTTATAAAAACAGGCAGTGCCCCATTTAGGTCATAGTTTGATGACCCCTGATATAGAAGATTGGTTTGAGGTAAAGGGAAAATAAAGAGTCAATTAAAATAGTACAGAGCCCTAACCGGTTTGGCTCAGTGGATAGAGCGTCGGCCTGAGGACTGAAGGGTCCCAGGTTCAATTCCGGTCAAGGGCATGTACCTTGGTTGCGGGCACATCCCCAGTAGGGGGCACGCAGGAGGCAGCTGATTGATGTTTCTCTCCCATCGATGTTTCTAACTCTCTATCTCTCTCCCTTCCTCTCTGTAAAAAATCAATAAAATATATTTAAAAAAATAAAATAGTTCAGATTAAAAATAATGATGGGCTGGCTGACAAAGGTACAGTGATAAAGGGGAAAGCTCTAACTTTCTTCATATTATAAAATTAATGCATGTTAATATTTTAAAAGTGAAATTTATAGAAAAATACAAGGAAGAAAAAAATGATGGCCATTTTTTTTCTCTGTGTATATTTCCTTTCAATAATTTTCTAACAAATTGTATGGTAATTTTCAATAACTTTCAGTAATATTGCCAAAATTTGTATAGTTGTATATTATTTTTACTCAATATTATTATATCAATAACATGTCTCTATACCATTAAAATCTTTTTTAAAGAATTATTTCTGATGGCTGTATAATATCCTGTTGTGTATTTTTTTTGTTATTTCTTAACTGAAGTGTTTAAAATTGATTTCAATATCTCAACAGAAAGGAAACTTGAAGATTAACCTGATAAGACCTGTTTTCATCTTTTAAAAATAATTTTTGAATGATTTTATGGTCTCCAATATTTGGGGAAAGTTTTAGAGTTTATGACCTTTTTAGAAAGTCACGGTTTTCATTAGCATATCAAAATCCCTGAAAATTCTGTGGCAAAGAGGTGACAACTTCTTACCTTGTGTTAACCCAGAATCTCCCAACTACACTTGCTCATTAAATCCTGTCTCCCTTAATTTTGGTTAAAACCCATCATATCCTGTATAACTCAAATGCTTCAAGAAACAGACTTTGGGAAAAGCTGCTACAAGGTTTTTCCTTCATAAAATGAACATAGGAGGAAAGTACTGTCAGAATGCAGTTCTCATTGGCTTTAATAGGTAAACCTGGAATGTGATCAGTGAATGTGAATATAATACACTTATTTTGTTTTTATTATTTCTAAAGAACCTTTTATTGAAATTGGGAAGGGGGTTATAATATGTCAAATATATATTATAATTGACCACTGAAATGAGGCAAGGAATGAAGTTATTAATTCTGCTACAATTGAAGTCTCAAAGTAAATGAAAGACATCTCATCTGTTTAAGAGTTATAGATTTGTATAGTTAGAAAGGAGTGATAAATGATGAGAATCTGTGGGATAATTTCAGTATGAAACATAAAAGCTGAATATTATTTATATTTTATTATACATCAAGGGTATTGTAGTGTTAAAATTTCATCTCGAAATATAAATCTAAAGACACATTAACCTGCACCTGCATTTCTGAAGTAGCGAAATCCTGCGATGAAACTGGCACTGTGCATGCATTTGTCAGTTCATTGATACTCTTGTCATTTTGTGGAAACAGAGAAAAGGGAAAGAACATTTTCTATTTTTTAAGAAGTTCTGCTTTATTTTTTTTATGAAGTTACTTTAGCAAGAAATAGTGAATATCCTTTTGTTGGGTATAGCGATTTCAACAGCTGTAAAGGAGAGTACTATCTTACAGCCACACAAAAATTAAGTCTGCAGTTCTAAACACAGGTAGGCCATACAAAACACCATTAATGCCATTGCAAGAGGGCAAACTTCAAGCTATATCTTATTTAAACAACTTTTCAGACTGTCATATTAGAAAGATGGGGGTGTGGGGGTGTATGAACTCTAACTTAAAGGTCATAAGCTTTGCAAATGGTACCATAAAGTTCATAACATCTGTATTTTAAAAACTAGTCACCTTTACCATTGAAAGTTCAGAAGGAATAATAAATCAATAAAATTAGAGACTTGTTTAGTTTTAATTCACATAGATACTTCCTTGGCCTACATTATTAGACAGGAAATGAAGAATAGGAAAAACATGTGCATGTTTTACAAATATTCATTCATAATTATATACATATATATCTACCAGCTTTGTTGGATGGGGCTAAAAATACTCATAATAATAAAATTAACAGAGACAGATTAACAAAAGAAAAAGCAAATTTTAATACACGTGCATGGGGGATTCATATAAGTATGAAAATTCCAAAGACAATGAAACAACAATTGGTATATAAGACATTTTTGTAAAAAGGAGAAAGTGGGGGAACAGGGTATTAGATTTCAAAATAATAATGGGCAATTAGCAGGTAGTTGAGGAAGAGGAAAACATACATCACAGATATATCCTTGCTAAGCAACTCAGAAACAATGAGACCCAGGGGGTACCCAGCTAACTAGTGCCTTCTGCAGCCCTCTTACTTACCATACTTAATTCAAATTAGGCTAAGGTGACATCCTAAACTCTCCTTCCGGATGCAGTTTTGTCTGTCAGAATCTCTTGGGCTGGAAAGGGGGGAGGGTCAAATGTTCTTTCTGAGTCTTTTGTTTCTTAGTAATCAGTTTAAAATCAATATCCCTAAAAGGCAGCTTCAGGGTGGCAAAATGCTGGGTCCTTCACTGGACACTTCAGCAAAATGTTTGTGCAAAAGGTTTTTCCCAGCAATGCAATCCTATTGTAAAGTCATATTAGTAAAGTCTCTGACATGTTCTCAACTGAGACTGGAATACTCTAGTAGTTAAATCCACTGTGATATACATTCCTTCTATGATCCTTACTAACTCATCACCTAGCCTAACCTCTTCAAAACTGAAATTCTGAGCCCATTTTCATTTTATTAGTGACCAATGGGATTTATCCCATAAGTGCAATGTTGGCTTAACATCTGAAAATTAACCAGTGTCATACTAATAGAGTAAAAGGGGGGTGGAGGGGAGAGCCACATATCATCTCAATAGATGCAGAAAAGGCATTTGGCAAAATTCACCACTATTTCATGTGTTAATGTAAGAAACATTCAAACCTGTGAAGAATTTTTTTTGAGTTTATTTGAGCCAAACTGTAAACAAAATGCTAGGAAGCAGAATCTCAATGGATTGAGATAATGCTCCCGGGGAATGGCAGTTTTGCACCTTGTTTTATACATTACAATCAAAAGCAGAGCCTTAAGTGGGTTACATGAAATCCATTGGTGATGGGTTATGGAAGTGGGAGGAAACAAAGCAGGGGTTGTGGGGAGACCTCTGGGCTAAAAAGTAAAATGATAAACACACATTTTAGGTGGGTGCAGGATAGTTAACAGTCAACAATTAACTCAATGACAATGGAGGATTTGTGGTCTCCACAGAGCGGTGCTTGGCGGGTTCCAGGAAAAGGAAAATTTACTTTAACATTCCAATGATATATTATTGTAGGTGCAAAAAGACAATAGACAGGTTCAGTTAAGGTAAAGATTGACCTTTGTCAGGGAAGATAACAGCCTAGGACATGACTACCCACCATAAACTGCTGGGCTGCCTGTCACTGCTTGAGCCAATGAAGCAGAGACAGGGTTGAATCATATGTGAGTGTTTATTGCAGTATTGCTGGCATTATGGGAGAGCAGCAGGTCATCCACAAAAATCTGCTCTCCCCCTCCCCATAAGCCAGCTACTTATATTGGGTAGAAAGGCAAAGATTCCATGGAAAAGTAGGAATCGCAGGTCTGGGAAAGTAGGCAAGGTATAATGCTTATAGGCAATAGGGCTGGGGGTTGCAAAGGGCGGGTGCCTCCAGACTACATTGTTCCAGCCACAAGTTGTAAATCTTTCCATAATGATAGCATCTCTCAGGAAAGGAAGATGGACTGTATTCTGATGTTAGGTCCCATGTCCCAGGGCATACAACTCTCAGGGAGGTTAGAATGTGCTTTCTCTAATCACAGTTAAAAGAGCATGATATCTATATATATATGCGGCTGGCCAACCAGCCTAATGGGGGTGGGCCAACCAGCCAACCTCCCTCGGCCCCTACCCCCTGCTGGCCCGATCAGCCCCAATAGGCCCCGATTGGGGTGGGCTGGCCAGACCCTACCCGTGCATGAATTCGTGCACCAGGCCTCTAGTATCTTATAATTATAGCTAGTCCACAATATTCTATTTCTGCCCCTATCACTTTTAGTTGAAAAATTTTAATTTCAGACCATCCTTTGTGGTTACTTTAGAACTCTGAGTTTGCAAGGCCACCACACAGGTCTTCCCAGAGCTAGTCAGGTTAGCATGTGGCCCCTTTTCATCCACACATGACAAAAATGCTAAAATAACTAGGGATGGGAGGGAATTTCCTAAACCAGATAAGATCATCTATAAAAATCCACATAACATCTTTTTAAAAAAATATATTTTATTGATTTTTTTACAGAGAAGAAGGGAGAGGGATAGAGAGTTAGAAACATCCATGAGAGAGAAACATCGATCAGCTGCCTCCTGCGTGCCCCCTACTGGGGATGTGCCCGCAACCAAGGTACATGCCCTTGACTGGAATTGAAACTAGGACCCTTCCGTCCGCAGGCTGATGCTCTATCCACTGAGCCAAACCAGTTAGAGCCACATCTAACATCTTAATGGTAAAGGCAAAATACTTTTTTCCTAAAAACAGAAAAATGAGGAAGTCTGCTCTTCCCACTTCAATTCAACATTGTACAGGAGGTTATAGCCAGGGCAATTAGGCAAGAAAAGGAAATAAAGGCATCCAGATTGGAAAACAGAAAGTAAAATTATCTCTATTTGCAGATGACATGATCTTGTATATAGAAAATCCTAATGAATACACACACACACACACACACACACACACACACACACACACACACCTATTAAAACTATTAAGTGAGCCCTAGCTGGTTTGGATCAGTGGATAGAGCATTGGCCTGCAGACTGAAGGGTCCCAGGTTCGATTCCCATCAAGGGCACATGCCCAGGTTATGGGCTCTATCCCCAGTGCAGAGAGTGCAGGAGGCAGCCAACAATGATTTCCTCTCATCATTGATGTTTCTATCTCTCCCTCTTCCTTCCTCTCTGAAATCAATTTTTTAAAAAAGGTTAAAAACTATTAAGTGAGTTCAGCAAGGTTGCATGATATAAAAATCAAGTATTTTTATGCACTAGCAATGAACAGTTACAATGAAATTAAGAAAATTATTTCATTTACAATACTATCAAGAAGAAAAAGTACTTAGGAATAAATTAAACAAAAGAAGTGTAGTCTTTGAATACTGAAGTCTACAAAATATTATTAAAAGAACTAAAGAAAACCTAAATAAATAGAGAAATATCCCACGTTTATGGATCAGGATATTTAAGTGTTAAAATGTCAGTACCCCCAAATTTATATACATATTTAATGCAATTCCTATCAAAATCCCAACTGCTTTTAAAGTAGAAATTCACAAGCTGATCCTAAAATTTATATGGAAGTGTAAGGGACCCAAAATAGCCAATACAGTTTTGAAGCAGAAGGGTAAAGTAGGAGGACTCACACATCTAAATTTTAAAACTTACTATAATGCCACAGTAATCAGGACCGTGTAATACTGACATAAGGATGGACATATAGACTAAGGAGATTCTATTGAGATTCCAAAATATATTACATCTGTGGTCAAATGATTTTCGACAAGGGTGCCATCAATGTTTAATGTGGGAAAGAATAGTCTTTTGAACAAACAGTGCTGATACAACTAGATATCCACATGCAGAAGAATGAAGTTGGACACCTACCTCACACCATATACAAAAAATTAACTTAAAATGGTTCATAGATCTAAATGCAAGAGCTAAAACTATAAAATGTAGAACGTAAACATTAGAGTAAATCCTCCTGACCTTGAGTTAGGCAGTAATATCTTAGGTAGGATATAAAAGCAAAGAAATAAAAGAGATAAATTAGAAAAATTGGACTTCATTTAAAATAAAAACTTTCATGCCTCAAAAGCTACCACAATAATATGTAAAGATAACCCACCATGGAAAAAGATATTTTTTAAATGGACAAAGGATCTGAACAGACATTTATCCAAAGAAGATACACAAATGGCCAATAAGCACATGAAAAGATGCTTAACACCATTAGTCATGAAAGCAATGCATAGCAAAACCACAAGGATATGTGAAGAGAAATAGATGAAAGACCTAAAGTTAGGAAATTTTAACTTATTTCTCTGGATCTATATCTATGACAGATCAAATGGATCAAAACCTAAGGAAAACGACCTTCCAAACATTATTCTTATAGTTGATCCAGTTGATAAGCAGTTACACCTTTAGGGGACTCTGGGACCCTGTACTTAAAAGGACTCTCAATTTTTCAAACCCATAAAATTGATTAAAAAATATACAACTGCCTCCCTCTCTGAATCTGATGTTCAGCATTGGCACACAGGTCAACCGGCCATCTTCCAGACATCTGACTTCCTCCAGACAAAGCCATGGTGGTGGGGGCCAAGGCAGAGGCCATTAGGGGCAATCAGTGACTAGAAATCTTTAACATCTGTATTTTCATTACTACTGTTCAAGGTCCTTAGAAACACTCTTCCACATCTCTTGTCCTATGTCTTTGGAATAAAAGGAGAACTCTGTCCAAATGATCCTGGACATTTGGGGATTGTGCTGCTCTCTAAAAATGGAGGCTGCTTCTCAGTGTGGGGAGCATTGAGCTGAGGATGCTTAGTTATAAGAAAAGACACATTAAGTAATTTGTCCAATTCTACATCTCAGATAGCATGAATGTTAAAGATTTCTGCATAAAATGAAGGGCTAGTTCATACCCACTCCCAAGAGCCAATTGTTAAAAAGACAGGGATTTTGCCACCCGGTTTTTAAATTGCTGATAGCCTGAAACTCGCCATTGTGGGGGTATATACACCAGAGAAATTTGTAAACACTAAACAGAGCACTTTCCCTCCCTCTCTATACTGGTTAGAAGTATCTGTTTTTTTTTTCTTCTAGTCATTCACTGTCCTGAAGGTTCTTACTAGTACAATTTAGTTTTATATGGTAGTGTTATTGGGAGAAGTGGAGTTGTTAGGGTACCTCGAAGAAAAGAATTTTTTGAGGCCCTCACAAGATGATGGAGTTTTGTGGAAAGCTTCACTGATGATATCAAATTAAGGGGGTTCCCCTCCTAGGTTCCATTTCTCTGTCTCGCCATGGGAGAATTCCAATCTTGTCTTCAGCAGGGCCAGAATTTCTGTTCCATATTAAGTCCAGTCCAGTCCAGCATTTGGCTAGCTTAGCTTGTGTTCCCAGCTGCAATCCATTGCGTGTGGGGTCCACACAGCCACGGGCCATGCACCAGCTTAAGGCCACATGACTATGGAGAGAGAACAGTGAGTGCATGGGCAAGTGCAGGTCACAGATCAGGAGTGAATAAGCAAGAGGGTGGACTCTTTCTCTGGGGATTTTAACCAGGAGCTTCTTCAAACTAACCAATGAACTTTTCAAGATTTCTCGCGCTTGGAGTGGCTCTACCCTTCTAGCCAGGCTAGACTGAGAGGCAAGCACCTTTCCTACTTCACCCACTTCACTGTTTGCCCCCATCTCCCCCTTTGTTTGATCCCTTCTCCCAGGGATCTACAGGGAATGGACCCATAGTTCCTGGGGAGTGTGAAGCTGTAGCTTCCTGGTGAAGCTGCCCAGAGGACCATGCTTATAATGTCTGGCCTCCGCTTTGCTCTTTTCCTATTATTAATATTGACTAATTAGGATGATAACAGTAGCTGAGAAACATTTTGCAATATTAAATAATTAATGTTACTACCAAATTTGTATACTTATAGGTATCTATATTGCCAATGAAATTAGAATGCTAAAAAATTGTGTATATTTTTATTTTGTTGTAAAAATAATAAACCTTTAAAAAGGAAATTTAAAAGTTTACTTAAAATTTTTATATTCAGTAATTGCAATTAAATTTTTTTATCCTCATCCAAAGATATGTTTCTATCGATTTCACAGAGAGAGAGAAACATCTATGTGTGAGAGAAACATCAATCGGTTGCCTCCCCTATGCACCCTGACCATGGATTGAACCTTCAACCTAGGTATGTGCCCTCACCAGGAAACAAACTCGCAAGCTTTTGGTGTATGAGATGATGCCTCAAACCAACTGAGCCACCTGGCCAGGGCAGTAATTGTAATTTAAAATTTGTCTTTTAATTTTAATATGTAATTTTAATATTGTAGAAAACAAATAATTTTTTTCTTTATTGATTAAGGTATTACATGTGTTTCCTTATCCCCCCAGTCCCCCCCCCACCCCTCCTCTCATGCTCTCACCCCCCCTGGTGTCTGTGTCCATTAGTTAGGCTTATATGCATGCATACAAGCCCTTTAGTTGATCTCTTCCCCTTACCTCCCCCTTCCCGCCCCCCCTACGCCCCCGACACCTTCCCTCTGAGGTTTGACGGTCTGATCAATGCTTCTCTGTCTCTGGATCTGTTTTTGTTCATCAGTTTATGTTGTTGATTATATTCTACAAATGAGTGACTGGCTTATTTTTTTATTTTTTAATATATGTAAAAACTAAGTTTTGATGAAAATGTGTTCAAATTTTATATATTTTGATTACTATTATCTTTTACATTTAACATGTTAGGATAAAAATTATGTGAAAATCTTAATTATTACAATATAATTTTGTTCATGGTTGCCAGAGGTTGGGGTGTGAGAAGTGGGAAGTAAGTCCTTAATGGATATGGGATTTTATTTTGGGGTAATGAAAAGGATTTGGAAATAGATAGGATGATGGTTGCATAGCATTGTGAATGGACTACTAGTATGTGTCACTAACTGTTCACTTTAGAAATAGTTTATTTTATGTTATGTGGATTTCGCTTAGATAAAACTTTAAAAAAATAAAACAATATAATTTTTCCAAAAGGAAGGCAAGAAAAAAATAGTATATACATATATAAAATTTATAAATTACACATATTTTATTTTATTATTCATCCAAGCAGCAGCACATCAACAAAATATCAGCAAGAGTGACTAAATTCTGTCATTTTAAAAATATATTTTGCTTACTTTCAGTCATATAAAACCTATGCCTTTTAATATATTACTAAATTTCATAATTATGAACATATATATATCAAGGTAGAAGAAGAATGGTATCTTATTTTGAGTACTAGTTTTAGCCCTCTTCAGTTTGGCTCAGTGGAGAGAGTGTTGGCCCATATACTAAAGGGTCCCGGGTTCGATTCTGGTCAAGGGCACAAACCTCCGGTGCAGGCTCGATCCCCAACCCCAGGGCCACGTGTGGGAGGCAACCAATTGATGTGTCTCTTTCACATTGATGTTTCTCTCCCTCTGTCTCTCCTGTCCCTTCCACTCTCTTTAAAAATCAATGGAAATATATCATAGGGTGAAGATTAACAAAAAATAAAATAAAATAAAATAAAATAAAATAAAATAAAATAAAATAAAATAAAATAAAGAGTGCTAACATCCTCTGGTAGCCCCAACTACAAAATAATTATTGTTCTCAGGCCTTCACAAAAAGTTTGAGGCTGACAACATTTTGAAAGTCAGGGAAGTGACCTCCATGTCTTTTGTAGCTAACTTTCAGTCATTCCTGACTCCAGCTGCACTGAGAGCTGATGTCACATTACAATTCTAGGAGGGTTTGATTGACAATACTGCATGATAGCCCATCCAAAAAATTAATCTGTGTGGGAAACAGTGAGATGCCCTTAAGACACTCAGTCTGCTGGTTCTTTTTCACTCTTTCTTAGAGATAGTGCGGATTATAGCGATTCTCCTCAGGCCCTGAGAAAAGATGCCATGCAGACATCAGAGCAGCATCTTATGTCTGTATTTTCAGCAGGTCAGCCATCTGATCTGGGAGCTGTAGTCTTCTTCACAATCATACTGAAATGTCGCTGTTGTCAAAAGATAGCATCACATCCCTGCCGAACGACTGGGTGGTGGGGCTGCACTGGCCGTGGCGACACTGTCTGTGAGGATGGAGGAGCTTGAAAGGCTATCACAGAGGTATTGTGGCTATGTCCAAAGCATCTTTCTTTGTCAGCTCTTCAGAAACCCCTTTGTAACCACGGAGTCCAAAATAATCTTTCATGTGAAACATTTCCAAATGTCACATTACAATTGTTATTCTTCCAGCCAGGGTTGAATTTCTGTGGAGCAAAAAGAGCAAAGAGAAGTGCTGTTGAATGTAAACCCTAAGAAGGCAAGGACCCATCCTTCTTCATGATCTGATAGCTCTTTTAGTTCTCAGAGGTGCATAGGAAGATCCAAGCTTTATAGGAGGCTTGAGACAACTTTGAAGTTCCCATACCCAAAAAGACTGGAATGGTCTCAAAGGTGACATGTTGCCTCAAACCCTCATGCCTCCTATTAATTTTCTCCATTCCCCCTGAACCTGCCACTACAGTCCACACTCTTTGACTTACCAGTGACCTTTGTAATCAAAGGATAAACTGGGTCTTACAAAAATCCAAAGTGACAACTCAGTGGTTCTACTTTTGCTCCTCCTACCAATTCAGAGGTTGGAGAATGACAGACTTGCCTTAGTTTGCCTTTTGCAAGCTGCGAAGGAAAAGAACTTCAAGAGGAAGAAAATATATGTATTAATATAGCATAGACTGCAAGAGAGCGTATGACAGGAGAGGGGTTGTTCATCTCAACCCTGAACTAGCAGAGAAATGATAGGGAACAGATCTGGATCGCAATCCCTTTGGGTTGCAAGGCAGACCTTAAGCTCTGCCATCGGAGTTGTGCTCTGTCTCGAAGGAAAAAAATCACAGCTCTGTCACTTAGCAAGAGATAAAAATACCATATGTAGAAGAGCTGGGCCTGAGAGCTATCATTCCCCCTCTGATTTGCTGCAGTCCGCTGAGAGATGTTATGGCTGACCGACCCTCAAAAATAGACACTGTGATGGTGATATATTGTGGCCCTTGAAGAATTTAATTGTCAAATTGACATTTATCAAAAGCTTTAGTGCATTTGAAAGATAAATTGTGCGAGTTTGGTTCAGATCAAAGGGCCCCTGTCTTTCTCCATTCATAGCGCAGGCTTGGATTCAGCAGGCAAGTCATGTGTGAAAAATGATCTCCCTCTACTCCCCACTCCTTTAAGCACTGCACTGGTGACAGATAATCACAAATTTAAATGTTAGCCTCCTCTTCAGAAAGTTCTTAAAATAATGGAGAACCCATTGAGACCATTTGTATTTGAAAGGAATGCTAAATAATTCAGTGTTCAGGAGCTGGACGCGCTGTGCTGGGCAGATAAATGATGAAACCCCAGCACAGACTCTTCAGCAGTTGCCACACTAATTACAGATCAATTACTTCCCAGTTGTTTGCAACCTTATCAAAGAATGGTAAATTTACTGAGAGCAAAGTGTGATAAGATGACTTTTCATTATTACAGTAGATTTGTTGAAACAGCTCTGACACTGAGATTAATAAGAGCTCTCCCAGAGGTAATTGGATCCGTGCGTATATAGGGAGAATTTAAGAGCTGAAAACCGGATGCTAGACGCTATCATAAAAACCCTTCCTCTCATTAATTGTTATCATGAGTGTGTTCACAATGCAGAAGTAAGGCTGGGAAATGACCCACTCACTGAAACTCGCCTAAAACAATGTAGCTTTTTACTCCCAAAGAGGCATGCTGAAAAATCAAAGGGAAGTAAAAGCATTTGGGTTTAGAAGGAAGAAAAGAATGTGTATGTGTGTGGTATGTGTGCGTGTGGGGGGGTTGTGAGTGTGTGTGTGTGTTCTAGCTGAATTCCATTTTCTTAGGACAATCACAAAGAGCTGGTCTGTCCAATGTCACTATAAAAGGAAGTGACAACGTTTTTGAGGTGGATGTCAGTGAAATCACTGAAGAGTGGAAACCAATAAAGATTTGGGGTGGCTGCTAGGGTCACACATAGCAAGATTCCTCCTGGGAGCAGAGGCCTGGCAGGAAAAACAAGGGGTTCGTAGAGGCCAGGGATCTTCAGATTGGAATAAGGAATGCGTAATGTTCTTAGCACAGTTTACAGTAGTTATGGAACCTTATTTTCGTGTGTGTGTGTGTTTTTTTTTAATGGAGAAATAATTTACTGAGGAGCATGTACATTAGGTTAGTTTTAACACCAGTGTGTCAGTCTATTAACCTTTTAGAGGCCATCTCTACACCTCCTGGTAACCCCAAATGTGAGTGGGGACTTGGAACCCCATGGGATTGTTTATTCAAATTTGGAAGCTGTTGCTATCCTAATATATAAAAACCCAGGGTCCATAACATCCAAAACGACCGAAGGCTCAACTGACCAGAAGTCAGTGCTGGGTTGCCATGGCGACCCAACACTGACGGCCGAGGGGGCTGCAGATCAGGCCCGAAGAGAGGCCTGGAGAGAGAAGCAAGGTTTGATCCATAGCCTCTGTGGCAGCTGTTGATCAGCACTTGCCTCTCTCTTCGCTCCAGGCCTGGCCAGCAGCTGCACCTCTTTCTCTCGGGCCTCCGCTGGGGCTGCTGATCAGCCCGCCTCTCTGATCAGGCCCATTGATAGGCCCGGAGACGCTGACTGGCATAGAAACCGACCAATCAGAATCAAATCTGGGTGAAGTGCGAAGGCAGAACCTAAGGTGGGGGCTGAGGAGGGGTTTTAAGGGCAACAGCTGTTTGGTGTAAGGTGTAAGAAAGCGGTTCAATTTTTTAATGACCAGTTCGGCAGTATAGTGCATATGGCTGGCTATCAGTCCAGATATAGGGATTATGTATTTTTGTCTGCCAAGAGCATCTCCTCCTGATGAAAAAGGCTCCCCCACCCCCAATTTAAGCAATCCTATCCTATATAATCTATCTATACTACTAAAAGGGTAATATACTAATTAGACCGGGTCAACCGGCCATCTTCCAGACATCTGACTTCCTCCAGACAAAGCCATGGTTGTGGGGGCCAAGGCAGAGGCCATTAGGGGCAATCAGGCCAGCAGGGGAGGGCAGTTTGGGGTGAGATCAGGCCGGCAGGGGAGGGCAGTTAGGGTCAATCAGGCAGGCAGAGGCAGTTAGGGGCGATCAGGCCAGCAGGGGAGAGCAGTTAGGGGTGAGATCAGGCCGGCAGGGGAGGGCCATTGGGGATGAGATCAGGCCGGCAGGGGAGGGCAGTTGGGGGCAACCAGGCTGGCAGGGGAGGGCAGTTAGGGGCGATCAGGCAGGAAGGCAGGCAGAGAGGTTAGGGGCGATCAGGCAGACAGAGGGATTAGGGGCAATCAGGCAGGCAGGGAGGTGAGCTGTTAGGAGCCAGCAGTCCCAGATTTCGAGAGGGTGCAGGCTGGGCTGAGGGAACCCCCCCTCCCATGCATGAATTTCATGCACCAGGCCACTAGTTTTAAATATATGCTCTGGTCAGGGGAATCTGTGGGCAATTAAGAGAAACTTCCACATGACTTGGGTAACTGGAATCATGTTTCAGATCCCAATGAAAATGATGAAGTCTGGAGGCAGGAAGCAGCTTTTAAGGAATGAGCAGTCTTTCCTAAGACATTTTAATAAAGTCTTTCATAATTATTTTCCTGACTTCTAAATGAAATAAGAAACCAGAGGGTAAAGGTATATCTATTTGTAAATTAAAAACTAGTTAGGAAAGTGAAGAACTGGTGGATTTTGAGGCAGCATTTAGTTGTAGGACATTCATCCTCACCCTTGTTGAGTGTTGCTGGTGGGAGTATGAACTGAATATGATTTTCCATAAATGGTGTTGTACTTTATTTCTTAGGAAGTCTTTTCAATTAAGCTCTATACAATTGTCCTTGATTTTTGAACACTCAAGTAAACTAAAACCCAAAGACAGAAGACAATTCCTTTCAGATTCCTTACAGAACCAAATTTGAGGCCTTGTTATAGATGTTCAAAGCCAGTGATTCTGTCCCTTCCAGGATGAGCCATAGCAAATTTGAAGATACAAGCATAAAGTAAGGTACAACCAACAAATTGGAAAAGAAGCCAGGGGAAAGCATGTGGTCATATTTAATTTGGACAAGGGAAAGATGATAATGACTGGGGGAAGAAAATATAAACTTTGCCTACTTCCAAATTAATTCATATACATACAAACATAAGTCAAACATATCCCTATGGAAGGGTCTTAGGAATAATTGTCAACATACTGATATCTTTTTCTAGCAAACTGAACCACAGGTACCAAGAAAACAAGATGAAAAGTCAATGGGCATCAACAGTTATTATTGTTTTGGTGTGTTCTCTTTATTTCTTTTCCCCACTACAAAGAAATATAAACAGAAACTATAAAACAATAATAAAATATCTTCTTTGAATATATTCTTCATTAAGTCTAGAAGAAGGTAGCAACCCCCCCAAAAGCAAACAAACAAACAAATATTTGTGCCCTAATTAAGGCTGTCTATAAAGTGAAGAGAAGAGAAATCTCAGAAAAGCCTTTGAAAACCACACAATGTAATTTCCAGCCTGAATTTCACTCCTCTCCCCTTGGTCCTCTCCCTTTGCCATCTCCCCTCTCACTTGCTGAATTTGATTTATTTCACTCTCGATGGCTATTTGGACATAGCATCTTACTGCTTTGCACACCCCTGTTGCAAATTTGTTTTCCTTCATTTTAAAAAATCAGGCTCAGAAAACTCTACTATGTGTATGTGTGAATTGCTGTTACATAAAGAGAAAAGAGGAAGAGAGCTGGCGTGGTATATGAATCACACATGTTGAGAATACTTAGCATGGACTGTCTTGAAGCAGATGTGTTTGATGTATTCAAACACGTGCATATTCAAAAATCACGAGAGAGGTGTTGGGAAAGCTGATCAGTTCTCTCCCTACTTCCTGCCCAGAATGTCAGAACAAAGGATCGCTTGATGAAATTGAAGGGCAGAGATTTATGAGGGGAGGAGGTACAAAATGAAAGGAAATTCCACTTCACATTACATTCATTCAACTTTCTGAAGCTGCTTCCACGGAAATCCCCGATTTAATACTGTAGTTGGATTTTAATAAGGTTAATTTTCTGACTGATTGTACCACTTGTACAAGGTTTAGCTGAGATTATGATAAAAATAAGGAAATAGCTTGCTTTGAGTTGTAAACCATCCTTGGAAGGATTAGCTGGTTTCTGTGCACAGTGCAGGCAGAGTTGGGGTTGGAGTTACTTTCCCTCCTCAGAAGCAGTGCTTTGGGGTCATTATTGAGCTGGATGAAGCTCTTTCCTTTGAAAACTCCTGTTCATTTTTACCGGAAATCCACTTTGTTGAAGAGACTGCTTAATTTTGGTGTTGGCTATCATTTTCTAAAGCATTAGGGCTAAGCCCCATTAGAAAAGTTTTTCTTATCTTTATGGAAGGAATACATGCTCATTTAGGAAAATGCAGAAAATGAAGGAAGAGAAAACTGATATCACATAGACAACAGCCATGTTACCTTTTCAGTGAATTTCCCCCTAATCTTGTATTTTTTATACAGAGGGTTTTTTATTCATTGGCTGGGTGGCTTGTGTAATAGATAACCATGCTTGTTTAGAATTTTGCATCTTGCCTTCCTAACAACACTTTATCTTAAGTATTTTCTATGTTACTGCATAATCTTTATCATCATTGCAGTGGTTGTATAACATTTCACTGAGATCATAAACTGCGGTTTACTTAACCATTCCACTATTATTGAATTTACTTATTTAACTTGTTTTAAATTTATGACTTAACTTGTTTTCTATTTTTTGCTGTTGTTTAGAATTGTTACTTTAAAATAACTTTCTGTAAGTGGTATTACCAAGTCAAAGAACATAAATATTTTAAAAGATCTTACTAATTTGAGCCCGGGCTGGAGTGGCTCAGTTGGTTGAGTGTCAATTGGAAAGGTCTTAGTTTCAATTTCCCCGCAGGGCACATGCCCAGGCTGAGGGTTCGGTCAGGGTACATAGAGGCAACCGATCAATGTTTCTCACATTTATGTCTTTTCCTGTCCATCTCTCTCTAAAATCAATAAAAACATATTTCAAAAAAAAGATCTGACCAATCTGAAATGCAGATAACCAGGAGAAATAGATTGATAGGTTTGTTAGAGTCCATATTTCAATATTCAAATAAGAAGACACCCGGTTAAGTAGGCAAACAGCCAAGACATCAATTGTAAGTGATCTTGAGTAAACTGATGTTTCATAAAGACAGGACCTGAGGTCTCCGCTGTGTTCCAGGGCCCTTTGCGGCACCCACACCCTGCCAAGTGGCCATCATTTTTATGGGACATCAGCGTCAGAACTGGTTTGTTGACTCTTGTTAGCAATCTTTTGTCGCTTTTGCAAAGCACATTCTGAAATTCCCCTTGTGGAAAACATCTACAAGTGCTGCCCCGAAGCTTCTTGATGCTATTGTTCTTTCACCACTTATGTAAAATTGAATTTGCTTTCTTTTTGCCTCTTAGGTGACAGAATAAACTCACCAGGCACACTCAAGGGCACATCTGCTAACACAAATAAAGGGGGCTGGACTGGATTTCAGGAAGAATATTTTAGAATGGGGAAAATCTACTAGAAGTAGTTTTTTTTTTTTTAACAATAATTAGACCATATACAGAGTGGCCCTAACTGCTGCAGCCTGAGTGTTCCTGTCAAAGGAACAAACAGTCCCCCAGGGAGGCCTGGGGCGGGCGCTGTGGCGACAGGTGCCATCCTAGCCCTGCAGCCCTGGGTCCCCTGACATGATCTCAGTGGCCGAAGTAGGATGTCAAAAGGCCACTTTCTGTCTGTGGCCTAAGACCCTGCTCATCTTTTGTCCTGGTTGTGCTTAACCTTGCACTGGGATGTTCTGTCGGTATCTGTGCCCCCTAGCTGTGCCTAGCTGTGTGGCCGGGCTTCCTGCCAGGAGGAAGATGGATGGGAGGAGGTCTGTTCCAGAGCCCAGAGATGCCACCTGGGTTCCAGGTAAAGTTAAGGAAGTGGTTGTCCTTTGCCTGGGGCCTCTCATGGTAGGAAAATAGGCCACACTCTATGACAGCCTGTAGGCAAGTTTAGTTGGTCCAGCATTGTTACATTTTTGACTAAGTTGCCAACCTTTAAAAATTGGGCAAATTCACATGAAAAGTTAGGATCCTTATTTCTTCTTAAAACATACAAAAAGTAACAATAGGTTGCATTTCCATAAAGTACTAGTCTGAGTGGCAACTCCCTCACCCATCCCCCACATTTTCTACCTATTTCTCACACCTTCCCACTTTAGTCATTCAGTTTTCTTGACTGGCCAAGTAGGCACCGGAATTTGTGACTTTCAAGACTTAAGAGCAAGTTGGGGAAGAACTGTGGGGAACTGTGGGGTACTGTATCCTATACCTTGCCTGTCTCATGGATGCCACCTGCTTTGTTAGGGGCCAGCGTTGCTGCTACTCTAACCCCTTTGACCATGATAACACTTTCAGAGCTGTTTACACTTCCCTATATGAATCCTTGGTTGGTCACCTGCACAATCACATAAACAATCCTGTTCACATTAACAATGGATCTGACTTCACGTCATCTTAGAAGTACAGCATGGGACCTTTCCCTTTTTCATTAACAAAAATTCTGTGGGATGTGCTCATTGTATTAGTGCAGGGGTCCTCAAACTTTTTAAACAGGGGGCCAGTTCACTGTCCCTCAGACCGTTGGAGGGCCGGACTATAGTTTAAAAAAAAACTATGAACAAATTCCTATGCACACTGCACATATCTTATTTTGAAGTAAAAAAACAAAACGGCAAAAACACCCGCATGTGGCCCGCGGGCTGTAGTTTGAGGACACCTATATTAGTGTGATGCTAATTCGCTAAGCAAGTATAGCCCAGTTACTAAACACTGATGTCTACAAGAAACTGTTGAACCTGAGACTAATACAAAATAATGTTGAAGGCAAACTGTAATTTAAAAATTGAATTAAATTTAAAAACTGTTGACCATGGTTTCTTAAGCTTGGGGAGTAAAACTGAGATCTACAGTGGGAGAGATGCTTTCTATTTCATCTCATCACATTGTGCTGATTTCCCCCACCATACAGAGGTATAATTTTCATTTATAAAAAGCTACTGTTAATTTTTAAATAACATATGTTGTAGGAGAAGAAATATAACCTTCAATGAGAAATCAGGGTACAATGTTATGTATACATACAGCAGGATCCCAATTTTACAAAAATGGCATTTTATGTGCATATAAAAGGTCTGAAAGGGAATAGTTCACAGTGTTAAGTGTGGTTATCTCTAAGTAGTGGAAGACAAGTAATTTTCTTACTTAAACTACATTTTGTTTATGATCTTTGGGTCAGGGCTAGTTTATGTGAGATTGTTATTCTATAAACTCTTATGATTATACAAATTGAAATAGCATTCTCTTTTTTAAAAAAATATCTGGGAGGGGAGAGCGGAGAGGGGACATCTGTAATACTTTCAACAAAGCCAATGTGATGAGATGAAATTTATCTTCCCCCCTCCCACTCCCTCCTCAAGCCTTCGCTATGCTATTGTCTGTATCCATGGGTCATGCATATAAGTTCTTTGGTTAATCTCTTTCAGCCCCTACCCCCTTCCCTTAGAAATTCATCAGTCTGTTGCATGCTTCAATAACTCTGGGTCTATTTTGTTTGTCAGTTTATTTTGTTCATTGGATTCCACATATAAGAGATCATGTAATACTTGTCTTTCTCTGACTGGGTTATTTCACTTTGCATAATAATACTCACCAGGTCTCTCCATGCTGTCTCAAAAGGTAAGAGATCCTTCTTTTTTACAGCTACATAGTATTCCATTGTGTAAATGTACCACGGCTTTTTTATTCATTCATCTACTGATGGGCTCTTGGGCTGTTTCCAGATATTAGCTATTATAAATAATGCTGCTATGAACATCGGGATGCATGTATTCTGAAATCTTCCTTTAAAATGATATAAGCTGTTAGTATAATGACTTTGCTTAATATTGATGAAATTCAATGTTCATATCAAATAATTAAATATATCTGTTTCTCCCTTTATAACAAAAGGAATCATATTTCCTTTCAGATCCCCAGGTTGATATGGTGCCAGCCCATTTCACAGGAAACACAACTGAGGAAATACCAGGGAATAGGGACAAGAGGACAGACAATACATATAACATGTATTAGCCTATGATACTTTTCAGCTAAATAGTAATTCTGCCTCTTTCGCATCTGGATTTCAAGGAACAGGGATGTGTAAAAATGGCAAAAGGTGTTGAATGTAATTCACTCATTGGTATGAAAGGCAAACTCTTTCTCCTCTTTTTATTGCTTGTGCCATGTGACTAAGCCTTTCTAACAATAAGTGAGAAGCTGAGATGCAGATTACAATAAGAATATTACCAAAGTATGGACAGTTTACTTAGAACACTTTTATATTTTGTTTTATGAGAAAAAAATAGGCATTGCATTAATAAATTAGTGTTTCATTTTGAGCTCTTAATAGTAGATATTAAATATCATTTGTTAACAGGACAGCCAGACCTGAGATTTTAAAAAGTAAATATCACTTTGAATAATATCCATTGAAATAATTCAGTTTGATATTAACGGGCAGGGTATCTCAAAGGGGGGAGTTTCCAGAACTTTTCATCGATTTATTTATTTTACCAGGAGAAAGCACTGCTTTGGATCAAAGTTAAGCTAATTACCAGAATGTATTTAGACATCCCTAAACAGAGGCTGGGATCTTTATAAACATCCCTTGCATTCTTGTCTGGAGATGAAACAGGGATATACCATTTAGAGGACCGTGTAAATTATTCTCCCCAAATCACTTAGCAAGTTTGAAATGACTTTACAGAAAAGTTTCTCCCTCAGGACTCAATTGTGTCCTGGTGCCCAGAGCCCTCTAGGTTCTCTCTGGCTTCATCTCTTTCTCAGCTCTTACTTCAAAAGCAGATGATAAAGGCCATTCTCCCAGGCATATTTTCTAGCTGCAACTATTAGCATTTTCCTCTCTTTCTCTTTACAATTAGAAAAAAAAAATAGTAGAGCTCTTTTCCAAAAGTATTGCATTCTTTTCAGCTGCAGATGCGGCCACCTGCAAGTCATCCTGCCCACCATCCATGTCTCCACAGAGGCACGCTGTGTCTTCTGCCCCATGGCTTCTCCTCCTGGTGTCTAGAGAAGGACACCCCAGAAACATGACTGTCACATTTTAAGCAAGCGGGTAGAAAGTGAGAATGAGAAATTTCCAACCTTTTTTTCAGATCAGGGAGCATTCCGTTCTGTCAGCTCCCCTCTGGTGGAAAAGGTGTTTTGGTCTGACAAGTGCCTCTTCCTTTGTGGCAGGGTGGCCCGGGGTGGCACAGACAGAGATGGACCAGCGATGGCTTGTTCCTTCGTTAATTCAGTGACCGTGAAAAGTAAACTTTCCTGACACAGTTTTGTGGTTCACTGCTTTAACTCCCTCTGTTCTCTCTGAGCACAGAACAATTTTTAACTTTCCCTCAGTAATTAGCCTGCCTCAGACAGTTGAAATCTCAGTCCCAATGAGACGTGGCCAAAACATTTTAAAGAGCTATGACTAAAAACATTAGCCTAGTCCACATTTTTAGACGCCCTTCTTTTTCTTTCAAAATTCTTCCACTTTGAATTTGAACAAATTAGAATCATTAATTTTCAATAGATGGTTCCTAATTGGCTCGGGCCAACTTGTAAATAATCCAGCCTACAGAGAAACATGAACCACTGGATTCATCTACGGTGCCTGCTAACAATCCGATCCCTAGAAACATCAGACTTCCAGTGCTTCACTCTAATAATCTATTGCTCTCAGGCAAAATGCCAGTCACTCTATTAAAAATCCTGAAACATCCTGATTGGTGATCAAGACAAAAACCACACACCACATTAGGGACTCGCATCTGACTTCCTTCCCACTTGGCCTACAGGTGAAGACTGGCTGATCATGCAATCCATCAACCATGCTTTTAGCTGAACTGGTATAACACTGGTGAATTTCAAAATCACTAACAAAGCCAGCTTTGGAGGAATTTATGGAGTAACCAACCCCCCATACATTTCTCTACGACTCCATTCTTCTTGCTCAAAAGCTCATCTCCCGGTCTCTTTCCTAAGTCAGCACCCAGCATCCCAGGCCTCTTTGTCAATCCTTCATCTGGTTCCATCGCCCCCTGCTGCAGACCTATGCTTCTCCCTCCCCACCCCTGCTGAGCTCCCAGCCTCCCCCACCTCTCTTGACACATACCCAAGATCCCTGCCATTCTCTTAGTATGAACTCCTAATCTAAGACACCGCTCCTAATTCAAGCCCTAAGAGGACATCTTAGAGAATCTGTTGGTCTTTTCTCTATCTTCCCGTCTCGAAGAAACGATACCCTTTTGTTACCTAAATCCTAGAAATGAGTCTAACAGTAGAGATTCCTTACCGGCGCAGTCACAAGAAGAAGCTGGCTGCCAATTTCTCCCATGTAGTGGGCTGGCCCTGGACATAAGTATAAGTGTGGGAAATGGAATTGCAGGTAGTAAACCTAGTATTTACCCTGGTCTAACATTATTTACTTGAAGGTCTTATTGATGCTTCTTTTCTGTCATGCTTTATAAATACAATTCTCTAACTTACTTATGCTTTTCCTTCTCCAGCTATAAGAGCTGTTCTCAACTGCACTCTCGCTCCACACAGGTGTGTCACAGTCTGTTGTGAGGTGTCACAAGAAATTTGTTACCACTAATCGTTTTGCTGAAGCCTGCAAAGTATTGGTTTTCTTTTTCTAAGGAGAGAGTTTCCCAGGCCGTAGCAACCATCTCGTAGTCTTGTTACAGCTAGAATAACCCTGACAGCACCCTGGAGAGTGTAGTGCACATGTGAAAGCCATCTACCATGGATGATAAGGAAGAAAAAATATTGACAAAGTCCATGTTACAGCATTGGATCCAGTCATTGAATACAAGGGAGACTGTGGCATCATTTATTCCAAGGGACTCCTATTCAATTAAACCATCTGCCTAAAAAAGCAAGGCAGATAATTCACAGGAGACGAGAGGCCGCCGTGAACTGGAGGACACGGCAGATCCAAAGCGCGGCAGCACCTCTGCTCAGGCCGAGTGCAGCCATGAGGGAGAGCAGACCCAGTGCTGCCAGCACGCCCAGTTGTTCCTGAAGCCGGGAACGCAGATCTTAATGCAGAATCTCTCCCTGTGTAAATGCAAGAATGTATGTCAGCCCCGGCCCATGTGCTATGTGGTTAGAGCTTCGACCTGCTCACCGAAAGGTCGCAAGTTCAATTCCCAGTCAAAGGCCTGTACCTGGGTTGCAGGTTCACTCCCTGGCCCCTGTCGGGGTATGTGAGGGAGGCAACCAGTTGTTCTCTCTGTCTCTCTCTCTCTCTCTCTCTCTCTCTCTCTCTCTCTCTCTCTCTCTCTCTCTCTCTCTCTTTTGCCTGTCCCTTTTCCCCTTCCACTATCTCTGAAAAGCAGTGGAAAAAATATCCTCAAGTGAGGATTAAAAAAAAAAAATTAAAAGAATGTATGTATAACGTAGAACCTAATTCACAATTTGCTAAATGCCTTTTTTTCCAAATGATACACAACCAACCAGATTGGTCTGCAGGCCACAGTTTGCAAACTCTGGACTAAACAAAATATGAACTAGCTAGACTCTGTTGGACTCTATTTGGCATTCACAGATGACTGAGACCCAGTACCCGACTGCAAGGGACTAATGAGGGAGAGAAGGAAAGCACCAAGCTTGGGGAACCTTAGGCACCATGTGGTAAACTTCCTTAGGAGAAGCAGAAAGGAGCGCAAACAGAGTCAGAGGAGCATGTGTCTCACTCCACTGTTTGCCTGCAACTTACTGAGGCTTCTGACAGGGGCCAGGAAAAGCACGAGTCCTCTCCAACAGAGAAGCATCCTCCAGCACACCCACTTCCACTTGCAATTTGAGAGCAGACCCAGGACTTCTTCACCAGGGCCACCGTCAGCCCATTCGGTGACTTGTGGACACGGCCCCACATACACAAGGATTATGAGTGGATGGCATATTTACACAGAGTGGGAAAAGGCCTCTTCCTCTAGGCAGTTTGCAATCCCATGATGGGATGTTCAGCTTGGCTAACAGATCATGAGATGGGTTTCATCGACCAGCCGTGTCTTCGGCTGGGTACCTTTTTGCGAGACACAAAACACAGGGCAGATTGACCGCGTGGCCCAGCTGCTTCCCAGCCTAGGTGTGCATCTCCAGATGTGCTCTTTTTGAGCCTCGTAAAATGTAGGCTGCATTGAAAATTATTTTCCTGCAGCCTTCCTACCTGCCATGTGGATGGAAATCAAGAGCCCTTGGGATGTGGAGCTATTTAAAAATAAATGTGGCATATGTAACCATAGCAAGCGATTATATCAATTCTAAATGGACTTTGCCCTAAGAAAAATAAAAAGCCAAGCTTTGGGGTTTTATTTCATTTACCAGAGCCCCAGTGAATTGAGCATGATTGAAGTGCCTGTGTTTGGCCGGGCTCCTCTCTGTAATGCTGGCTTGTTGGACTGGTTTGAGTGGACCCAGCTGTAAAACTAAGAAGCCCCTCTGGACACAATCTCTTCCCAGATGCCAAAAATACCTCCTCTTTGAGAAGCTGGAGGAATAATTCTGCCCCAACAATAGGACATTCTTTCTTCTTGAAGGTTTTATTTTTTCAGGGAATAGGAATGGAGCAGGAGGTTAGTCTCTGCCACAAGGCAATGCCCAGAGCAGGGACACAGTCCTAACCTAGTTAGGAGGCTGGGAATTTGATCCAACATCCCACAGAGAAAATTGTTCTATGTTTCTCTTTAGACACGGCACCCTCGTCCTTATGGCACATCTGCCGTGTGTGTGTGTGTGTGTGTGTGTGTGTGTGTGTGTGTGCGCGTGCATTATGCCATTTGGGGATGAGAATCACTAAGATTCTTACAGCCTAAGTTTGTTTTTATTTCTGAGGGCATCCCAATCCCAGAGTTCTTTCAAAAGCCCCTGTGCTGAGATAGTTCACAAAGCCACATGACAGCCACGGGGATCGCGCTGCGGGAGGTACGTTCATTCTCTTCCTGCACGGCCCTGTGCGGATTGTTGTGTAGCCGTCACCTGGTGGAAACCTCACCCTCCTCTATGTTTCTGTCTGGGGTGTACTCAGCAGTTCTCCCATGCAGCTTTGTAAGGCAGATGTCTTCCCGTTTTATTTCACCAAGTAGTTTAAAGCTCTTCCTTCTTAATTCAATTTAAACAACGGTGAGAGTTCAGATGGAAACCAAACGGCATTACCTCTCTGTCTGATGTTGACTTTCAAATGGGCGAGAGGGCTCCTGGGATTGAACAGAAGATGTGTGGTACCTTCCTGTAAGAATCTTTTTTTTTTCTTCTTTCTTTCTTCTTAATGAAAAATTTCTGACGGAGACAAAGAAGCCAAGAGCGTCTGCTGAAAAATGAGAATGATCGCATGTGGCTATTCCAATGGAAAGTAAAAAAGAAACACCAGTCTCGTACAGCTCCTCAACCCCCATGCACAATCCATGGACCTGAGAGGTTCCGAGTGGTAGTGCGCCTCGCTGGGGATCTCAGTAATTAGATGGGTGCTGCAAAGCCCAACTCCGAATGGATATACGCCCTCCCTGGAGATGTGGCGCCCCTTCCTTGGGAAGAAGGGGGAAATACGCACTCTGGGGCAAACAAGAAAGCGTCCCATTCGATCCAGGACTTCCGTGTAGCATGGGCCGCTGTCTGTCTGTCAGATTTGAGCTTCTCTTCCTTACAGGAGCAACAGGAAGCAGTGTTACAGCTTGTCATGTCGAAGTGGGGAAGGAAGTGTGTACCTAGCCGAAGAAGCATGTCATTATTTTTCTTAATTATTTCAGAAATGTCATCTCCGATGCCATCCAGTCTTTTGTAACTACGAGGAGAAAATTGAATAGCCAGCCATTTCCCGGGAACCACTTTTAAAAGTTAACAGTCAATTTTTTCAGATGGCCATGAAACAGTTCAATGATAGGGGGAACCTTGCGGAATGATAGGAGAGCCATTCCACGTAATCAGGAAAAAAAATATTATGGTGTACACAGGCAGACTGTTTCCCATAGTTCAGTTAGTTTAAGTTAAGAAATGTTTTCTCTCAGGAAATGCCTTTAAACCAGGACTGCATTTTATTTAATGATGTGGAAAAATTCCACAAAATATCCTTATGAGAAATGTATTTAATTTTCTCTTTTTAAGCCAGTCAGCAAGTAAAGTGAGCTGCATATTGCTCGCATTACTAACACCGCCTGGCAGAGTGTGTTGAAATATGCCTGGTCATGCACATTCGGAGGGAACGTTAGTTGGGAGCACTTGGTAGAGTTGCTTAGCACTTTCCAGAAACTTGATTGACTTCAGCTGCTGAAAATGTCTGCCAGGATATGGCCATGTTGCAACCCAGAGTCCACTCCCCTGGCCTTTGTCTGTCCCTAAGCACAAAGGAATAAACAGAAGTGCATCTTGGCGTCACTAAACAAGATCCCAAACTTTTCCAGGATTTAACGACGGCACTCAAGAGAGAGGATCCATGCCCTGATCCGAAAGAGCAGTTATCAACCATGGCATCATCAGGGTAGGTGGGTGGGAACACAGGGGCTTGGGGAATACGATTGTGCTTTAAATGTGCATCTTACTTCCCTCCCTCCCTGGCTACAGTCCTGACTCAGTTGATCTTTTTCAGTGTTTAATCACAAACAGGTCCCGTTCTGTCCTTCCCTGGGCCGATTGGTTTCTCTCTCTGACCTTTGGTGGAGGTGGGCTTGCTCCACTCCGCCCTGTAAACACTTCGAGGCAGTAACGACATTCTCACAATATATAGGATTCCGTTATGAAAACCCCGGGGTTGACAGTGATAAAACAGTGCTAAAATATCCTTCCCCCTGTTTTTACAATTTGCAAACTCTAATTTTTACTCTGGGTAAAAAGTAAACGGTGAAGATAGGCTGATTTTTGATAGAGGTAAATGTGATAGAAAACTCTTGGTGCAAAATGGAACTGAATCATTTAAGATTTCCCCTTTTATTTGACCTTCACTCTCGCTTCCAGCTCAAGGCTACTTGCTTGAGCACTACAAAGGGAACGTGTGTCTCTCAGAAGCTGTATATGCAAAGGAAGAATGGTATTGGCAGGCTGCTTAGGCATTTTAAATCTATTAAAGCTGTCACAGGGTAGTGTTTTTTATAAAATCAGCTTCTACAAATTTTAAACATGTACACTGAGCCTGAAGTTCATACATGATCAGCAAATTAATAGGAATATCTACGTATTAACTAAGGGTGTGTGCACAATAAAAATGTATTAACTAAGGTTGAACACACAATAAACATATATTAACTAAGGATGTGAGCACCTTGGTAAAGACATTAATTGTAATTATTTCTTCCCCGCCCCAGATTAATTGTTGGGAGTTTTCAACGTTCTATTAGCTCTTAAGGAAGATGTCGGCTATCAGTTAAAAATGAAGTATTTTTGTTACATAGGACGAGCTTCTGCCCTCTAGACAGTTGATTTGACAGTAGTCCCTGGGTAAACTTTGGGTTATAAGACTGGCACAGACAGTCACTTAAAGCCAAGTGTCTGACTATCTTAATCCAATGGGAACAAAACGGAACCAGTGTCCTCCAACACAGTATGTCATCTCTTTGACCTGGAGACAGATGTTATCTCGCCCTTAATAAAGGTTATTTTACACAGAGCTTTCAGTTCCCTGGGAAATCTACTGGTCTTCCTGACCAAGCACCAGGAGCCTCTCTTAAAGAAAAACCTTGCAGAGGAAATAAAGATCTGCCATAAATTATTAAATATTTTGTCCCCTTCACCAAGCATCCAGTTTCATTAGTGGCCAATATCTGATCATTCCAAAATAAGTTGGTCATTGGTCCCATTATACAATAACCCATGAGTATGTGTGATGTTGCTGAGCAGGGAACTATATGTAATCTCTTCTGTAGGTAATCAGTTAATGACCTATTGCTTTCAATAGCTTCAGATTTCTTACAAGAGAGATTGCTAGAATAATGTTTAATACTTATAGCACCAAATACAATTAATGATCATAAAATATATACCTCATAATTTTTCTACTATAATCTTTGACACAATAGTCTATACTTTGGCTTTATACAGAGTGAAATATTAGCTCATATTTTTACTAATTTTACTAATTTTCCTGGTTATTAATTAATTTCATACAGTATGCTTTTCCCCCCTTAGCACAGATAGGTTAAATTGTGAAGTTCCTTTATTGCATGCTTATATGGCTCAAAAAAGTCTCTAATAATTTTTCTCTATTCTAGAATAAAATAATGCTGGACTTTACAATGCTATGTCAGGTATATTGGACCATCTATTTTACAGTCTCTTTCAGGAATCTTAACCTCAAAGTGGTCACCTTAACTCTTATTATTCTTAACTAGCCTAAATCTTTTTGAGTAAAACCACCACAATGAATTATACTCCGAAGATAAACATTTTTTAAAAAAGTTTTAATATTGGTATATCACAGTTCTTTGTTTTAGCCATCTTTCCTGATTAAAGAAGTAATACATATTCTTGATAGAAAATATGGGGGAAAGCACAGAAAATATAAATCACTTTTAGAAAGTAGTGTTAGATTAGTTATTTTCTCCCCATTTTGTTGTTCTTCCCCAGGAAGAATATAAATTGAATATTGATCTTACGTTTTACTTCAGAATATATCAAGATTATAACTGCATGTTGATTCAATTAGTCTTTGAAGCAAGTGTTTTAAAATTCAAGAAGCTCCGAGTTTTTAAATTTCTTGTGTCTCCCAGGAACAGAGCACCTCTGTAATTTCCAGAAGTAATTCCTTTGCACTAATAGACGATAGGACCCAATTCTCCAACTTTTGTTGAAGGAAAAACTCCCAGTGAAGACCGATGCTTTGGTAAGAACGTAGCATTGAGGCTGTATTTTATGTCCTGACCAATACTATGGCCATTCACGTGCGAGTCCTCCTGGGACCGCACAATGAATACCATCTGGCCTTGGAGACTTGAAACACTTACATGTCTTAAGTGCTACGTAATGACTTCCTGGAAGACTTTATTCTCCATCAACCTTGTACTAAAAATGATTGCAGGAGAAATTTTTCTTTTACCTTAGACTTCTTTTGTTGAAGTGGAATCTCTTAAATTCTCAGCTTTGTCTCATATGCTTCGTGAAATCTTTAGCAACAGTGTTTCATCCAGCTTTTAATCTACAATATGTAGTTTTCATAAGGGCTCTCAACAATTTATCTTTTGTACCATCTGTTTGTTTATCCTATCCCATCTGAATTCAATATATGTATTTAATATTTCAATGCCTATAAATAAAGCCTGGTAGATTTTCATTTTCTACATTGTATTTTATTTTGAAGAATTTCTGTTTTCTTTGTGAAGAAGTCATTTCTCTGCTTCATGACATGGGCATTGCTCTTTCTTGCCTTTACATCTTACTTTTCAAAAGCATGGTGACCTTCAGGGCCTTTGACTCAACATGCGTATACAACCTCAAGGCTGCCAGGGTTGTGTGTGTGTGGGTGCGGGGGGTGGGGGAGTGCTATTTTTGTTCTTGTCTCTTCTCTGTACTAAATTTGTCCACTGAGCTATTGCTACTTATCATGCCAAGAATTGTTGACTCACTTGGTATTGAAAGGTTTCTCTTAGGTTCATTTCATGTTGTAGTTCTTAATCTTTTGTATTTTATGTCCAACTAATGTAACTAAATTGTAAATTCCTTGAAGACAGGGACAGTAGCTCTCTATTAATCTACATATCTCCAATGCCTAGCACAGTGCCGAACATATGAAGTACTCTATAAGTACTGAATGAATGAGTGGATCTTATCATGATTCAAATGCTCACTTTTCTCGAAGTTGACTCTTATTAGTTTATGAAAATATATGTATCATCAGTGAACAGTTTTAAAGATATAAAATTTGTAGGAATATTTATGGGAGTGAGCTTCAGTGTTTCTGCTAAGGCAAAACCAAAACTATTTCCTTTTAGAATATAGAACTAGTCCTGTGATGTCACAAGTGGAAATAGAGATTGCGGAAAATAAATTCTTTGTAGTTGTTCTAAAGTCCCGGGTCCACTTGTACTACTTCTCCAGTGCACAGGTGGCATGCAGGCCACCAGCTGAGGATTCTCAATTTGGTGCCATTGCTCTCTTCCCACTGCTTACTCTCTCCATGATTTCCTGCCTGGTATCTGCAGATATCTGCTGGGACAACTTCGGAGGGTACACCCCATCCCCCAAAGCCATCCTCCCATAATTAGCTCTATTAGTACTAACGGCAGCTCTAACCATTGGCATTTATTGTACACTTAGCGTATGCCAGACAATGTGTAATCATTTTAGAACTATTTACTCATTTACTCTCACAACAATATTAGAAGATACGATTATTTTTATAAAATTTATTTTTATTGTTAAAAGTAAACATTTCCCATTGACACCCATCCACTGCACACCCACCCCTCCCAGGCCTTCACCACACTATTGTCTGCATCCATGGTCTATGCATAAAAGCATATAAGTTCCCTGGTTAATCTCTCCTCATCTCCATCATTCTTGTCTTTTAAAATATATTTTTATTGATTTCAGAGAGGAAGGGAAAGGGAGAGATAGAAACATCAATGATAAGAGAGAATCACTGATCGGCTGCCTCCTGCACACCCCCTACTGGGGATCAAGCCCACAACTGGGCATGTGCCCTTAACCAGGAATCAAACCCGGAACCCTTCAGTCCACAGGCTGACACTCTATCCACTGAGCCAATCCAGCTAGGGTCCCATCATTCTCTTTTCCCCCAATCTTTATTGTTGAGATTATTACAGATACCCCTCTTTTTCCCCACCATAGCTCCCCTCCACCCAGTTCCCACCCCACCCCAGGCCCTCGCCACCCTATTGTCTGTGTCCATAGATAATGCATACATGCATATAAGATCTTTGTCTATTCTCTTCCCACACCCCCCACACCCCCTTCCCTCTGAGAATCATCAGTCTGTTCCATTTCCATGCCCCTGATTCTATTCCATTCACCAGTTTATTCTGTTCATCAGATTTTTTATTCATTTGATTTTTAGATTCACTTGTTGGTAGATATGTATATGTTGTCACTTTGTTGTTCATATTTTTTTATCTTTACCTTTTTCTTCTTCTTCCTCTTCTTAAAGAATACCCTTCAGCATTTCATATAATACTGATTTGGCAGTGATGAACTCCTTTAGCTTTTTCTTGTCTATCAAACTCTTTATCTGACCTTTAATTCTAAATGATAGCTTTGCTGGGTAGAGTAGTCTTGGTTGTAGGTTTTTGCTATTCATCACTTTGAATATTTCTTGCCACTCCCTTCTGGCCTGCATAGTTTCTGTTGAGAAATCAGCTGACACTCGTATGGGCACTACCTTGTAGGTAACTATCTATTTTTTTCTCTTGCTGCTTTTAATATTCTCTCTTTGTCTTTTGCTCTTGGCATTTTAATTATGATGTGTCTTGGTGTGGTCCTCTTTGGATTCCTCTTGTTTGGGGTTGTCTGTGCTTTCTGGACTTATAAGTCTATTTCTTTCACCAGGTAGGGGAAGTATTCTGTTATTATTTCTTCAAATAGGTTTTCAATATCTTGCTCTCTCTCTTCTTCTGGCACCCCCATAATTTGGATGTTGGTAACCTTGAAGTTGTCCCAGAGGCTCCTTACACTATCCTCATATTTTTTTATTCTTTTTTCTTTTTGTTTTTCTGGTTGGGTGTTTTTTGCTTCCTTGTATTTCAAATCATTGACTTGATTCTTGGGATCCTCTAGTCTACTGTTGAATCCCTATGTATTATTCTTTATTTCAGTCAGTATATGCTTAATTTCTGACTGGTTCTTTTCAATTTTTTGGCATTCTCACTAAGATCAATGAAGGTCTCACTAAGTTCCTCAGAGGTTTCTAGAAGATTCTTGAGTAACCTTATAACTGTGGTTTTGAACTCTATATCCAGTATTTTGCTTTCTTCTTTACCTCTCTAGTTGCAGTACTTCCACTCAGCCGGCTTTCCCATGGTTCTGGATGATAGTTGTTGTGTATTTTAGTTGTAATTTTGATGTGGTTGTGGGAGGCAGCAAGTACAGGCATTTACCTATGCTGCCATCTTGTTTCTTTCTCCCTCATCATTCTTAATGCCTGCCATCTTGCTGATTAGAAAACTGAGACACTGAGAGTGTCTCAGGTCACAACGGGACTGGGAGAACTGGGATTCAAATCTAAGCAGCTCTGCTCTAAGACTCATGCTCTTAATCCTCATGCTGTTCTACTTTCTAGAAAATCTCTTCCTATATCGCTTGCTCTAAAATCTATTTCCTGTAACACCGACCCTTCCACACATCTTTAATCCTCTTTCACATGATTGACCTTTAAATATTAACTGATGAATGTCACATTCCCCTGAGTTGCCTTTTCCTGTGGCTCACTGTTTGTTTGTTTGTTTGTTTGTTTCCAATGAGATCACAGATTATATGGGATAGGGCCCTTTCTTTAATCCTCTAAGTTATCCCCTTCCCTTAACATCTTTATCATAAACTGAACCTAGTTTGGCAGAGGAATGGGTTGGACAGTAGGAGCCTCATAATTTGGTAATCATGTCTCTCTTAGTATATTCTAGAATAGGGTCACTTCATTTCTCCTTTGGCTCGGTGTGAGTTGAATGCCTTCTAAAACTCTAACGTGTTTTGCAAGTATATTCTAGTTTGGCCCTGCCTCTCCATTGTGTATAACTCTCCCTATTTATACTATTTTAGCTGGTATAAACACCTCTCTGGATTATGACCTGTCATCTAACAAACTCAGTTTCCCTCTTACTGTGTCCTTTGTCCTGGGACCCACAGTCACACTGTGTCCTTCTTGCTGCAGAACAATATGACCCTCTGATCCTTGCTCATCCTTTCTGTGTTCCTCTGTGGGCATAGGGGCATCCCTAGTTCTTCTCCTGCACCAACCTCAGGGGGGCTTGGGGTAGTCAATTGGCACTCACCTTGCAGACGTATCAACTATGCTCTTCCCATGCCATGGTAACACCAGAGACTTTCCCAAGACTTCTGTAATCTCAAGGTTTGGGAGGAAAAAGGAGAGTTCAAAGCAGCTCCTTCTCTCAAAGTAATAGACCTTCTAATTGTAAAGGCCATAATCTTTGCAATCCAGGGTGGGGGAGGACTACAATTCCTGATTAATTTTAGGGTATTTGCATTATGTTGTGTGGTTAATATGTTGCAGACCTATGGAAGAGATGAATTTGAAATTAACAAAACTGTCACCAGTGTCTAGGAGAGGCTGTGGTGTCACCAGAGTCACCACTAGATCAGGAACTATCGTTGAGACTTGGACACATCGTCATTTCTTTGTGCTCATATATTTTACCTACCAGTAGTAACAATGCTGGATTATCAAGAGGGTAAAATGATGAATTAATGTAAATGTACTTGAAAATGTACAAAATACCCACCAAATATTGTATCAGGTAGCTTCAGCCTGGTCATCTCATCCAGCCATCAGTTCCACAGGGTGGCCAGTGATGGGAGAAATGCAGGGCAGTCACTTACTCTTATAAGTGTCATCAGGGTGTGTGGACAGAGGAGGCCCTGGGATTTGGCATGAGTAATAGCCTATTTTGTTGAAGAGACTTCAGCCTCAAAGATTTCCAAAACTCCTATAAATTGAAGTTTAATAAGAAGGATCTATCTACCAAGAAAATGAGAAGGAAGTGAGAACCAGGTGGTGGGAACTATCCCGTATCCCCACTATAACTAGTTCCTTCTGGCAAAGAAGGCCTGCCCTGAGAAGCTGATTCTGGGGAATTGTGTGGCATCTCTTCCCAGAATCCTCAGTGGTTCTCAAAGTGTGGTCCCAGACAGTCGGCATTGGAATCCCCTGGGATCTTATTAGATTAAATTAACAGCCAACCTACACCTATTGTATTAGAAACTCTGGGGGTGGCACCTAGATATCTGTGCTTTAACAAGCCCTCCAGGGGATTCTGATGTGCACTCCAGTTGAGAACACGCAATTTTTATCAGGCAGAAGTACAGAGGCCGCCCTTCCCTATATTCCAACAGTCTCATATTCGGTGAAAATGCCATACTGCAAGCCCCAACCTGGAGTCAAAAAATCATGGCCTGATATTCCCTGATTGAATCTTCTGGCCTATCATGTTGTTTTTTCTGCCCTTCTTTTATCATCTTTGCATAAAAAAAACTCATATTCACCCTTTAAAATCCTGTTCAAGTAACATTTCCTTTGTAAAAACTTTTGACTCCTCTCCTTACCACAGCAAAAGCCCTAACAAGGGTATTTGCACCTTCCTCTATATGAATTTTGTCATTAGTACTTTTAAGAACAACAAACATTGATCTACATTGTTGCTCTTAAGCCTCATTTGCTTGCTTCTCTTCCTCAGCTAACCCCTAAAGTGTCAGTAATCTCAGAACTCTCTCATTTATGTTCTCTCCCTGGACCATCTCATCCATCAGCAATGCCTTCAACTACCATCATTTAGTGAATGATTTTAAAATCCATATCTGCAACCTAGACCCGTATTCCTCACTAATACTACTTGAATATCTTCACCTCAGAGAGCCACAGTGACCCTCCCATTCAACATGTCTAATATGGAATTAAACATCATTTCTCACCCCCCACACACTCCCCACCACTCATTTGCTTCATCTCTATTTCCTCTCAGAGGCTGTCACTGCCATTCACTCTCTGAACAATGCCCCAAACCTGGGAGCCCTCTTGGACTCCTTCCTGACCTCAATCCAATATCTGATTATTACCTACTATAATTCTAAAAACCTTATCCATGTGGCTAACTGGAATGGTTTCCTAACTGCTCTCTTAGCCACACCAGCTAGGCAGGACATAATTTTTTAATAGCACATTTAAGGTGTGTTCTTAATTCTAGGCTTTAAAAAATTCCTTTTTCTACTCTGACAAAAGGTACACAACTCTGTTTCAATTTTACAGTGAATATTCTTCTACAAGGACAAATAAAGGAATGCATCTACATGCTTTACTATAATATATTTTACCCATTTCATCACCAGATAATTGTTTCCTCTCAGGAGCCTCTTTTAACAAGGGCTGTAGATATAGAATCTAGCTGTTTTCTTCTTTATTCTCTTTCTCCTCCTCTTCTTCATCATTGTCACCCTCATCCTTGTCAACACCATAGCTGACATTAATCAGGCTTTTACTCTGAGCCCCAACCCTATGCTAAGGTCTTTATTCACATCTCATTTAAGCCCCAAGTAATCAACTTGTTATTGTGTTCACTTTACAGAGGAAACTAAGCTCAGTGAGGTGAAGGACTCTGCCAAGGTCCAATAGAGAGTAAGAGGTGCTGCTGGGCTCAAATTCAAGTGTGTCTTCTTCCAACACCTGACATTGTAGGCATCCTCTATAAGAGAATGCTTTGTCAAATCTATGCAATAGTATTTCCTTTGTCCATCCCAGGATCATTTAAAGCTTTTATCATTGTTGCTGCTGTTTCTGTAGCACACCCCCAAATCATCTTCCTCTACCCCTCTATCTCCTGCATTATGCAGTTCTAAAGACATCTGGAAAACAAAGTTGGTTCAGATGGTTTTTGCATTTCATGGGGTTTTATAGCCAAAGTAATTTAACCTTCTCCTTTTCTCTTCACAGTGGTGAACTATTTTCATAGTTTCTAAGGATTTCATATACACCATGTATGTCTCATTCCAGTCCTAAACTATCTTTATGTATAACTCAAAGTAAAGATTGCCATGTCCCACTGATTTCTATCATCCAAACATATTGCCAACATTCCAATTATGATGACTCCTTCTGATTCAGCCATATAAATTCAACCCCACAGTTTGGATCTTTTAATTTTACTATTAGTATAGAGATAGTCATTAATTTATTTTTGCATGAAGCTATATGTAACACTTTGTACTGAAATCTTTGTTTTGCCAAGAATTGATCTTATGCCTCATTATCCTTGCATCTGAGAATCTAAGCTTTCTTTATAAAAAGAAATATATATGTATACACACACGCACACACACACACGGTCTAATGCAACTACATAAATATCTTTATTATTCTGTTCTTTGAAAATGACTCTCAAATGGAAATTGAAAGCTTACCAGGTGTCTATATTGATATACAGTAACTACTGCCAAGATTAGAATGATGATCTCCTCACTTGATATAAACAGAGAAGAACTAAAGGATTCACACCCTGGGATCCTTGAGAAAATGGATTTTTGAAGGTAAATGGTAGAGGAAGAAAGGAGCAATGACCCTGAAGAAAAAAAAAATACACTTTTTGTATTAACTACTGACTACAAATAGACCCTCTATCACAAGTTCATCAGATGGTGAGAAATACATTATAGCTCAACTTGAACATGAATATACTAGATGATATAAACACTGTTTTGAAGATGTGACATTAAATATAGGATTTTTTTTCTTTCCTGTATCTGTTCATTTTATTAAACAGATACCATCTTTGTAAGCTTAATGGCTTCAGGCTGAAAGCATAATGAAAAAAAAAAGGTGGTACATTCTAAGTTTAATTTTATAAAGATCACATAATACTGGTGACAGGTGGAGCCACGTGGGGGTGGAGGCAAATTGGTCTTCTATCCCAGACGTCAAAGACGTGCTGCAGACATCAGGGAAATGTCTCATGGTTGGGAAAGGCAAGGAAACTCAGCAGGCTGGTCTTTGATACCTAGGGCTTTCATTTTTAATTAAAGAACTTAACTGTGGTAACAGGCATCATATCATCCTATTTTATATAGGGCTTGGGTGATTGCTCAGTAAAGAAGATAATGATTAGAAATATGTCTAACATAGTACCTAGAATGTGCTCCATATCTAATAAAATAATAAGAATTAACATTTACTGGGCATCATCTTAGTGACTACTCACATTTCTGTGAAGAAGGCAAAACTATTATACCCACTTTGCAGATGAGAAAACTGATTCTTAGAGCAGTTAAATAACTTTTCCAGGGTCACAAAGCTAGGAAGCAATTGATCCAAGAGAAGCAACCAGAATGCCATATTCTCAGGACTTTCCTTTTTTCCTTGGGTATAGATTAGATTCCCAACTTACGGGTTTTTCAAAGAGCTTTCTCATATACCATGTTATAGAATCATTTCTTTCTCTACATGTATGACCTCATTGGAATAAAAAGCCCTAAATGAGCTTTATCTTCAGTATCTTATCTCTCAGACAGGGTGCCCTCCTGACCCCAGTGTAGAAAGATGTCTCTCCTCCCTTCCTTTGACAGCACTTTTTACCAACTAGAGTCTGGAGACTTTTTCCTAATGTCCCTTTGTAATCTCTCTTGCAATAGCCCAAAGCATTTGTCCTCCTCTGAGTAGGAACGTGAAACAGCTGCTCACTGTCACTCATATAATAGTTTTTTTAGACACTCAGAAACTAATTGCTAACATTTCCTGCCTCTACCTTTTCTTTTCTGAGTCAAATCATTCACTTTCCTCCTCTTCCTCCTCCTCTTCCTTCTCCTCCCCCGCCTCCTCCTCCTGCTCCTCCTCCTCCTCCTCCTCCTCCTCTTCCTCCTCCTCCTTCTTTATATATAAATTACTTCCACATAGGGCCTATTTCCAAAATTGCTAATCTTTTAGTTCCTGTCCTCCAGACTCTTTCAGCATCTGGATGTTCGGTGAGTGTCATGAAGACATTGCCATACAGCACTGATATTATGGCATCTGGGAAAAATTTTAAACATGTCCATGGGAATATTTTCTGTTGTTTTACAAATTACAGGCAAAATATTAAAGAAAATTATGGTTTTCCCAGTTCTCAGATGGTGCTTTGTCTAAACTAATACAAGACAAAAAAGGTGGAGCAGTTTATATTGTTTTCCTTGTGTTGGAAAAATGTCATTTTGGAAAGATGTTATGCTCCTTAAATTTAGTAATTATTCACATTTGTGTATTTGAATATATAATGTGATGTATGCCAATAGGCTATAGAAATTTAAAGGACAAACAAAATATCCAATAAAAAATGGGCAGAGGACCTGAACAGATACCTCTCTCAAGAGAGCATACAAATGGCCAACAGATATATGAAAAGGTGTTCAACTTCACTAGCTATTAGGAAAATGCAAATCAAAACTACCTTACACCTGTTAGAATGGCTATTATCAACAAGACAAGCAATAATAAATGTTGGAGAGGTTATGGAGAAAAAGGAGCCCTCATTCACTGCTGTTGGGAATGCAAATTGGTACAGCCACTATAGAAAACAGAGTTACCAAATGACCCAGCAATCCCTCTTCTGGGTATCTACTAAAAAAAAAAAAAAAAAAAAAAAAAAAAACCTCAAAAACATTTATTCACAAAGATATATGCACCTCCATTTTCATTACAGCATTATTCACGGTGGCCAAGACATGGAAACAACCAAAGTGTCCTTTGTTAGAGGATTGGATAAAGATGTGGTACATATATACTATGCAGTACCACTCAGCTATAAGAAAGGGTGAAGTACTGCCATTTGTGGACAACATGGATGGACCTTGAGACTATTATGCTAAGTGAAGTAAGTCAGGAAAAGCTAATAACCATATGATTTCACTCATATGAGGGATATTAAACTTAAACTCATAGACAAAGACAACAATATGGTGGCAACCAGAAAAAGGGAATGGGGAGATATAGTAAAGGGTAAAAGGGGCCAAATATATGGTGATAGAATTGATTTTGGGTGGTGGGTACACAATGCAATATACAAGTCATGAATCATAGAATTGTTCATTTGAAACCTATATAATCTTATTAACCAATGTCACCCCAATACATTTAATAAAATATTTAAATGAAAAGGGAATTACTCATTTAAAGGAATCAGGCAAGGCCTCACAGAAGAGGTAGCATTTGTGATAGATCTTAAAGAAAAAATAGTACTATGACATAAAGAACTTGAAAAGAAAAGAAGTTCAAAGGGGGAAAACAGCATAATAAAAAACTTGAAGAAATGAGAACACTTTGTTTGAAGAAAAGGAAATGGTTTCATTTTGTGTCATCCACATTGGATGGTGTGTCAAGAAACATTAGGCAAAAGAATGGAACTGTATATTGAGGCTAGATTATTCAAGATATTTAGGAAAGGAATAAACAACGAATAGAGTGATTAGCAGTAGAGAGGTCAGTTTTGAAGCTGATGCAATCATGATAACTGGGACTGATATATGTTGAGAACTTATTACGTACTCAGGGGTGAGTCAGGAGTATAAAGTATAAGATGAAAAGATTAGGGCTTCCAAGAAGATGAAAAATAAGAGAAGACCTTTGGATTTGGTGATTAGAAGATTATTGACCAACCTTGGATGGAAAGTTATCAGGAGAATGGAGAAAGTGAGCACCCTTAGGTCAACATGATGGCAACTTGTCAGTTAAGGGATGTTTTCTTACTGGTTGGTTGGTTGGTTGGTTGGTTGGTTGATTTGTGGGATATAAGACTTAAACATTTTTTTAGCTAATGTCAGGGGGCTAGTGGGAAGAGAAACATTAAAAGGCAAAAGAAATAAAAGTCCCAAAGGGGATAAGAAAATATGACAAAGATAGAGGCATGGTCTTGGCAAGCTTAAAAGGTATGTCTTCTGAGATAACAAGGAGAGAGTAAAAGAGTCAAACTGTGGAGAGATGTTGAGGTCTAGAAGAGAGTTTGGGAGCTCATCTCGTCTGACATTAATTATTTTAGTTAAATGGATGGGGAGTCATCTATGGGGAGTAATGGTAACAAATGGTGCCTGAATTTTAAAGGGGTAACGAAGATCTGGTGTAAGTTCCATGGAGAAGCAATAAAGAGCAGTTAAGAAATCAATTGCCAAGAAGCAGTGGGTACCCAGCCAAGGAGAGTGAATAGCGCACATGCATAATGAGCATCTGTGGGATATTTAATGAAGTGACAGCAGACATCTGATAAATTCTTCATTGGCCTTGATGATAATTCCATCTCTCAGATGTAGAGGAATGGACCAGGGAATTAGTAATCTCTCCTTAATTCTGATCAACACAAAGTGGAAATGTTAGGAATAACCAGAGCAGTGTTTATTTCACCTGAAAGTGTGTAGCAGAGTCAGGCAGGTAGTCTGGATACTGGGCAAGTCAATGTCTGGAAAGTTCTTTGAGCTTAGCAATATATGAATTCAAGAAGGCAGAAGTGGCACATAACCATGGTAAATATAGAAGAGAAGCATAAATCTACTTTAAAACTGGCACAAAGACCTAGCTAAGAATAAATTACTTAACAGGAGCAGAAGTGAAAATGGTTTAAGGAAATTGACAGTATATGCTTTAAACAGGGTGGGGGAAAAGTAGGTTTACAGTTGTTCATATGGAAAATAATGCAATAAATATAAGTAATAATATAAGAATAAATTCTGTGTTTCCCATATTCACAACTATAACCCTATTTTTGCCCCACCCTGTAGATCAGGGACCTGATGCAACTGATGTGCACTTGGACTACATTTCTAAAAGTAGCACACAGAACCAAGTACAGCCACCCTATAAGATTGAGTTTTGGGTGTCATGTCCAAGATGTGAAATACAACTCTGCTGTTGTCCTGGATTTTTGAAACAGGCCCCCCAAATTATGAATGATAAGGAGGCATAAAGTCATCCATATTCCAAAGGGGTGTGCTAGATTACTTTTGTGGAGCATGGTAACAGACTAAATCCAGTTAGGTTGCCATGAGCACATCACCCACCTCAATGGGAGATGATAGGGAGGTGCAAACTCCTTTCTTTACGCTGGAGAAAGGCTGAGGGGTTGGCCATATGTCTCTTTCTCTTTTTTTAATCCTCACTCTGGGATATGGATATATATATATTTCAGAGAGGAAGGGAGAGAGGGAGAGGGAGAGGGAGAGGGAGAGGGAGAGGGAGAGGGAGAGAGAGAGAGAGAGAGAGAGAGAGAGAAACATCAATGGTGAGAGAGAAGCATTGATGGGCTGCCTCCTGCATGCCCCACACTGGAGATTGAGCCTGCAACCCGGGCATGTGCCCTGACGGGAAATCAAACTGCGACCTGTGTTTCATGGGTCAAGGCTCAACCACTGAGCCATGCCGGCCGAGCCTAAGGATATGTTTTTATTAATTCTTAGAGAAGAAGGAAGAGAGAGACAGAGAAACATTGATATGAGAGAGACACATCAATCAGTTGCCTCCCGTAGGCGTCCCAACTGGGATTGAACCCACAACCTAAGAGTATGCCCTGACTTGGAATCGAACCCACAACCTTTTGGTGTGTGGAATGGCCCATATCTCTTGAAGTTTGGGGCACAGAAACAAATGCTCATCTTCCCAAAAGTCTAAGGTGGACAGTGTGGTGCAGGGACCTCTGAAGAGGACAGCGATGATAAGATGTGCTGGGAGGGAGAGCCCTGTCACTAGCTACAGGGAAAGCAGAGTGTCCTGAGGTTCACTTGTGGACTCAGCTCAACATGGCAACACAGGCCTGGAGGTCCAATGTGCCCAGAACCCAGGGTCTGCCAGGGTAGTAAGTGACCAGCCACTGTTTAGATCAGTGCTTCCCAAACCTTAGCCTGCGTTAGAACCACCCTGAGGGCTTGTTAAACACATTCCTGGGCCATACTCCTCAAGATTCTGATTCCTTAGGACAGAGAGGTCCCAAAATGTGTACTTCTAACAAGCTCCCAGGTGATAATAATTTTGTTATTTGTGGGCCACACTTTGGTAAGAACTGGTTTAGGTGTCACCAGCAGGGCGTCTCAGAGGAACCTGCAAAAGTGCCACATAAGAGCAACAATCAGCTTTGCATATCTATGATGCCTAGAAGTCATCAATTGATTTAACTTCCTAGCCAATTTGCCGTGGTCTCTCCCACCCCTGCCCCACCCAGGAATGGTTAGAAACAGCAGTTAGTTAGAAGAGGCAGTGCTATGAAACAGTAAAATAGGCAACCAAACTCTGTCCCCCAACTCCAGGCTTCGAAGACTAGGTCAGATCTGAGCAGGAGCAGGGCATTAAGCCCTAAACTGGACATGTATTTGTAATTTTGACCAAGCTGAGGGGAATAAACTGGAGTTACACAGTCATTAGATTTTTAGTGCCCAAACCAAGGAACTAATATTGTATCCAATAGTGGAAAAGCTGCAGGGGGTCTGTTTCAAATTTGTACTCAGATGGAAAAGGAACTGGTTGAAAAACAGTGGATACAACAATCAAGTTGATTGAGCCCCGCTTGTTTAATCAGCCAATAACATGTCTCTTAGGTGTTTTTCAAACAAGTAACAGATCCGAAGAAGTATAGTCAGGACAGCAGCACCCATGCGAGGAAATAGGGCGCTGCGGGCTGGAGAAGACTGAGGGGGAAAATCACACTTACAGTACAAAAGGGCCATCTTGTCAAGAAGGATTAGCCTTCACTGCGGTGGCAGAGGCCACAATTAGCTTAAGTTAGTGAAAGTTAAAGGGGAGTCTGCTTGGGCTCCATATGAGGAAGACATAACAAATAAAGCCACATTATTGACACCAAGTGATGGTCACTTGCCTGGAATGCTGAAGAAAGATTTGCACACGGTGGAGGGTACATTATGGACGCCATCTAAGTACATCAGCTCTACAGGAACATTTTGCAGCAGGTATGGTGAAAGGTGGGTTCTCTGGGCTAGGTCATCAGGCAGTGAGTGCCCACTGGCTTCCTGCCCCTGCTTCCCTCCTTTTACCTAAGCTGAGACCGCTGACTCTATACTGCAGCTCAGCCCTCCCTGGCTCCAGGACTACTCCCAAGGTAACCTGGGATGACACAGGCTTCCCATGAGGGAGATTGCTCCCTTGTTGTTTTAGCCCTGGTTAGTTAAAATTTGGCACATGGACCTTTGCAATGAGGCCTTTCTAAGACAAAGCAACAGACTAATCCGGAAGATTGGATCCTGCCCGACATCCACTGCTCTCCTTGCTCTTGAAAGTCCTCTCCCTGCCCTCCCCAATCAGGGACCGAGGCAAGAGCACCATTGAAGTAACTGACTAGGGTCTAGGCATGATGGGAAACCAGGAGGTCAGGGACAGGGTGGGATGCATGGAGAGTCCAAGGGCAGACAGGGAAGTGAGAAAGAGGACGAGTATGTACAATGACAGAGGTGGGAGGAGGAGAAGGGTAATAGGATATTCCTGACTATAAAATGTGGAAGTTTGTTTGTCAGGCCTTGTTTGTACTATCACTGATGAGAACGGTGATTCGTTGTGCCAATCAAAACTTGGAGCAGACAGAAAGGCATTGTGTTTCTAGCTCAAATGTTGACATAATCACATAATAATCTGGGATCAAGAAATTCTTAATCCTCCACAATAAATAGCTTCCAAATGTCCTCAGGGGTGCAGAAAAATATTAGTAGGGTCAGGTGACCACAGGACAGTGATTGTGACAGCAGCAGGCCTTAGCATTTACTCAGTGAAACAATGGCTTTTAGACAACATCTTTCCAATTGGTTTTCAGCATTGCAGCCGGAGTGCTCTTTTCAAAGCACAGATCTGATCATGTCACCAACCTGCTTCAAACCCTTGAATGGCTTCCCACTGTTCTTGGAATAAAGACCAAATCCTTAACTAGGAGCTGCAGGGCTTGGCCCCTGTAGGGGTTGAGTGTCGAGGTGGGGGTCCACCTTTGCCCATGCTCTTCTCTGGGTCTGGAATGCTCCCCACCAGCCTTTCTCGGTTAGCTTTAACTCAACCTTGTCCTTTAGATCTCAGCTCAAACAGCACTTTCTCAGGGACGTCTTCCTGTGTCTGCACCCCCCACCTGGAGTCCTTTGTTCTTGGCTTTTTATAGGGCTCCATTCTTTTTTTTTTTTTAAGCACTTATCTCAGTTTGTAATTATACATTAATCAGCGCCATTATTTGTTTACTGCTCTCCCCACCCCCACTAGCCTCTCAGCTCTGTGAGTGAGAGAGGTCTTTTTATTCGGCATCTTGTCCAGAGCCTAACATTGTGCCTGGCTCATGGGAAGTCCTCAATGCCTTTTTTTTGTTGTTGAATGAGTGAAAGGACTGCTGTGCTTTCCTTTCAAAATGCCGAATTCTACAAAGGGAGGAAAGTGTTAACCAGACGTCAGAACAAAATTCTTAGTAATAATATTTCCTCTGCTTTCATGCAGTGATGTATTTTAAAATGCAGAACCCTATGAGCTCTAATCTTCCTTCATATTACATAGAAATCAGTTCATCAGACTAACCCTCTAACTCTACCTGGTATTTCTCATTTATTCCTCATTTTCTCTGGAATGAATTTAAGTGGTCCTTCTTAGGGTTCATCTTTTTTGGGAACTTGTATAGAGAACATTTTATTTTAGGTTAATTCAGTTTTGGTTTTATTTAAAGGCACCCTAAGTCACAGACATTGACAGGTAAATGTTTATGAAAAGTATATATATATATATATATATATATATATATATATATATATATATATATATATACTCTGTATGTGTGTATGTCTATCAATTCATCTAAAAATATGTGCTTTCATGACTTGAAATAGAAAAGATTGAATCTAGGCAAGGAAATCATTGCAGTGCTGAAGCTTCCACCCCCAGACTCTTTACACTCTCCAGCTAAATTTTGCAGGATTTGGTGGAATGAGCAGGCAGTCATGATTTCCTGATGACTGGCAGCAGGACATGTACTTCCCTCCTAAACAAAGCCTCAAATAGTGAGTCATAACTCCGGTGGCGCTGTTCTCCAAGACTCCATCTCTGCCTATTTCAAATCCAAGTTCTGAAAAGAACACAGTCTAGATCCAGCCCTTTAGACTCTGTTTGGAAACTGAAATATACATTTCCTCTCCAAATTCTCTTCCTTATTTCCTCTGCAGAGAGTTGACAGCCCCTGGGCAGGAGTGGTCAACTGTAGTGACCATGATGGCAACAGAGAATAAAGAACTCATTGTCATCTGCTGAGTGTGCCATGGTGGTGAATGTCTCTTTCAGAAAACCACAAAAATGGACGTTTAATCATTTACCGAGTCATCTGGACAAACAGCTGCCACTAGGACTATCTACAAATGGCAAAATGTTGTAGAAACCTGGTTATTGCCTTTAACAATATTATTCTAATATTTCTGCCACCCAGAAGAGATCTTTTTCTTGATTGTGCATGGAAAGAAAAACAATCCTTCATTTCATTCTGCTGCACCCTGTAGTTGTTGTCATATTTCTCATCATCTTTTCACTGCCAGATTTCTTAAAGAATGACTCTACAAGACCTGTCTTTTTTTTCATCACCTCTTTTTTTCCTGAACTCATTTGTCTTCCCACTAAATCTGTTCTCACAAAGATTCTAGAAACCTACTCTAATACTTTTAATATTAATTTCCTAATTTAATCTTAGGGGGTTGGCCGTCCTCATTCTTGCTGTCCTCCCTAAAGTTTCTAATTTCAATGACCCTACTGCGACCTTGAGGCTTCAGGAACAGTGCTCTGAAGAAATTATTTCTTCCTCGTGAGACTGCTTTCTGGATTTTAGCTGCCAGTGCGCAAACACCATCAACACCTAGGCCCAGCCTTGTATTGGATTCCTCTTTCTTTCTGAGTTCTCATTTATTTTCACATTTTCAACTACTGTCTTTTTCAAGTGAGTCGAAAAATTTTCCTCCCTAGGACTGAATTCTTTTCAGAGCTTCCACCTCACAACTCTATCATCTAGTTGACTATCTTTACATCAATGACTATCCTGCTAACACTTTCATATCATCATCTTCAGTTTCCCTTCCCATCCCTTCTAAGCCAATGTCTTCTGCTCACTGGGATTTGAAAACTCGTGTTTGTCTGTCTCCTCCTCCTCAGACAATCTCCATATCTAATCACTTACTAGCATCTTTCTATGCCTCTAATGTCTGTCACTGCCACAGTCCAGGGTCTTGCCCATCGTGTCTAGATTTTGGCCATAAGCTTCTAACTGGTTTCTCAATAGAGCCTTCCCCTTTCAGTCCATCCTGCCCATGGCTGTGAGAAGAACCATTTCACCACTTGAAAGCATTATTGTCTATAAAAATATCCCAAATATCCAAGTGAGGCAGAAAAACACCTTGAGATATTAATTGGGAATTCCCTCATCTATTTCACCCTACCCCTTTCCACAAAGACAGTTCAGTTCAGCCTTCCGGCTCTCAGCTACCTTAGAGGGGAAATTGGTATTTACTGGTGACTGCAAGGCACTTCCTTAAAGCCTATGTTCCCTGAAGACTTTGAAGGCAACTGGAAAAGGGAGAGGATGATCGCTTCAGATTCAGAAAAGGGCTTAGAGGTTGCTGAAATAGGGAATAGAATGTTTCCCCTGTGGCAGTGCCCCCAAAAGGAGGCAAGATATCAAAAGCAGTGGCTTTCAGGTCTCTCCAGGAAGTAAGACCATGTTCAAAGTCTTAGCAAAAATTCCTCTATGCCAGTGTGTCTCAAAACAGCAGATAGTCACGGGACTTTAAGGGACTGTTATGGACACAGGGAATCCGAATGGTCAGCATTTTTGGACTGGAATAGATAACAGAGATTGAATCTTTTTTTTTCCGGGACCCAGGTAAGCTTCCCAGACTCTAATGTACTCCTAGAATGGGAGATAGCAAAATAATGACTGAAATGGACCGTCCCACCAGCTTGGTAGAAGTGTGCTCAGAGTGGGATTTAATTTGGAACAAGATTCATAACCTCTACTCAACATGAAAGGCTCTCTGAGATCCCCTGCCTTCATTCATTCACTCAACAAATATGTACTTTGTGTCTAGTATGTTACTTGGGAACACAAAAGCAAAATAGAATATTTTCTGTTTTTAAGTCATAATAGTGGAAAATACAGGCATATTCCCTCTTCTCTTTTTCAAGGAAGCCTTCCCATGACCTCCTTCATCTTAGTTAAATCCCCTTATACACATTTTAAATAACATGTGTTTACTGTGTTAAGTGCTTCCAAGAAGTTCTACATTTGAGTTATTTAATTAATTCAGTCACCTCTCCCAACCCCAATAGAATTTAAGTTCCATGAGGGCAGAGACCATGTCCATTTTTGAGCAATAAATGTTTGGAGTGTCCATGATGAACTTTTCCTTTTTCCATGTTAATACCTTCTGCTCTGCTCTTCGTAGCCCCTGCCATAGTCTCATAGATCTTGATATCTGAGAACATTTGGATGGATTTTTGCCTCTAACCCTTTCCTTTACCAAACTGAATGCCCACCCCAATGGCAATACCTTTACCATCACTCTTGAAGCACAGGTTATGAAGAGTCTTACATTTGTAGTTGTTTCTTTCTCTGTAATTGTCCTGTCTCTTCAACTGGTTAGTATGCACCTCAGTTGACAGTACTATATGTTATACTAGCCAAAAGTAAGGCACACTTAGTTGGCACTCAACCAGAAAACCTTTGGTATGTGTATATCAGGAGTAGATAGAGATTGTATTCTTTGTGAGAGGCATCTCTGAGTATACAAACTGTAAGGCTATAAGTACATAACAGCCCTAATTAATGCACACTTATTGAATGAACACAATCTAGAGCAGGAAAACTGAAATAAAGAACTTTCACATCTTTGTGATGCTCATTGCACTATAACTAATAGCAATAGATCCATTTCAACAAATGTTTTTTGAGTTCCTACTATGTGCCAGGAACTTTTCTAGGCAATTGGGATACATCTGTGAATAGAAGAAAGATTCCTCTCCCCGTGGGCTTTGCAATCTACTGGGAGAAACATATGTAAACCATAAACACCACAAATATAAATAATTATATAGAAGAAAAAGAAGAGCAAAGGATAAATGTTTAATAAAAGTTAACCTCTTGCCTGCAGGTCTGGTCTAGTTCTTGTCATTCCAAAAATGAAGGTCAACCTGAGGTAAGTCCTTGAAAGTCAGGTCAGGATCTTAATCAAACTCATTTAAAGGACTCAGAAAAGCCCTGAAACAATTTGGAAGCCCACCTGAAACTAGTTATTGACAACTGGGACAATCAGGCAGAGACGTTTCAATGATAATATTAAGCCATGGTCCAGTCCTTGTGGCCCAGTGGTTGAGCGTCAATATATGAACCGGGAGGTCATGGTTCAATTTCAGGTCAGGGCACATGCCTGGGTTGCAGGCTCAATCCCCAATGTGGGGTATGCAGGAGGCAGCTGATCATGATTCTCTCTCATCATTGATGTTTCTATTTCTCTCTCCCTATGCCTTCCTCTCTGAAATCAATAATATATTTTTTAAAAAGAAAAAAATATATTAGGCCATATCACAATAATGTTAACTTTGCATCCATGTTCCATAAAATTAGTATTATTATTTTTATTTTAACGAAAATAATAGCAAATATTTTAAAGAGCCTACTGTAAAGCAGGCATTGTGCTTAGCTTTTCTTACATTATCACTGTTATGTTCACAACCATACATGAGGCACAGTCTCTTATTACTTCCATTTTACAAATAGAGAACTAAAGAGACAGACTTATACGTTGCCTAAGGTAAGCCGAATGGTAAACAGCAGCCTAACTTCAAAGTCATACTGTCAACCACCCACTCTACAGGGAGGCTTAAGTCTACAGGTGTGAAGTGATAAATAGTTAAGGAAATTTCATGGATAAAAGCAACTAAAATATAGAGCCATAGTTTCCATCAGGCAATGAAAGACATAGAAAAAAAAAAAGATGCTCAAAAGCAAACAACTCACTCTACCAAAACCAGAGCCATGAAGCAAATTCAAGACTCTTCATTCAACATAGATTAAATGTCTCTTATTCAGATACAATCCAGACGGGCTGACACTGATGAACAGGAATGCTTGTTAATGTAATCATATCTAGCTATTTTTCTTAATTTAGTTTAATTTAAGCCTTATTCCTGTAGCTGTGATTCATTCAAAACAGCATTGGGAATTTCTCAAGACACTTACCTTTCTTCTACTAAATACAGTTTATTTTTTCATTTTTATTGGGTTGTCAAATTTCCCAATACATTTTATTCTCCAAGTGATCTTCAGGTTTGTTTATTTCCATCACAGTTGACATACAATAGTATATTAGTTTCAGGTGTACAACATAGTGATTAGACATTTACATATCTTATGAAGTGATTACTCTGGTAAGTCTAATACTCATCTGACACCATACATAATTATTACAATATTATTTATTATAATCTTTATGCTGTACTTTACATCCCCATAACTATTTTTATAACTGGCAATTTGTGTTTCTTAATCCCTTTCAATTTTTCATCCTTCTCCCCCAACTACCCTCCCAGCTGATGACCATCAGTTTGTTCCCTATATCTATGTTTCTTTTTTGTTTGTTTGTTTATTTTGGTTTTTAGATTACTCATATAAGTAAACCATATGGTATTTGTCTTTCTCTCTTTGATTTATTTCACTTAGCATAATACCCTCTACATCCATCTATGATGTTACAAATGGTAAAATGATATTCTTTTTTATTGCTAAATAACAGTTCATTATATACTACATGTACCATCTCTTCTTTATGTTTATCTACTGTTGAACACTTAGGTTGCTTCCGTATCTTGACTGTTGTAAATAATGCTACAATGAACATAGGGATACATATATCTTTTAGAATTTGTGTTTTGGATTCCTTTGATTAATACCTGGAAGTGGGATTGCTAGGTCAAATGGTAATTTCATTTTTTAACTTTTTGAGGAACTTCCGTACTGTTTTCCATAGTGGCTACACCAAGTTATAACCCACCAGCAGTGCATGAGGGTGCCTTTTTCTCCACACCCTCACCAACACTTTTTGTTTGTGGGTTTGTTGATGATAGCCATTCCGAAAGGTGTGAGGTGATATTTCATTGTGGTTTTAATTTGCATTTCCCTGATGATTAGTAATGTTAAGCATCTTTTCATATGTCTTTTGACCATCTGTATGTCCTCTTTGGAGAAATGTCTGTTGGGATCCTCTGCCCAATTTTTAATCAGATAGTTTGTTTTTTAGTTAAGTTGTATATGCTTCTTATATAGTTTGGATATTAACCCCTTATGAGCTATATCATTTGTGAATATCTTCTTCCATTCAGTAGGTTGTCTTTTTGTTTTATTGATGGTTTCTTTTGCTATGGGAAAACTCTTTAGTTTGATGTGCTCCCATTTGTTTATTTTGTTTGTTTGTTTCCCCCAAGTGATCTTTTTGTTATGAGTAAATTATCTTATTCCATTGCTGTTTCTGCTGCACAGACTGGGCTGCCCTTCGGGTGCCAATTATCCAGTTAGAAGTCATCTGGAAGTTGTATGGAACATCTCAGTGGCCATTCTTTGGGCAGTGCTCTGATGTTATCTCTACAAAAAGACACACCCCTGGCCGGGTAGCTCAGTTGGTTATAGTGTAAGCCCAATATGACAAAGTTGTGGGTTCAGTCCCCAATCAGGGCACATACAAGAATCAACCAATGAATACATAAATAAATGGAACAACAAATTGATGTTTTTTTCTCTCTCTCCCTCTCTCTTCCTTCCTTCCTCTCTTTCTCAATAAATAAAAATTTTTAAATAGATAAATAAAAACTAAAACACACATACACTCAGGTCCAGAAAACACATCTTTTTAACTTACCAGGAGCGCTGTCCAATGGCTTTCTTCATTTAAAGACAGCTCATTAAAGACTGCACATCTATCTGATTGCGACACTCTTTCAGTGATAGTATATATGAGTACACACTAGCGAGAACCAAAATTCCAAAACAAACTTTTAAAGTTAATTTAACCCACTTCACAAGTAGCTTGATAGATATTATCACAACACATTGACCTTGACTATTTAGCTAATGTGTGTATATTTTGAATACCTCATAGGTGATAAACATCTTCAGAACTGGAATCGCATCTTCTGCACCTTTCCTCTCTCTAGCTTTCTCATTACACCTCTGTACTTTTCAAGTGCTCAATGGAAACTTGGTGAGCTGAAGGGCAAGGAACTGATCCCTCGAATTGACAACCAGACATCTGGATGGTTTTGTGTAGTGCTGATGCTGATGGACGTCTTGGGCTCTATTAGTGTCAGAGCTCTATAGTCTACTTCTCCCATGTATCTAGAGCACAGAGAATGTTGATAGTTCCAAAGTGTTTAGAATGCCATAGAAGCAGAAGCCACAGAGCCAACCAAATTTTTTTATTCCTAAGTAGGCACTATTCGCCGTTTGGCCTCACCTACAATATAAGTTTTAAGGCAGTTCCCTTATTTCATTTTTATTTGTTCCAAATGCAAGTTTTTCAAGAATGTTAATTTAGAATCCAGAATGATTTACTAGGAATGTATGTTTTAGTGTCAGAAAAATTAAATTCCAAAGAACATTATTCATTATGTAATAAGGAAAAAGAAAAACTCTAAAGACAAAGTTAAGCGTATTTGAACGAATTACCCATTCATGTTGGGCCCTGTCTCCATGCTCTTCATTAAGAATTTATCAATTTCTTAGAAGGAAAACCTACTATACAGTGACTTCATAACAAGATTTAATGCAATAGTGCCTGGAGCACTGGATTGACTTTCTTATTGTGAAAATGGGAAAGGAAATTAAGACTCAGCCCTATTTTCTAATTGTAGGACCCTCCGATAAATTACAATTCTGTTGTTGTTCTTTACATGGTAGGAGTGGTAACGATCAGGTTCTTTGTGTTTATTGATATGTTCTTGCTAGTTTCATTTTGTCAGACTTAACTGCAGCATTTAATGTTATTGATCTGTCTGGAAAGTGCTAGGATGCCTTAACCCTCCTGTGTTTATATGGCTTGGCTTTACCTTGTCAAAAAAAGTGGCCTATTGGTTTTCTCCATTGTTCCTGAAATACCATTGTTTTCCTTAAATTTTCTGAGGGTGATCCCTCATATCCAAATATGCATTACTATATCAGCAAAAATTTGCAACAGATTTTTGCTTTCATTTTTACATCTAGTACATTGAGAAAAAGCTTAATATATTCCTGACAATTGACAATCCTCTTGTTATTGCTCTTTTGCCTGCTATCTACCTTTCAGTGTAAGATATGGTGATTCTGCTGCTGCCCAGAGATTTACTCGGACATGACATCAAGTTCACCTAACACAAAACACAGGATACTTTGAAGATAAGAACAGGAAAGAGACAGACACTGCCTGCTAGGTATAGAGCATGTGTAGCTCAGGCCAAGGCCATCTTGTATTGTTTAGGGTGGTCAAGTGTAGGGAGTACAGGTCTGCTTTTGTTGCTGTTGGCTTTCTTTCTGAGATGCCTGACAGCAGAGAAATGGGAAAGCTCTTCTCATCAGGCAGTCAGACCTGAAGTGACCTCACTTAGCCATTGAGTCTGGTTACAAATGATTCTAGATCACCTTCATGATATAAAAGTTTCCAAGTTTTCTCCTTCAAAATCATCCCCTTAGAGTTTTTTTCCTAAGAGCATCTTCTCCAGTGTATACTGCTGTATTCTTTCATTAGCAGCTTTGTGCAAGGTGAGACCTCTATGGACTTGAATGTGATTGGGACAGATAAAATTAAGTGCCTGAAAAAGTGCCTTGGTGACAAACCAATTAGATCATTAAGCACATTTGGAGAATCCATCTCTGAAAAAGTCATTCAGCCTCAAATTCTAATGGTTATATTAAAGCCAAACTATAGCTCTTATTCTTACAGCTTTCAACCCTGGCATTTCCTATTGCTTTAAGACCACTATACTGGTACTTCAAATCATGTATTACCATTGCCATACAAATGAATCAGGACCAAGAAATTATCTATTTGTAATAGGACAGCTCACCATAAAATGCATACATGCTATCCCCTCTGTAGAGGACTCTCTTGCTCAGATTTCTGTGGTGAGTAGGTTTGAAGTCAGTTGGACAGCTGCAGACTAGAGAACAATCATTAATCATCTCTATAGAAATACACTTCTCATGATACATTGTTTATCCAAGAAGAGAATTTCTTCCAACTGCATCATATTATACATATACTAGAGGCCCGATGCATGAAGATTCATGCAAGAATGGGCCTTCCTTACCCTGGCTGCTGGCACTGCCCTCGCTCTGGCCAGAGCCGCCTTTCCACCTTCCCATGTTGCCCAGAGGCCCCAAGCAGCTGGGGTGGTGTGGAACACCTCTGGCCACTCAGTGCCCGAGTATGCAAATTAACCCACCATCTTTGTTGGGTTGATTTGCATACTCACTCCTGATTGGCTGGTGGGCATTGCGAAGGTACGGTCAATTAGCATGCTTCTTTTTTATTAGTGTAGATATTTAATTGGTTATGCATAAATAAAATAATTGGTTATATAAATGCAGATATGTATGAATAATCCTTGAATTGTGGATTAGAATATGTCCAGGAGATACTTTGAGAAACCTACACTGAGAAATAAGACATTTTCTTAGGTTAAATAAAATATCCATTCATTATTCTTCTTTTGATAGCATTGTTACCTTTGAGGTCTTCGGAGTTCATGTAATCTTGGTGGAGCAGAGTTCAGCTCCAGCTTCAAAAGTGGGCATTTGTCCCAGAGTTGGCCACGCAGATCACCCCTTCTCCATGCGTCTGGTTTAGAGGTGGGCTCATGATCTAGTCAGGGCAATGAGACTCAGTTCCAGGATGTTAGAGCAACTATTTAGGGGAAAAACTCTCCAGCTGCTGGTAGCCATCTTAATTCCAGGAGTGGAGAGATAGCATCCACATGGAGTCCACATGGAGGATGGCAGAGCAGAGAGCTGGGGAGAACCAGTGCTCTGGTGCTATAGGGGGTACAATTAGGTGAAATTACAAATTATCTCTTTGGTGTAATCTAGTTTAAATAGAAATTCTGTCATTTGAAACTGAAGCAGAACTGAATAATACCCAGGTTTACTAATCGGGTAGGTCAAGGAAATGCTGCCCCTGCACAGTGTGTTAATATTTGGGCAAGGAATCTGACAGTGCTTCTTATAAAATCCTTGTGGATAATGTGCAGAAATGTGGAATGGAGTCAGGTGACTTCATCAATAATGGAAGAGTCATGTCCAAGAATGCTAACTCCATGTCAAGCTGAAGGAAATTTCATAGTGGTGTGCCTCTGGGTTCTTTTCCTGGCCCTGTCCTTTTTGACATATTTATTAAAGGTTTGAATGAGCACACTGATGGCCTTCCTATCAAATTCTACAGATGACAAGATGATCGGAGCACTAGATAGTATGTTAGATAACAGGGAAGAGTTTCTAAAACTCTTCATAAACTAGAGCATCAGAATAAAATATTGAAAAGAACAAATGTAAAATCTTTGAATTAGATCCAAAAGCTAATTATACAAATAACTGGGTAACACTAGCAGCTTGGTTAAGTATAATTTCAAAATGGATCAGCAGTGTGATACAGCTGTCTAAATAAATAAATAAAATGACATTAGATTACATAAATAGGACACAGGAGTGGTGGAGGTAGATGTCATACTGAACAAATCATGGTTAGGCTGGTAGAGTAGCAGGATATAGAGCCAAAAGAACTAAAGTTTTCAGGCGTTTTTAGCTGAATACCTAATGACATGCTCCGATTTGCCAAATCAGGCAAGCAGCAAGGATAAAAATTACCAGTGGGCATGCTCACAGCCTTCTCTCTGGTCACACTTGTTATTTGGATAGTTTATTTCCCTCTTCCCAAAAAGGAAGGGTTCTTTTCATCTGGGAGCAAAGTTAAGTTATGCTATGTAATAATTGGGAGCCCAGCTTCAGTGGCTCAGTGGTTGAGCATGAACCTATGAAACAGGAGGTCATTGTTCGATTCCCTGTCAGGGCACATGCCCAGGTTGCAGGCTCAATCCCAGTGTGGGGAGTGCAAGAGGCAGCCAATCAGTGATTCTCTCTCATCATTGATGTTTCTATCTCTCTCTCTCCCTCTCCCTTCATCTCTGAAATCAATAAAAATATATTAAAAATAAAATAAAAATAAAGTGGTAAAGAAGGATAGGTAGAGGAAGAGCCACAAAAGCCAGTGGGCACATGTCATGAAAGAGCTTGTGGGTATTTAGAGACAGAGGGGACCAAAAGCACTTTTAAGGTGTGAGAGAATAGAAAAAAAAGTAAAGGAATTTAATTTGAATTGTAGTAATCTCTTAGTTATAAACTCAAAATGCATTTTTTACCACAATTACCCCGCTTTTGGTATAATGAATCCCTGATTTTGTGTTACCTAAACTTTTCATATATTTCCTTTCAGCCAAGTCCTGCCCCGGCCCCTTCCTCACTGAAGGCAGATAAAAGCCTTATGGGACTAGCTACCATATTCCTGACCACAAAGATATGGCATTGAGTTTCAAAATCACAATATTATTGAGTCTGGAAGTGACAAAACTAATTTCTTTGAATATTACTGATCAACATAGTACTGGAGATTTTAGCCAATAATACAATCAGACAATAAATATAAATAAGAAGAATAAAATTTCGAAGGGAGGAGACAAAATTGCCATTGTTTGTAGATTATACAACAATCACATAAAAAATAAGAGAAATAATGATGGAGTTCAAGGTCAGTAAGATTGAGAAGCAAACTATTATTAGAGACAAATAACAATTTTAATGCCAGCAATAACCAATTAGAAAAGGCAATAGAAAATAAAACATCATTTACAAAAACACAAAAGTTAAAAGCTATCCAGGAGCTGGCTCAATGAAAATTTTTATAGAAGTTTTAAAATTCTGTTAAGAGAGATTTGAATAAATGGCAAGTCCAACCTTGTAAATGGATGTTGTATTTTTACAATTTAGAGATACAGATTTTCACAAATTGACTTATGAATTCAATGCAATTTCTATAACAATTTCAGCAGCATATTTTGGGAGAACTGGATAAACTGCTTCTAAGATTAATAATAAAGACCCATGAACAGCTAAGACAATTTTGAAAAGGAAGAACAAGCTCCTTATTAGTAGTTTGACTTAGCTGATATTAGAACTACTACATATATTAGGAAAAACTATACTAGTTAAAACAGTATGTTACTCGTGAAAGAACAAATGACAAATAATAGAGTAATGAAACAGACCTGCAAGGGAACCTTTGGGACCTCAGGGTAGAAACGGATGTTTTAAAATAGACCCTCAAAGTACAATTTCTAAAGAGAATAGAGATGGAGTTTGATTCCATCAAAATGATTCAAGGTTCCTATTGAGCAAAGGCAGCTGTGCACTGTATTAAAATGTGACTCACAGACTGGAAGATCTTTACAACATCTATAACAGGCATAACATTAGTTTCTAGGATATATAAGGAATTCTCAACAATTTGCAAGGAAACGGTAGAAACCCGACGGAAAAATGGGCAAAAGGTATGAATAGGCATCACTGAAAACTTAATGATGAAAAGCCATTATAACTGAGATGTCCATTCTCATGTATAGCCCTTGAACTTAACACTATTATTTGATAGTATTCATTTGGAAAAATTTAAATGCTGAATTTAAAGAAAGAAATAGCCAGAAAATGGGGACCCTCTTGAAAACTGGTTAGGAGCATAATCTAATATGATCATTTTGGATTGCAATGTAGTGGGATTTAGTGATACTAAGCATGTCATTCAGGGACTCCTCTCCTGATCAGTGATGTATAAGAGGACACAGAAGGAGGAACACTGCACTATTATTTCTGGCAATGGGAGTTGGAGGCAACATGTGTGTCCCTCACTAGGGAATTTGGTAAATTTGATAGAGTACTTGACTCAGATGGAATACAATACATTGGTCAAAAGAAATGAATTAGATCTTCATAAACTTGCATGGCCGGATCTCACAATGGTATATACATACAATGAAATACCGTTACACCTTTAAAAATAGAAATTCTGCAATATATGACAACATGGATGAACCTTGACGAATATGCTAAGTGAAATAAGTCAGTCATAGAAAAACAAATACTGCATGATTCCTATTATATGAGGTATCTAAATTAATCAAATTCATAGACTTAAGAATAGAACAGTGGTAGCCAGGGATTAGGGGAATAGGAATATGGGAATTTATTAATCAACGGGCATAAACTTTTAATTAAGCAAGATGAATAAGCTCTAAAGATCTACTGTACAACATTCTATTGTAGTCAACAACAATGTATTATACACTTAATTTGTTAAGGTAGATCTCATGTAATTGTTCTTACCACTGTAAAATAAAATCAAAACATACTGCTAAGCAAAATAAGCAAATCAAATTTATAGCACAATGACAATTATGTAAATTTAAAATTCACACATATCAAACAATATTTTTACAGGTACATATCCTACCTAATAAAATAGTATTATGCAAATTGACCGCACCTTCGCTACGCCCAAGCCACGCCCACCAGCCAATCAGGGTGAGTATGCAAATAACCCAGCAAAGATGGCAGTTAATTTGCATACGCAGAGGGAGGGAGGAGTGAAGACTGAAGACAACTTGGAAGAGGGAGGAAAAGCGGAAAGCAAGGTGGCTGCCAGAGGGAAAGCCCGGACGGGGTGGGGCGGGGTGGGCGGCAGCGGCTCGCGGGTGCAGGCGCGGCGACCGCATCTGCGGCGGCCGCATCTGCGGCGGCAGAGGCAGCGCACGTGGCCGCAGCAGCCGCTTGCAGGATTCTTCCTGCAAATGGGCTACTAGTATACATATAAACAAATGTACAGAAGACAGATTGGAAGAATTCACATTGCAAACCTAAAATGGATCATTTATGAAACATCCTATGAAAGGATGGAAAATGGGATCAAGTTTGGGGCTGAAGGAATAGAATAAATTAAAAGAAAATGCCTTGCATGGACCAATTAAGTGCTATGAACTAAAGAGCATAATTAATGCAATTGTGTATAGGCAAAGACCAAAAATAAAGGGGGGAAGCAAGGAAAATGAAAAAAATATCTTTTTTAAAAAAATTACTACCAACTTAGGATCCCCTTTCCCTAAAACATTTAAATGAGGTTTCATCATCTAGATTTTAGGGAATAGCTGCTTTTAAATGGTCTATAGAGGGTAGTATCCTTTTGATCCTTAGGTCCTAATGTTCAAACTGTCTACATATCAAAAGAAATCAATTTGATTTATAAATTATGTATTCTTTCTTCCTTTTATATGACTATCCATCCAGTTATATCCTAAGGCATAATCATGCATATGGTACCAAAGTATATAAAGCATTTTCATGTGAACTATACCATTTGATCTTCACAAAAGTATGTAAAGGTATTATTAAAGGTGAGTCGTGTATAATTATTATTGTTGTTAACATTATTGTTTTCCCCTTTTATGGATCACACATACTCACATTTTGCCAAGGAATTTAATCCAGATCATGTGATAAAAAAAAAATCTCATGATCTTTCCCATGAATCCATTCTACAAAGGAGAATATTTCCAATATGCTATGTTCCTTAATAATGAAAACATCTCTGGGAAGAGGAGATTATTATAAAAAGAGGAAACTGTAGCTCAGAAGATTTTACCCCATATCCTATAAATAGAAATTGCAGGAGCCAGGACTCCAACTCAGGTTCTGTGCCTTAATCAACAAAAGGCCGACACTGAAACAATATCAGACCTAGTGTCCCTAGGAAGTAAAAAAGCAAATGTTTAAAAATTTACCAGCAGCTGAGTCCTACTGAAGGTCCACCGAGTCCTCCAGACACTCCTGTGGTCTCTCAAACCCAGCTCGGACCTGCCAGGAACTGCTGCAGGCAGTGCAGCCAGGCTCACCACCAGGGTCACCTCCACGCCCATCTGTTAAAGGCCACCCAGCTCTCTGCTCTGAGAGCCATAAATCAAGCATGATGTTTCTCTGTATTGTGATTGACCAAATGTAACAGACTGGCAGGAGAATGTGTGCTAGTTCCTCTGTATTAACATCAGTGAAAACTCCCGAATAGGTCCTAACTCCTTAAAACAGTCTTGGAAGGTCTATAACCAAACTCAGGAACTGTGGTCCTCAACCCTAGCTGAACATTAGAATCACCTGAGGCATGTACAAAAACACTGATGCCTTTACCCAGCAGCCCAGTTAAATCAGAGTCTCTGAGAGTAGAAACCATATATCTGATCTTTGTTTGAAGTCTCCCTTGATGATGATTAAAATGCTGTGGAGTTACATAGTGGTGATGGTTGTAGAAACTTTTGAATAAATAACCACTGACTTGTACACTTTTAAAAGGTAATTTTTATGGTATGCTAATTATGCTTCAATTAAAAAAAAATACTCCCTCAGGTTATTCTGGTGTGTAGCCTGGGCTAAGAACCACTGTGAGACTGAGCAGTGCTTCCCAACCTGTGCTGCACATTGGAACCTACTAGGGAGCTTTAGAAATACTGAAGCCTAGTCATGACCACCGTAGGTTCTGATATTATTGATTGGGGAAAAATCTGGGCATCAGGTAATTGTAATGTGCAGCCAAGGTTGAGACCACTGAGAAGCACCTGGGAAGTTGTCAGAAATGTAGCTTCTTAGTCCCACCCTAAACCTACCGAACCAGAAACTCAGGGGCAGGGTTCAGCGATCTCTATTTCACCAGCCCTCCAGGTGATTCTGATGCAGGCTTCAGTTGAGAACCACTGCTCTAGCATTCAAGGAAATTACACTCCAGTCCAGTCATTAACCTTCCATTTTCCTAATCCCTAAGTATTTGTGGAGGGCCTGTTCCAGACATAGAAAACCTAGCACCAGGCTAACAAGAGTGACGAAGGGTCTGGTTGGAAAGTGATTCACAAAGAACCAATGAGGTAAAATGCTGGGTTATAATATTTCTTCTATATTAAATAGTTTTAGATTTCACACCAAATTCTTGAAATTAGAATTAAAAATACTACCTATGTTGTCTGTTAATCCTTTACATTTTGTAACTCAAAATACATTTTGTAATCTCAAATCCTTTCTTAACCTTAGCCTTTAAGCCAGTGATTCTCTTTTTTCTTAGTTTTAATCAATAAATGATTCTTCGTTCCCCCTCTGCAGCCATTTGAGAACTTTATTAGAATGGCTTTGACATTTTAGAAAATACCATGTTTAGAATCTAAAAGTTTGTAATGAAAACCCTAGATTTAAATCTATATTGAAGATTTTGAGATTTTTTTCTACATGCCAGCCCACAGCAGTGAAATGGTTACTATACCATTAATTATGGATTCTCAATGAATCACATTTTTCTAGATTTTTAGCATTTGGGGGGACATCCCTTAACAATATTGATCTAAAATGGAGAATTAGCTGGATTATTTGTCCTGTGTTAGGGCACTTTAATGTAAGGAGGTTGCTAATAATTATTCCCCCCAATTACTCCCAAACTACCTCCATAAATAGAAGACTCAGAACCTAATGTTCAGCTTAGTTTATTTAAGAACATTATAGTGTCTCTCTCTCTCTCTCTCTCTCTCTCTCTCTCTCTCTCTCTCTCTCTCTCACACACACACACACACACACACACACACACACACACACGTACACACAGCCCTCTAGGCTCATTAACATCCAGATACACAGCACTATTTCTGGGGCCTGCATTTTGACTACCCTTTACTTGAATAGAGAGATAAGCTATAAAACCAAAATTTATTCCTTGAAATAGTGAGTTAAATTTGACTTCCAAGGCCAGTCAGCATCAGGAAGTAATTTTATGTACCTCTGTCTACCTCCTATTCTTCCCAACTACCAGGACTTAAACTCATTCTGCCATACATATGTCTCAGCCCTTGAGCCATATCTCATTCCCAATAGGGCTTTGACTGGTACACCATCACTATGACAACATTCAGACATACCTCAAGAGGCCTGAGCAGGTGAGTCAAATCATGGAGCTCATTATCTCTAGAGTCAAAAGAGAGTAATGCATAGAAGAGTAGTTGAAAATTATGGAAGATAAGTAAAAGATAGTTATTAGGACCACTTATAGGAATTCTTTAGAGGATAGACAATTAAGTAAAATCAGAGAATGGTGAGGTTGAAAATAATTGGAAGTAAGGTCAGTAAATTTGATGAATATTATCTACTGGAGCACAAAGTCTTAAAACATCAGATGGTCATTTCTATAATACATTAGTAGTTACTTTAAAAAATCATATATGAAAAAATTCTCAGTGAGTTGGTAGAATCTTTCTGCCTTGGGGACCTTTTAAGTATGTCCCCCACTGGTTCTCAGGACTTCCTATGTCTTGAAAATCTATTTCTACTCATTCTGCATGGAGTTCATTGTGCAAATACCATTGGTAACAATTTTTTTAAATTAAATTTACATACAGTGACCGATCCATTATCTTTCACTCATAACATATCAATAAAATCTCAAGGTAGATCCTTATATAATTATATGCAACATGATCTCTATAACAGGTGCAGTTAGAAGGGGGTGCAGACTAGAGACAGCAAAGATCTGCTTGGTCAGGGATGAACACTTTTTAAAAAACATTGCCTAGTTCTTTACAAACATTACCACATGCAGATAATCAGAAAATATACCTGGTAGCATATACTTTGCACTGTTTTCCTTCTGGTACTTGAATTACTCCTTCTATAATTAAAAAAAAAATCACAGTAAAAAAATATTTTCATTATATAATCTAAACACAATGTATTATGTAGTGGTAAAGTAAAATTACATATATTTTTATACTCATGCTAGTCTAAATAAGGTGTTAGTAAAATAATTATTAGCATATATATTTTAGAGCCTCGGTAGTAATACCCAGGCACAATTTTTAAGACAGAAAAATATTTTTCTTTAAAAATCTAAAAATCGTAGAGGATTATATAATAATATGAAATGGAAATCTATATTATAATGGAAAATGTGTATATTAAAACTCACAAATAACAAGAGAAGAAGAGAATTTCTCTATATTTCTGCCATGAAAATAAGCATTGCCTCAAGGCTCAAAAAAAAAGAGAGAGAGAAAGAGAGAGAGAGAACGAAGTGGTGTTAATGATGCTAAAAGCAATTGAATGAAACCATCTCTCTCTAGTTTTCAGACAATTCACTGTGTAGGGAAGTTCTAAATGTGATTGTGAAAAAGTTTTCTGAACCTACTTTTTAAAAACTATAAAACTTTTTTATAGTAATTTTTGATTCACAGCAAAACTGAACAAAAAGTACAGAGTTTCAGTATGCTCCCTGCCCCCACAGGCACAACCACTCCTATATCCACAGTGGAACATTTGTTACAATGGATGAACTTACACTGACACATCATTATCACCTAAACCCCATTCTTGAGGTGATTCACTCTTTGTATTGTGCAATCTATGGATTTGGACAAATGTATCATAACATGTGTCCATTGTAGTATCATATAAAAATCCTCTGTGCTTGGTCAATTTATTCCTCCCTAACTCCTAGAAACACTGATCTTTTCCTTGTTTCCATAGTTTTGTATTTTTCAGAATGTCAGTCATTTAATTGGAATCATACAGTATCTTTGTGGCTTCTTTCAGTTAGTAATAGACTTTTAAATTTCCTCCATGTCTTTTATTGGCTTGATGGATCCTTTTTTTAGTACTGAATAATATTCAATTGTCTAGAGGTACCACAATTTATTTATCCACTCACCTACTGAAGGACATAATGCATGCTGTTCTGACAATTCTGAATAAAGCTGCTATACATCCATGTGCAGGTATCAGTGTGAATATAAAGTTTCAATTCACTTGGGTAAATACCAAGGAAAACAATTGCTGGATTGTATGATAAAATATGTTTAGTTTTATAAGAAACCATCAAACTGTCTTCCAGACTATCTGTACCATTTTACATTTTCACCAGCAATGAGAGTTCCTATTGCTCTGCATCCTTGCCAACCTCTGGTGTTAGTGTTGTAGATTTGGGCCTTTCTGATTGGTTTGCAGTGATATCTTGTTGTTTTTATTTTAATTGTTTCTGCTCTCAAAGTGGGAAAGCTTTGAATTTCTCACCAGTGTGTTAGCTGGTGTTATATTATAGATATTCCTTTTCAAGTTGAGGAAATTCAACTTTCCTAGTCTATGGAGCGTTCTTCTTTTTAAAAAATATATTTTTATTGATTTCAGAGAGAAAGAGAGAGGGAGAGAGAGATAGAAAAATCAATGATGAGAGAGAATCATTAATTGACTGCATCCTGCACATTCCCTACTGGGGATCAAGTCTGCAACTCAGGTATGTGCCCTTGAGCAGATCAAACCTGGGAGTCTTCAGTCCGAAGGCTGACACTCTATCCCCTGAAACAAACCAGCTAGGGTGAGAGTTCTTTTTTTTTTTTTTAAATCAGGAATGGGTGTTGGATTTTGTCCAATGCTTTTTCTGCATCTATTGATATGATCATGTGGCTTTTGGGGGTCCTGTTGATGTGATGGACTGTATCAACTGATTTTTGAATGTTGAACCAAACTTGCATACATAATATAAATCCCACATGGTCATAGTGTATAATTCTTTTTTTTTTACATTGTTGAATTTAATTTGCTAATAATTTGTTGAGGATTTTTGCATCTATGTCCATAAAAGGTATTGGTCTATAGTTTTATTTTGTAATGTCTTTATCTGGTGTGGGTATCTGGGTAATGCTGGCCTCATATAATGAGTTAGTAAGTATTCTTCTCTCTGCTTTCATCTTCTGGAAGAGATTGTTCAGAATTAGTATAGCTTCTTCCTTATGTTTGGTACAAGTCACCATCTAGTCCTGTGTTTTCTGTTTTGGAATGTTAATTATTAATCCAATTTCTCTACTAGATATAGGCCTATTCAGAGTGTCTATTCTTTTTGTGTGAGTTTTGATAGATCTTGTCTTTCAAGAAACAGGGTCATTTCATCTTTGTTATCAAATTTCGGGGCATAAAATTGTTTATCATATTCCTTTATTATCCTTTCAATATCCACACAATCTGTAGTGGTGATTCCACTTTCATTTCTCATATTAGTTATTTGTCTTCTCTGGATTTTTTCCTGAATTAGCATGGCTAAATGTTTATTGATTTTAATGATCCTGTTGAAGAATGAGTTTTGATTTTGTTGATTTTCTCTATTGATTGTTTTGCTTTTAATTTCATTGATTTCTGGTCTAATTCCTAGTATTTCTTTTCTGCTGGTTACTTTAGATTTAATTTGCTTTTTACTTTTTAGTTTCCTAAGATAGAAACTTAGATTATAGATTTAAATCTTTCTTTAGTAACATATGCATCCACTACTAAAAATTTCCCTTTTAACACCGCTTTTACTGCATCCCACAAATTTTGGTGAGTTATACTTTCATTTTCATTTAAATGCACAGAAAAAAAGTACACAGATCATAACTGTACAGCTGAATGAATTTTCACAGAGTGAATATATTATTTTAATCAGCCCCAGATCAAGAAACAAAACATGCCCTAACCGGTGGATAGATAGTTGACTCTTGGACTGAAGAAGGGTCCTGGGTTCAATCCTTTTCAAGGGCAAGTACCTTGGTTGCAGGCTCAATTCCCAGTGGGGGTGTGCAGGAAGCAGCTGATCGATGTTTCTCTTTCATCGATGTTTCTAACTCTCTATCCCTCTCCCTTCCTCTCTGTAAAAATCAATAAAATATATTTTAAAAAACACACAAAAGAAACAAAACATGACCAGAAACCCAGAAGCCCTCCTGTGTCTACTTCCAGTCATTGTCTTCTCCTCTCTTTAATGGGCTGAATACTTATGTGTGCCCCCCAACCCCGCCTCCAACATTCATATGTTGAAGTCCTAATCCCCCAATGTGATCGTTTCAGGAGGCAAGGCCTTTGGGAAGTGATTAGGTCATGAGGGTGAAGCCCTCATAAATGGGATTAATTAATGCCCTTACAGAAGAGACCCCCAGAGAGCTCCCTTCCCCTTTCCACCCTGTGAAGACACAGCAAGAAGACAGCCGTCTATAAACCAGGAAATAGGATTTCACTAGACACCAAATCTTCTGGTGCCTTGATCTTGGGCTTCCTAGCCTCCAGAACTGTGAGAAATAAATGCTTCTTGTTTAAACTACTTCATCTAAAGTTTGTTTGTTTTGTTATAGCAGCCTGAACAGACTAACACAGCCCCCTTCCAAAAGTAACCACTGTTCTGTCTTCTGATCGTTTTGGACTTGATAAAATAGAAGCACAGAAACCCTAGCAAGTAAAACTCCATTAGATGTTCAGGATCAAGAATGATTCTCTGTGGCTGATGTCCCACCTTCCAGGCTCTCCACAAGGGCTCTGCCTGCCCTCTGGGACCAGGGAGGAAACAGCCCTGCCCCGGGGCCTATGGTGGGAGGGCAGCCCTGTGATCTCTGAAGTGCCTCCAGGGTCATTCTTCCCTTTACGTGAAGAAGAACACACATGCATAGCTGAATAGCTCTGTGGTCTGGTCCTACAGAGTCCAAGAAGTCCAGCAGCCTTTCTCCATCTGTCCCACTTTCTCTGTTTCCTTTTAGTTCAAACTGACAGTGTCTCTGCTGGTAGAGTCCCATCTCTATTTCTGGCTTCGGTTGAGAGCACGGATGACTGCTGCGGACTTTGTTCAGTTTCCACCAGTGTTTCAGTGTACTTATATCTATATTTGCGCGTATGTGTGTGTGTTTCTATGCAATTTTATCCCGTGTACAGATTTCTGTAACTATTACCACAATCGAGATACCGAAGTGTTTCAGAGACACAAAAGAACACCCTAATGCTATCCCTTTATTAGTCACACCCACCTCCACCCCACGCCCTGACAACCACTAATCTCTTCTCCACCTCTGCAGTTTGTCATTTCCAGGGTGTTATAGAAATAGAATCATAAAATGTATAACTTTTTGAGATTGGCTTTTTTTTTTTTTACTTAGCATAATGCCCTTGATATTCAACCAAATAGTTTCATGTAATACTATATTTTTTAAACCAGAAAATGCAAAAGAGATACAAATTGATTTCTAAAATTTGGATGAAACTTTTTTTATGTGAAAGAAGTTGACTTGGATCTTTTAAAAGGTCTCTGGGTTTATTCTTGCTAGTTAATGATTATAAGCATATTTTAAAATTTAGGTGATATTACTTTTTACGTTGTTGGATAAATATTAATGAAGGTTTCAGGTATCATTTGGAAGGAAATATAAACTCAGGTTGTGCAGTTTTGAATTAAGCTTTGCAACTTGATACAGACTTTTAATATAAAAATTCACAAGGTAAATTCTATTTGTCATAGCTATAGACTATCAGGGCCAATAAATGTTTTTTGACTCTATGTTTGGTGGAAATACAACTCTGGTGAGACTGATTTGGGAGCTTATTTAATTTGAAGAAAGATTTCTTGATTTTCCTATTACTGAGGACTTTTCTTGTTTGCCATAACCTCTTATTATTGTCACCTCTCTACAAAATGCTATTATGGTTCCCATATTCAAATACATTTTCAATTTTATTCATATTTTTAAGCTACTGAGAGCTATCAGACTTGTGACAGACAGGTAGCATTTATGATAATACACTCAGAAATTGTTTGAAAGAAAAGAAAAGTGAGTGATTTATGTCTTGGGTTTAAGAGGTTAAATTTGATTTTATTGTAATAAGACACTTTGAGACAGCCTTAGTTTTGCTGTTGTGAGCCTACTGGAGTTATTATGCCGTATTGAGCAAAAGCTTTTATCCATGTTTAGCCAAAAGACTTATTCATCCTGCATAAGAAAGATTGCTATCATGGTTCAAAGAATTGACTTCTGAGTAGATTTTTGAGAGAGCCTTTATCCTGCTAATACCCTCCTTACATAATACAAATATATGGGAAACTCCCCAAAATACATCTTATCCATGAGAACCATTTCTTCCAGCCTTCTTCCCTTTCTTGATTTGCGGAAGCCATTTGCAGCTATGTTTTTCACACATGGTTGGGCCTAAGGTAGCATAAGCTGCTGGTCCCTTTGCCCCTGTTCTTCCACTTATCTTCCCACTCCATGTGCCTTCATGTAGACATGTGTAATTTGTCAAACAAACAAAAACAACAAAAGAGAAAAGTTTTGAAATGTATTTATCTTAATAGTCCTAATTTATTAAAATCTCTGACCCACTAATAAGAAAGATTAAAACCCCGATTGAAACTTGGGGAAAATATCCTGAATGGGCAATTATAAAAGAAGGAAATTAAAATGCCAATAATCATATAAGTGATGTTCAACAATATTAGAAACATACATTTCAAACTTAAAAAGCAACATTACCTTTTTTTTTTTTTCTTAGTTGTTGAGGATTTTATAAGAAGGGAAATTTCCAGAGTTGGCTAGAGCTCAGTGAAGCAGCTACTTCACTCAGTGCCTCCTGGTGTGAATGTAAGTTTAGATAACATTTCTAAAAGCAATTTGGAAATATGAATCAGGATCTTAAAAATGTACAAATATTTTTATATTATCATAATTTATATCATTTATAATGTTTTTAAATTGAAACAAACTGAATTTCCAACAATAAGAAAATGGCAAGTAAATTATGAACCATCCATATTAAGAAATATTATGAATTTAAAATGGTTATGCATATAGGAAGGTGTCCACAATAGATTAATAAGTAAAAATAGATTCAGGCTTGCTTATGATCTCAATTTTGTCTCCTAAATCCTATCTAATAAAAGAGTAATATGCAAACTGACCGTACCTCTGCTACACCCACAAGCCATGCCCACCAGCCAATCAAGAGTGAGTATGCAAATTAACCTAACCAAGATGGCTGCGGCCACAGAGCTGCAGCAAGCAGGAGGCTTGGGTTTACCTGGCAATGGAGGAAGCCAAGCTTCCCTGCCGCCCTAGCCGGCCCAGGCCTACACTCAAGGCTACAAAATTTCAATTATAGAAGATAAATAAATCCCAACAAAAATGGCTGCAGCCACAGAGCAAGCAGGAGGCTTGGCTCCACTCAAGGCTACAAAGTTTCAATTATAGAAGATAAATAAATCCCAGATACCAGGGCCTCTGCTTGGGTCGCCGGGGGGCATGGCCGGCCTGCAAACCACCACAGGCCCCTCGCCCAGGCTGCCCCACGCCCCAAGGGAACCCCCACCCTGATCCGGGACACCCTTCAGGGCAAACCAACTGGCCCCCACCCATGCACCAGGCCTCTATCCTATCTAATAAAAGAGTAATATGAAAATTGACCAACACTCCAACACACAAGATGGCTGCCCCCATGTGGTCAAAGATGGCCACCACAAGATGGCCAGCAGGGGAGGGCAGTTGGGAGGGACCAGGTCTGCAAGGGAGGGCAGTTGTGGGCAATCAGGCCAGCAGGGGAGGGCAGTTGGGAGGGACCAGGCCTGCAGGGGAGGGCAGTTAGGGGTGACCAGGCTGGCAGAGAAGGGAAGTTAGGGGCGACTGGGCCTGCAGGGAAGGGCAGTTGGGGAGGACCCAGGCCTGCAGGGGAGAGCAGTTGGGAGGGACCAGGCCTGTAGGGGAGCGCAGTTAGGGGTGACCATGCCTGCAGGGGAGGGAAGTTAGGGGCAAACAGGCTGGCAGGGAAGCAGTTAGGCATCAATCAGGCTGGCAGGGGAGTGGTTAGGGGGTGATCAGGCTGGCAGGCAGAAGCAGTTAGGGGCAATCAGGAAGGCAAGCAGGCAAGCAGTTGGGAGCCAGCAGTCCTGGATTGTGAGAGGGATGTCCGACTGCCCGTTTAGGCCCGATCCTACGGGATCGGGCCTAAACAGGCAGTCAGACATCACTTGAGGGGTCCCAGATTGGAGAGGGTGCAGGCTGGGCTGAGGGACACCCGCCCCCCATGCACGAATTTTGTGCACCGGGCCTCTAGTATATATATAAGATGAGAAAGAAAGAAAGGTATAAGATTTCTTAAATAAATATCAGTAGTTATTATCTCCATGCAGAAGAATCATGGTTGGTTTTTCTATTTGTGTCTTACTGTATTATCCAAACTTTCCAGAATTCCCTAATTTAGCTAAGAAAATAGAAAAGTAGACATGATTTTGAAATGCAGCATTCTAAAATGAATAAATACAAAAGGTTAAATGACAAAAAGTACTGTAATACATCAAAAGGCCACTATTCCCCCCTCTCTTGCTGTTTTGTTGTTGTTGGTTTAACCATAAGGGACCATATTTGTTCTTCTCTCCCTCTCATATAGACCTTAGGTGTTGAACTGTTTCATCTACCAAACAAAATTAAGTAAAGGTTAATTAATGTGTTTTCTCTATTTTCTTCACAAAATTATAGTTGTTAATCTTAGCTGAGGAAATAGTTGTCACCAAACTGAATTGATATAATTTCATAAAAAATTAAAAAATGCAGTCTTGCAGTCACTGAGCAGCATCGTTACAGGAAAATATGCCAGGTCCTTCCCCAAGTCAGAGTGAAATCATGAAGGGCAAGGACCACCATGGCCTTCATGTGTTTGCCTGGAGTGACCAAGTTGTTAAAAACCTTAGAATTTGTACTATCTCCCAATTTTTTGTCCTGCTTTCTAGAGAATTTCCTTAACTTTATTTTCTATGTAATTTTTACATTTTAACTGTCTTCCTGCTCCCACCCCCCCAAAAAACAAACAAACAAACAAACACTATTTCTTGTTCTCTGTTCTTTGTTTTTCATCCCTTCTATTTCATGGAAATCACTCAGTCTGTCTGTCTATCTATTCTCTTAAGTTTCTGGGGGGGAAATGATGGTCTTTTGTTTCATTTTGTTCTTTTTTAGAGTTCTTCAAATGTTTTGTGATACTAACCTAACCTTTTTTTAGGCTTTCAAATTTTTTCATGGAGAATAATGGATATTCAGTAATGTGCACTGATACTCAATATATAACTTGATGAATTTTTACACATGTATGAAATCATGTAACCAACACATGATCAAGGTAGAAAACATTTTCAGCTTCATAGATCAGACTAGCCTCCTCAAGGTAATCACTATTCTAACTTCTAAAAATATAGATTGCTTGACCTACACTTAAGCTTAATATAAATTAAATCATGTAATATATATGTTTTTACATCTGCATTTCACTAAAAATATTTCCTCTGAGATTTACGCATGCTGTTGCATATAATAGTAGTTCATTCTTTTTTAAACTTTTTTTATAACTGTTTACTATTCTACCATTTAATTATACTACACTTTATCCATTTTCCTACTGATGGGGATTTTGATTATTTACAATTTAAGGCTGTTATGAAGAAATACTATGAATATTTTTACATGTGTTTTGGTAGACATTTGAACTCATTTCTCTTGGGTATATACCCATGAATAGAATTGCTGATGTATTTAAATTTAGTACATACTGCCAAAGAATTTTCCCATGTGGTTACTTCAATTTATATTCACATCAACTAGCAAAGTTTGAGAGTTCAAATTGCTCATAATCCTCACCGAAACTTGATATGGACAGTCTTTTTAATTTTAACCATTTTGGTGGTTTTACAGTAATATCCCATTGTCATTTCAAATTACATATCCATGATGACTAGGGACATTGAATATTTTTTCCTATGCTTATTGGACATTTACATATACTCTTTTTGATATTTGTTTTCAAGTCTTTTGCTTACTTTTTACAAATTAGGTTGTCTTATTTAATTGAAGGAGTTCTTTGCATGTTCTCATAAGTATTTTTCTTGTTTGGGTATATATATATACTAATAAAAGAGAAACATGCAAATTACTGTCACTGCACTATGCCCAACAGCCAATCAGAGTGAGTATGCAAATTAATCTGAAAAGATGGCAGCAGCCCCACCCCCAGCCACTCCAGGCCTGTGGGAGTCGGAGAAGTCGGGCGCCAGGGCCTGAGGCTGGCTGCAGCCCGGGAGACAGAGAAGCCACCTGCCCCGTGATCCCAGGCCTGCAGTGGCTGGAGAAGCTGCCTGCCCCATGTCCACCCGCTCCACGTCCTGGGGGAGATGGAGAAACCGGGCCCCAGCACCTGAGGCTGGGTACAGCACGGGAGACTAAGAAGGCGCCTGCTCCATGATTCCAGGCCGCAGCCAGCTGGAGAAGTCGCCCACACTGCATCCCAGGGAAGATGGAGAAGCCGCCCGCCTGCGGTCCAGGCACCAGCACCTGAGGCTGGCTACAGCCTGGTAGACGGAGAAGCTGCCCACCGTGCAGTCCCGGGCACCAGTACCTGCGGCTGGCTGTGGCCCAGGAGATGGAGAAACTGCCCACCCCGCGGTCCCGGGCACCAGCACTTGTGGCTGCAGCCCAGGCGAAGCCACCAGCCCACCATCCCCTGTGGCTGCAGCCGGCCTGAGTGCCTATGGCTGACCAGAGGGAGGGAAGCCCGGATCCTGGGTGCCTGTGGTCGGCTGGAGGAGGGAATCCTGGGTCCTGGATGTGGGGACGAGGCAGAGGTGGTTAGAGGCAATCAAGCCAGCAGGGGAGCAGTTAGGGACAATCAGGCTGGCAGGCAGAAGCAGTTAGGGGCAATCAGGCTGGCAGGCAGAAGCAGTTAGGGGCAATCAGGCAGGCAGGCAGAAGCAGTTAGGGGCAATCAGGCAGGCAGGCAAGTGGTTAGGAGCCAGCAGTTCTGGATTGTGAGAGGGATGTCCGACTGCCGGTTATCTCCTGAGGGGTCCCAGATTGGAGAGGGTGCAGGCCGGGCTAAGGGACACCCTCCCCCCTGCCCCTCCGTGCATGAATTTCGTGCACCGGGCCACCACTAGTGTGTGTGTGTCTGTGTGTCTGTGTGTGTGTGTGTGTGTGTGTGTGTGTGTGTGTGTGTGTGTGTGTATGTATAGTATTAGAGGCCCAGTGCACGAAATTCTGCATGGGTAGGGTCCCTAGTCCTGGCCAGTGATCAGGGCTAATTGGGGCCTTCTGGCTGCCAGCCAGGGCCTTCCTTCCAGCTGTCAACTGGGGCCTCCCTTCATTCCACACCACCCCCTGGTGGTCAGCGCACATCATAGCGAGTGGTCAAACTCCCAGTCTCCTGGTCAAACTCTGAGGGGACATTTTGCACATTAGCCATATATATATATATACTAGAGGCCCGGTGCACGAAATTCGTGCACAGAGGGGGGTTGGTGTCCCTCAGCCCAGCCTGCACCCTCTCCAATCTGGGACCCCTCAAGGGATGTCCGACTGCCCGTTTAGGCCCAATCCAGATAGGACCGGGCCTAAACGGGCAGTCGGACATCCCTCTCACAATCCAGGACTGCTGGCTCCCAACTGCTTGCCTGCTTGCCTTCCTGATTGCCCCTAACCGCTTCTTCCTGCCAGCCTGATCACCCCCTAACCACTCCCCTGCCAGCCTGATTGATGCCTAACTGCTCCCCTGCCAGCCTGTTTGCCCCTAACTTCCCTCCCCTGCAGGCCTGGTCATCCCTAACTTCCCTCTCCTGCAGGCTTGATCGCCCCCAACTGCCCTCCCTTGCAGGCCTGGTCCCTCCCAACTGCCCTCCCCTGCTGGCCATCTTGTGGCGGCCGTCTTGTGTCCACATGGGGGTAGCCATCTTTGACCACATGGGGGCAGCCATCTTGTGTGTTGGAGTGATGGTCAATTTGCATATTACTCTTTTATTAGATAGGATATATATATGATTTCAGAGAAGAATGGAAAGGGAGAGATAGAAACATCAATGATGAGAGAGAATCATTGATTGGCTGCCTCCTGCATGCCCCACTCCAGGGATCGAGCCCACAACTGGGTATATGCCCTGACTGGGAATCGAACCGTGACCTCCGGGTTCATAGGTCGATGCTCAACCACTGAGCCATGCCAGCCAGGCTATTTTTCACTTTCTTAATGGTGTCTTCTGATAAACCAAGCTCCTTAATTTTAATACATTTCAATCTATCAAGCTGCTCTTTTATGATTAGTGCCCTTTTTTTAAACACTTTTCCAACAAGTATTTATTATTAGTTAAGCCATTATTTAGGACCCCATGATGGGATGTATCCAGATCCCCCTCATCTCCCTAGGAGAAGATGGAGAACAGGGGAGGTGGGTAGAGCCAGTTCAGATCTCTCTAGGAAACATGCCTTCTGCCCTGTGGTCATCCCAGGACAACACCAGGATATGGGGCAGGGGAATTTGTACACATGCCCGTACCATTTGCACACGAGACATCACTCCCTTTAGTGGTGATTGCCTTCTCACAGCCTTGAAAGTCCAGGTAGCTGTGACAACAGTTTCTAGTCTGGTTCTGAGGAAGTAGCTGTAAAAAGGGGCAGTCTGGTGGTTCTTGATTTTGGTCCCAATGTCTTCTGCCATGTAGCTGATGCCTAAAGATGCCCGTGAGGCCACTCGCAACTCAATGTGACCCTCAACCATGATTAGTGCCTTTTGTGCTCTTTAATAAATCTTTGCTACTATAAGGTCATGGATATATTTTCCTATGATTTCTTGTAAAAGCTTGATTTTTTTATAATTAGATCTATGATCCATCTTTAATTAAGATGTATATATGGTACATGGTGTGAGGTAGGGGTCAAGGTTCATTTTTATTTTCATATGGACATTCAAATGAAATTTTCCTCGGTCTCCTTTGGTCTTCTGTATGCAGTGAAAAATGATACACAACAAAAGCAAGAGAAAAATCAAACTATTAGCAAGAGAGAAAGCAGTCAACAGAAACAGACATCAAGAGTGACTCATTAAAATCTGATTGTAAGCTCTCTGTACAAGGGTAGGACTTGCAGACAGTTAGCCACCACTGTGTAGGTATTGGGTGGCCAACTGACATTTTATCGGAACCCACATGTCAGTTATTATAAGTATTTTTTAAAAGAAGATTCAGTTCTGCCATGAAAAAAATCCTGCAATCTTTCAACCCACTTGAATGCTTAAAATTTTCTTTCATTTATCATGGTAAAGGGGAGCTAGTGGTTTAAGTTTTTCTGCTGTGGTCTTTCAACCAATCATTCAGCCCTCCCCCTCCTTCTTTCACTGTGAAGGTGCCTCCAAGAACTAAGCCTTTCGGGGGTTTGGTGGGACAATGTAGTTTGCTTGTCATTAATTTTTTCCTGTGCACAGACATGGGAATTATGTCCTCTGGATTTCTACCTCATAGCAGCTTTCTTACTAACTTGCTCTGCTTCAGAATCATCACCTAATAATGCTTACTTTACAGTGTTGTTGTGAGAGTTAACTGGATTAAATTATATGGAACTTTTATAATAATTCTTAGCCTATAATAAGTGCTCAAAAATCATTAGCTATTATTAGCTTCCCCCGTTCAATTTAGTCTGTTACCATTCCATTTACTTTCATCTTCCAAAATAAAAAAATAAAAAGTTCACAGACATGTCTCCTTGGCTACCATCTTCTCTCACATTCTCTTTATTTTTTTGGTAATTTTGTAATATTTTTGTTGTAATTTTAAGAAGAGTTCTGGAGGAATTTGATGTTTAAACATATTCAGTCCACATATTTAACTAAAATATATCCAACTGACAAATTTAAAAGTTTAAATTGCTGTACAGACTCACTTTATAATTTTTGTAGACCAGGACTGTAATCACTGAGCTAGATGATTCCAGCAAATTATGATGGTGATGTAGCAGAGATTCCTAGCTCTAAGATTCCCTCCAGCTCAAAAATTGTATGAATTGATAATATAAAAAATTAGACCTGTGAAAATGGTGAATTCCATCTTTGTAATGAGGCTCAATTTTTAAGTATTTTTTGCTCCTTTTCCATGGTTCTCATTTTTCTACCTGATTGGATATTGGTTGGTTGATTGACAGGTGTGGAAAACACTTTAGGGCAGGTATTTGGAAAGGACATGTAAAGCTATATTAATTATTTGATCAAATTTAAATACCCTTAAGCAACCTCCATTAACCTAGAACACCCCAAGCTTTTCCCCCAGGCTCTACAACTTACTCAAAGCTCAAACCAAATTTAGTACAAGAATGAGTATGAGTCTCTATTGTTTCAATGCATGCAAAAAAAGTTTGAATAAAATAATTTCTATAAATATATTTATGGAATTTTCCCATCTTGTATACGTATATTATTTATACCATATAAGCTACAGTAAACACTATATTAAAAGGCCATATTATTTAATTTATATACAATAAATGTAATATAAAGTGAAATAACACTTAGGTTTATTGTTTGTTGCCTTATTATCAATTTAAAAACAGTAGGTTAGCCCTGGCCAAGTGGCTCCGTTGGAGTGTCATCCGGTACACCAAAAGGTGCCTTTCAATTCCTGATCAGGGCACACACCTAGGTTGCAGGTTCAGTCCCTAGTGGGGTACGTTCAGGAGGCAACCAATTGATGTTTCTCTCTGACATCAAGGTCTCTCTCTCTCTCTCTCTCTCTCTCTCTCAAATCAATTTTTTTAAAAACATATCCTTGGGTGAGGATTAGAAAACAAACAAAAGCCAGTAGGTTATTGATTTTTTATGATTGTTTATATCAGTGAATGTCCTAAAACCTAGGGGTCTTTATTAATTTTTCTCAGAAACACGTTGTGGCTATGTAATATTTTCTAATTGTGTATGTGAGATGTGTGTATGTTTGTGTGTGTATATATGCATATATTTAAGTGTGTGTGTGTGTGCATGTGTGTGTGTGTGTGTGTGTGTGTGTGTGTGTGTGTGTGTGTGTCAGAGAGAGAGAGTGTGTATGAGAGCTGGAGAGACATTAGCCTATTCAAAACGACCCAGACTCAGCTGGATTTAATCATTTAAATGTAGATTGTACCTATTTACAATTAAATTAAAGTAGTTTTAAGGTGGATTGGGGAAATACAAAACAGAATAATGGAAATAAAGAAATAAAAGAACATATATAGGAGGGCTCTCCCAGCAGTTAGCTATTTTAGACTGTGAAGTGATATCCCAAGAGAAGCCAAGGAGGCTCCATCACTTGAATCATTTAAAATTAGACTGGACTAAGCTCGGGAGAATGTACCACTGGGAGTAATCACGCTTTGACAGAGAAAGACCGAGAGATCTTTTCCAATTCTAATTGCCATGATCCTGTGTAATTCAATTTGAAATGGCCTTGCTATTCTAATTCACAAAGATCCTATTTTTACTAACTCTTTCTTTTCATAATCCTGCTTCTGATATCATTTCTCCTTTAAAAAGAAACCCTCAAGCTTGGTTCCCAAGTATTCATTGAATTACATTCCTTATTTCCGTTTTGTGTTTTTTTTTGGTGTTTTTTTTTTTTTCTCTCTAGACAGACTGTTTTGCAGACTCAGGCACTGCTCTCAGGACTGGGCAGACAGTGATTATCATCACCCCCTACTTTCATCCATTAGAGCTGGGCGTTAGCAGGTAAGGGTGAGGGCTGACAAAGAGGTTTTCAAAACTGGTCAGCATAAATGCTTCCAGGAGGCCAATTCAGGATAATCTATTAAAATATGGATCAGAAATATTGCCAGCCGAGGCTGAATACCTCTATCTGGTGCATTTAAGCCAAAACATAGAATACTTTCATGGGGAAAAAATAACAAAAGCCATAATTACATGTGGAGAATTGTCTGTTCACATGGTTTGGGGGTTAATTTTGTGAAATGGTTGCCATTCTGTCTGGGTCCAGCATCTGTCTCAGCCACTTTATTTGTTTTGAGATGCTTTAGGGATAAGGTCCCTGGAGACTTGAGTCCAGGAGGCCTTCTGGTTTCCAGGAGCCAATTTGTGACAAGATCAAAGGGGTCTGTAGTCCCTAGAGCCTGAGTTACACTTTGGAATTTACAGGTGTACCTCATTTTACACAGCACTTCCATGTTTGAACTGTATTGAGAAGTCAATTTTAGTGCATTGAATTTTATTAACCTGCTAATATTATCAATCGGTAGTGGCTCCTGATCATTTAATTCATGATCAAATTTGAAGTAGAGCCATGCAATGAATTTCTTTATAAGCTAAGAATGCTTTTGTGATATAATTATCAGTGTTTTATGACAAGTTTTCTTTCCCATATAATTTTTATTCAACAATTTGAGAAATGAAGAACTAACACCCCCCAAACAATCATTCTGAAAACTTGAAGTAAAGTTTCAAAACACTCCCAAAATAGTAATTTTAATGCCTTCAAATTTAAAAAGTTATACATAGGTCATATTTAAAGTCTTAGAGTGATAACATTTTCCCACTGTACTTTACTAATGCAAATTCTTTAGTTTAAAATATTTTAAACATACAGAAAAATATTAAAAATAATATAACACACATTTAATACCCACAGTCAGAATTATAAAATACTAACAGAATTTTTTTATTGTTTTAAAAAAAATAAACAGAGGTACTTACATTTGGCAAACATTTAAACACCTCCTGGTAATATTTCCATTCTTCACTCTCCAAAATAACTTCTCGCTTAAATACCCTGCCCATCTATTGTCTCCAGTTTTACTAGATGTGTGTGACTCCATAATTGGGAAATAGTTTTTTGTGAGCTTTTAAAATGTCCATAAATGATATATTCAATTCTACTTTTTTCATTTAATATTTTGTTAGGTTATATCTGTATCAATACATGGAGATCAAGGTTTAAATAAACTTAACAGGTATAGGGTTCACCATCATTACTTACTTATCCATTCCTCAAATGATATGCATTTAGGTTGCTTCCAATTTTTCACTATAGGCTATACAGCATATCTCCTTATGTATAATCTAGAGGCCCGGTGCACAAAATTCATACACTCAGAGGGGGGTCCCTCAGCCCAGCCTGCACCCTCTTGCAGTCTAGGAGCCCTTGGGGGATGTCTGACTGAGAGCTTGGGCCCACTCCCTGTGGAGAGTGGGCTTAAGCCGGCATTCAGACATCCTTAGCGCTGCCATGGCGGCAGAAGAGGCTCCTGCCACCGCTGCTGCACTCGTCAGCCATGATCCCAGCTTCTGGTTGAGCCACGCTCCCCCCATGGGAGTGCACTGACCACCAGGGGGCAGCTCCTGCATTGAGCGTCTGCCCACTGGTAGTCAGTGCATGCCATAGTGACTGGTCATTCTACTGTTTGGTCGATTTGCATATTAGCTTTTTATTATATAGGATATTCTTCAAGTCTCTCTTTTTTTTTTAGTATTTTTAAAAATTTTTATTTATTGATTTTGAGAGAGAGAGAGAGAGAGAGAGAGAGAAGAGAGAGAGAGATTGGTTGATACTTGTATACTTGTATGTGCTCTGACTGGTGATCAAACCTGAAACCTTGCCATATAGGGATGACACTCTAAACAACTGAGCTACCTCAGTCAAGGCAAATGTTCAAATTTCTTTAAAGTCTATAACAACAATTGGAGTTTCTGGATTAAGAATAAATGTATCTTCAACTTTCTTACATACTACCAGATTATTCTCCAAATGTATACTCTCACCAAAAATGATTTACTCAAATTAATCAATTTTTCCCTTTATAATGTTTATTTTCTGAGCATGGTCTAAGAATTTCCTTCCCTCTCAAAATTATAAAAAAGATCTTTGTTGTGTTTTCACATCTATATGTTTAATTCATTTGGATTTTTTTAAGTATGCTGTGAGGTAGGGTTCTAATTATATTGTTTTTCATATGCATGGTGAAACTACTTACAATGCCTGCTGGTTTTTAAGGTCTCCTCTGCATGCATTGAGGTCTGATGTAAGATGGTATTTCCATTCATTGATATGTTGACCTTTCCCTAATATTACATTATTTTAGTTGATGTAGTGGTACCATTGATTCATGATACCAAATGGAGAAAATCCTTCCTTCTGATTTGTTTTGGCTATCCCTAGACCTTTATGTTCTCATGGGAATTTCATAATCAGTTTTTAGAAAATCTTTAATATGATGAAGTAGTAGTAAATGTACAATATAATCTGTTTTACTTATATCAAATCACTAAACCTAATTTATTGCTCACTACTCAATATTAAAGGTATCCTGCCATGTCCTGACAAACTTCTTTGAAAAATAAGTTTATCATGTTTCCTTTCTTCCTCAAATATTACTCTCTCTCTCTCAATTTCAGTAATTTTTATGTCATTCCCATTCTCCCAACTCTTGGCCCTGTTAATATCTGTTCTGCAATAGGTTAACAGATTCAGTCATTCCTGTTATCCTGTTGTGAGAGTACATTGTAAATGTAACTCTTTCTCTCTCTTGGGCCTCCTCTGCCTATTTCTATTCCAATCAATTATATAAAAATCTTGTAGAGCAACTGTTTTCCTGTTTTAATCATGCCACTTTTATGACCAAGAACTTAGACTCTTATTTGCTACAGGTCTTTAGTGGTCCTAAGAGACCACACGTTCATTTTCACACATGAACATGTGAAAGGTTTTGCCCCACCCAGAGTTACAGAGCTAATCAGGAGGGGAATTAGGACTCTGAAGTTAAAACCTACTCTAGAACCCAGGTCTTCTGACTCCTGAACTAATTCTCTTTCTACCTTTTACTCTCCTCAACCGAGCCTTTAGATATTATTTCCTAAATGATATCAGTACCATATTTTTTTAAAAAAATATTTTTATTGATTTCAGTAAGGAAGGGAGAGAGAGCCAGAAACATCAATGATGAGAGAGAATCATTGATTGGCTTCCTCCTGTATGCACCCCACCAGGGATCGAGCCCACAATCTGGGCATGTGCCCTGACCGGGAATCAAACCTTGACCTCCTGGTTCATAGGTCAGTGCTCAACCCCCGAGCTCCACCAGCCAGGCAGCACCACATTTATTTTACTCCATATAACCACCCCAAAGGAACTTCCCTTTCTTAATCTTACCTCAAAATGTTCCTTCCTATTGCTTTGGAAACATAAACCTTCATGTTGAAATTCAGTCTCCTTACTTTCCACTGAACTATATCTGACCTTCTTGGAAACATGCACCTTTTACAGATGTATGACTACTGCTATCACTGCTCTTAACAGTACTGATAAAACCACCACTTATGCACTCTTACCATGAATCCAGCTATTGAAGGACGTGAGCTCACCTCGCTTTGCTCCACAGATGTAGGATCTGAGAGGTGAAGTAACCTGCCCTGAGTTCTACAACCTCGAATGGAACCCGAGTCTCTAGGAGTCCAGAGCCCATGAGCTTACCACTTTGTTCTGTGTCTCCTAACTGTGTCTTTGGAAGTTTCCAGCACTGATTTTCTCTTGAACTCAGTCGCACTTACTCTAAGCTGCTTTTGGTGTTTTCTAAATGTTTGTCGTAAGTGTAGACTTCACCATTCTGACTAGACTGCATATCTTCTGAATACAGGATCATTTAAAACTTTCTTTCGACTGCCCTCTCTCCTCAGAACATCTGCTGTGAGTCTCTACTCTGAGCCCTGCCATGACTGAAGAGGGTCTTATTAGCCTGGAGAATTTCTGACACCCATCCAGGAAGCTTCTATGTTGAAAAATCTTCCACTGTGGCAGAGAATAAAACTGCAACTGATAGTTTTAAACTAATTTATTGTATTCCAGCACAACTTCTTTGCTGTTTTATAAAGTCCAAGAAAAAGCTATCTGATTCATTGTAACATACTGTCTCTCTAGTGAATATTATACTATTAATTAGAAGCAAATTTGGCCTAGCATGTAAAATGAATTGTAAACAATTCTGAATGAATTTTACTTCAAAGGTTATTTTGTGAGGAGAAAATATTAAATTATGTAGAATTGCTAAAGTGGAGAAAAATACATAAATATAATGCAATTTCAGGTTCACTATTCACAGTGCTCGAATAGTGTTTTCCAGGAGTTTGGATGAGAGCGGTCAGTGGTCAGGCTTGGACAACAGAAAAAGTCCTGTTTTCTCTCCACTTCATCTTGAGCAATCATCTTTCAGCAGTGAATAAGCAGGGAATGAATCCATCTTCAAAAGGCCTATTTAAAAATAAAACATTCAAGCCCTGGCTGGTTTTGCTCAGTGGATAGAGCCTGCAGACTGAAGGGTCCCAGGTTGGATTCCAGTTGGGGGCACATGCCCAGGTTGGGGGCTCGATCCCAAGTAGGGGGCATGCCAGAGGCAGCCAATCAGTGGTTCTCTCTCATCATTGATGTTTCTATCTCTTTCTCCATCTCCCTTCCTCTCAGAAATCAATAAAAAATAAATAAACAAATATTTTTTTAATTTTAACTATTTATTTTAAAATCTTTATTGTTGAAAATATTACATATATCCCCCTTTCCCCTCCCCATTGACCCTTTCTAGCATGCCCTCGCCTCCCCTCTGTCCCCCCAACCCCCACCCCACCCCTTGGCCTTCATCACACTATTGTCTATGTCCATGGGTTATGCATATATGCATACAAGTTCTTTGGTTGATCTTTTCCCACCTACTCCCAAATAATTTTAACACTGTTGGGTTTTTTAATTTTAAAATTTACAACAGATTTTTTAAAAATAATAGACTTTATTTTTTAAAGCCATTTAAGATTTATAGAAAAAGTGAACAGGAAATACAGAGTTCCCATATACCCCCTCTCTGCCCACCCACCACCACTCTACCCCCCAGTTTCCCCTATCATTAGCATCTTGCAATAGTGTGGTACATATATTACAATCGTTGAGTCAATATTGATGCATTGCTATTAACTAAAGTTCATAGCTTATATTAGTGGTTATTCTTTGTGTTGTACATTCAATAGGTTTTGGCAAATACATAATATATATCCACCATTACAGTATCAAACCACATTTAAGCTAACAAAATATAGATTATAAAAAGAAGACTATAAGATACCATTTTGAAGCATTTAACTGGGGTAAAACAAGTTAAATGAACTAAAACTCAACCAAAAACTTAGTGAACTTATTTTTTGCAGTTCCTACAAGACAGAAAAAAACAATATAGTAAAAATTAAGTAGTCTTTTTTTGGGAAAATTGTAGTTCTTTTGATAAACAGTGCTGTCAAAACAGCAAATGCTAGCACCACATGCTCTAGCTCATTCTCTTTCGAGTACTGTTCTCAAGGTTTGGTGTGAATACTTCATAGTGAAAGTATGTCTTCCCTTGAGGATCACACAGCCATTTAATTTCTGTTCTGGCATTTGGCCTATTGTGTTTATGAGGTTCTATTGAGAAATGCAATTGATGATTTCTTCTTTAACCACAAAGAAAAAATTGAGGGTTACTGATTTCAAACCACTGTTATAAACTTTCATGTTTTTCTGGAAAAATGTTTTCTTTCCAAAATGAAAAACGGATTCCCTATTAAATATAACGTTTGGTATTATCCTATCCTTCAATATGTTGAAAATTCACCTCAGACTTAGCCAGAGGAAGGCTGGAGTTCCCCATCTGTAGTTTGGAATCTACCAGATGTCCCTGCCTGGCCCAATTGATTTTATTGGTTTCTGCTCGTTTTGGGCATTATTGTCACGAAGAGTGGATTTCACATCTAGGGCTTTTTAAAAAATATATTTTTTATTGATTTCAGAGAGGAAGGGAGAAGAAGAGACAGACAGAAACATCAATGATGAGAGAGAATCATTGACCCGCTGCCTCCTGCATGCCCCACAATGGAGATCAAGCCCACCACCTGGGCATGTGCCCTGACCGGGAATCAAAACATGACCTCCTGGTTTATAAGTCAATGCTCAACCACTGACCCACGCAGGCGGGGCATACAGTGACTTTCTTGTCAGCATGCATTCACTGCTCTTGCTTCCTAACCCCCACGGTGCCCTGAGAACTTAAGTACAGTTAGCAAACTTCTCCATTTTAAGACTTTTTTTTGAGACTCAAAATCCACGTTGTGATGTACAACATTTCCTTTAGAGCAACGGTTCTCCATGGAGGCACATTTGGTCCCCAGGAGACATTTGGCAATATATGGAGGTCCTTTTTTGTTGTTACGAGGGGGGTTGGGTACTGTTGGCATCTAGTGGGCAGAGGTCAGGGATGCTGTTAAACAGCCGGCAGTGCACAGGACAGGCCTCCAGATCAAAAGGTCCTCTAACTCACAATGTCAGTAGGACTGAGGTAGAGAAGCCCTGCCCTAGAGTCTTAGTCATTCAGCCATTTTTTGCCATCCATGTTGAAACACATTGCATTTCAAAGTATTGCATTTGTTGAAATAGTAAAGCATCGCATCTTGGTTTTTTAAAAACGATAATATCTGGCAATAGTGGGAAATTATTTGTTTTCCTATTACTTTGCTCAAGAATAATGCTGCAATATTTGCAAAGTAGATAACCTCAGTTGTCACTCAAAATGTAAACTGTCACAAGGGATAAGAGATTAACTGATTTCACTGCCAACTTTTATAGTGTCATTATTTTCCCCTCTAACTACCTCCTCAGTGTCTTTGCTGATGAAGATGTTTTAAAATAGAAGACAATTAGAGGCTTTTTGTTGATGAAAAATGAAGTGTTCAGGCACAAAAGTATGCACAATGGACCTCTTATAGAATGTTTCAAGTCTCCTTTCATTAAAAGATTTTCTTAAGTGGCTGTTTGTCACTTAATAGGAATGCCTATTGTTGCTCATGTTGTTTTATACATAAATACCATCATATGTAGGTTGCCAGGATAGCTCTTAGATTTCCACACCACTTGATTTCATGTTGAGTTGCCTCAGATGATTTTTTCATCTAAAAATCACATTATGCAAAAGTTTGCCTAAGGAAATACTAGAAGGTGTCCTACTTCATGCATGGCATGAGAAGGCAGGGTTTTTTTGTAAAAGACACAATGCTGGGAAAAATAGCAAGTGACAGAAAAAGAGAAAGACCAAATATGAGATGGGTTGACTCCATAAAGGAAGCCACGGGCATGAGTCTACAGGAGCTGAGCTGGGCTGTGAGGACAGGACATTGTGGCCATCACTCATTCATAGAGTTGCCAGGTGTCAGAGCCAACTCAAAAGCATGGAACACAGACAGGCACTAGAAGAGACATTGAAAACCGGCAGCCAGAGAACAAGTTCCTACTCAGAGATAACTTTTGTTTAGCCAGCATAAAATTGAAAGTTTTAAAAATTAGTTGCCAATATTTTAAAAAAAAAATACATTGGTCATAAGAACCTGGATGTCTTTTTTTTTTTTCTTTCTTGAAAAATGGAAAGATCTAGCATTTGGAGCCAGCATTCCTTCACGGCAATAGTTCATTGCAAGAGAACAGCAGCTGATTATCAGCAAAACGAGTAATCGCATGTGTTGGAGAGGATGTGAGAAAAGGGAACCCTCATTCACTTCTGGTAGGAAAGTAGACTGATACAGCCACTATGGGAAACAGTCTCGAGATTCCTCAAAAAAATTAAGAATAGAGCTACCATCTGACCCAGAAACCCCTCTCCTGGGTATATCCCCGAAAAACTTGAAAACATGTATTTGGAAGATAGATGCACCCCTATGCTCATTGCAGCATTAATCATGGTGGCCAAGACATGGAGACAAACTAAGTGTCCTTCGAGAGAGGACTGGATAAAGAAGATGTGGTACATATACACAATGGAATACTACTCAGGCATAAGACAAGATGAAATACTGCCATTTGTGACAACATGGATGCACCTTGAGAACATTATGCTAAGTGAAATAAGTCAGAAAAAGCTAATAACCATATGACTTCACTCATATGTGGGATATAAAACTGAAACTCCTGGACATAGACAGCAGTGTGGTGGTTGCCAGGGGGAAGGGCAGTGGGGGTGGAGGAGCCCTAATATATAGTGATGGAAGATGGTTTGGGTGGTGGGCACACAGTGCAATATACAGATCTTGTATCATAGAAATGTACACTTGAAACCTGTATAATCGCATTAACCAATGTCACCCCAATAAATGTAATAAAATTTTTTTTCAAAAGAGAACAGCGGCTGGACACTTGAGACAAGTGAGGCCCACGCCAGCCTGCCCTAGTACTCACCCAGCCTGCTTCACTCAGTCACCCTGTAGTCTATTCCTGCGTGGTCCTTTGAGTTTGCAACCCCTGCTCTGTTACAACTGAATTCTGTAACTGCAAATGCAGGTAGTTAGTATAACCCAATCTTTTTAGCTCATAAACTAATTTAGCAGCTCATGTTGGAGATAAGCTGGAGAGCTGAGGCTGTTTGGGAAGATGGTAGAAAATATGAAGATGGAGAGCTGAGTTGTAACGGAATGGAGGGGGAGGGGTCATGGAAAGAATCAGACTTCAGAGTGAAAACAGATTCAGATACTGCTTCCTAGTTTCAGCCCTGCAAGGAAATCTTCTGAACTTTGGTGAGAAGAGAGCAGGCCAGGGAGTAAAAATGAAGAAAAGCAATGACATGTATGACCAAGGCAGAAGCTCTCTGCCATTTCATTGGCTTGTGTACCATCTTTGCCCCAAGTGGTAGTCCCTGGTTCTGGCCTGTGTTCTTAGAAATGGAGTCCAGGAAGAGCTTTAAGAGGGCTCAAGGGTGCAGGGGTTGTGGAGGAAGGGGTGGAGGTGTTTGTAATGTGTTGGATTTAGAATGAAAGACAAAGAAGAGGTGGGGTAAATAAACCCAGTACCCAGATACAAGGAGCATCAGATGCAGGCCTTGGGATTCAAAGCTTAGGGCCGAAACCAGAAGAACGATCAGGATAGGAAAGATGTAGAGGCCAGTCACTGGCCTTTACTTTGCTTTGTGGGAAGTCTGTGATTTGGATGCATCTAGATGACCCTCGTCTGTCTGTCTCCTCCTCCTTCTACCTGTAGTGGTCTGAGGCCCACAGTTTGATGAATCGTTGACAAGTGTCTCATTCCCTCATCAGCTGCAGTGATTTCCTGGTGGACCCTGTACTTGATAGAACATTTTTCTAGTCATTCCAGCTCTGGAGAAAAGCCAGAGCTTCAGGATATTTCCTTCTCTCCTTGCCCTCAAACAGAACAAAGCAGATAAAATCTTTTTAAGCTGCAGCCTCCACCTGCACTCTACAAATGTGGAAATGAAGGGAAAAAATCCTCAGGATGTGGAAAGGAGGGAGAGTGTGGGAAAGGACTGTTTTGGAGTGTGTTTAAGCCTTATCTGATGAAAGAGAAAAAAGAAAGGACTGGAAAGAAAGACATTTGAGGAGGGAAGAGAGTGAAAGAATATTAAAATTGCTGCTGGAAGGAATCCCAGGAAAATACTGTGCTAGTCTAGGCTTGGCTTGGATTTCCTTGTTTGATATGTATAGAGGGACCATATAATTTACCATCCAAACCTGGACTCTTCCAAGAAAGTGGGAGCTATTAGTAAAATTTCCAAGATAACAGCATGACTCAGGACTGGCCCAGCAAACGAGGGAGGTCTCAATAGTTAGGGACAAAGTCCAGAAACCTCTTCAGATTCATGGCCCCAGGCTACTGACTAAAGTGCAGAGGACTGGAGGCTTGGGACTCTAACCTATGGTATTGCTATTAGAAAAGGAACATGCAAACTTGGTTAGGGTGCAGGACAGGGTTCTCCTTACCTCTAACTAAGCATCAAAACCACACAGGGACCTTAAAACTATTATAGATGCCCTGGAAATCAATTTTAATTGTTTTGGATTGGGCCTAAACCAGGGTACTTTTTATTTTTAAAGCTGCCTGGTGATTCTAATGTGCAACCTACCCTGAACTGTACCGTTTCCCCAGGCTTTCGGGGGGAGCAAACCCTTCTCTCTCCACTTTCCCCAGCAGTAGCCTGTGCTGACAAGATGGTGGGAGTGCCTGGCACCTGGGGAATTTCCTAGCTGCTTCCTCCGCTTCCCCTTCCCCGATTCAGGGGCAGGAGGAGGTGGGACTGCAGTAAAGTGAGCTTGTGTATTCAAGCTGAGAATGTAAATTACTTGTCAAGGACTGAATATGAAACAATAGAAGAAACCTGAGCAAAACTGGTAAACCAAGTCCGGCTCAGCTCCTGGCATGACAAACATGAAGGTTGAGGAGGCGTGTGTGGGTGAGTGCTTTATCACTACCTAGAGCCGCAGTCACATGTATTCAACTGGTGGCCCTACCTATTTGGTGTACAGAGATGCCACATTTAACCCACCTTCAGACCCCAAGCATTTTCCAATGAACCCATATTTATGGAGCATCTGTTGGGTTAGGGCGCGGGAGACAGTCACAGTTGCTGTTGGGCGACAGAAGAGCTGGGGTAGCCTTCACTTTCAAGACAGAGTTCCTGAAGAAACTCAGAGAGTTGACTGCTTTGCACCTTGAACGGATAAACTAAGGCATATTAAAAATGTTAAGGGTTTGAGCAAAAATCAATTTGTACTGGGCAGTACCTAACCAGAAGTGGTTAGGAGCGCCCCAACCCCAGAGCTCAGGGTAAGACTTATATAGAAAAAAGTGTGGAAGCAAAGAAATTGCGTAATTGGCTACAGTTGAAAGCCTAGTTGGCTGTTGTTTGTGATTGGTTGTTCTTAGCATTTTGATTTCCTAACTTTGAGGCATTAATAGGCTTAGGTTTTGGTTTGCTTCCTAGGCTCTCATGGCCTTAGAGCCACACCAGTTTAATGGCCTCCTTGTTTAATTAATTTAACAAAGATGCTCTCACCACAGAGTCCATGGTTACATAGCCAGTAGAAACACCAGTCGGATAGGCAAGAATGAATGAAAAGCATTTTAAATCCTCATAGCAGCCTCTTAGAAAATCACCAAGGGATTATATAATTCTCAGCAAGTCTTCCTGGGATCTTCTTGCCTCTGCTCATTGCTCATTCTGCTTTCTCTCTTCTCTCTCAGAATCTCAGCACCACTTCATTCCTTATCAATAGCTCAGTATGTCATCTCATATCTCAATATCTTGCTTGGTTTGCCAAGGTAACTATTCTGTGTTCTCGTTCTCTCTCTCTCTCTCTCTCTCTCTCTCTCTCTCTCTCTCTCTCTCTCTCTCTCTCATTTTCCTCCTTCCCTCCCTCCCTATTCCCCCAAACTCTGGCTCCCAGTAACCTTCCTTTACTCCCTCCCTTTACTCCCTCCAGCCTCCAAGATTGTTGTTTTCTGGGGCTGGGGCTCTGTTTCCTTTAAGATGTAAATCCTGCAGCTCAGCTAATGTCCTAATCAGCATGACAAAAGGCCGGGGAGCTGCGGGGCAGCAAGGCTCCTTCCTTCCTGCTAGAGCCTGCCGGTGGGAGGGGGCCGCCAATGCTGTGACTGCTCCAAAACGGACTATTTGCTCTGCGTATTTGTATGCAAACCTGTTTGTATGTGCAGGTATACAGGCATCCCTACAGAGGGCCATACAGTTGAAGGATTCAGAAGGGATTTGTGTGAGAATGATATGTGTGATACAGAAATAGATGCCAGATCAGTGTTTCTACATTATTATTATTATTAATTATTATTATTATTATTATTATTTTTGTTAACAAACACCTTTGCAGTATAGTATTAGCAAATTAAGTTTTTTGTCCAAGGGACCAAAAATGCCTTTCAGTATTCCACTGTTGTTTTTACAGTAACAAAATATAAATGATTATTTATTGTGCTAATAAGGGAAAGGTATGCACAAACTCTTTGATAGAAAATTAAAACACATCTTTTAGGTCTATAAGAACAATATAAAATACAAAATATGAAAATTTGCAAACATTTTTGTTTTCCTCATTAGAATTAGTAGTTTTGGATAGACTAGATTGTTTTGCTCATCATTGTAACTGTAGTACCTAATATGGCACCTAAAATATGTGCAGTGGTCTTTAAATAAATAAATAACACAAGCTGGCAAGTGCCTGGCACAATATTTCAGTCTCCTAGATTTTTGCCATTGAGTTATGCATAAAAGGATTACTCCACTATAGGATCTTTTAAGACTTCTATCTTCCAGTTCCTGAAGATTCTTTTTTTCTTTCTTTCCTCCTTCCTTCCCTTCCCTTCCCTTCCCTTCCCTTCCCTTCCCTTCCCTTCCCTTCCCTTCCCTTCCCTTCCCTTCCCTTCCCTTCCCTTCTCTTTCTCTTACCTTCCTTCCTTTCTTCCTCCCTTCCTTCCTTTTTAAAAAATATATTTTTATTGATTTTAGAGAGAGAAGAAGGGAGGAGAGATGGGGGAGAAGGAAAATCATCATCAATTCGAAAGAGAAACATTGGTTGTTTGCCTCCTGCACACGCCTGACCAGGGATCAAACCCGAAACCTGGATACATGTCCTGACCAGGAATCGAACGCGCAGCCTTTGGTTACATGGGACAACGCTCAACCAACTGAAGCACTCCCGCCAGGGCCCTTCCTTCATTTCCCCTCTCTTGGTTTCTTGCTGTGTTTAAATATATAGACCAGTGCTGCCCGATGGAAACATAATGCTAGACACAACTGTGAGCAACAAAATTATGTTCCTCAGAGCCACATACTTTAAAAACTAAAGAGAAACAGATGAAATTCATTTTAATAATATATTTACATAATTCAATATATACAAAATACTGTCATTTTAACATGCAATCAATATTTTAAAAAGTCTTAATGAGATTTTGCAATCTTTTTTTTCATATTGAGTTTTGAAAATTTGGAGTATATTTTACATACTCAGAACATCTTAGATTAAATAGTCACATTTCAAATGCTCAATAGCCACATGTAGCTAATGGCTATTGCATTAGACAACACAGATTTAGAGCATCTGAATTAGAGATTGAAATTGGTAACTGGTCAGTCCAAGCCATTTTCTGAACAACCCCTCCTTTCCTTACTAATATCCAAAATAACTGACTTATTTATATACAGATACCTTGTTTGTATGCACGACATTCAATTTACATTGGTAGAATAAATGAATGACATTATGATTTATTTTAGAATGACAAGATAGTAAAGAAATTTAATGAGAGGGAAGAGTTAACATTAATAATACTACAGTACTAAACATGTGTTGAATCCCTGACATTAGACCAGATACTTCATAAACATAATCTCGTGTACTGCTCACAGCATATTTTATGAGACTGATATGATTAGAATCACTTTTACAAAGAAATTGAGGCTGAGCAACATTTACTAGTAGCGATTTGCGCAAGGTTAGGATCATGCTAAATTGCAGAGGCAGATTGGAAACTATACTGGTATTTGTCTGATTTCAGCCTGAACTCTTCACCACACCACACTGCCTTTGTAAGATAAGACCATCTAGCTAAAGAAATAGCAGAGAGAGTATGTGTTCATTCTATCAAGTCAGAAAAAATACCATTGTACATTGTAGATGTTGAAATTTTCTCTCATTTTAATAGAATAAGAGAAAGTAGAAAATATTCTTTTATTTACACAAGTTTTTCAATTTGTTTCCAGAATATTTATTGGGAAAGCATTCAAAAATTATTTTATATTAATTTAAAGAGAGGGGGAAATAGAGAATATATAACATATTTTATGGGTTGAAATTATAAGTAACTAAATAGTTTCACAAAGATATTCCTAGTAGAACCAAGAAGTTGTCATTATTATAATCCTCTTCTGAACCTCCTCTAACCACCAAAAAAATGCCCTCTTTAGATCGAGTTTACAAATTAGGATGCTGAATTAGGTAAAATTTTTCCTTACCTATTCTGTAAGGTAGGCTGCCTGTTGAAAGTCAGAAAATAAAGCATCTCTGTGCATAAGTAATTGTACAGATAATTGCCTCTATCGTTTAAAAATATCGTTTGCCAAAATGGTGTCTATGATTAATTATGTACATTTATCATTGAGTCAACTAGGAAACATTATAAAATCCTTTCCCTAAGCTCATGCATCTTTCCTCCCTTCTTGTTTCTTTCAATGTATATTATTAGTGATTCAAAATTTTTATTTCTTAAGACATAATTCACCTGCACAGAAGCCAGCAGCTAAGTTGACCTCTGGCTGCAGAGGGGTTGGTTGCTTTTTGACTTGTGACATCAGATAATGAGGGCACCGTTTAACATCTCCCCTCTTGTTCCGTGGATTCTTCTAAAGCAGAAATGCTGGGGAAAGGATCACTTATTGATATTCATGTATCTTCATTACCGTTTTTCAGCTCCAAATTATACATTGTTGGGTTTCAAAGTCAAATGGTGCCAAGGAAAGAAAAATAAGTAAAAATAAACAAATGAATAGTAACCCTGAAATCCTGACACATAGAATTTACCTAATGTGCATGCGATGTAATTAATGATTGTAGCAACTATCCTACAGACTCTGTCTTGAACATCAGGCCTCAGGGTAGTTTCCCTACTTCTGCTCTGCCCTGGATTCTTAGAAGAACATCCAGACTGATCTGTTGTGTGTTTATTTGTTAAAGCTAGCAACCTTACTCCCCAGAGTAGGGAAGATGGTAGCTGACAGCCTGAAGCTTATATCTACATAACTCAAAATCCCCAAAGAAGGGAGGCCTTTTTAATCCCAGTTCCACTTACAAGTGTTAGCAGGGACCCTGATTGGCCTGATGAACCCTGCAGTGGTGGTAAGGGTGTGGTGGTGGAGCAGCGTGCCACTTCATGGCGATGCATAACTTCAATAAGATCAGAAAGATGAGAGGAGAGGTTCTCTGAAGAAAGGACCTTAGGCAGGCAGGAAGTCTGCTGTGGGACCCAATACTTTGATGGTAATTTGCTTTTTTAATTGTTTGTGGCTTGACAGACAACCTCTGTGAGGGCAGTAACCACTATATCCTCAAGACATGGCACATATTCGATGCTCAATAAATTTATGAATGAATGAATGGCAAGCTACATGAGAGGCAAGTTATTAACAGTTTGGTGGCCTCAGAACAAAGGAAGACATTATGTGCATTGAATATGCAATGGTATTGTACTGAGACTGCTGGGGGCGCGGGGAGAGCTGTTTACAATTTGTGTGTATGTGCCAATCTGACCATGGAACTTCCTCAGCTCCACATACACACACACTCGGGAATTAGAACTGCGAATAAGCCTCGGTTTATTTCATTTCCTTTACTCCATTTCTGACTGGCTACCTTTGAGTTGCCACAGGCCTTCTTTAGATACGGAGAGACTTTCAGTTAGATCTGGCTCTAGTTGCAACTACTTCTTTAAGGTTGGTTCTGTATATCTTTGCTGGAGTCTATTGTATGAAGCCTCTCTGATTAAACCTTCTGAGGTAAATCCTTTATTTCCAAATCTCTGAGAGGCATTTGACTCTCCCTCCCTCTTATCCCCACTGCTTTCTGTAGAACCCTGAGCTATGGTTCCTCATAGAAACCAGGAAAAAAACAATGTTAGTGCTAGTATGCTATTTTCATTCATTTATTCCATATATGTTAACAGAGTGTCTACTTTGTGCTGTGCACCATGCTACTCTTTGGAGACATGATGGAGAGTAATTGAACCAGGAAGGGAAGCAGAGGAAATATTACACAAATATACAATTTTAATCAAGGGACGGGTGATATGAAAAAAAGAAATTCAGTGATATGTGATTATATAGAGGTGCCCTGCTCTATTCTCTGGGGTCAGTTCTGAGAGACTTCCCTGAGGAAGTGACATCTGAGCTGAGATATGAAGGATGAATGCAAGTTTAACAGGTGGGAGCAAAAATGTTTCAGGCAAAGGGACAGCATAAGCAAAGACTTGGAGACAGGGAGCTGAATGGCTTCTCTGAGGACATGGGAGAAGGTTCAGTGGCTTGAGCTGGTGCATGCGTGTGTGTGTGCGTGCATGCATGTGTGTGTGTGTGTGTGTGTGTGTGTGTGTGTGTGTGTGTGTGTGTAGAGGCTTCTCTGAGATGAGGTCAGAGAGGGGGCAGGGGTCAGCTCATGCGGGGCTTGGTAGCCATGTCGAGAATTGTACCTTTATTTTGAGAGGTATGGGACACAATTTAAATAATGGAGAGTCACGCAGGTTTCCGTCTGGAATAGATCACTCCAGCTATATATACTATGCTGCATGCAGAATCTGGAGTTCGGAGTATATATTGAACAGGAGTAAGAGTGGGTAGCTGAGACCAGTTAGGCGGTAACTTGATATAGAAATGAGAAATTGGGGAACTTCTTTACATTCCTTAACAGAAGATGGAGTCCTCTGCTTTATCAAGCCTGTCAGCTAGAAATTTTCATTTGGGAACTAATGGAGGACTTTATCCTGACCTTGGCATGCTAGAGAGCAGTAGTGACAGGAAGAGGGTGTCTGGGTATGTTGATAGAATAGATACCCTTTTGGGGGCTTGTGAACAAGTAAATGAGAAGGCTGGAAATGTGGGTCTGATGATGGAAAGCATAAGGTCCTAGAGCTAAAGCTTGGGGGACACCCACAAAGGGACCATAATTGGAGCTGCGAGTATGAATGTGATTGTCAAAGATCATGTTAGTGAATAAGAAAAAGAGGGCTAAAGAAGAGCACCTGTATTTAAGGAATGGGTATTTACTTCACAAATACTTTTTATGTGTTCACTATGTGCCTGGCACTGGGCTGTAAGTCATTGTCGAGCAGCCAGAAGAAACTAGTTGGAGACAAAATAAGAGAACTCTGAAAATGTGGGAGGAACCAACAGGAAAGGATGAGAAAGCCACGATGGAAGGGTAGCCTGTGGTTTGGTTCTCTCAGGAAGAAAGTGCTATGGATGCTGAAAGCACAACTCTGAGTGTGTGGATTAGTCTCCCCTGGATGGCACACATTGGGAATTTGGTCCAGTAAAGACTTGAGGGAGTGTGAATAAGGGCCCTTGACAAAACTCTCCTCCAATTTCAGAACTTTATATTATAGGAAGATAAGACCTAATATATAAGATTTCACTTTATATCTTACTTCCTTGAAACACATCTTTTCCATCTATGTAAAGAGAGCTGTACATACCCAGTCCTGCTGTGGCTGTCGGCCAAGAACAGAGATGTTGTAATTTGATGTTAGATGACGGTAAGATGACCATTGCAGGGTCACTACTGTTTCTGTCTTGTGGCAGAGTTTCCTCCTGAAACATGGAGGTGCCATAATATTAAATCAATAGTAGTGAGTGATGTGGAGATTTGAGGTGAAGCTAAACATAGATTCCTTTGATTTTTGCCTTTTTGTTTTTCTTGCTGGGCACCACTTTAGAAAAAGAATCACCTCTGGGCAAATAATCTGTTCAGGTTTGCTATTCTAACCAAAGAGGATCAGAAGAGCCTGAATGTTAATTGTGTTCATTTAAGGTTCCATATGAAAAGACTCCCTATGAAATTGGCAAAGTAGCACAGACAAACTTTCCTATTGGAAATATGCAGAAAGCACCCTGGCTGGTTGACTCAGTTGGTTGAGCATTGTCCCATGCACCTAAAGGTCATTGGTTCATTTCCCAGTCAGGGGACATGCCCAGGATGTGGGTTCAATTCCTGGTTGGGGTGCAAGAGGCAACCAATCAATGTTTCTCACATCAATGTTGCTCTATCTCTTCAAATTTAATAAAAGCATGTTTTAAAATATATATACAGAAAGTTAGTTTGCCAATTATAGACTTAACACCAAGTAACTCAGTAATGGAAATCCAAATTGTGAAAGAATAGCATTTATTTGAGCTGAATAATATTAAAAAATTTATTTCCAATAATTTAACAAGAAGATGTATCTGTTATCTATTGCTGTATAACAAATCACCCCAAAATTTACTAGCTGAAAACAAGAACCATTTATTCAGGACAGGATTCTGTGGGTCAGCAGTTCTTTTAGTCTTGGCTGGGAATTTCTCATGCATCTGCTGGCAGTTGCCAGTCAGCTAGGTAGCTCTGCTTCTGGGGGTTGGTGGGGACAATGCAGGGGAATGGGCTACATCTCTCTCATCAACCAGAAGGCTAGCTTCAGCTTGTCCACAGGGCAATTGGGCAGGGTTCCTAGAGAAAGAGCAGAAGCTGCAATGCCTCTTGAGGCATGGCTCAGAATCGGCACAACATTGCTTCTGCGACCTTCTGTTAGCAAGTCCCAAAGTCAGTTCAGATTCGAAGGGTGTTAAAATAGCCTCTGTCAATTGATGGGAGGGGCTAACTGCAAAAGTACTCGGTAAGGGGGGGGGGGCAGGAATTTTGGCCATGTTGCTATCTACCACAGATGATGCATCATTTTTCTTCTGTTTGGTAGAGAAAATGTAATTATTTGAACAATGCTTTTGGGGGGAAAATACTTTTATTTTTTTTGCCTTGATGACAGTTTCAAAGCAACTAGTTAGGTTAAGATTGTATTAACTGAATATTTTTTTAGTTAATTTTTGTTTTTGAAACCGTAAAGAAAATCCTCATGTTTTCAGTGGCTGTTCGTCTAGGTCTGTGTGACCTAACCAATCACAGACAAAGCAGAACTTCTTAATGGCAAGGAACACTACGTAGCTGCGGGCCCAGTAAACTTGTATGAAGATTTTAGAATTGCCATTGGGAAAAGGGCATTTACTTGACAAATGGTGCTATTTCCATTTTTGTCTGCCCAATTTTAAGTTTCCTCTTATTAAAATGGCAAATTCAGGCTCCAAAATAAATTGAGGAAATAAAATATGTAACTGGAAGATACAACTTCACCAGTTCACTTTGTAATATGTAGACATCTTATGGAGGCAAGGGCATTTCATGGAAAGGGAGTTTTAAAATTATTTCGTATGCATATAGAGAAAATAAAACTTTTTGATGTCTTGGCTCAAACTGAATAGGATCTCACTTAATAGTCCATGTAGTACTTTAAGATGATTTATTATTATGCTAATATTGTAATGTAATATTTATTAAGCACTGGAAGTATGCAGAATACTAGATAGACCACATAAGAGATCCTGATGGATTTCAATGAAAAAAAGGCTAAGAAATGAATCTCCTAATCCACAGTAATTCAGAACCTAGCTGAACCAATAAATCCTATTTAATTTAGTATACATATGCCCTCTCCCCCTCACCCCGCTAAGAAAGGTAAACTAATGGAAATGGAGAATGATAATCACTGGTTAAAAGGTAGTCATTTTAGGAGCACACTTTCCTCTCCTGACTTGAGTTTAGAAAGTGACAAGTCAGTAAAATATCTCTCATTTAAAAAATGTTTTGGCCAATAATCCTCTGCATTATTTGATGTTCAAGATCATAAATTATAGTGGCTTTTATGGAGACCAGCTTTATAACTATTATTCCAAACTACAAGATGAAATGCTTTTTAAAAATTATACCTTAACTGTAACTTTACAGCATCACAATAAAATTTACAATGTTGGCATAAGGTATTTGGAAGTCTGAGACTTGGGCTACAAATCTGCAATAAGAGGACATTTTCCCTAAAAAATTAATAGTATATTTTAAAAGACCATCTCTACTACGGCCAAGCGAAATAGAGAGAGAGAGAGAGAGAGAGAGAGAGAGAGAGAGAGAGAGAGAGAGAAAGAAGAGTTAGATTTATTTATTTACCAAAATAAATAAATAAATAAATTTCACACTCCAAAACACCATGATCCAAATTCCCCTAAAGCAGGCTTTTATCTGGGGGAGAGGGGGGGAGAAGCACATAATTGAGGAAAGAATTTCCTAGTTTGCTATAATTCTACACTTCACTTAGCTTAGTCAGTTTAGCTCAGGGGTGGGGGGTGGGGGTGGGGAGTAAAGCCAAAGCTAAAAAGGGGTCTTACAAACAGCATTTCCTATTTCATGAAATCATGCCCACTGACTAAGGATTACATCCTCTACTCATCTTTAAATAGAATTCTCCCAGAAGTTGATGAAAATCTCAGGTGAAATTGATTGAAAAATAAGTTCTCACTTTCTCTGGCTCTCTATATGCTCACATATATGCCGTACATGTATATATGTGTGTATTTAATGACATTAATACTAGTAAAAGATTTTTTTTAGCTTTTTGGGGGTTTCTAAGCAAGTAAAGGAAAACAAAAATTCATTCTTATATGCTTTTGGAGTGATGGTAAATGAAGGTGGTGGGAGAAAAAAATCCTAATTATTACTTTGAACATGGGAAAAACCGACACAAATTAACTTTATTTCTGAAAAGCCTACTTATATTATTTTTATTTCAAAAAAACGTATGCTGTAGACATCTATGATTGCCATCATAATAAAACAAGTATAAAATTTTAATTTTTTGGTAATCTACATTCATGATAATCTATATCCTTTTAAGCAAGGAATGTAGTATTGTTTAATAATTCACAAAGAATTTATGACAGTATGCTTTACTGACAGTATACAGTATGCTAGTTGATCAATTAGATTTACAAAATGCAAATAAATTTTCTTTGTTGAATTTTATTTAAAAATTTGAATAGGGGAAATATTAAACAATAACAAGCAAACATGATAAATCAGTAAAAAACAACATGAAAATTTCTTATGGGAATAAAATCACCCAGTAATTTTTGCTTTATGATAGAAAACTGGTCACATAACTATAAGGTATCTAGACAAAAGTCTAGAAAATGAAAAGTGATGTGGAAATTGGTTGAATCAACCCATTCTTGTTTGCTTCTTTTGAAATTACATTTAAGCAATACACATTTGTAATGCACAGAAACGTAACACATATTTACCTAGATGCCTAGCAATATGGTTAGTTGTTTATCAAAATGACAGCTCAAACTTCTGTATGTTTAAAAAGTTTGCTATGTAGGTCTTACTTAAACTGTATTTTGAAGTGGGCAAGCAACAACAAATGGATGGTTAGTATTAAAGAAATTTAAATGCCTCTTTCAGAATATTGTAGCAACTTATAAAACTGCTTCTACTTACCCACAGAATTCAGGAGAAGAGATTCTGTGAAACAAACTCTAAGAAAGTAAAGGGATAATGAGGAAAAGTGAAAAATTCATGATGGAAGTTGAAGGTCATAAGATTAAAGACCTTGTACTCTGTTTAGTAGAGGTTTTTTTTCCCCCTTTCTCTTTTTTAGGTTGTTCACAGAAGAGACAGCTAGATCAGAAAATAGAAAAGGAGCATTTCCTAAGGTCTCTAAGGAGAGAAAAGCTAGCAAAGAGTTATTTCTAAAGATTCTGAGTAACCTGTTATAAAAGGAAAGACGAGGGGAGAAGACTTCATTAAATAACTTCAAACAGTCTGTGGGCAGGATAGCCGGGTGACAGTTTGGTGATTGAACTTGGGTTACTTGGGGCTTTGGAATGAATTCTTAATGTTCTAGAAAAATAGGCTGGAGGGTTAGCTTGAATACCATTATGTTAGTCATCTGTTACATTGCTTTGTGTCTAATTATTATTTCTTTAATCTTTGCCCTTGAGTTTATTTCCTTTATTATCTTTTCTGGGTATCAGTTTTCATTTAACTGCCATATTAAACAAGACGTTCTTAGTCTGTGGACTTTGGGGTTTGATTCACCAGCTTTCACATTTAGTATTTGTTTAACCCAATAGAACTCCACTTCTATCTGATGGCAGGCAGCTAATGCTTTAAAAGGAAGTCCAAGCTAGTAAAAAAATAAAAAAAATTACCCCATTTTTATTTTATTCTAAATTATTTTTTGTTAACCCTCACCCAAGGATACCTTTTCCATTGATTTTTAGAGAAAATGGAAGGGAGGGTGGGAGGGAAAGAGAGAGAAACATCGATGTGGGAGAGACACATTCACTGGTTGCTTCCCATACATGGACCCTGGGCTGGGGATTGAACTGGCAACCGAAGTACTTGCCCTTTATTGGGAATCAAACCTGAAATCCTCTTGCCTGGGATGACCCGCTAACCACTGAACACACCAGCCAGGGCTAACCCATATTTTGAATCAAGCTTGATCCCTGAAACCACATCTTGGAGATGGCATTCTATTTTGTGCCATGTGAGAATTATTTTTAAAGTATCATTTCATTTTAATACACAGGATCATAAAATTCAGCTCTCTAAAGTATCAACATCCCTGCCTTGATGGTTAGCTGGAACATTTCTCCAGACCAATAAGCATAGAACGTTCTTTTTGGCCTAAAATATTGAAGTAGTTAAGGTAAAAAATAAATTACCTGGTTCAGTGATTCTCAATCCTCTATGCTCATTAGAATTCCCTGGGAAGCTTTTAAAAATTACAGATCTCAGTTCCCCTGCCCTAACCAACTAAAACAGGGAGTGGGACCCTACCATTGTTCTTTTTTAAAAAGCTCCCTAAGTGATTCTAGTTCATAGCTAAGGTCAGACCATCCATCTAGATAGCTCAAGGCCAAATAATTAAACACAAATAAATAAATCTCTGTTTGTGTTTTAATTTGAGGCATAATGATTGGTGCTTCATTGTCATTTGTTTTAAAACCACCAATGCACTTGGTTGCTGGTAGCTTTAAACACAAACATTCTTAAAATGCAGTTAAGCCCTTTACAGTCCATTCTCAACTTTTCAGGTCTCAACTCCCTGCAATCCTGTTTCAATCTCAAAGACTTTTATTTTTCCATGTTTTAGCTCCTTGCTGTTTTTGTTTTGTTACATCTGAACCTTCTTCTCTACTGGGGGGGGGGGGGGGAGGGGGGGAATGCTCCTTATCTTTTAATGGCCAGCTTGAAAGTCATTGCCTCTGTGACATCGGACTAATAATAATATAATTATTTTATATAGTACTGATTTGTATAAATTCAAATCACTTGAATAATGTGACTTGAACATGTCACATTACCAGCAATAAGTGCATAGTTAATAATACCTCTCTTACTGGTATGCCATGGCAGGCACTGCGCCGCAAGAATTTTTTAAAACATGCAATACATGACTATTTAGTCAGGGGTACTGACCTATTTTCTCTGAGACTGTCAAATAAAAAACTGACAACAGCCAACACAATAGCCATCCAGTGAAAATGAATCAAAATTATACCTATTTTTTGGTCAGATTCGCAAAATATGTATTTTTTTTTGTATTGCACAGAATTTTAGTAATTAGCTTATGTATGCCATGAGATGAAAGTCACTGTTCTATCGATTGCTGCTTGGTTACTCTAATAGCAACAATTATGTAGGTATATAATCCCAGAAAGAAGCACTTAATTTAGGTTTAAGAGTTATTTCACACAGACATTTGAATTATGTTCTTAACAGTTGCTTTTATTCCAACTCCTTGACTCTTTTTAAGGAATATCTTTATTCTAACTCCTTGAATCATTTTAAGGAAGGCCATAGTGTATAATTGTTTTGTTTTGTTTAAAATGGGACTCTCCAGACTGTAAACAAATTAGAGACATTTAAAATAGTAGGACATCCATATTTTTTTGATATGTTGAGTTTCTGCATATCAATTTTGGTTACAGTATGTGTTTTCAGATAGGAAGTAAGTGGATGTGAATTCTGTTTTTCTTCTTACTCCTTTTGGTTTGGAAGCCACAGGAAGCCAGCTTGCTAACTCCCTGATACCTGATATTTCCCTGACTAAAAAGACTCTCGGATGATGATCAGCATTTTCTCTACGACAGAAGTTGTGCATTCTCTTCTGAAAGACACAGATGTCCCTTAAAAGGGTCCAGAGTATTTCCTGCAAAACTGCTTCAGTCAGGTGATCACCTATTAGAGCTATTATCAAAAAGGCCGAGGGAAGAAATAAATGCATTCTTTCTGAGACAGAAAAAACAAACCCACCCCAAAATAGGCAAAGCACTTGAACATCAGCAAGATTAGAAACCAGGAGGGAAAAGCAAATACCTTTTTAAATGAAAATTTGATTTTAAAAAGTAAAAGATTATCCTTTACTTCTCTACTTTAAGTTTTCTCACTTCTTTCTCATTGCTGGAATTTTGTGAAATACACAGAAGCATTTGGGTTAACATTCTGAATTTGCTTTTTTTAAAATTAGGAAGATGATTTGTTTGGGTGATCTGTCATGGAATCTATATTTATGCAGATTGCAATCTATATCTAGTCACAAACAGAAGCGTTACTTTCCTAGGACAATTTCAGAATCTCCCCAGGTGGGAAAAAAATTCTGCAATTGACAAACTACTCAACTTTCAGGCAAGGGCCCATAACATCCAGCTAATTCCATGCCGGTGTGAACTGTTCCTTTTCCCTCAAGTCTTTATGGATCATGATGACCCCAGATTCTCATCAAACTCAATCCGGCTGAGCTGCAGGCAGTACCCGCGCTGGGTGCTGACTGAGGGCCACCACTGGAGGGCGTCTGGACGCTTCCAAACAGCTCCGAAGCGCCAGGAAATCCTGAACTCCAGAGCTTGAAAGCGCTGGACAGAGGAAGTGATATTTGATTATGTTGGGCTAATCAGTAAAGGGGAGAACAGGTAAGTTTGGGAGCAAAACTACGGCGCTCACTTTCTTGGGATCAGCCTTTCCCCACGGAGGCAGAAAACTCCCTAGAGAGCAAGAAAGAAGAATACCACGCAGACTGAGCCCGCGGAGCCCCGCGAGGGGGAGTCTTCAGGGTTTGCAGCCCCGCTGAGCCCAGCGCCTGGCTAGCTTCCCGGGCGCTGGAGGACAGGGGCGCGCGTCCCGGGGCGCCGAGTCGGCCTCGCTGTCGGGCAATCGCGCTCCGGTGATGGCCTGGGGCCACGGGGCTGCAACCTGCTCTTGAAGTCCAGGAACGTGAGGCCTTTTCCAATAATAAGGGACCTTCTTCTCCGACTTAGGTTCCCTCCCGAAAAGACTTTATTCAAAACATTCATCCTTTGGGGAGAGGGTAGCGACCCAACCTCGGGGTTGAAATGGAAAGTGTGTAACGTATTTCTGATGGACTCTCCAGCTTGCATTCATTTGCTCCCTGCTGAACGGTCCCACTGAATGGCAATCACTCTACATACCCTGTGGTTTTCTTGATTTTTTTTTTAAAAGTGTTTTCAGGAAAGTCATGCTTCCTGCTCAAGAACCTTTAAAATCCCTTGTAGGAAGCAGGCAACTGAAAGGCACAGGAGAGATGCTCAGCTTTCCAGATAACCCGGGCCATTGCTCGTTGGGAAGACCAGGGCAGATTTACGAGAACACGTATTCACCGAGGCTTTCTGCCAGAGGGTTCCTGTGACCCGAGGGGCCCGGGAGACAGATGCCGGCTCTCCGGCTACCGGGTGGGAACCGATTCCTTTGTAATCGAAATACCCCGCTCTCAGGTAAAAACGTCAAATCATTCCTCAGCCCGGACGGAATTCAGCACCCAAAGGGTTACGCGCGGCCGCTGGGCCGGGGTGGAGAAGAGGGCGCCTCGGCACTCCCAGTAATTCAATTAGTCAGAAGGAAGGTGGGGCCGGGAGGGGGCAGGAGGCGAGAGGAAGGGAGGAGATCAGGAAAACGCCTCTTTCTCTGGGAGCAACCAATCCGGTTGGCGTAAAGAAAGAGAGAGAGAAAAAAAACCAACCCTCGATCTGTAAGCAAACAGCAGGCTGTTCCTTGACTGGCTGCTCCACGCACCCACCTTCCCAAGCAAACTGCACGGGGGAGAGGGGGAGGGTGTAACGGGAGCGGCCCACCGGACCCGGGCCGCGGCAGCAGCGGCTGTGGCGGGCGCTGGCTGGCCGCGCCTCCCCCTGCTCGGTCCAGAGCTCTGCCCCGTGCTCGCGCCGCCTGCCTGCCCTGCCTTACACGCCCGCCACCCCCGCCCCCCGCCGCCCAGCGCCTCCCACGTCCACGTTCACGCGGGCCGCCTCGCGTTCTCGTGCGGCTGCTGGGTCGCGGCTGCTGTCGGCTTTACACGCAGGTCATTAACGAGGGGGCGTGCCCGAGGAGATTTTTCCCATAAAGCATCCCCCCCCCCCTTTTTTTTTCTCTCTTTTGCAAAACTGACTTTTACCCCTTTCCACTTCTCGCCAGCCGTTTCAATCCCTCCCGGGCTGCTGCCGCCGCCGCCGCCGCCGCCGCCGCACTCAAGTTTATTCTCCCGTCTGGTTGGGGGTCTTAGGATTCGGTTGGTGGTTTGCTCCTCTTGTTGCTGCTGTGCCCAAGGAGGGGAAGACGAGCAGCTGCGGGAGGATCGGAAAGGTTTTCTGATGTAGTCATCGGGGAGGTGCCACTCGCTCGTGCGCTCCCCCCCCCCCCCCCACCCGCACCCTCCCTTTCAAACTGATTGATGCGTCTCTACAAGTTGCTGGGCTCGGGGCCGAACCCGTCGGAGTCGCAGAGACACTTCTGAGAGCTCACTCGGGGCTCGGGGCACTGCGTCCGGGGGGGCCTCATTCCTGCTCCCGGAAGGCTACCGGAGACTGACATCAGCCCGTCCAGGAGTTGGAGGGATTCATTTGAAAAGTGATTGTTTCCCCTCCCGCTCTGCAGCCGAGCGGTTGGGTTGGCGTCGTCCTGCAGGTTTAGGCATCCCAGCTCCGCCCGCCCGGCTGGTTGGTCACCTCTGCTCTTCCTTCACCTCGGCACACCCACACCCGGCCGCGGACAGCACGCGCGAGAAACCCCCGGGGCCAGCGCCTGCGGTGTTGTCTCCCGCCGCCGCCGCCGCCGCCGCAGTCCGACTCCGCCGGGGACCTGCTGGAAGACGCGGAGAGCCAAACTTTTTTTTTTTGAGGTTGACGAAGCAAGACCGCTCCTCGCCTGCTTCCTTGCCGCTTAACCCGTTCCAGGACGCCGGCGGGGCTGGGTTTGTGGGTTCTGGATCCCCACCCTTCCCAGCGCACCGCCCCGAATCCGCAACACCTCCGACTCCGCCGCGATTTCTGGGGGTTGCCCAGTCCAGGCACGGAGGAGGCCACCGGCGCGAAGCCCCCATCCACACGGAGCTCTCCTTCTGCAGTTTCCCACCGGCCGCCCAAGTAACTTGGAGGAGCGAAGCGGGGCGCAGCGCGAGAGCCCTGGGCGGCGGAGACCTGTGCCTCCCGCGGCGCCGACGCTGAGCCGGGCCCGGCGGGCCAGTGTATGTCTCCCCGCGGCCGCGGCGCGCAGCTCCCGGTGACTGTGCAGCGTGCGCCGCCGCCCGCCCCGACCCGCGCTGCCGTCGCTCGGCCCGGCGCGCACCTCCTTCTCCCGGGGTGACCGGCCAGCCGCCGCCGCCGCCCTAGACCCAGCTTGGCACCCCTTACCCCGCCCTCGCCGCCGCCACCGCACACTCGCATGCTTCTCTCCATCTTGTGATTTCTTTTTTCCTTTTGAACCCTCCAGCGGGGGTGCGAGTTTGTATTCAGCCCCTCCACTCCACTGCCTCTTTTCTTCTCGCTCTCCTCCCCCCTCCCCCAGCTCGGTGTGTGCCTTTTTCGCTTCTCATTCCTCTTCAGTTTTATTTATTCCTATTTATTTGGCTTCCTGGTCTCTCGCTCTCGTTCTCTCTCCTCCCCTCCTTCTCTCTCCGGATCCCCGCTCTCTCCCCGGAGTGGCGCGTCCAGTGCTCCGCCGCTGGCCAGGCGTGATGTTGCACGTGGAGATGTTGACGCTTCTGTTTCTGGTGCTCTGGATGTGTGTGTTCAGCCAGGACCCGGGCTCCAAGGCCGTCGCCGACCGCTACGCCGTCTACTGGAACAGCAGCAACCCTAGGTAAGGCGATAGGGGGCAAAGAGTCGGGGCTACCCGGGCCTCGGGACTACCCGGGCCTCGGGGCCCGGCGGAAAGGAGCTGCAGCGGCAGCGGGGACCAGCGAGCACCGGCCGCTGGCAGCGCGCACCCTCGGAGCCTACGTCGTCCCCGCGCTGCTGGCTTTCGGGGCGCCGGCGGGAAGCGCTCCCGTGGCGCCACTCTTTGTTAAACCACCGCGGAGCGGCCTGGCGCCCCTGGGAGTCCCGGGTCTGACCAGACCGGCTGCCTCTGCAGAGAGCGAGGAGACTCGGAAAAGGCGGGAGCCCGGGAATCGAGACTTTCCCCGCTGACCCGCCGGGGCAGGATGGCCAGCATCCCGATGCCGGCGCAGGGCTTGGTCCCGGGCAGCCCTGGGGCGCGCCTCCGGGAGCGCCGGCCTGCAGCGTGGGTGCGCAGGGATTGCAGGGAGACCCGCCAAATAGCCCCAAAGTTGTTGTTTTTTTTTTTCTTTTTAATTTTTTCTTTTCTCGGTGCTTTCAAAAAGCGCACGGGCTGGGGGAAGTGAGGGGGGCTGGGAAGCGGAAGCTTTAGGTTATTTTCCTCTTTAACTGCACGGAAATGATCTGGCCCCTGGGTCAGTCTGGGCCCGGCGCTCTTGGCAGTGGAGAGGATTCTCCCACCTCCTCCACCCCTGGGTGGGCTCAAGGTGCCAGAAAGTTGGATCTAATGCCGGGTTACATCATGTGTGCCGAGCGAGCCGCTGGAGTTGGCAGAGCAGGGAGGTGGGAGCCCTGCGTCCCCGGCCTGGCGGAGCAGGCGCGGTTACCTGGAACCGTTGTTCGCTGCGGTCCCCGAAGCCCACCGTGTCCGCCAGAGGCTGGAGGTGGGCGCCCGGGGCTGCCCGAGCGCGGCTGCTGGACGGTGGCCACCAGCGGACACCCCTTGTCCACGGACACTGAATGTGGAGTTGGGGTGGGTGCTGCCGGACGGACCCCCTCCCAATCCAGGACAGCTCCGCTCAGAGCCCCACGTCCTCCCAGGCCTGTGGGCAGCAGGCTGCCCCACTGGGTCCAAATTGCTCTGCCTCTCTGGGACCGAGGCCAGCTTCCAGCTGCGGGCTGGCTTCGGTGCCCGCCCAGGAGGGACATAACGTTATTCCCCAAATCTCAGCTTTTCCCCCCGGGCCGGAGTGGAAGTTGGAAGGACAGAGGCGGGATTCCGAGGAGAGTTTAGGGTCGCTGTGCGCCCAGCTCGCCCGGGGAGAGGCGTAGGGAGAGCGCTTCCAATGCCTCCTGCCTCCCAGTGGACCTCTGCGCGGTCCTCCCGCCTTCCTCCTTCTGCAGGCGCGGGAGGGATTCCCCCCTGAAAGTAATGTCATCTCAGGTGAAGATCTGGGCAGATTTCCCCACTGGCGGCCCACCAGTTGCCAAACGGAGAAAGAGTCCCCCCCGCCCGCCCGCCCGCCCGCCCGCCCTGCTACCCCAGGAAAGATAGTCACACCCAGGTAGTCCAAGCTCTCATTTGCTTGCCTGGCAGAATTGGAGACATCCCTGAAAGTTTGGTTAAAAAAAAAAAAAAAAAAAAAAAAGTCCTGTGGAGGTGGGTGGTGGGATGGGAAGCTATTTCTTTGACATGCCACTTACCACTATTAGAAAAAGAGAAAAAGAAGCCATCCTGCCAGAGGAAATGGCTTTTATGAAAGCTGACAAGACAAATAGATCAAGCTTTGCAGTTGTGATGGTGTTAAAAGCAAGCCTCATTATGCTGGTTGGTTTTATTCCCCTTTGGGCTTTATTAGACAGCATATACAAAACGGAGGAATTTATATTTGTAAACTTTAGTGCCTTATTGAATAAAATAACAGTGGCATCGTGTAGTTGAATTTGGGGCATTTTGCTCTTGGTTGTCCTTCCTTTCCCATGCCAAACTTCATAGCGTGCTCTTTCTCTCATTAATTTATTTGGATACTTGGATGTTCTAGTCATCTGGGTTAAAACAGAATCAGCCGATACCCCTCTACCCTTCCTTCTTAACCTGTCAAGCTAATCTGAGTTAGCTTGAGGACATTTTATCTTAGGTTATCTCTGTTTTATGCTTTTGATACTGTTGTTTGGTTTCAGATTAGCACATTGATTTTTGTCACAGGTCATGTTTTTAACAGCTACGCTCTGTCTGCAGAAAACTCTTCTGCTCAGGGTACCATGGTGTCTTTGAACCAGCCCAGACAAAGTTAATCAGTAGCATTTTTAAGGTCCAAGAGTATTCTCCAGTCGGTATTCTAATTTGAGGTTCGTGGAAATGCCTTCCTATTTGATCATTATCACTGTGATAATGTTCAAAAGAAAGAATGACATACCTCCCTTCCCAAGAGATTCAGTCCTAACTTTAGTATTTTTAAGGGTTTATGGATTTATTTATCTTCCTATATTATTGCACTAAAATTTACTTTAAAAATAATATAATTTTATAAATCTGAGTGGCAGATTTGTCTCTGATGTGTTAAATAAGACGGTACTTTTCTGATGCATTAAGAAAAGTCAGCTTGGATGTAGTTTAAAAGGAGCCAAATGCTAAATAAGTAACTCAGAAAAAAACAGTTTATCACAAGATAGTGACACAGGATTTCAGAAAATTTGCACCGATTTACTGACTTTTATAAATTCTGTATTTTACATTTCCCTTTCATATATCTTATCATTACCAAGGTAATCTAGCCATGCTTTTTGGTTTTGCATAAACCCTATCAGATTTTGCTAAACTAATAACATAATCAAAAGACTTCAGTCTTTTGGAATAAAGTAGAAAACTTTAATTGCAACTTAAATTGATTCTTAACATTTTTCTCTTAAAGACTTAAAGTTCAGTGGACACATTAAGCTGCTATGATACCATGCAAGTGAAATAAATATATTTTAGCGTATACCAATCGACTTCAATTTAAAATTATTCTTAGATAAAATTAGATTTAACTATTACATCTTGATCACAGGGTCTAAATAGTTTATATTATAACTTGTATAGTCGTAGGAATTTATTCGCTACATTGTGTTTCATTACTGACTCCATTGATACCATAAGCACCCATTGATTTAGGTTCATAGAAGAGAAAATGTTAAACTTATTTGCTGTCAGATAGTTTTACTGTCAGAATCTATCTTCCCAGGAATTCACTTCTGGGAAGTGGATGCTCAGTTTTCAAATGCTGATAACTTTTTAGTTGCCAGTACTTATTGGGCGGTGGTCCAAACTAATTTCATGTGTTGAATGGGCACAAATTTCTGAAGTAGCAACTGAAAACTATCAGTCTGAGTAGAAGTGCATGGGAACATTTGCCTAAGTGCATATTTCATACTTTAAAAATTTGAAAACCTATATGAATTTCACCTACGTAGTGAGAGTAATAGAATGATCTTGTTAATGTTATGCTGAATTCTGAACTGGCCTGTCACTCAGTAACTTGGAGTAATGAAAATCCAAATCAAGGAGAATATAACTATTTGTCCTTGATTTGTGTAAGAATGTAAAAAGCTTTTAAATAACTTTTTAAAAGACTTTTAGTAATAAAACTTTATTGACTTCTTCCTTAGTAGCTACTCTTATAAAGATACAAATGACTCAATATTAAGAACATCCTACTTAATCTGAATGAAGGATGCCATAAACAGTTTGTTGCGTCCAATGAAAATATTCTTTTAAATAGTGTGTGTATATGGAAAAGTTCTTGGATTCCTTTGACCAGTTGCCAAATTGATGCTAGGATAATTAAAGATGCCTCCCACTGTTTGGTGTTAATGGATGGAATAGTGGCAAATACAACCAGCACACTTTAAGAATACTGATTCTTCTCCCTTAGTGCTTTGCTTCTGTTCGGGTTTGAGCATCACCAATTTAAAATGTTATTCTCTCACAAGAAAACATACCTCTGTAATTCATTTGGGATTTACTAAATTTTAACCTAGTCATGTGTTTTCTTTGGGCTTTTCAGTTCTTGCAGAGACTTGTAGATTAAATATTTAATGTGATTGTAGCAGGTAATTGACAACATTTAGTTTTGTTAACATGTAATCTTGAAGTTGTGAAAGTGATGTGAATTCCAGGTCAACACTCCCAAATCTTCAAGCCTGTAGGTCATATGTATGAGGCTAACTAGAGAGAAGTAATTTTTTCCTAATGATGATTCCTGAGTATTTTTCCTCTTTCAAAATTTTATGTTTTATTTTTCAAAATCTGACCCATCAGTGATTTAATGCCAGCACGGTGCCTTTTCCACTAACAAGTAAATGAAATCAGTTTGGTTTAACTCTAAAAATTTGTTCTGAGAAAAGGTGGAAAATTGATTTTTGTTTTGAATAAGTTTTATTTCCAGACTTTTAAAGTATGTAACTTTATTTTTGAAAGTTTCAGTGTTTTAAATAATATTGTTAAAAAAGTTCTTCAAGTAAAAGGCATTACTTAAAATCTTTTAACTTTATTGACTCTGAGCTTCGATGTAATATATCAGTTTAGTAGATATAATGAGGTAGGTTTATTATTTTGATATTTATTTATATCAGTATTTATATAAACACCCGGATAAAAATAAAGCTGTATGACGGAGATTTATATGTCATGTTTTTACCCCTATCCATTTAGGAGACCTGAACTGAATCTTCCTTCTCTTCCCCTATTTTATCTAGACGTTTATAAAAGAGAAGTACGATTCTTGTTTTTGGACAGTTTTCCATAGAAGTTTGAAAAGAAGTCGGCTACTGAGATGTTACGTTTCACCCAGTGGATGCATTTTATTATATTCTCATAATGAGCTATCAGAAGTGGTCACCTGTCTTAGGTGACGGGAGCATCCGTGCTCGTTGTGGCACACTTGTCTGTACAGTCTAGTTGGGCATTTCCAGTGTGAGGCCAAAGTTAGGAAACTCCTTGTTATTAAAAGAATCAGAGAGAGCCTTCAGTAGTTTGTTACTCCCTGTTAGTTGATTTTAGTGGTATTAACTAAACCATTGGTTCCCTGAACGGATATTTTGTTGCCATGTGTCTTCTGGCTGATAATCAATAGCTTTAAAGACTTCCACTTTGAATGCTGAGGATCCGGTTTGGAAGGAGCACATAGTTATTTGGGGGCAAATTAACCTTGTGAATTTCTTGCCATTTAATCTTGCAGGATGCCTCCTGAACAGGGATTTCATTGCCTTCTGTCCACTGGCCTGATTTCCTGTTGGATAGGGACAGATAAAAATGAACGCCTCCTTTTCTCCCCTGTTGCTATGTACCAAGCAAGCTACCAGCTTCATGCTGGGCCAAGAAAATGAATGAATACAATTAGTCCTTCAGGAGTCCTGGTCTTTGCAAGTTTGGGAGAATTATATGGCTAAAGAATGTACCTTTGAGAAAGAGTATACATTAAAATATAAAAGGAACAAAACAAGAAAATGTTAAGACTATAATTTTATATATGGGTAGTATTTGGTCTATTGCTTAGTATTTCTTCCTCCTCCCCACAATAGAAATATTTGGCTTATTAGCCACTCAGCCTTCTTCATTTTTGTGTTTGTTTTGAATAACTTACAGTATAGCAATGACAATTTTAAAAGCTGTATTTTAGTAATGAACAAATCTATGTTGACTGAGTATATATTATCAACTTTCTTTTCAGAATCAGTATACAAACTATTAAAATAGCAGCTCTGATTGGAATGTCCTTGTTGAAAAGTAAGCCTATATGTCCCTAAGTACAGTAAGGCCTTCCTTACTGGCCACTTACACTGGATACTCAGCATCAGTCTTCCAAACTGAGAAAAAATTGCCTTTTGACCATTTGTGACAGATCATACCTTCATATTTAGGTATAAAAATCTCAAAGAGCAGTATAAGGAATGAAGTATTAAAATCCACTTTTAGTATTGTGTCTTACGATGGTGGTCCTAAACAGCTAAACACCAATAAGTTAATATCTCTTTTAAGGGCCTGATTTATATTGCTAAATTTATATTTTTGTCTACTTTTCAAGCTATATCCTGAGATTGTTTGGTAGAAAAGTTCTTGTGATTAATTTGAACTTCCAGTGTTTCTGAATGAGGTATTACTAATTATCTGATCAGTTTCCCCTTAAATTTGTCGGCATTTACGTTTTCAAAATTACATCAGTCATAACCAAGGCAGCACAATGACACAGAAGCATCTAGTTGAAAATTAAGAAGTAATAATATAATGCAAGTGTTTCTGTGCCATTACTATTATGCATAGTTTTCACTATAAATGAAAAAAGTTCCTTATATCTCAGTATTCTTGATCATTTATACTCCTTAATGTACTTTGAAGGATTTATTGTAAATTACTGATATCTCTGCACTATTTTCTGAAATGTGTGTGGATGTAAACTTCTGATTTTTGAGGCTTTTGAATATTGTTTTCAAACAGTGAGCCAAAGGTTTCCGTAAAAACATTATTTTAAAATAGTGAAAAGTTCTAGTTAAAGTTATCTGGTTGCCGAGAGACAGTTGTCTACCACAGTGATGGTTAGCTCAGCTTTCATTCAGGTAGGATTCTATCATTTTCAATAAGGAAAAATAAACCTTTGTCATCTTTAGAAACATCCTTCATACAATTGACAGTTGACAGCTTGAAGAAAATGTTACTGTCAGGTCTTATTTTCCACTCAAGTGAGAAATAAAAATAGTTTTGAGTGATTAAAAAAATCTGTTTAAACATTATTTCAAAATGTGGGAAATGTTTTTAAATTTTATGTATGTGTCATTAGAATTAACCTGCCATTTGCTTCAGGGAAGGTCAGCAAAGTGCAGTTCAAGGAGAGATTGTCTAACAGTTAAGTTCCTGGGTGTTTAAAAAGCCAAATACGTGCAGTTGATGTGTTTGTAACAGGATATCATTGGACATTTTTGATGGGGTTCTTTAAGAGATATGTCGATATTATTCCTGTTATTACTTACCAAGTGACCTGATTTCCATGACTGATGATTGTGATTCTGATGTAAAGTTCAAGTAGAAATCTTGGTCATGTGATATCTCTGTATACCTTTTGGACAATCACATTATTAGCACACAAAGATTAGACCTTTCACAAAATTGCTTTGCTATTAATAATTTTAAATAACTGCACAGTGTAATCCATAGGTTTCTTTGTAGAGGTGCGTGAATACATACGTGGAGATTAGAAAATATGACTAAGTCCTTGTTTCCCGATTTAGAAAAGCTAGGTTTTGGGCTTTCAGTTAAATCAGCGTTTTTCTTTTCCCCCCTAGAAGCAGCCATCTTGTTTTAAGACCGATTTTCTTTCTTTCATGAAAACGGCCCGGAAATGAATAGGGACGATAGAAAAGGACTAAACCACTTTATAATTATTTTTGTCAGGGCTCTACATTAAAAGCTCTACCTTAAGTTATTTGTGAGCTCATTAAAATGGTATCTGCTTGTATTGTTGATAAAAGAGGATGTTTTAGCCTAGTAATAATATATTTTAAACTCAGGCATATTTCATTTTAATGTTAAATTTTGGGCTGTACCATGTTTACATGTGCAGTTTTCTTTTGCAGTTTACAACTTATTAATTTCAAAGTAATATATTAATTGCCCTTATTATCACCCCCACCCCCCCAAATCCTTACTTCTCTTTCTGAGTATACGAATAGTCCTTTTTGTTGATTGAGATTTTTTCCCCCCAAATTGCTCAGTGGTACCAGGAATCTTTCTCCAGTAAGAGATATTGATAAAAATGTCTAAAAATAAAGCATCTGGGGTGCTTCCAGAAACGTGAAGCCACAACCTTTTTGGCCCTGAATTATAGGCTCTCACTAAGTCATTACTAAACCACTCCTGGTGAGTTCTTACAAAAAATTATTTTGGAAGTACATTCATATTTGGTATTAAAATTTATAAGAGTATATCCACTGAGCCTGCTATATTTTCCACCATGTTTTATATTTTTGGGTACATTTGGAAGGACATGTGGCCTAGTAAACTTTACCCAAAATTTATACTACACTTCTTGCTACTGCGTCTGTTTGATGATGTCTGGAAAGAAACATTATTCCCATGTCCTGCAGTAAAAACAGAACTTCCTTCAGATTAATTTCACAGTAACCTGACTCAGTCCTTCTGATTAAACTAGGCACAGCTTGAATGCCACTATGTCACAGATTGCTTCTGTTCATGAGAAGCAGGATTTCTGGTGGTTGTAGATACAGTTTAAAAACGATAAATGAAATCCACATTTTAAGAATGAATATACATCTCATCGGCTCCTTATTAAAGTTCAGGTATGAGTTGACAGTTTTTGTGCCGAAGAGCTTTCCTCTGATATCCATCATCCATTTTCTTTGACTGCCTGGAAAAGAGGAAATAACCGAGTGCTCATTTTTGTTTTAAATGAACTAACAAAAACTTTTGTGTTTGTTTGTTTTTTTTCTTGCTGCTTCTGAGCTGACAGAGTCCATTCTAAATGTTATTAGTGACTTATTTGTATATGTAGAAACTATAATTAACAATTAGCTCTTGCCTCTTTCTGTGATAATACACATTATAAAGGCAAATGAAACTAGTTTCTCATTAAAATGTGGTTGGAATAAAATCAAGTCATGGCTTATTTTGGTTGGATAATTATGGTGCAAATTGTTATCTAGATTTTGATGGTGGTGGACATGCTACTTGATATTTCATGTTCCATCGTCCCCAGTGGGATATGTGACTTTGTCACATTTACTGAACTTTAACAACGTGTAGAGGACTTAACGTTTTGGTTAAGTTTTTATAGTATTTAATTTTATGGAGACACAAATGGGAATGGGGAAAAAAAAAGAAAAATATTTCTAAATATGGGGAGATGATCCTTAGTGTTTAACAATTAGGTTAAACAAAGTGGGAGCAAATGAGCCTAGTTCCCCTTCTATTGTTTCAGGGCAAGAAAAAATACAGACAGATGTCGGAATGTGGAAGCTGTGACCTCTGACCCACACAGCATGGCCACTGCCCTGGCACACAAGTGTCCTGAGCCACCGTCGGAGCAGGATGCTTTTTTGCAGTGACTGACACTTTGAGAACCTGACACTGCTTCTGGAGTTACTTGTAGTTCTCCAAAGTGTCAGCCTTTTAGCCTCAATTTTTAAGTTCCTCACCTTACCCTTTATAAAAAATGTTTCTTTGTTTGGCTGAGACAGAGCTTTCGTGACTTCTGGGTGAGTTCGGTATCCCTGTAGTCACAATCAGTCTTTGCCTCCCAGTGAATTTATTCATTGGGTTGGGATGATGGAGAGGCCTCAGATGGATGGTTCTGCTGCACCAAAGTGTTCTGCTTTATTAAGCTAATATATATATGTAAGTAAATCTATGTATTTTATTAAAGACAGATGAAAGGCCTTTTCTTTCAGTCTCTGCTCTGCAATCTCGCTAGTAACCCCTGGGTTCAGACAGACCATTAATGTTTTAGATGCTGTGGCATTCAGTGTTTTCTTCATATATTTGTGTACCGTTACAGCTTCCATAAACTTTTATGCCTATTTTGATAGTTTTTTGGCAGGGGCTCCATTTATTAAAATGTAGTGACCCAGTACTGAGAGGAGAACAGTTCAAGTAGTGGTGCTTCTTTCTGACAGGGTTTTGTGTCAAACTAGAGAAAATAATAGGGAAATGAAAGCTGCCAAAGTGTGTCTCCCAATTACTAATGAATCAGGCGAGAAAGGACCTTGGTGACAGATCTGGTGTCCGCCATGACAGCAGTTTGGGAACGCTTTATTTTAAATACTGTATAAAACAAATTAAAGTAAGCCTCAAGGAATGTAGCACCCAGATATTTGATATCACAAGTACTATTTTTTTTTAAGTCTGTGCAAAGCAAAGTAAAAAAACAGAATCTTTGTACTCTTCATTGATAGTATCAAAGCATAAAGCTGTTCTAAGGAGTATTTCCCTTATTAATAAGCAATGCTTTTATTCTTATTAACATTTTAATACAGATACGATAGTATCCTTGGTTCTAGTATTGATGTAACCTTGTAGACATATTTTTATTGTTGATAGAGTCTCGGGGAAACATTTAAAAAAATGTTTCTATCATATGCCTATCATCAATATTTTGAGCATTACTGTAATTGCAGAACAAAACTTTTCCCTCTCTGCAAATATATGTTTTAGCTGTCCCGGAGGTTCTGGTATCTTTTGGAGATATTTCCATTGTGTTTGCTGGACCCATAATTAAATGCCTGCTACTAGTATATTTTTTCCCATAGCATTTACAACATAAAAAGAAAAGGGTCTTGTATACAACGATAGCTGTCAGGGAAACAATGAGAACTAATTACACACTCTGCTATCACCATTGTCAACTATACTCTTGGGAAAACAACAACATGACAGTTTGTGTGTGTGTGTGGTGCATGTATGTATACAGGATACTTTGTATGAATACACACACACACACACACACACACACACACATACATGATATATGTGGGATCAGACATATCTGATGGTTCCCCCAAAGGGAAAAATGAATAAAGGACAACCTAACTTAGTTAATTAAAAAGAAAAAAAGCAGTTCTTTATTGGGGCGTGAGGGGGTCCTTGCTTTAGCATCCTGTATGATATGGTCTGAGAGAATCAGCAACATTTATGACTCTGAATATCTCATTATTTTGAGTATTATTTTGGAATGGTCTTGTCATCAACGCGTCTATGCTATTAATGTACCTGATTCTTTCTTATTATCTCTTTTTAAAAATTTATTGGGGTGACATTGGTTAATAGGTTCACATAGGTTTCCGGTGTAGGTTTCTATGATACAAGATCTGTATATTGCACTGTGTGCCCACCACCCAAGATCAAATCATCTTCTGTCACCATGTATTAGGATCTCTTCATCCCCCACCCCCCATAATGATCTCTTATAAATTATTTCTTCACTTAACTCTAGATTTTGTGTATATCTGGCTATTTGAGGACTAATCACTTAGTTCATTTGTTGCGTAGCTCTCTCTATCACTATCTTGTTCTTTTGATGGCTTTGGCTACTGCACTGCCTTTGGGTCTGCCTACTGGTAGGTGAATTTGGAAAGAAAATAAAACTGAAAAATAACTTTTCTGAAATGTATAGCAGCTTTGGTATGAAATTTGATGAGAAAAGATTATGAGGCCATTGAATAACAGGTTTTGGAATCAATTTTGTATTTCAATCACCCATGCCATCCCTGATCTCTGGTACCATGTAGAATCAGGACCTGGCCCTATATAATATTTCCATAGCATTTACAACATAATATTTTCTGTTATTATTTTGATTCCCTGGGTGAATTCTCTTTACTATATTTAAAGCCAAAACCAGGTGGGTGATTTCAGGAATTATATACTGGTTTTAACTTATTTCTCCAAAGTTTTCACATTAAAGCCAATAGTATATCTAATACCTAACAGTAATAATATATTCCTCTATTGAGTATCTACAAGTCATAATTGATAAAATATTTGAGTGATATGTACTAACGCTGGGAGGCATGCAACAGATTCAGAGATGAATAAGAGAGCATCTGTACCCTTAAGGAACTTGCCATTCTGTGCAAAAGTAAGAATTTTTTTACTTTTGCAATGCAAAGTAGAAAATACTATATAAGAAATCTTTACATAAGGATTTATTCAACAAATAATTGTCTAGTATCCATGTGGGCCAGGTATTGTCCTCTGGACTGGAGATGTCACAGTGAACAGTATGGACAACATCCCTGCCATCACGAAGCATTCGGTTAGCAATTTCTAGATCGCTGCTTCTTCTCACAAGTGATCTGGTCACAAATCCTTTTGGGTGTGTGTGTTATTGAAGTACAGATTTTAATTCAGGAGGGCTGGGGTTGGGCCCTGACATTCTGCATTTCTAACAAGCTCTCAGTTGACCCAGATGTCGCGGGGCCCTTAGCCACAGTGTGAGCAGCAAGGTTCTGGATGAGTCCGTCAAGAGAGATTGCTTCTGGTTGCTCATCAAGGACTCTTGTTGTATTTGCCCTGAACTTTCCATATGGTTCTACAATATCTAAATTGGCTTAATATTTACACGAACGAAAGTTATTTGTCTGAAGGCCTAGTTCATTTCTAGCCACTTTCCCTCGAATCTCAGACAAATAAAATAGAGTTTTACATTCAGGTTTATGCATCATTAAAAATAAACCACTAACAAAAGTAAATAGGCCAGGGATTTTTGTTGTATGTTAAGGAGGATACTGTCATAAAAGTACAAAGGTATTTATTTGCAAACCTTCCCCAGATGTATGTTATGTGGCAATGGCAGAATTGTGCCTCAGAAACAGATTTTTTTTTAAAAAAATGCTTTCTAATTTAAATCCATATGGTTAAATGAACCCAAAATGTTCATTTTACAATCAGCATAGAAGATGACTAACAGTTTCTCTGCTCCCACCGGCTGGGTTTCTTGTGGGTGGCTTTCAGGAGTCTACACTTCCAGTGGAGTTATAAATGGCTCGTGGGGAAATTCCTTCCTGCTCTAAAATTCTATGATGCTAGTGCCCTCAGTGAGAGATCTTTGTTCCTGTAGAGTCTAGGAAGTGTAAAGTCTGTAAATGTGCTTCTGCCTTTTCGCAGCTTATATATCATTTGCTTTCCCAAAACAAATATTATGTGATGCTTGTATTAACAAATAGAGAATGGAACTGTTTAAATTCAGATGACTCTGCCTGCTTCCTTTTTTGTTGTTCTTCACCCTGTGTGTACAACTACATATGACTAATCTCCTAAAAACTTTCAAGCCTGTGAAAGCATCAGTAAGTAGACTTTCTTAGCCAGTTTACCTCTATGAAATGATTATAAAAAGGCAGATGAAACTGTTTGTACTGTAAATCAGCTATATTTTTACAAAAATAAACAAAACAAAAAAAGGGAAAGGATGGTGAGCACGCTTAATTCAAATATCCTTTTGTTTTTGCAACAATTTTTACCAACACTTTTTTCTAGTTAATTATTGGACAGAAGCCAGTCTTTTCATTTTTAAATCCTTGGTAAATGGATTTAATTAAAACATTTGGTTGCATTTTGTAAGAACTATGAATGTGAAGCATAGTACATTGAGACCTGACTGTTTTGTGTGTATTTTGCAGGTTTAGGTTTGTACTTGCCATGGTGTAATAAACATACTGAGGCAATGACTTTCAGGTGACCGCCACTTCGAGTTTCTAGTTTTATGATTCAGATAGATAAAGAAATGCAAGAATCTTCTGAGTCTATGTGTGAACTTAGTGGTTCCTAAAAGAGAAGTGAGCTATGTACTTAGATGATTCATTAAGTTTAGAAATAGGATATCTTCATTGATTAAAATGAAGTCATTTGCATATCTTAAGCAATGGCTTTGTTCAAAATGGAGTTGATATACCTAAGATTTGTGGTCATTTCTGTGTTAAGTTAAAGTAGAAGAAGCTCAATAGTTCTAATTATTGTTTTTTCCCTTCATTTTTGAAAAAGAAATACATTGAATGGTTTTTATTTTTAACACAAGGTTATTAACACTAATTTGTCATCAGATTAACTGGTTGTAACCAAATTTTTAGATACAGTGATATGTGTACACTTATAGATTGTTTTGACAGCATAAAGGAAAAGCATTGAATTCATGCCCTTTTTTTTTGTTTTGAGTTTTCATAATAGCAGCTGTTTGGGATAAAACTTCAGATGGGTTTGGGTGTCATACAAGCAAGAGCTCAGAGAGTGAGATATTAAAAAACCTGTGTCAGATTGGATTTTTTAATTGTCTTCATTAACTTTTTTAAAATTATATTTTAGATCTAATTACATTCTTGTTCTAGTTGAGTTGGACATATTCCATTCATCATGATGAATCTGAGCCTCAGTTTCTTCACTATAATAAATAAATGAGCATAATAAAAATAATGGATCCTGCCCTGGCCTGTGTTGTTCAGTTAAGTGAGCGTTGTCCCATGCACCAAAAGGTCGCCAGTTTGGTTCCTGTTCAGGACACATGCCAGGGTTTCGGGATTGATCCCCAGTGGGGGCTGTGCAGGAAGCAGCCAATTGATGTTTCTCTTTCACATCGATGTTTCTCTCTCTCTCCCTTCCTTTCTCTCTCTCTAAAAAAAAAAAAATAATGTATCCCTCAGACTTATGAAAATTTAAAGGAAAGTATATTTGTGACAGGGCTTTAGAAACTTAGAACACCATTATGAAAAGACTAGAGATTAAGAGGATCACCTTACTTTATACCACATCTCACTTTATAATTCTACCAGAGGCCCAGTGCACGATTCATGCACAGGTGGGGTTCCTCTGCCTGGCTGGCGATCGGGGCCTTCTCACCCACTCTGGCCAGCAGAGGGGAAGGACCATGGGAGGTTGGCTGTGGGAGTGCACTGACCACCAGGGGGCAGCTCCTGCATTGAGCGTCTGCCCCCTGGTGGTCAGTGCATGTCATAGCTACCGGCTGGTTGTTCGGTCATAACGGTCACTTAGGCTTTTATATCTATAGATATATTCCTGTAAATGGCATAGATCTGGTGGTCCGTGAGGTCCAAAAGGTTGGTGACTGCTGGTTTAAGGAAATCTTTGCAGCAGCGGTTGCCAACCGGTGGTCTGTGGACCACTGGTGGTCCGTGAGGTCTGAAAGGTTGGTGATGGCTGGCATAGAACACATATTCTCACAAATGAAAACTTACTTTCAAAGCATCACGGAAGAGTTGACTTTTTAAAAAGATAGTCTGAGTTGTATTTATGCTTCCCTGATAGAAATGATTTATGCATTTACATTGGTTTTCTTTGAATGGAATTCACATTTTGGACTTTATTTTGCGATTTCTACAAAGAGTAATAATGTGTGAAGAATGACACTTGAGAGGCAAGTCCCCTAGGACCTTTTTCCCAGAAAGGAATTTGGATCTCCTTTGTAAAGTCGGTCAAGTTTATTTTTAATGTCTTCTCGTCCCCTCTCAGTTTGTCTCTTCTATATGTCTTCCTCTTTAGACTTCTACAACCCTAATAGTCTGCTTTGGACTTCACAGGTAATAATGAGATATCTTCATCTCAAAGAAGAAATTAATGAATACTGACACCCTCTTGGAGAATGCTCGTATTTCCAATGAGGAGCTTGTGGAAGCAAATCAATTCCTGTCTGGGGCTGTTTCTTACAGATAGCCCCTCTGGCCCTGGGACCCTTGGATTCCTCTGAATCCTCTTGCCAAGAGAACACGTTTTAACCTCTTGACACCTCTGTGCTTAAAACACTCTTGTTATCAACTGTTTTTAAACTTAGTACATATTAATTATATACACATTGATGTTCGGAGCGTAAATAGATCATAACAGAATCTAGCTGAGAAAGGAAACAGAATTCGTCAAGGAACACATATTTTAATGTGTTGAAACCTGAGTAACACGTTACTGTCAAAGGGCCACTTTCCTGTACAATTGTCTGGTGGTTATTCAAAGCAGGTTTTATTTCATATGTTTATAGTTATTTCGGAGAACAGCAAATGTGCCTGTTCCTTGTTTTAAAATTGCAATCATATACTGACATAATTATTTTATAGTGTTGTTTTGCTCCTGAAGGTATAGACCTCACTTCTGCCCCTCAAAAGAAGGTAATTCATAAAGGAAATTACCAATGATCCTTATGTGCGGGACCCAGACATGTAGGGATAACTGAGGGCAGCACTTAGCCAGAAATAACCAAAATTGTGTGACAGAGCACCTAGAACTCTGCATCGCTGATTTCCCTGAAGAAAACAGTGTGTTAATATTTAGAATTGCTATGCTCACTGGAATGCTAGAAAGGCCTTTATTGTGCTTTTATTATTTCATACAAAAGTGTGTTTTTCTTGTCCTGCTAAATTGGAAGTTAAGATTTGTCAAGGGAATGAGCTTGCTATGAGTTTATTTCAAGTTTAAAACTTTGTAATTGTATGTTACTTGGATTCCGTGGGTGTCTGATGAGTGATTAATGGTTATAATCTCTCCCCTGTTCCAGGCTTCCTTTCTTGGCAAAGGGGTAGTCAAGAAGTTTAAATTTTGATGACTTACTTATTGACACTTTGTATTATTAAAAAAATAAATCCGTATACTCATATATCAGTTTAACAGTATCAGCTAGAGACTTCATCTCAGCTAGGCCGACTCAATATTTTCTTTCCAGGAGAGGATGTTGATTGATCAAATTGACTGCAAGGCAATCCAGTAATTCCTTAAGATGTTGAAATGATTGAATTGAGTATTCCAATATATTTGATGAATGTAGACAAACATAATAGAACAGGCCAATCCAAGTATAGCTAACCTTTTGCCTCACAATCTTTGCAGGTGGGATAGTTTGAATTCTCTTCATTTTTCTTTGGAAAATGCCAAATTATGTCCATGTATTTTATATGTTTAGGATATAAATGATGATTAACTGCTCTTTAATACTAGGGTTGTTATAAGCTAGAATTTTAAGTTTGGATAGTTGCAAATCCTCTTCAGTTTCTCTTGTATTAAACTTTTCAGCTCATTTGTCTTTGTCTTTATGGAAATATTGTAAAATGTGAGTGGAATGTATAGTTAGGTCTTTAAGCTGAAAGAACAAAGCCTACTTATTGATTTGAATGGAATAATGAGCAATTGGTTACAGCAGGCACTATGAACTTTTTTCCGCAGGTGTCTAACTGAATTCTCTAGTAATTTTATATGGCCTTAATCATTTTAGTAAAATTTCCCAATTGTCATTTTAGGTAAGCTTTATGACAGTTGACTTAAAAAAATTAAATCAACTAGGCAAATATAAAAATATTTACAGTTGAATAGTTTTATTTTTAATAGAGGATCTCCATTTATCTCAACAAAAGGCAATGCAACTCCAGGAAAACTCCGCTTACTCCAGGACGGTGTTAGAACCTGCTGCTGTTCTTGCCCCATCCCACCTCCCACCTCCCATCTGTAGTAAGCCACTTTCGCTGTCAGGAAGAGAGAGTGACTTTTTCTTTCAGGTCATCTTCAAAGCTGTAGATCACCTTCCCAATATTGCCAAGATAGTAGACATACAGACTAGTATTGACCCTAGCACACTCTTAATTCAGGGTGCTTAAATGGGTCATATACATAAGATGGGGTGGGGGGAGTTTGGACTTCACTTGGGGCCCTCGCATTGCTGTTCCAGACAAAGTAGGCAAAATGGTGGTTGACAAGGTCAGGGCCCTGCTCACAAGATATACAGGGGTCACCTTCAATGGATTTGCACAGCAGCCTCATAGGGAGTTTGAAGACTGCAGTAATCACTGTTGCAAAGTGGTTGGTTTTCTTCTTATACATTGCTAATTAGTATTGAAAGTCTAACCTGTTTTGTTGAAGAGACTCTCTTTTTCTGAGAAAGTGGTTTGGACCGTCATCTATTTACTCTATCCCTACACCCTCCCGCCCCCCTTGTTGAAATAAAATCTAGAAACCTCTGGGGACTCCCAACTGTTGAGTTCTGCTTGGAAGGAGCTTTAAAACTTGTGGCTCCAAACTGAAGTAAATATTGACTGGGTCTGGGGCTGAGGCGGGCTCAAAGCCTCCTATTGTTCCTCCTTAGTCAGCACTCCAGAAAGAGCTCAAGTATGCATGTGTTAGAGAAGAAAGGCTGTGGAGGGCAGTGAGCAGGGCCCACAGCTGAACTCATAAAAGCGCCGCATAGAGGAAAGGGAAGCCGGCTACAGAGCCGCCTGCGGCTTATGCTGGGTTACAGATTATTTGGGAGACGGAAGTGCAAAAACACTGTCGGCCCTGTCGATTTCAGAGAAGTTTCAGGTACATGCATCGTTCTTGGTGGGTCTAGCTGGTCTCTTGAGTGAAATCTTCGTGCCAGCAATGCTGTCTTCTCCAGAGCAAATGAAATGTAGCCTTGGGTGGATGTGACAGATAAGGGGTCAACCTGGATTCCAAAACAAACACTCCCTCCCTGATACCTGTGCGGAGGCTTCTGTCCGCCTCTCCTCCTCCAGCCGTCATGTCGATTATACACTCTCTTGGGTCTCCTAAGTGCTCTGGCTCCCCGGGGTATCCAATGGGTGAGGGGGAACCATATGCCATCTGAAGGAAAGTTCTGATGTTCCGAGGAGGAGATAGATGCTCTCATTATGTGAAAAATGAAAGAAATCGTTTTTAAAAAATCATTTAAATATGGAGCGGATTCCTTGTTTAAAAAGTGCAGTACTTTGAGTAAAAGCTGGCTGTATTTTCACCATTCAACGCAAGAACCAAAACAAACAGCTGGCTGACTTATGTTTTAGTGAAAACCACCCCAGTACATTTACTAACTGGAAAAGTAAACATCTTTAAAAAGAAATTCTCATGTGTCCTGACTGCAAAGTGATTTTTAATAAATACGCAGCAAGGCCAATAGCGTACTTGGATTGTTATTCATTCTGACTGATAGTGTAAGCATCCCTTCGTCTTAAATACCGGGTCTTCTGTGATATTTGATGTGAACACATCAGCGCTAACGACCACATGCAGGCAAATACCAAGACGATGAGAGAATTCATTAATTGTCAAGGCAGTGATCAAAATGTTCTGCCTCACTCAGGCCACTAATAATGAACAACAAACAGATAATGCCACAATAGAGCATGGAATGCTATGGACGGAGAGAGAGAGCACATCTGTTCAAGGGTCTCAGGAACTGCTTCCTGAGAGAGGAATAATTTAGTCTAGGCCTTGAATGGTCCGATTTAATAGAGAGAGAGAGAAGTAGTAGAAGAATCCCAGGGATCCATAGCAACGGGAATAAAGATGTGCTGGCTGTAACCTTGCAGATGGACTTGGGGGATATACAGAAAATAGTTAATTGAGAGTGAAGGGGATCTGGTGAAAGGAGCAAGAAGCATGGGTGGCTTAGCCAGGTGGTCCAGGTGGTAGGGTGGCTTCGTTTCTAGTGTCAAGGTGCGGGGTCGTTATGATGGATTATTCTTTATCATGGACGAATTAACAGGCTTCTCACGTGGGTTATAATTGTTCCGCACTGTTGTGTATCTCAGCCACTCTTTAATTGCTTTGTAAATAGAACTGAATACTAGAAAATGGTGAAGGTCTTGTCATTAGGTCTGGTTTATAAGTGGTTAGGTGATGGTAAAACTCGGGGCGATTTTTATATTTCCAGATGGAACCTGGGGGTGCTCTATTAATCTGAATTGTTTCTCTGATTTATGGATTGAGTGCTTGTTTTCAAACTTAAGCCAAAAACAAAAAACAAACAAAACCCAAAACCCCACAGAACCCAAAACATAACATTGTTCACAAAAATCTTTAGCAGAAACTTATGTAAAACGGAAAAAGAAAAACCAAGCCCACCGAACAAACACCAGGTTGTATTTGGGAGCCATTGTTGTCTGGGCCCACTTCCCTTCTCAAGGTGAGAGGGCTGTGTGGAGCCTTTATGGCTTTTTGGATCCCATTTTCAGAATCCCCAAGTAAAGCCATGGTGGTTACTTGGAGGTGAGTAGGCGTGGTTCCCTCTTGCTTTCACAGGCCACAGCAGTGCCCCCTCCAGGAATGCAGGCATGCCTGAATAGCCCATTTATTGGGCACTTTCTGTATACCAAGCACAGTGGGACAGCTCTTAGGAGGGAGGTATTATACTGATCCTTGTTCTGCCGATGAGAAGACGGAGTTTTATATACTTTGAATTAGGCCGATAAGTGGCCCTTAAGCGCGTAGCTGGGCCATATGGAGTGACACACTTTGTCTAACAGAACTCAGTGAAACGTTGAAAGGTGACATTTGGGCATGATTTCTGAGGAGGCACAGTGGAGGAGAATGAAAGAGACTTATGCTAATATGAAAGGAGGGTTAAAAATGCACACGTATTTCTTCATGTTGAGCGTTTAATGAACTGAAGAGGTAGTAAGCCACAACTGTTGCACCCACAGCAAGTAATTAGTACCACCAGAGACTTTCATGGGCGTGTTCTTTTTAGCTAATTGTGAGGCCATGTGTGTGTACAATGTGTGTTGAATATGAAGAATAATCGCCCCGCTACGGATCCGCAGGCCAGCCCGCCCTCCTCCTTGGCGATCAGGTGAGCTTGATTCTCGAGGGCTGGCCAAGGCAAAATGCTGGATTTTGAAAAATTTCAGAAGAAATTCTGAATATTCTTGGAATAAAAATTTCAGAGTTTAACAGTCATATGGTCAGGAAATTTCCCCCCTATATTTAATCTAAATTCCTGCACTTGTCAGTCGTTTTTGGTTTGCATAATACAAATTTCCTTAAATTTTAAATGCAGCTTTTGCCTACTCCAAAGCAATCATGTTCTGAGCAAGGAATAAGTGTTTTTAAGCTTCAGGGAACAGTAGATGAATGCTTGCATTGACTATGTTCTTTTGTGTCCCAAATACCACCCCCTCACCCCCATTTTCCTTTCCCGTTTCTTCCTTCATCACAGCGAGTTTATACCCTATAGCTTAACAGCCAATAAATTTTTCCTGATCAGTTTCAAAGACCAAAGTCTCCTGATAGGATGTAGATGGATCATGTTCCCATCTAATCTCCAGGGAGACAACTGGACTGGGAAGAAAGAGTTTTGGCACCTTATCCATTATGGACATCTGCTTTGCTAGACGAACCCAGGTCTTTTAGTTAAAACGTGCGCTTGGACACATTAGGTGATTCATCTCTCACGCTCAGCCCTTTGGGCCTCTGTAGTGGAAGGTGTCACCCTGCCTTCCACTTCAGTGGTTTATATGGATAATGCTGGAGTATGGGTCATACTGTAGTTTGTGTTTGCTATCTGCATCCCTTAGATAGGTTTTGTTCCATTACTAGATTATAGGATTCTTGAGGTCAGGGATTGTGGTTTACTAGTACATTCAGAAATACTCCACACAGGCTAGCGTGATGGTTAAGAGTCTGACATTCTAGGTACAGTTCCCAGCTCCTGCATGGACTGGATTCTGTGGACTTGGACAAGTTACTTAGGTAACCTTCTCCTGATTCATCTTCCTCATCTGTAAATGAGAACAATAATGTATCTATCTGATAGAATTATCGTGATGATTAAATGATGTGTTACATTAGAAAAATGCCTGGCACATAGTATGTGGGTAGTAAACGTTAGCTGGTAAATACTTTTGAATGCATTTCTGCATTTTTTCATTACCTTTTTTTATATATATATAAAAAAATCTTAGGATACAGAGATATGTCAAGGAGAGAAGATGGACTAAATTTGGAGTTGGGGTGAACTGGGTTCAAATGCTGACTCTTCTCTAACCCTGTTTCCATTAGTGTAAAATAGTAAGGATGGATAATATGTGATGATTCGTGAGAAAGTAAATGCATACAACATGCTTGGTGTGTTACATTCCCTGGGTGAAAGCAAGGTCTTATTATTGTTGTTCTGATTAATTAATTTGGAGAATTAATCACTTGAGTATTAACTGATGATATATTGTCTGCCCCATAGACTTCCTTTCTTCATTTTATTTTCTTGCCTGCCTATTGCCAAATGTTTTGGTAACCTAACTGAACTTAATGTGTTAATTGTGTGAACATTCTTCCTTTTGATTTTTGTCAGTTTGAAAGTAATAGCTAAAAAAACCCCAAAACACCCACTAAGGTCTGGAGTCAGCTAATGTGGATGTCACTATTTCTTTTCTATCAACTAGATGTTTGACCTTAAGCAAATCATTGAGTACTCTGGGACTCTGTGTTTCTCAGGTAACACTTATTACCTAACTCACTCATTTTGTTTCTTCTTGGCGATTGAATTAGTTGATCTCTTAGGCTGGAACATCTGACTCATAAGATCTGTGATGTGGCAAGGCTTTGACACTAAACTGTCTAACCTTGGGCGATCATTTAACCAGGGTCAAGTCCAGTTTCCTCATCTGTGAAAGGAGAGGATTGGTGTCCTCTGGAAGGTCATTTTCAACTTCATGAATCTTTTGGTCTCTTCAACTTTCTTGGTTAAAACATATAATTTACTCCCTTTCCCCATTTTGTTTTATCAGGGTAGAGGAACTAATGCATATGTGTCTATACTTAGCAAGTGTAAATGTTTAAAGAGATCACACAGGTTTTCTTTTTTTACCTTCAGACATGACTATAAAGACTAAAATAGATATTTTTCTGTGTTACTTTAAACACGATTTTAAAAATTTATCTGGAAAACTATAGTTAATCAGTAAGAAAAATAATGTTTGACCTATATCCAACTGTCCAAACTAGCGAGCCACCATCATCCAGATTGATGAGCCCAATCATGAAACATGAGACAAGGAGATTTTGACGAAATTGGGTCTGATTACACACTTAATTTAGTTTGGTTCTACGAATTAAGAAGAGTTTAAAAAACTCTTTCAAAAGAAGAATCTAGAATAAAAAACTATTAACAATTCACAGGTATAAGATCTGCCATAAGTTGATTTACTGAAACAGTTTGGTTTTCTTTTTTCCTCTGCCTTTGGGAGGAAATATGAAGTAGAATTGAGAAGATTTTAGGAAATTAGATAAATGTATATGTATTTACATTATAAACCTTTATCATGTTATATAAATATATATGACTTCATTATCACCATCTTCTGTCCTGTTTTTTTATTGTAGCTCATCTAATTTTATATATTTATTTTTCATATATGATTATTAAATATATAAATAATGTTATGGTAGACCTATATTATGAAAGGGACATTTCAAAAATTACTTTAATAATCAGTGAAAAATCTAAGTAGACAAGACATGCTAAATAAATCTTTAAAATAAGTTTCCAGATGCCATTTCACTATACAAGAAAGAATGATTCAGCCAGAAAATCAATTAAATTTTTAAGTAAGTTAATAAATGCATTTGCATCAAGATGATTGTAAATGTAAAGATAGGTTTATAAACAATAATGAACAAATATTACCTAGCTCACCCATTTTGTGTCTTTGCATTGCACAGACCTGCTTACAGAGGAGAAATTGTCTCATTTATTTGGAGTCGCCTGGCCCACTTCAGGGTCTATTTTCTCAGCAGTTTCTAGTCAAATTATTCCTAATCAGTTTCATGGGGAGATTGGACTGGCTTCACCCTATTTCCTGTGGCAGTGTGGGTTTTCAATGGACTAATCGCAATCACAGACCACAAAGATGTGTCCTTTTAGAGGTTAGGTCTTATTCTTATCCAAGTAGATTGATTTGTGAGTAGCAACCATTACCAATATGTAATGTGTGTTTGCCAGTGTGTCTCTGCTTTTAATAATTTGTTGGACATGAACTTAATGTTTTTCATTTCCTTGTTACCTAATAAAAAGCATTCTGACTAAATTTAAGAATCCAAATTTAGCTTTTGTAGAATCTGTTTTTTTTATTAACTTGTAATTGTGTAATCTTTTTATCAGAATGAGTATTAAAGTAGGTTCATTTTGCTAATATTTATGTCTAGTTAACAATATATGTTATGCTTATTAAAAGGCATTCTTAAAATAAGAGCTCATTGTAAGAACAGTGCTAATTATGGGATTATGATTTTAAACTGTTGTGTTTTTAAAAAAACAAACAAATACTGAGTCACTATTAATCCATTATAGACAATAGTACAGAATCGTGAAATGCTGAAGAAAGTGTATACTAGTATATGGTATAGTAGCTGTATATCTTTTGAAAAGTTTGAGTGCTCAAGTTTCCATAACTGCATAAGATACAGATACATTATTATTAGTTGATATGCAAAACGAATCATTTATTTAAATACACACCTAAACTGCATTTTATCTTTTTTACTATGTCATTTGCTTGTGTTTTATGTTATCAGAGTAGCACCATCACAAAGATGCTATTTTGGGGGAAAAATCAATAATTTGTCTTAGAAGGCCCTTATTATGCATGCCATAACTATCATTTACATTATATTTCACTTAAACATATTTATTAGCTGGGCTGCAGTGTGCTGATAATAATATTCAAAACTTTCAATTCCAGTGCAATTTATATAATAAAGTTACTATTTCTGGAGGAACTTGGAGAACTGATCTCGAATGTGTATACTTTACCCACAAGAAAATCCTACAAGATGAAGCTTTTTCAATAAGATTTTCCCCCCCACATTTCTCTGGGATCAAGGAAATTCCATTTTAAGAACCATGTTCAGTGACGGCAACCAAGTAGCAGTATTACCCACTACTACCCCATGTAAATCCTTGGCATCCAAGTAGTAGTATTACCCACTACTACCCCCATATAAAGCCTTTATTTCTGCAGAAGCAGTAGTTTTAATGCTCTTTCAACAGCTACATCTTTCAATAAGACACACACAACATGAGTGAATGTGTCTCTGTGTTTACAGGGACACCCAGGAATGCAAATAGATTTGTAAAAAAAAAAAGAGGGAGCACCAACATGTTTAATTAGTGTCCTCCCCATTACCATCCTCAGTAGTAACTTCTCACCTCACTAACGACATTACACCAGGTGCATTGTAATCACCTTGGTGTCGTCACAATTTGTTAATTTTTGTATTTACTGTAGTTAGCTTAGTACTTGGCACACAGTAGGTACTTTGTAGTATTTTTAAAATATGAGAATGATAACGCTGTTAAGTTTATGCTCATCTTTCATTTCATAGCGAAGGAGCTATGCTCTAGTTACTGGGTTTTTATTGGATAATGTAAGCCATAGCTAACCTATGATTAGACGTGTAAGTAGATTCTTATTCCTTGTTTTTCTCAGCTGCATTGTTTGGTCTCAGCCTTTTAGGTATTTCAAGAGATGGATTGATGATGGCAAAACAGGTGACAGGTTTCAGACCACAGGGAATGTGTGGTCAAAGGAGTTTGGCTTTCTTAATGGTACTGAATTCTCCATATTTTTCTGGGGGAAACAGTAATAGCTAAATAGATGCTTTAGTCAAAGCTTAGGATGGTCCTTTAATGGTGATTGTTTTTGTTTTAGCAATCTTCTAATCGAGAATTGCATTTTTATAATTGGCTAACACTTCAAAATTTTGGGGGACTATTCTGTAAAGACTTAATGACTTTAAGTATGTGTATTATCCACATGATGTGACTAAAGTATAAATAACATTTTCCCCCAAGATCATTTGAAGTGAGATTTAGACAAAAATAATTATTTGGGCCTGGCTGGTGTGTGTGGCTCACTTGATTGAACTTCGTCCCCTGAACCTAGGGGTCCCCATTTTGATTCCCAATCAGGGTGCATGCCTGGGTTGCAGGCTTGATCCCCAGTAGGGGGTGTGTGGGAAGTAGCCCATTGATGTTTCTTTCTCATCGATGTTTCTCTGTCCCTCTCTCAAATCAGTAAAATAAATAAGTAATTAATAAATAAAAATGAGTATTCTGGTGTTTTAGGGCAAATTTAATGATAGAACCAGATGGACTATAAAACTTGATCCAATATATTATGGGCAAATTGGATAAGGTGGCACTAAAAACCCTGTCACACACATACAAAGATTTGATAGAAATAAATTTGGAAGTGTGTTAACATATGAATAGTGAATGCCATTCAGGGGGACTTTTAAGCAAAATGTGAATGGTAGTTTAAATTTAGTCAGCTGGGAAAATGCTTTGCATAAAACACAGATGAACATTTTAGTATTATGCAAGTAAAAGGTAGCAAGGAAAATACTTCCAACTCCTACAAAGCAGATTTAATCATCTTTTTGTCTGTTCCCTTGTTTAGAATGTGTCGCATAATAGACATTTTGTGATTTTATTTTTCTGGATAAATTTAACTCATAATCTTAACGTTTTTTTCATCTTTAAAAGTAAACAACAGTCTTTTAAAATGTGTTGAGGAAATTCATTTATTAACTCTTCAGTAGCCACTATGTGTTAGATACTGACGAGGTAATTAAGAATATTTTTGGATGACGAGTAAACAATTATTCATGAATAAATGACTGTCTGTTTGCTTTACAGTAACAAAAGTACAAGTTTCTGTTTACATGTGAAATGACTTTGGCTAAAATGGCTTTTTTCCTTTAATGAACCTTTTTCTACAGGCCATGTTTTGTTCATTAGTTTGTATAAATCACTTTGAAATGAAGCAGCATGTTTTCATTGGACTTCTTTTTCTAAGTTTCTTTTTCTCTCCTTTTATTTATAAGTAAGCACTAAACATTCTCTGGAGGTGACTGGGAGATAACAAGTGGCAATCTAATGTTTGTCTGACGCTTCTGAGTCAAGGTAACTATTTCTCTCTAACGGAGGATGACAACGGCAGATTGGAGAAGCCATCCCCTATTGTCTCCAACACAAAAACCTTCCGCCTGCACCTTGCAGCTTCTATCCCACTTCTAAAGGAGCCATGGGCAAACTGCTGAATTTTTATTAATCAGCTTAAGTTAATGAGATGAAAAGGCCTTTTCAAAAGAATGAAGAAGGGAGAGACTGATACTGAGAGCTACTCTAATTCTTTTCCCTGAAAACAAACAAACACATTTTCCTCTTAGCTTTTTAGGGAAGACATATTCAGTCCCCTTTGCAGGTAATCCATCAGGCTAGTCTTTCTCATTTTCATACACTTATGGACTTTCCCTACCCTGTGCTGCCTTTATTTTTATTTTTTAAAGAAAGTAGACAGCTGTGAAGAAGAATTAAGGAGAGTTGAGGGGGGAAATACCTTTGGGAAAGGAGGCAGGAAAGCTTAAGCTGATAAAACATGACTTTTTTTTGATGGGGACTCTGTTTGGATAACTTGCCCTTGTCTAAATTCTTCTCTCTTCCCCTGCTTCCTGCTCTCCCCTTCTGCCCCTCCCCCCTCTCTTGTCAAGCCTACTTCATAAATGGTAGCAGCTGGAGATCTTTTAGTGGCATTCAGGGATTACTTCCCTTTGGGTTTTAAGAAGCCCTGATGCTTGAAACGCAGTCAGGACGCTTCTGGAGACAATCACATTCAGGCTAGGGACGGGGACCCTTGCAGGGTGCAGATGGCTGTTTCCAGGCGGTTCCTCGGGGCGCATGGAGCACACAAAATATCTCTACAGTAGGGAGTCCATGCCCCATGATTTCTCAAGCCACTGGTCTCCTGCTCCCTTAACTCACTGGATTTGAATCTGTGACCAGCCAGAGTTGCCATGATTCAAGTCGCATGGTCCAGAGCTGCTCAGAACCCCATGGTGGGGACACTAAGATGGCAAGATGGCCACCTCATTCATTAGAGGTGTTACTGAAAGAGCTAAGCCTATTGGAAGTGAGGTGGTGCAGAGTGCCTCAGGGTGAGCAATGTGTTATTGCCTCTTAATTCTTTTCGAAGGCCTCCTAGTAGTTTGCATGCATTACCTAGAAATTTATCCCAGTATGTGATTTTAAAAATTTAGTTGTGAGAATCAGGAAAACTAAAATTGGTGCCACATGCATTCTTCAAGTTCCTATAGTTTAGGTTTTTTGTTGTTGTGTGTTTTTTTTTAACTTTTTTGTTTGTGTTAATCCTCACCGAAGAATAGTTTTCCATTGACTTTTTTTGAGAGAGAGTGGAAAGGAGGGGGAGAGACACACAGAGAGAAACATTGATTAGTTGCCTCCCACACGCCTCCACCAGGGCCAGAGCTCAAGCCTGCAACCAGGTACGTGCCCTTGACTGGAATAGAACTTAGGACCCTTCAGTTCTCGGGCCAACACTTCATACACTGAGCCAACCCAGCTAGGGCTATAGCTTAGTTTTTAAAAAAAACAATAGTTTTGTTTTTAGATGGGGAAAATCGTAGGCAAAATGACATTTTTGATGTCACATCAAACATGAGTCTGTCTTCTCATCTATGAATTCTGCGATTTTTCTCCTCTCCCCTTTGGAGAATAGTAGCTCCAAGGATTTCTAGAAAATCCCTATGTGCCAAGGGAAAACATGGCCACTCCCCATGTCTTCTTTCTTTCCATTTTGCACAACAGTAATTTTCCTTCTGTCTCTCCATAACATCTTTACTCCACGTCATCGAGGAAGGTAAATAGCGCATACATTTCAGAGAATGTTCTGACTGCCCAATTATGCATCATTCTTTAGTAGTCTCATGGGTTGCAGGGAGAGAGCCCCTGTGTTGAGAATCAGTCCACGCTCAACATTCCTTGGCCTTTTTAACACATGTGGGTAAAGAGTCTTGTTAAGTAGATTTCTGGACATGGGAAATAAGATTGCTTATGATGTTACTAAAACATTGAGTGATGGCAATAGACGATGCCTTTCAAAATGCCATCTGGGTTGGCCAAGTCCACTATGTCTTGTCTCCACTTAATCCAGTTCACAGCTTTTAGATGGTGTCCTTCTGATAGTTTCAACGGGGAAAGGGAGAGTGTGGGCAGTTCAGGCTCAGTGTGGAGCTGGGATATTAGGAAACAGCTGTTCTTTGTCTGGGTGGACAGTCATTGATTTTTCAATACTTGAGCCTCCTGATGGCATAAAAACCCATTTGTGCCTCTTTAGATTAAGGTTAATTTTTGTGGTAGTGAGTGCAAATGCAATGAACAGATGCTGCACACTTGCTTTGGCTTTTGTACATACTCTATACTTTAAGATGTAATTTAATTAAACATTCAATTCATAAAAAAAGAAAAATCCCCAAATAGAATGTATTGCATAAAAAAAAATCATGGTCCCAGTAAACCTGGGGAGTTGATGTATTAATAACGTTCATAGATAAACATGAAATGTCTATTATTAAGTTTCATTGTTTTTCTCCCCCCCCCAATTCATAACCTACTTTGCTCTTGTATAACGATTTCCTGAAACTATTTTAACCATAATCAAATAATTATAAAGATTGGAAATTGATGTTTATTCATTTCTCCAACACAGTGATTTGCAACTGGTGTGCTACCACACACTGGTGTGTGGCAAACATTTTTAAAACATGCAGTACCTGACTATTTGGTCAGGGGCACTGACCTCTTTTCCCTTAGATTGTCAAATTAAAAAAAAAATGGCAACAGCCAACACAACAATAGCTGTCCGGTGTGAATGAATCAAAATTATACCTATTTTTATGTCAGATTGGCAAAAAAACACAACATTTTTGATGTGCTGAATTTTAGTAATTAGTTTATGTGTGCCTATAAAAGGTTGAAAGTCGCTATTCCGACATAATGAAAATCAGAATTTTCAAAGTTTGTGGGAGCTTCAGTTTATGTTACACATAAATTTTATTTATTTATACATAAATGTAAGTAGGTATGTATACAGGCTGCTAAAATTCAAACCAAGAAACAACAAGAGAAGCGACTGTGGTGTACTGGTTCAGGTGTGGCCAGTGGCCCTCAGGTTGTCCTCTCCTGGGGAGGGAGACACATCCAGTGTTCTGGGACGTCTGTGACTGACCTTGCATGCGGCAGTATTCTCATTCGTCTTTCGAAGTATCTGTATAGTGGTTCCCTCCGTGGTTAGGAAATCGTTTGTAACTTGGAGTTGTAATGCTGTGAGACAGTCCGCTCACCTGCAGATAATGTTTCATTAGCCTCTTTCCAATGGACAGGGCCGGCTGCTTCCCCGTTTCCTCTGGTGAAGCTGAATGATCGCTCTGTTGGTTTTCTGCTTTCATGTTACAGGTCACTTTCAGTAAGGATTCTCCCCTCAGGCCTTATTAAACTAACCACCAGGTAAACACACTCAACTTCCAAGCCAGGAGGCAGGAAGATGGGCCTTGATATCACTAATGCACATTGTTTTTTTTATTATTAAGAATTTGTTTTCATTAGAGAAGTAGCATCGTATTGCCGACACATTTACACATAAATGTACAACTCATGTTGGGATATTTCCATTGGAGCTTTTTCTCATATGCTTGGGTATTAATTAATTAATTAATTACTTAATTGAGTCTAACCTTTTTTTCCTCTTAACATTATAAAATAGGTTTTTTCCCATATTGCTGGAAGCAGCCTACATAATACTGAAAACTATCTCAGTGACTGCATAAATTTTCACCAAGAAAATTAACCATCACTTACTTAATCATTGATATTCCAGCCCATTCCATGGCACTCTAGTTTAATGGGAAGTAATAGATATTAACTACCCCCACCCCCAAGGTTTCTGTGACCAGTATGTTTGGGAAATGCTGGAGTAAAGAAATGACATTAAGTCTGAGCCTTTCAGTACCTTTAACAAATGAATAATCACTGCCAAGCCATGATAGAGAAATCTAATATGTGATATCCCAAACCTGCTGACTATTTTAAAATATGGGATTACTATTCCTTATTGTTAGACATATGCATTGTTTCCAATTTTTCATAATATAAATGACACATAAATAACTTTTTTTCCCCTTAAAGCGTTCCATATATATATATATATATATATATATATATATATATATATATATATTTTTTTTTCTCTAAGAGTAGTCGGATTATTGGGTCAAACAGTATTAACATTGTATAGTTCTTGGCAATATTGTCAGATTGCTTTATAGTTTAATTACACTCTCATCTGAACTGGGTTGTTTTTTAAAAGGATCTCCTTTAAGAAAGAGCTGTTGTTTTAATATACATTTCTTTGATAATCAATAAGTGAGATGCGGTGCTTGTTTATGTCTTTGCTCACTCTTTAGAAAGGCACCGGTAATTGGTAAAGCTTGCTCTTACTAACCTGTGCCATTAGAATGAAATATCACTGTGCTGAGCGCTTACTACATGTATCATCTGCTCAACAGCCTTAAAATCAGAAAACATTCACAAAGCTCTTCATATGTACCAAGATCTTTTTAAGCAGCATTAAGTTACATTATTTGTATAATGACCCTATGAGGTGTTATTGCTGTCTTCATTTTGCAGACGAGGAAACTAAGACACACATTAAATAGAGGGATGGGGGTGACACTGTTAGTAAGTGGCAGAACTGAGATGATAAACCCAGGCAGTTGGTTCTAGAGACCGTACTCTTAACTCTCATCATGCTGCCTCTCCTACGGCCATTGTCTAAGCAGGTGTGTGTCCTGCTATTAAACTTAACCAAACGAGTGCTGCTGTGTCACTGCCTGTCCCCTGCCGTTTTCAAAGCAGTAAAAGCAGTAATAGTCTAGAAAGTGTAAATGATATCCCATACTTTAAAATCCCAATTTATGCATGCTATCCTTATGTCTGTGAGAATATAGGATGGAGAAAAGTGGGAGAGTGCTACATGACCAAAGTAAGAAGTTTTGTTTTCAGAGCAACACCTTTATAGCTCAAGTGTGAATTCTTACCACCTGCCGTGCAGACTGTAAGCTTTTACAGTATTCTACAGTTTAGCACATGTGAGTATATTTGATAAGATTTGTTGTGTGGATTGGACAGTAGGAGTCCTTAAAAGCAGTTTTATAATTAAGTAGTTGAAATGCAAAAATGACCTAAAGAAGGTAAACTATTAGCTTAGTTATTTTTTCCAGGGAATAGAAAAATTCCGACAGCTCTTAGAGAAAAAAAACAAAAGCTGGAGAGCATTATGCTAAGTGAAATAAGTCAGTCAGAGAAAGATAAATATCACATGATCTCACTCATTTGTGGATTATAATGAACAACATAAACCGATGAACAAAAACATATCTAGAGACAGAAGCATCGATCAGATGCTCAAACCTCAGAGGGAAGGTAGGGGAGGGTGGGGTAAGGGGGAGAGATCAACCAAAGCACTTATATGCATGCATATAAGCATAAGTGATGGACACAGACACCAGGGAGTGAGGTTAAGGGCAGGACTGGGGGGATGGGGGGACAATGAGGGGATTAGGACACATTTGTAATACCTTAATCAATAAAGAAAAAAATATATAAGGAAAGTTTTAAGGAAAAAAAAGTTATTTATGTGTCATTTGTATTACGAAAAATTGGAAACAATACATGTGTCTAACAATAAGGAATAGTAATTCCGTATTTTAAAATAGTTAGGTTTTTCTATATATATACAGTTTAACCTGGGTTTCACTGTCAGTGTGTCTGCACAAAAAATAAATTGATAATCTACATTTCTTAATAAGGAGTTTTCCATTAATATATTACACACATGTACATACATTTTTCTTTTATTTTGAGGATTTTCACTAAAATATAATTTGTTCTTCATCTACATTTTTAATCCAATAACTCATACTTGAAAAGCAAAACAAAAAAAAATGCTTTGCTGCTCATTGTGAACACTTGGTCTTGAACCTTTCTAATAATGTGCTTTCTCTCTGGAAGTACTATTCACCTCCCGTTAGCATTCTCCCATGAACAGGGAGTCACGTTTGTGATTTTCTTGACAGATGCTGGAAGCAGGATGGAGTCACAGGGCTTCTCTTGTCATTCTAAATATTATAGACTGAAAAGGCTTATTTCAACCAAAGACCTTTTTTGGGGGAGTGAATTAAGGATTTGAGAGGATATGGCAAATCGTTTTGTTCTTTTCCTCCCTTGACTTTTGATTCCCCTTAAAATTCTATAAAGGTTTAATTTTTGGTTTTGGTTGAACAAAAAGAAAGTCACCAGTGCTGAACTTATTTACTGTTGTTGGCATTGTAGGAGAAACTTAAACCTCCCACATAAAATTTAGGGATAGAAGCTTTGCTTAGTTCAGCATTTAGGTATTTGTCGTGGTCATTACTGGCCTGAGTAAAATAAAATAAACAAAAAGCAGGCAAATTTTAGAAAGATTTATAGTAGGGTGGTTCTTATAAAACCAGAAAGCTTAAAATCTGGTTGATTTAAACCCGAGAGGCTTGCTTTGCTCTCAGATATTTATAAAATGCTAAATACTTTTCATGCTCTCTTCCGATGGTTTACAGATTCCTGCCTGGTACCAGTGCCATCATGCCCACCCCTCCCCCAGAACCTTCTAGCCTTCACAGCTGGTTCTTATGGGATTGTGTTTGTCCATGTTTCTTTCACCCTTTCCCCTTTAGACAGTCTTCATAGAGCTTAGCTTTTAAAAGAGGTGTGATGCAAAATAACGTGGTTTATGCCATCCATATTAGAGAACATGACCTTATCTTCTTGATAAAATTTGGATATGATATTCTAAGCTATATTAGCTGTAATAATGTAATTTGATACAGCAACTTTGCTGGAAACAACTATCTTCAAGTAAACTCATAAATTAAATAAATCTTTTATTTCAGATTTCCCATTTTATGAATAGCTTGAGTGTCCAGAAGAAAATTACATGTCATTTGGTTAAAACTTGTTATGGCTTTCTGAAGTTTCTCACAGTTTTGGATTATTAATCTACAGAGAATGAGATAAAGCATTTCCTTTTATTGAATTTGAACATGCTTTGTGCTTTGGGCTCCATGAAATATTAAATTGTTTGCCATCTTTGCAGAAAAGCTGGGCAGGAAAACTTATTCACACACATGGGTGAGAAGGGATTGAGATCAAGGCATCGTGGTTCAAGATTTTTCTCTTCTCCTTTAACAATAATATTCATCTGGAATGTGACTGGAGAGACTCATGTGGGTCACAAATATATATATATATAAAATCTCACACATACATATATGCACACATAGATATAAAATATATTTTTCATGGTAGTTTCATTACTAACTTTAGTTAAGACCATGTGGACTGCTTTTGGTCGAAGCTATGATTTCAGAATCAGAGTTGCAGAGCATTTAATGTGGTCACTTAAATGACTCATTTAAACAAAAACAAATTCAAAGTCATACAAAGGGAATGATATTTAAAGCATTGATGCTTTTAATATTTCCAGCCAGTTGTCCCTGAGGAGTTTCATTTGCTCACAATCTGGGCAACTAGCATGACTTTGTGGAGCGTTGGCTCACTTGTGAGGCCATCCATCATGAGGATGAATGCTCTCACTAACCTGGGCTGCACTGTCAGTGTGTCTGCCCAAAAAATGAATTGATACATTTCCATTTCTTAATGAGGAGTTTGGTCTTAAATGTAGTGAACCCTCTCACTGTGAGGATGTCTGTTACCTAAGGCTCAAAATCTATCATAATTACCATTTCTCCTAAACACCCATCATTAAGGAGTGCACAAAATGCTTGCCTTAAAAGGATAGTTTCATGGAGATTGCTTCTTGGGTATGTGTCAGCACAAAATGAAATCCCTGGAGTTAAGAAAAACTTACACGTTGAGAAGTGGTGAAAAATCTACAGATTCAAATACTGCTGACTGAAGACAGCTTATGGGTTGCATGTTGGTGCAACCACAGAGGCAAGTAGCTCTGTGCCCTGCTGAACTTTTGGGGACGATTTCGCTCACCGGTGGTGGGTTGACATTGAAAAGCAGGAACCCATTACGTGAGAAGTAGCTTGTTTTACCTAGACAAGAATATACATCCAACTTCGGGCTGAAAATTAAAAGGAGTTGGCTCAAAGCGAAAATAAAAGCAGTCATACATTAAAATAAAAACTCTGCATCATGATTTATTGACTTTGGCCATATCAATTTGCTAAATCATATGGATGCGATTTAAGAAGAATGTTATTTTAAGAAGCTTTGCTCCCCTTTAATTTGACATGACTAAACCTGAAGCCTTCTGGAAACCACAGTTCAAAATGGTTTTTCCCCCTAGAGTTTTCATCAATTTGCATTTAGAAATGTAATATTAGCTCTCATGTAGACTGAGGATTAATTTTGGAATATTTCTAGATAATGGGCGCCTCATTCCAAAATTGAAGTTGAGTATCATTTGACATGAATTAATTGCTGTTCTCCTGAATTTCATATGTTTGAAGGTCAGCTTTTGATTTCTCAACATCGCTGCTGGTACCTAGTTTTATTTATTCTCCTTTCGCTCTTGCATATTCTACCATTTTAAAGCACTAGAAATGTCACAGTATACCTTGGGAATTATCTTTATAAAGGAGATCAATAACTTGAAGCAGTTATCTGAATTTTTCAATTTGAAATTGTCTTTATTTTTATTTAAGTTTGTGTGCACTCCATTAAAGATCCAGTTTGAAATTTAGTTTGCCAGTGTGGATGAGGGGCAACATCATCCTGGCCTTAAGATGCTCACTGTGGCTGAGTTTTGAACTTGCCAGGGCATTGCAGGGAAGATACGTGTTTTCTTTGGAGTATTTGAACATAAAAAAGTGTCTTCTCAGATGTGACTTTCTGAATCACAATTTAAAAAATAGAATACTAAGTATAAAGAGACCTGAAGAGATTTTCTGAGTCACAGTTGAGAGATGGTGAGGGTAGTTTAAAAGGGATTAGATCAGCCATCTCCACATCTGTTATCTCCTGCCCGCTCTGAAGTATATTCTGGTCATCCCACGAATGTAGAGACTCTGAGAATCTCCCAGTTTGAGTTTCACTCAAGTTTCAGTAACTTCAGATGGAGATAGTGTGTCTTTCCTCTTAAAATCTTTGCATACGTACTTGTTGACCCTTTTCTGGAAGGTATAAGATGCCCGGAACCTCCGGAATGTTGCTCCATGCTCTCCCTGGGCTTCATCTAGGGCCCAAAACACTCATCAGTGGTTAGGATCCTTGGCCTCTGCGATTCTTCATCAGCTTGTGCAAGTGTGAGTGCTGATGTGAGCAGTGCATTTACTTTGCCCCTTTCCTCCCAGGGGGCAGCCAGCCGGTGAGTGCACTGCCTGCTTTTGCCAAGCTCGTCTTCATGTTGCATTTGCATCTTCAACGGGCGTCGCGTTCCCCCGGCCTCCTATCGGTGGTAAAAGGAACATGGCACGCACGTGTCTAAATTATTTATCGTCATAATCGGCCTTTATGTCACACTGCCTTGCCGGGCCCCTGTTATTCTAGTGCATAATTGATGGTGCTCAGAAGTGGAAAAGTTAGAAAAGCGGAAGTAATGTGCCGCAGCGCAGCGCTGAGGCCGCGGGTCGCAGGCGGGGCCCCGCGGGAGCGGGGCCGCTGCCCACCGCGCAGGACGCAGGACGCCTCACAAATTTCTGGGGCTCACTTGGCATCTGGTCAGGAAGCGTTTCCTCCTTACTGTTTCCATGCAGGAACGGGCAGGAAAGATGGAAAGAGTCAGCACATCAGAGTTCTGCGGCCTAATTGCATGTCTGGTCCCGGCGCCTGAGTTTACATGTAATTCGTCAGGAAAGACATTTATAATGTTTTGGGAGGAGGAGTTCATTTCAGAAAGGTACTCCGGTCTAGCTGTGAGTCTAAATGGTGAAAGCAGGGAGACATTTTTAAAAAGTGGAGCGCGCATAAAAAGTGAACTCAATTTAGGCTATTGAAGGACCTTGCCTCCTCCTTACACCTCTGTGTGCTGTTATTGGAAAGCAAGGTGGGGAAAATGCTCGGCATTGTACTTAAAGTGCACTTATAATGAGAATGAGTTCTGTGCATATTCAGTGCATGTAAAGAAACATAAAATACTGACCTTTTGAGGTGAATTCTGAAATGTAATCTTGGCCAAAGTATTTTGAAAGGACAATTTTACAACTTGGCTTAGCCAGACCAGTGTGACTCAATGGTTCAGTGTCAACCTATGAACCAGGAGTCCACAGTTAGATTCCCGGTCAGGGCACATACCCGGGTTGCGGGCTCCATCGCTAGTTGGGGGTGTGCAGGAGGTAGCAGATCAAAGATTCTCTCTCCTCATTGATGTTTCTCTCTCCCTCTCCTTTTCTCTCTCAAATAAATAAAAATATATTTTAAAAAAAAACTTAGCTTAAAGAAAATGTGTTTGGATACATGAATAGATTAGGAAAATGTTTTCAAAGAATATCTTCATATTAGGGATTTCCTATGGTAGATTGAAATATTTGATACATACAGTGTTATTTCCTTCCTAGGAGGGTGTTTGAGACACATCCTCTACATTGACTGCGATAGACTTGCTAAGGAGAGAGGAAAGGGTGGGAGAAGGAAATGTTCTCTGGGTAAAATTTGGTGGGATTTTATGTATATTCAAAGGGGAGGTTGTGGAGCCCTTGGTTAATTCTGGAAGCATGTTCTTCAGTTAGATAACAAAGATGAAGAGAAGATCAGAGAAGAGGGGGAAGGGATGCTGGGGGAGGATGCACAAGCAGGTAGAGGATCGTGGGCTCACAACGAGAAAGAAGTAGATGGTTGACAGGAGGGTGGTGGAGGGGTAGGGAAGAGAGATGAAAGATCCAGTGTATGTTGGTCTTGCTCATCCACTGTTACCTACATTTTTCCCTACTGGAATTTTCCCAGAGTGTTATAATTTTGTGTATTCTTGTAAGTATGCCAAGCTTTTTAGTGGAAGGTCACAGTTTTCAACTATGCAAAATATGTCAGAGGAGAGAAGAAATAAACTGGGGAAGGGAGTGGAGGAGAGCAAGTGAGAAAAAGAAGAGAAGAACAGAGTAAACAAGAAGAGTAGAATAAAGATAAGAAAAAGACAAGGCCCTTGAGAAAAGAGAAAGAAAGGCGAGGCGAGAGGAGACGTAAGGAGGGAGAAAGGGAGAGATGAGAATGAGTTAGAGAAGCAGTTGTTTCTCCAGGGCTGTGCCTCACCTTACCACCCGCTCTTCTTCTCTGCCACGTGCTGGTGGCTGGTGGCCGGTGGCCGCCACGTGCTGGTGGCTGGCGGCCCGTGGCAGGAAGGTACCTCTCCGAGGCCTCCCTGAGGCACTAGGGCAGGGCTCCCTTTCAAGCGGCGGGTCTGTTTCTTCTTTTGGGAACTGTCACCCACCCTGTTGTGGACTAGTGAAGAAAATCAAGGGTACCTAAGAAATGTCAAAAAATGCAAAACACCCAAATATGTGTATTATTTCGTGAAATCTGACCCCAACTAAAGCCTTAAAAGTTCTTCTGATAACTTTATTATTTCTCTTTATTTTTTATAGGGAAACATTAACACCTTTTTTTTAAATTGAAGAGGGTTAAAATTTTGTGCCATAGAGACCATTTAAGAGGATGTAAATAAGTATTCATTCACTTATTATGAAAATATATATCTCTGCATCTTCAAATTATAATTCATTTGTACAAAAAAGTAGTACAATAAACATTTGATATCAACTACTTATTTCATACCTATCAGCCTTCAGTAGGAAGAATTGTTCTTGTTTTCTATATAAACCAGTAATATTTTTGGTGTCCAGGAAAATGGTTTGCTCTGGGGATGTCTATAGTTATAGTTTTACCATGGTCAAAATATGTGTGTATATGTACATATGCATGTGTATAAGTATACATATATATGTAGAAATATATACATACATGTATATCTGTATATACCATGTATATGGAAAGTATAGAACTTATAGATACAGGATGGGGCAAAAGTAGGTTTATAGTTGTTTGTATGGGAAATGATACTCTAATTAATAAACAATAATACAAAAATAAACTCTGTCTTGCATACTCAAAACTGTAAGCCTACTTTTGCCCCACTGTGTATATTTAAATATAGTTTTGCATTTTTCTCCCTGGCTTATTATTTCAGATGCAGAATTATTCAATAATCATTTATTATTTTAATAACTAGCTCTAAGTAGAATTTGTCAAATATTGCAGGTTTTGACTGAGTGTAGATTGGCACTTAGATTTTTATTATTAAAATAATAGGCAATATATGCACAAAGTTAATTTTCAAACAGTGAAAGCAATTCAGAGGTAGAGAATGAAAACATCTCCTTCCTTCTTAATCCTAGTCCTTCCACCAGGGGAAATAAATGAGACTTTACGAAAATCGTTTAGGATATTTAAAAACCACATTTTCAGATAATATGCTAGCCCTTTTGCATTTAGTTTTTGTATAAGCAAAAAAATAAAACACTTATCTCTGAGGCTTGTCCATCCTTCCTCATGTCTTTTTCATACGATTCGTTTTTTGGTGTTGTAATATTAATCAGCAGTGATGTCATTGTCTTTTCTAGACCTCAAAATACTACCTCCCTTTGTCCTAAATAAGGACTTCACTTTTTCACAGACCTCAAAAGACTAAGGGACATTTCGAATGGGACTCACATCCATTTTATTTTGGGTTCATATTTCATCTTTGAGGTACATTGTAATTTTGTTTTCACTTGCCATTACTCATTGTCAATGTAATATTTAGTATTTATCAAGGGTTCTCTGGGTACAATATGGTGTGGCATTTTCAATAATGTATAGATTAGCTGCTTTTCCAGACCATGAATAGCTTGTAGTCTAAGTAGGAAACAAAAAGAAGCACTATTATATAGACCTAGTGACAGGTTTTCATAATGAATGGATTTGGAAAGTGGAGCAAGAGGTAATCAATTTATACAAAGCATTCTGGTTATTTTTTGTTTTATGTTTCATCTTACGTGCTAATACATTTTTGAGACTATATCTAACATGATCTTTGTAAAGTGCTACCTTTGTAAAGTGCTACCTTTATAAACCTATTACTTTACTTTTAAAATTAAAGTACTTTTGGTGCTGGCAATAGTCAACATTTGCTTTCTTAAGAAGCATCATGACATACTGGCTTATTTTACAATTTAGAGCATAAGCTCTAGAACTAATTACCTGCCACTTACTAGCTATATAGTTTTAGGGAAGTAATTCAAATTCTTGGTGCATCATTTTTTCCTATCTGTAAAATAGGGATGAAACAGTCCCTACCTCACTATTATTTTACAGATGACATTGAGTTCATATACGTGAAATGATTAGTTTCAAGCATGGCCACAGCATAAGAAATTAATAAGCATCATTTTTATTATCATTTGAGTGATATATTACTGTAGATCTAGCCTAGATAACCTTAACACTATATTTTAACTTATTCTTATTGAGTAGTGACATATTTTGAAACTAGTTTTCTATAGCTCTAATGCTGAAAATAAAAATGCATTTCATAAATTGACAGTGAGCAGTGCTAATGAATAGGACTTGTTCTCCTCTAGTATAAAATCAAATGTTTGCAGCTTGTGTAAACATCATTGAGGAATTGAAATTAAAATTCATCATAATATAAAATACGTGGCTTAATAAATGCAACATTACACTTAAGTATATATAAATGTATTTACAGTTGAGAATTGGTGCCTGGTGACACACAAACAGAGGCTTAATGCTCTGCTACTGCTGATGTATTCTCATCTTAAGTAGCATCCTTGGTTATTTTTGGCGTGTGATGTAAATGACCAGGCACTCTACAGTGAAGCCTTGGCTTGCGTTCTGTTGAGGAAGGAGGCAACTCTGATACAGGCATTTGCATGTGAAACATTCCCTTGGTGACAATTTATCAGGTGATAAAGTGGCCAATAACATTTATTATTATATCTCTGTGGAGAAAATGGATGTTTCTTCTCCATTTTGGGGGAAGAAGAGAGATAAGAGCTCAAATCCATTCATCCCAGTACTCTAATATCCCTCTTTAGTAATATTTTTATATTAATTCCACTACAGTTAATAAACAAAGAAATAAAAGATAGAAAAAAATCACAAATATTGTTATGACAAGGAGACTGAAAGGAGGTACATATCCATTCTTTAATAGAAAAAAGCAACATAAATTGTTACAGCGTATTTGATGCTGCTGTGTAAAATCTAATATTAGCCATGAAGAGAGGCACTCAGCACTGTTCACAAATACTGACGCTTGATGTTAGTGACACAGCCTTGGACTGGGGAGGCGGGAGGAAAGGTCCAGAGGTGGGTGGGGGTTACCAGTCCTTTCAGTTCTTAGCTCAGAGCTCTGTCAATTATGACCACTAAGGGAATGCTGTTAAGAAATGTTTATCTCTTGAGTTAAAAAAAAAATCAAAATCATATTGAAATCCCAGTACATTGAAAGCAATGCTAAAGCAGTCTGAGTTTAATAAATGTGTTCTTTGAGGCTGTTTATTATGTAATTATTATTGCATCAAAGATACTTTACAAGGATAGAGCACCCAATATGGGCTTTGGGCCCAACAAAGCTGCTGTCCGTAGTATGGATGTCTTACTAGTCAATTTATAGAAAATATACTGTGTACTCCTCTGTTTTCTAGCACATTGATCTTTGAATTTTAATGTGGTGGTTCTGCTCTTACTAAAGCTATTAGCTATCATTTATACCCCGTAACACATTTTAAATGGACTAGGGTCTCTATTTAATTCCAGGACCTATGTGCAGCCAGTGTTTAGGTAAATAACATTGCTAATCAATTCATATGATCTTATTTCAATAGTGAGTGATCATCCATCATGGCAGACTGAAAATAGGTTTGTGATGCATGAATTTATCAGTTGTTTTAAGCTAGCAAAGAAATTGGCTTTGTTATGTCTATACGCTATAATATTGAGATAGTCATTAAGCCTATAGTTAATCTCCTATGCTCTAAGTTAAGAAACCCAGCTTAACTATATACAACTGAATTGTACTTTTTATTAAAATTTGAAAATCATGGTAACAAGACAGGGAGTTCTGAGTTATAATCAATAAGACTAATTTAATTTAGGAGTAGCTGAGGAGAAAGACGAAAATCAAGTACTGTAGTTTGAATTATGGAAAGTGTCACATTTAATTTCACAATTGGTTCTGGTGTGTTTGGGGATTTAGAATAATTTTATACCTTAACATTCAATCTTTATTTTTACAGTGAATAAGCTAATTTTGGATGACGGCTCAACTTGTGTCTGCTTGCTATTATGGAATATTAGCTTTGGAATAATCTGGTAATTCTTACTTGACACCAATTAGTAAGGAATTGGAATTAGAATTTTAGATGGGAACAAAGTGTTTGGAATGGTCACGTGTTACTTAGTTTATGTAAATTGATATAGTAACGGGAAAAGACCCAAGAAGGAAGGCATGCTGCTTGAGGATGGTCTTCGTTCCCTTGTCTTGGTTCCGCTGTGTCCATTATGTCGGAGGCAGTCGGCTAATTGTGAATATAATTGTTATGCTAACTTGGCGGTTAAAATAGAAATGTACATGAGACAATCTCAAAACACCTCACCTGTCAAGTTAGAGCATGTATGTCAGTTAAGTCACCTGAAGTCAAAACAGCCAACTAAATTCCCTCAATTGAGTCAAACAACTGGTTTGGTTATTCGGGGGAGGGGGGGTCGGGGGGGGGGGAACCACTCCTTTGTTTATTAGCTCTGAGTAGAATTTAAGAATTTGTTGCTGCAGCATAAATTCAAAAGTTATTTTGGTGAGAGTTTTTCTTCTGTTAATTGATAAGCTCTCGGTGTATTAAGATGTTCAAATTTTGGGTTGTGTCCGGGCCAGCCTTTTGCATGCTAGATGAAAGCACAGAGAGTTTATGGAAACACTAAAATTAATCCAAGGAAAATCACTAGAATTACTTTTGAATTGTTTGGCTGGGACTATATAAGTGGTTGTCAAGTGAATGTTTATATATAAAGTATAATCTTTGTGAAAGTCATATTTTTTCCTTTATGTAATGTTGTTCAGAAAGGATATTTTTAAAGTAAACAATGGCTCACATACGGCAGCCACATATTTTGCTGGGACTATCATATATGTGGTCACGTATGCATAAGAACAGTCGAAAGTGAATTAGCTATGGTTATTTGTGACTTTGGTGGGGTCCTTTTCAAAATGACTGCCTTTTTTTGTGAATTAATCCCATAACTTAACTTTTATACAGGAAAACTCTTTCTGCTGTAGAAATTCACCACTAAGTTATTCAAGTTTGCAGAGAGAATATTTTTAGTCAACAAAAGTAGTAAAAGAGATAAGCAGAATCTGGCAAAGAAACACAGACTCCTGTGCTGGGACTTCGGGACCACATGTCTAGAAGAAGAAAAAACTCAGCCTTTTAAGCTAAGCTTAAAACAAATAAGTGATCTACTTTATGGCAGTAAAAATTACGCATCAGTACAATTACTATATTATGCTTAATGCACTGAGAGTTAAAGGTTTTGAATTCTGTTAAGTCTGCAGCCATAGTACGTAGTGAAAGAATTAAAAACATGGAAGTTGCATGGTTGGGTTGTTTTAAGGAAAACATGAAGGGTGTTTCCTGTGCAGGTAGGAATGTTAACCTTTGATCTCTGACTCTTGTCAATCTAACTCTTGTCACTCTAACATAGTCTGTGGTCGCTGTCAGCTTCAAGTTAACATGCCCTTTTCATTACAGCATTGATGGTTGTCCTAATTTTGCTTACTAAGTTAGGATGAATGCCTTCGAAAAATTGGGGTCATTGTTTATGGTATCGTAAAATCCACTTACATTGCATAAAGGCCTGTTTCAGGCCTCATTTCTTTAGGTATTTCTGAAGCAAAAGTAATTCCATTTTAAGAATGTGAGTTGGATAAAGTAGGGAACTCTCCCACTTGTGTATTGAAAAAAAATCGACATTTTTGGTTTCCTTTCACTGATGTTCTTTGGAATATGGGGAGGAGGTGAGTTGGAAACAGTACAAAACCTATTCAGAAAGAAACAAATTTTAAAAGTCCTCTACGACTTTACCACAAAACCTCTTCCTTGCCACCTTTGGGTGGCTGGAGAAAGAATTAGTACATCCTTAGGATCATGAAGGATTTTTCTGCCTTTGCCATTTATAGCATTGACAAAATAGTGAAGTGCTTTTTTGGTAACTGACTATCCCGTTTTAACAAATGTTTTTGCAAGTAATAAGGCAAAATTACGAACGATAAATTATTGTAGTGGTGGCTGTTCACCAGCCCACCCATTCATGCTGTGCAGTACTTCATGAAAAGTTATATTTAATGTCATTTAATGAGTCCTTAGAACGGGTGTGCTCTCAGACACTTTGATGGGCTGTTAAATTTACAAATGTTAAGGCTATAAATTATCATTAAACATTAGGAGAGAAAGAGATGATTTTTTTCATTTTTTATGCATTTTCACATAATTTATTTAAACTTTTAAGCCAGGCTGAAAATAGGTGAGGATTTGGTGCTTCTCTTCACATTTTGGAATTTAATCTGAGCTTGGTACACTTCTGGCTCTAGATCAGACCAAAGTGTACCTGAAAACAAATGTAAGCCTTGATCAAGTAGCTCTACATAATGGTTAAAGGAGGGCAACCTTCATATATACACATTAGGTTCATTGTTGTAGCACATTATGTGACCCAAGAAGTGAAGTTAACTCCTGGTTACTCAGGGGAGACTGATAGAAATATTACCAGGGTCCTCCTTCTCCATCTTCCTGCCCCACCCTTTCCTTGCTCATTAGCATCCCTAGAGGCAGGGAAAGGAAGTCAAACGTCTGGAGAGAGAGGACTGTGCTGTGGTTAGAACTGCCTTGGATTTAGTCAATTCTGGGCTGGAATACTAACCTGTGGGACTCTTATGGCAATTACTGAACTCCTAATGCACCTCCCTTTTCCAGGAAGTAAAAAGGGAATGATATTATTGACAACAGAGTGTTTGTTTTAGGGATGGAGTTCGAGAAGGAATGTAGAATGGTTTGCAAGCACAGTGACACAATGGAGATATTTAATAAATCACTAGTATTACTGTTTTATATTATATCATTTTAACAGAAGTCTTGATGGACCAAGGTTGTGTGTAATATAATGGGATGATAATGATGTATGTAATTAACAAGGTGGTTTTTAACTCTAGCTTCACATTTTAGTCATCGAGGGAGCTTTTAATACTCATATCCAAATAAGCATGTTGGTCCCAACCCAGACAATTAAGTTAGGGTATTTGAGGGTGGGGCATGCGTATTCTTTAAAAAAGCTTCCCAGTGATTCTGTGCAGCCAAGCAAGGGTTGCAGACAAGTTAAGAACCCTGCTATTCTGCCACATTTTAGGATGCAGCCTTGTGCCCTCATGGCTCCCAGATGACTGCTGAACCTCCAGACACGAGATTCACCCTCTAGGCGCCAGGATAGAAAAAAGAATGATGAGCACATTCCCCTAGCCCCATATATACTATACGCATTAGTATACACATTGGTATACACATTAGTCATTACTGAGTCGCCTAGCTGCAAGGGGGCACTAGGCTATAAAATGAAGGTGTTGTTTCTTTCCTTCTTTTTTTAAAGCAGCTATGCATTCAGTTAAAAATTGGGGAGATACGGGGATGTGTTCAACTTCAAATCAAAAGAAAGTCAAGTATAGTAGGAGGGTGCTATCTCCTATCTAAGTGCCTTTGTCTCTAACACCTATCTCTTCACTCCTAAATAAATAAATAAATAAATAAATAAATAAACACACTCATCTAAAACCAAAGTCACATTAACTTGTTTTTCTTTCATATTAATAGCAACTCAAAGTTACCAAAATAGTGCCTATGAACATCCTCCTCTCCTTCATTTTTCTTATCCCCCATTTAATAATGATGATGAGAGTTACGGTGTTTTTAGTGAAATCCTTTTCTAATCCTCATAACAAATCAATGAACTAGGTATCGTTCCTCTGTGACAGACAAGCACACAGAATGGTGAGTAACAGTTACAGTCAGGCAGCTCAGAGGGGCACAGCAGCCAGATGTGTTTAGGTCTTGCCAATTTCTAAATATATGTTCTCTCAACCTTTACGCTCCTTGGCCTCCCACACATAATCTGTTGTTACATTTTGTTGACTTGACCTTGACCAGGTCACGCTGTTTTTGTTGGGTTCTTTGGTGGAGAAGACTAAAATAGGAAGTATCGGGGCTTCAGGATTTTTGCCCTTGAATCAGGTGCTCCTCGCTTGTGTGATGAGGCACTGATTACCTCTGGGTGGAAAGTGGCCCAACCCTGCTTCCTGGGACCAGGACCCTTGTTAGTGGTGCGGGGCTGGAAGGGGAAGCTGGCTGAGCACAGAACCTCATCTCGCAACCTTGGACCCTCATGATAACTTCTTAATGTTTCTCTGTCCTTACTTCTGTGTCGCAACCCATTTTCTGCCAGATTTTTCTGCTAAAGTTATCTTCTGCCAGGCCTTTCTGGCAGAAGGTAACCTATCTTGTTACCTTTCAAAAACACGAACCTGATCATATGTGTTTTTTTTTTCTTAATTAAAAATCTTTAATTGCTCCTAATTTCCTAGTAGAAAGAACCTTCTCATATTAATAGTTACCACTACCTCCCACCCACTGTTTTCTAGACATACCAAATCACTTTCCCTTCGCTTCAAGTTCCATACTTTCTCACCCCTTTCACACATGGTGATCCAGATCTGGCATATTCATATCCATCTTCTCCACCTGGTTGGTTCCTGTTCATTCTTCAATTCTGAGGCCACATTAGTTATCCTGCTTCCATGCACCTAACATTTTACACACCAAACTCTATAATTGTACTAATTATTTTATAGTTGTTTGCCTTTTTTTTGGTCTGTAAGTTAATAGCAGGGACTTCCTAGTCTGTTTTTCCATGGTAGTGGGCATAATCCATGCTCAGTAAATCTTTACTGAAGAATACTTGTCCTGAAATGACTAACTCTTAGAAAATGGTGGAATAACACTCTTTTGCAGTGAGGTCTCATATTATATTATTACATTTACCAAATATAATGAAAAATTACATTTGGCTCTGCTCTTTTGAAAAGGAAAAAGATTGTGAAACAGGCTGAAAATACAGAACCCATGTTAAGTCAGAAAACTGGTTTTTTTTTTAAGTATCTCTTTTAATTGACTTGGTATATCTCTCACTTGGAAGAAGGTATGTATAGACTTAGGGAACGAAGAGATGATTTTTAACTTCCTTTCAGTACATAACATTCATAAATATGTAAAGGCATGATCAGTTTGAAATAAGTAATTTGGAGTATTTGGTAATTTACAATTATGGTACAAATATTGACAGATTGCTGCTGAATTGGTGGTGAAAGTAAATGAAACGTGGCCAGCACAATTAGGAGTTGCCTGAATGGGGATCTTGTTTTTCTATTTTAAAAAATGAGAGATGCCAAGTGTTAACAAAGATTTTGTCAATATTCTTTATTGTTGCAGATTTGTGCAACTTCATTTATAAATGAAAATCAGATGAAGGTTGACAGCGCTGGGGTTGTTAGATTACTTGGAGGGAATGTGTCTGAATAACGCCCTGTGCGGCGGCTCCCATCTGAGCAGTTCACTGGGGTTTGTGATTGCCAGAGTACAGTGCTCCTGCAGAGATCCACAGCCATGCGGTGCCCCCGGGCTGATTTCTTTTGGAGATCTATTTACAAATGGGAAATTGGAGGAGTCAGAGTTGTGTAGCCAGAGGTAGAAGCATGGGTTTTGGCTCTGTGTAGTGGCTCTTGGAGCACTGATTAAGCTGTTTCTTCTTTTAGCCACAATTTGTTGAATATGATTATGCAAGTGTGCTCTTGGTGTGGAAGGGATGGTGGTGGCGATGGAAGACAGAGGAAAGTACAGCTTATGTTGAATTCAGAAAGGAATATGATATAGATTAGAATTGCCCTACTTGTCTGTTAATTTATGTTGATTTAAATTTCTTTTTTTAACTTGCCAAGGCTGATAGATGGCATGCAAGGTCCAATAGAAGCAAATCATGTAACACATTCAGCTAAGTTTGGATGTCTCGGCATTTTCAATTGATGGTATTGGTTCATTCATTCATTGCACACACATTTATAAAAGCACCCAAATGGTGCGAGGCACGTTGGGAATATGAAGAAGAGTGAAGCTGGGCGCATCCCTTGAGGATTGAGCAGGATGGTTTTCCTAAGCAGAGATAATAAAAGATCCCTTAACCCATTTTAATCTTAGTGGACATTTTCCAAGTGTGTTTCATTAATTAGGCAGTCAGGCGTTTTATAATGTTTTTGTCAGAGACTCCGGTAGCATGTCAGACACTTCCTCTTGTTGCATGTAGTAGTTTTCTCCAAAATAGCAGACAAAAGTGGGTTTTCCCCTCCTCAGTCTAACTTGCACTCTGAAACTTTGGTGTGCTAAAACTGTCAGGAAAACTGTGCCTCTCCTGTCATCGCCAAACCTGACATTTCTGAAGATTATGCCAAATGTATTTTCTGACACATTTCAGTTGATTCAAGCTGAGAGGTACTTCTTATCTTTTGATTTGTCAGTCTGCTGGCCTGAGGAATCTACGGTCCCTGGGAATCCTGTGACATGCAGAAGCGGAATCACTGTTTTCAAGTGCTGTCAATTAGTGTTTGGAAATGGAGGGAAAAAACAGTGCATGAAAATGTCACGAGTTCATATAATGAATGTTGTTTAAAACGAATTTCATTCCCACACATTACTTAACAATATAAAGTAACAAAAATGCATTAAAATTTTGTTATTGAATTAGCACCAAAAGCTCCAAATTTTCTTTCTGTGGCCTTACTTGTTCAAAAGAGATAGAGGAGAATTGCTGGTAGGACTGAATATGAAATCTTTGGATTGCATGCTAATTATTCATATAAAGATATTGTGCCTTGAATGGTCTTGGCACATAGTAGGAGCTCAGCAAATCTTTGTTTAATGAGTAATGAAGGACTGTAGATAGTGTGCCGGGGAATATCTTTTTGGTTTGTTTCTTGAAATGCGTAATTTCTAAAACAATTTTTAAACAAATTTTTTAAAATTGATTTTAGAGAGAGAGAGAGAGAGAGAGAGAGAGAGAGAGAGAGAGAGAGAAACATGGATGTGAGAGAGAAACATCGATCAGCTGCCTCCCGTACTGGGGATCAACCCCGCAACCCGGGCATGTGCCCTGTCTGGGAATTGAACCAGGGTTCCTTTGGTGCACAGGATGCAGCTCAACCAACTGAGCCACATCAGCCAGAGCAAAATGCATGATTTTTAATCTAAATATTGAATAGGTTCATTTAAATGGATGCCTTTCTGTACGGCAAAAGATTATATTGTATTTTGTTTTTATTTCCATTCGAATTTTACAGTGGCCCCAGCAGAACACTTCAGTGCATGTCTTGTGTTATATATCTCATGGTTCTCCCAGCAGAAGGTAGAAAAGAAGAATGCTATTTATATTATTAGTGGCCTTAAATTCTTCTTCACTTTTGAACAAATGCAAACTTGTCTGGACAAACTTGCTTCTCAGCATGAATTTTTTTTCCTTTCTATTTTACTTCCTTTTCCTCTTGTTATTGAAACGTCTAAAGTTGCTGATAACTGGCAAGTTGTGAGCATAGGGGTGATGGTGCTAGAGGTAACTAACTCTACTTGCTTCTCTGATTAGGGGGTAAATTTGTCAAAACAGAAATCTGTTTTCTTGATTTTAACATCTCTCCCAGTTTCTGGTATTGTGAACAGAATCTGGTTGATACTGAATGAATGTTTCTTGAATAGAACCTAACCTGAATTGTTGAAGCAATGGGGAACCCTGCTCCTGTTCAATTTTCTACTACATTTGTGTGTGTGTGTGTGTGTGTGTGTGTGTGTGTGTGTGTGTGTTTACCTACCTATTTATCTATAGCTATAGAGAGACCCTTTTTAATGGATTGAAATATAAAGGTAAGGTAGATAGGAAGTAATGGTACCAGCTGAGTCAGGGTAAACTTTTCCAGAGTTAAAGAAAATAAAAAATTTAGGTCTGGCTATTTTCAAATGTAGTAAAAAATACTCAAGTTTATTAGACTTATCAGGGTGATCACTTTGTAAGGTATATAAATGTCTAATCACTATGTTGTACTCCTGAAACTAATGTAATATTATATGTCAACTGTAATTAAAAATACATTTTAAAAGATTAAGAAAGAGACCAGTTTAGGTGAGTCTGCTACCTTAACAAAAATGCAAAACCCAATGTAAAACATTAGCAAAATGGGTTTATACCCTTACCTGCACAAACACACACACAGTGTCATGGACAACTTGTGATATTCCAAGAACACATGGAATTTGTTATATAAATCACCCTGTTAACAGAATAAAGGGAAAATGTTTCTGGTTGTCTTTATAGATGCAGAAAATAGTCAATAGGAAATACCCAAACTTGTCCATATTCATATTTTGATTTTTTTAATAATGAATTCTGTTTGTTTAATAAAAAGGTTTGGCTTCTGCCCTGGCCAGTGTGGCTCAGTAGTTCAGCATCATCCCATGCACTAAGAGATCGCTGGTTTGATTCCTGATCAGGGCACATGTCTGGGTTGCTGGCTTGATCCCCAGTAGGGGGTGTGCAGGAGGCAGCTGATCCATGTTTCTCTTTCCCTTCCTCTCTCTCTAAAATTAGTTAAAACAAAGGATTTGCTCCTCAAAGTTTTCTTACTGGCATTTTCTAAAACCACAACTGGTAATGAATATAGTGGACCTCTATGTAAAGAAGCCTTTAAGCAGTTAGTTGAACTAACTGTTTACAGTGTTGAGGTATTTCTTAATTGGCAAGATACTTTCTATTTGAAACAGAAATAGGGACCTTTTCTTTCTTCCTTTAAAAAAGTATAAGCTCTGGAGCTTTTTATTTTTAAGAGCGTGTTTGTGGACTTTATTAATATATTTATCCTACCCTACATTAGCTCCCAGTTACCCACCTGTGGTTTATTCCACTTTGGGAAATATCTGCAGAAATTTGTCAATTCCCAGGCTGCTCTCTGCTATCCTCATTTATATGAATTATGTTAGTGTCATCAGCGTGTGCTGTGATAGAATTGCCTAAACTAAGCAGAGCTGGGAAGGCAAATCAAACCATCCCCTCTATATTATATTCTAAGGCGCAATATTAATCATTTTTGTCAATCCTTTTCTCTTTAGAATTATTCTACCCATTATTAGCACTGTTGACTGTGAATTATATGCTGTCTGATTAAAGACAAAGTACCACACAATATAAAACTTTATGATTCACTTTAATTCTCCAAACTTTTTGGATGTAATTAAATCCTTTTGACTTGATCTAAGGTGCTACATGGAAAGGTTTAATTGAATTGGGGTTACTGGTTTTAATATAATACATATTAAACACAAACATTTTTTCTAATTATCTCTCTAACCCCTTAAATAAAATACTAGATCCTGAAGTGACATATCATTTGAAGAATAATAATTTATAAATGGAAAGTTATTCTTCGTTGGTTTGGATACTAACCAACTTTGGGCTGTAATCATGCTCTATCTGTATATCTTTCTCATTCTGTGTAAGTAAGAAAAGGTGTGTCTAGTTTCTGATGTATTCATTATAAAACACAGCTTTTGCATAACTGGGGGTGGGGGAGAAAAGATGAAAGAGACACCCCACTTTTGCTGATTAGATCTCCAGCCGACTAAGTCTCTGATTCTGGGATAGAAGAGTTATTAGTCCGAGTTTAAGTGGAGCCAGCGTTCAGTGTGCAAGAGAACTGGTTTGGTTGTTGTTGTTTTGGGTCTGCTGTCTAGAAACCGGAGAGGAAAAGATGCATAATGGGATGCTGTACTTGTGCATTTCGGCAAAGATCTAATCTTTTTGAATTCATTGCTTGCGAGTTATTATTTCTAATCACACGCTTGATTGACTCCAGCTAAATGACTGTCTGACTGCAAAGGCAGAGGTGTTAAATCCAAAACTGTAAGTGCGCATTTTCACTGAAAATAGGGATCATCATGGAATGCCTTCTCAATCAGTAGTGCCTGGCACCCCTCCTCCCAAATGTATTTTTAAATAGAAATTCTCTTGCATCCTCATAGAGGAACAGAGCATCACACAGTATGATTGAGCTCTGAGAGAAAAGATTGAAACCCTGGAGAGGATACTAAAATGATAAAAACGGAGGCTCTAATGGTGCCACAGGAGTGTAGTTAATATGCCACTTTAGCCTGACAAGCCAGTTAGGTGCCCCTTAAAACCTCAGATTTCCATGTAATTTTAAAGATTAAAAAAAAAGATGAAAGAAAAAGAGGTTAGTGGTCATTTATTTTAGAAGCAGGACTAGGCCATTTCTTTCAATCCTTTTTGCATGAATATCTAATTGATACCTGCTTTTTTGGCCGTTCACATAGGTATTTTTGAACATCAAAACACTGTGGTTCCTAAATAATTTGTTTCCATTCAAAATAGAGCAAGCGAAGTAAAATCCATGTGGAAATAGAAAGCAGAAATAAACGTTGAACTGTCACTTCACATATGATACTTTTTTTTTTGGTACCACTTTTGAAAAAGTGAAGGAATCGTTTGAGCATTTAAATATATTGTTCATAATGTTTAACTTCCTATTAAGGTTGGTTGATTGCATTACTGAGAGTTTTGCCTTTCTTTAATATCATACAAATATTCAAAAGTAGCTTCTGGATTTTTGAGAGAGGAAGTTATTTACACAGTCAGGAATCATAGGAATTCATGTAAATGTATCTGCATGGCTTTGGCAAAAGCTAGAGAAAAGAGCCTTAGCTAGAGTCAGTTGCAGGTACTCAAAGATTGTGTGTGTGTGTGTGTGTGTGTGTGTGTGTGTGTGTGTGTGTGTTGCCATTGAAATAAGGCAGAATTACACACGGACACATGCTAAATGGGCTGAACACCTTTCTATCCAGGGGAGAGCCAGTGAAAGCTAAGTGTTTGCACATATGACCAGCTTATTTTTTATCAGTATATTTCAGGGGCAGTTTAAAAATTATTGCAGATTTTATATTAGCTAATAATTTGTGTATGATTTGAGATTCTTTAAAACATCACCTGATTTTATTAAACCACTTTAAATTTAAACACTGTCAACACCAAGTTAGTATATTACATAGTCAGTGCTTCATGGTTTAAAATGAACTTTTTATTTTATCTCAACATCACAACGCTTCCTTCCGGAAGACCCTGTCCCATCTCATGCCTAGGGAGGAGACTGAAGTTGCTATGAGCCAGTCCCAGCAAGAAGTAGTATCTGCGTAATTAACACAGCAGTGCTACTGTGGGGGATGTGGATTATGTGTGTAAACTATACAGGGTGTGATAGTTGGGTGTTAATCTTTTTATGAAGGTCATTGGATGGTGACTAGGAACAGGTGCTAGGACGACTATGAGTTCTCTAAGGATCAAAAGGTTAGATAAACTGCTTTTAGGGTTTATGCAGCGTAGTGATTTTTCATGTCAGTTTAATTACCCTTATGTTTTACAAGACTGTCAATCAGAATGCCTAGAAATCTTAAGGAATTGGAGGTCCTGAAAAATTTAGAGGTCTTTTCTGATTGGGTTTATTCGATAATCATTCCCTTCCTGATGACCTTCATTGAAATGAAGAGTTGTTATTACTACAAGGCCCGCTTTAGTGTCAGAAGAAGATTTAATCAGGAGTCTTATCATCCAGTGAGAAAAATGCCTTTCATTCTCTTTTCATTTCTTTGAAATTACTTAGTGATTCAGTAATCTCTTATTGGGGTCATTACTTTGATTTTTAACTTAGCAAGTAACTCTTGAAATACTTTATGCAAATGATTTCCTTCAAGGTGCACTGTGTTTAAAAGCTATCAATCAGTTGGAAATTGTTTTTAATTTATTTCACTGTAGAAGCATGATCTGTCAGAAAGAAATGGAGAGAGAACAGAAGTTCATGTAGCTAGGGTCATGCTGTGCCATCCAATCACCAATCCATAACGGATTTTCAGTGTTTTCTTCCTTTTTAGGAAACTTGAAACATCTCGAAGATTATATTTATTTTAACTCGGTGGTAGTAATTACACTGGCCACATTATCGTTAATAACTTGCATGTCATTTCTGCAACCCCAAAGGCATGAAAATAAAAGAAACTTATATGATATTAAAAACCACCCTCAGCAATTCTTCCAGGCCCGTTACTTTTATAAAACACTTGAGATTTTATTTTTATTAGTGTGAGACACTTAGAAATGAGTAACTAGCAAATAAACTTAGTGATATAATTCAAGATGAGATTGCTCAGTTAATAAAAAGAACAAAATCACAGCTTTTCCCAAGGTTTGCTTTCATCTTTTTTTTATTGCAGAAGAAAATGCTTAAAGTCTTTTAGGAAATTATCTTTAGTTGTTTGTGTTACTTGATCACTGTGTTTGTAGAAGATGAAGCAGGTTTTGTGGCTTTTGCCAAAGCAATAAGTCAGAAATTTTATTTGGAAACGGTCTGTTGTACTCCCTGTTTTGCTACCGAGTTTGTGTGTCTAGAAGGTTATTTCCTTTAACTTTTAAGTCATCTAAGAGGATTCTGGGATCTTATTGCAGATTTTACAGTCTGGTAAACACAAAATGTATTCTTCTTCCGTTCTCAGCAGTTCATTAAGTAGGCTTCCCCTGTATTAATAAAGTGACTGGCGGAATATCACAACCCGGGCTTTATGTTGGACGGAGCGCTGCGCACAGCTCCGTTCAGATCTTCCCTGTGCACTGCAGTGAGTGCTTCCCTTTGCGTCTGTGTTCTGACTGAACAAAGAGTATGTTCTCCATGATACATTTTTAATACTAATTCTGCATGGGTCTGAACAGTTACCAAGTAGGTTTAGGGTCCAACAATATAGATATTTTGAATGAGCTTATCTTAAACTATATTTCAAATTCTACAGTCGGTCATTGCATAATAATGTGGGGGTTAAGGGTACCGACACCCTTGAGCAGTCAAAAATCCAGGTATAATTTTTGATTCCACCCTCCTCCCCCAATTTAACTAATACCCTACTGTTGACTGGAAGCCTTATTGTAACAAAAAAAAGTCAACAGATATTTTGTATGTTATATGTATTATATACTGTATTTTTACAATAAAGTAAGCTAGAGAAAAGAAATGTTATTAAAGAAAATCATAAGGAAGGGGAAATACATTTACAGTACTGTATGTATTTATTGAAAAGAATTCACACGTTAAGTAGACTCATGCAGTTCAAACCCGTATTGTTCAAGGGTCAACTACATTTTGAAAAGAGAATTTTTACTTTCTTGGCCAATGTTTTGCTTGGTTGGGCTATTGATGACTGCACAAGCATTCCTGTTTGTCAGAGTCCAGAGTCCATAATAAGATGGTCTTAATAGACATTCCTCAATGATTTGTATATTTTCCTGATTCTGTACAATTTCATTACATTATTATAGAACAACTCATTATAAATTTCATAGAAGTTGTAATTAATCAAGTTTCATATTTATTAGTAAAATTTACTTCCTAAGAACCATCAGAAATGAACAGGAGAAATATAGCTCTAATCTAGATTAATAACCTGAAATGATTTTCATGCAAGTGCTTTGTTACATATAACATAACAAACATAGCTAGAAGTTTCCTACTGAATGATGATATGTAAGAAATGTAAATTTTATGTTAAAATCCTTTACCCTCTAAGAAAAGTGGATACATTTGAGGGATATCTGTTAATTATCCCTAACTCACCACTTTCTATCCTGTGTTAATGTTATGTTAGTATGTGGTCAAAATCGTCGCATACCTGGGTAGAGAAGCAGTTACCTATTTCTTTTTTTGACATGAAATCTAGCAGAGAAAGTGATTTGAAATAAGCACTCCTGGCACAGTCATTCATTCCTTGGTTGCTACTAAAGTGCTTTTTGTTATTAATCAGGTCAAGGATGTGGCTTCAGGCTGAATCAGACTGGCTAGTTTCATTCCCTTCTAAGGCTAAAAATGCCCACCCCAGCCCTGGCCTGCTAGCTCACCAATATTTATCATTGGGACCAATGGAAAGATCAGTGTGACTACAGCAGCACAAACCCATATCCTTTCAGAAAAAAGAGTTGTGAGCTCATAACTGTGTCCTGTCATATTCACATGTTTGCAATTAGAACCTAGAATCCTTAAAGAAAAGAAAAGAAAAAGAAATAACCTTCTGGATATATGTGTCTATTAAGCTGCAGAGTTAAGTCAAGATTTGAGCAATTCATTTTATCTTGTCTTCTATGGAATTTTTACAAACACGGGTTTCTGTACGTGGTGCATGCTTTTACACAGCAGGAAAGCATATGCTAACACAGTATTTGGTTCATTGTGGGTTAAAATATCTGCTAACGTTTCATTTGTACTTATCGATTCAATATAAAACTAAACACTCCTGTGCGACATGCATTGTGGAGCTTTTCCTGAAACTATGGCATTTCCAGCTTGGTTTTAATGTCACTGTTTTTGTCCATGGACTCTGGCCTCCTATGTGTGGTGGAGTGATAAAGCTGTGTTGCTAGAATTCTGCCAGGCAGTTCATGCTGGGCTTCCTAGCTGTCATTGCCCCACTTTCATGTTTCTATGAGGATGGAAATGAGTGGAGACAGAGGATCATCGGGAAGAGGCGCATAGTTAAGTGCCCAGGTCTCCTGATTCTCCATTGAGTCATCATGAACAGCGCCAGTGGTATTCTTGGCACGCGAGGCTCAGCGGGAATAACTCTGAAATAGCAGAGATCGAAACCCGCCTTGCTAGAATATTCTCTGCTTTCTGTATGACCTTGTTGGTCTTCCACTTTTGAATTACGTGCCCGTGCCTCGGTGCCGCTCCGGAAGGACCAGAGCTGCCATAGAAAGTGCCAGGGAGAAGGCAGGAAAGATGTGAGTTCAATGAGTAGTTGGTGACACGACTGTCTGTATTAATTATCTTCAACGTTCATGGAATTTATATCAGAGACACTGGACTTTGACAAGATCTGGGTTGAAGAAAAAGAATCAAAAGATAATTTTAGTTTTTCAATAGCAAAATTTAAGAAAGGATTAAGAGAGAGAGAGAGAGACCCTTTTTGTGCCGACTCAATGACAGCGTGAGAATTCTATGAAAGTAGGGTGGCCCCAAAGAGTCTGCCTTCCTAACGAGAGGCGTCCTGTTGTACCTTAGTAGTTGACAGAAATAACTGGTCATTGGCTTTTGCACAGAAAGCGTTTGGCCGTGTGTAGATAGAAATTAACAAGATCTTGCCATTGAAGTGGAATGTGTTTATTAGGCTTCTCAAAATGTCTGCCAGCCTCTGGCACCTCATAAAGGAGGCGGGTGGGTGCTGCGTGCGGCCAGCCTGCTCAGCGTTTCTCTGTAAGTGCTCCCCTCGTGATATGCCTGAAAACCTTCAATATTATAATAATGCTAATAAAAATGGAAAACTCTGAATTCTTTATAGATGCATAAAGAAGTGTAATTTCTCTGTGACCTGAATACCTCCGACTTGCTGCTCTGGCCCTTTGAAAGACGACAGCTCCACTATGCTGCTTTGTGTTCCTTTGAACATCTTGCTCTCTGACTATTTTAAGGACGGGAATAATAGGAGGGAATTTAACGCAGGGGTGTACTTTGAAGGACAGGTGGGATCCCCTCCCACCCCTGCCCTGCCAACCCCCGTCCATCCCATTGAACACAGCTACCTAGCCCCGCTTCTTAGATGAGAGGTGATCTTGTTGATGAATAAAATTAAACGATAATACCATTTTTCACTTATTCAGACTCTCCCACTTTTTGGTTTTGTCCCTTTAGAGAATCGTAAATTGGATTTGTTATCGCGACTTTTCATGAGGCACCACTCAGTCATCTTATTTTAATCGGCGGCGGCCGGCGGGGCCCGGCGGTGCGGGGAGCGCTAGGGTGGGAGGCAGAAAGGCTGTACGTTTGGAGGCCTGTGGTCTTGGGAAGCAGGTCATTCGGGGCAGAAATAATTCGAACATGAAGCCGTTCTCTCTGCCTCACGCTGTTGATGGTGGGCCCAGGGCGAGGTGTCTGAGTCCCGGGCTGGCTCTGGGGTTGAGCCTGCTCCCCCGCTCTCCATGGATCGGCATCTAGGGTGCTGGCTGCATGTCAAGCCCTCTTCTGCCTAGGAATTATTTTTCTCATTTTGACGTGGGTCCTGCTCCTTCTGCCAGTGATGTGCAGAACCGGGGAAGGAAGATCAAAGGAGGCCAGGCCCCGGGAAGGTGGGGGGGGGGGGCGGCAGCCTGGACTGGCGGGGCCGACAGTTTTCATGACCAGTTTTATAGGTAATTTTTGTCATGATAGATTTCAGGTTTTGTTTCAGTGAATGGAAATTATTGATAGTAAATTTTCATTGTTTTTGTTTCTCTGTGTGATATTGAGTGCTGGCGTAAAAACCGTACACAGTCATAAACGGTACCAACCAATTAAAAATTGAGAGAGGACTCCCTTTTAATTACACTGTGTAATTTTCGTTGGTCTCCTTCCAATTTCCTTCTTACTTAATTTAACAGCCCCTTGATTATTTGAGCTTTCTTTCTGTTATAAATCACCGTAGCTGCGTATAGATGTGTCTGGAATCTAGAAAATCCATGTGTCACCAGAAGAGAGACGCCGCTCAGGACTCAGGTGGGAAGAAGGCCGGGCTGTTTAGTAGAGCCCCTTTGCTGAGCAGATGGCAGCTAGAAAGCACTGTGTAGGGTTCATTTTAAAAGCCTACATGTGAGAGCCCTTCCCACCATAGTAGTGTTCTGTTGGATGGGTATTTGGATGCTCACAGAGACTGAAGTCTTGGTTCAGCGTCTGGAATCAGCCGAGGCCGGAGCAGCCATCCTCAGCGCCATGCGGACACGGGAAGAAGGCCGTGGCCCCGCAGGGCTGTGCTGCTGCTTTGTGGGGGGTGAGCCCTGCTGTGGAGTGGGGGCTGTGTCCCTCCCAGCAGGGAGGGAATGCCCGGCCCTGAGGTTGCAGCCGCCTCCCTCCCCGCTCCTCTGGGGAGAGCTGGGTCAGGCTTTGTGTGTGCCGACAGGCCACCTGGGCCTCTGAGCCTCCATCTCCGGGGAGCCCCTTCTCCGGAACCCGGGACCCTGCTGACACCACGACACGCATGGGACAAAGGGAACAGTTTGCAAAGCGCATATTCAGCTGAAATAGGCAGCAAGACCTGGCTGCAATGAGACATGTCCTTTGAAAGTGTGTCTGCGTGAGCAAGAGGGAAGCCTGGGATTCAGGCAGCGTGTTTCTATGGTGAACGAGGCTTCACGTTGTAAAGCTCGCACGAGGCAGTGGGCCCCAGCAGGAGAAACTGGCTTTGTTTTGTTCCATCGATGGCGAGGTCAAGTCTCTACAGCTCAGGAGTGGGTACAAGTGGACCACAGGATGGGTCGGGAAATGCCGAGCCATCTGGGGACGGAACTGAGAAGCAGGCGTTCTGAGTGGCAAACCAGACACCCGGAGGCTGGCCGGAGTCGTGTCGGTGTTGAAGCCGTTGCTTCGGCTCTTTGCTGTGTTACAGGGACGCCGGCGGCTCCAGCAGCAGGGACGTGGGCGTGGCCAGCATCTTCAGACGGGACTGGGTCTGTGTTCCTGTTGGTGTGGCTGAAGGCCTTTTCCCTCTTCTGGTGCTGAATTTTCAAAAACTCAGTGAAATTTGTGAGCAGATGGATAGAAGTCTGGGACTGTCCAGCTCAGACTGCTTATCTGCATTTATTGTCAATGGTGGCTTTGGGAGGGTCGGAGGGAAGGGTGTTAAGGAGACAAGGAAACGTTGAGGGATGTAGCAGGTTTGTCTGGACCAGGTCTTTTTTTTTTTTTTTTTTTTTTAGGTGGTAAGCAAAGTGAGGCCCTTTTTGACCCTGAAGATTTATTTGTGTCTTACTTTATTCTCTTCTGTACAAACTTTGTTGCGAGGCAAAGAAGGAAAAGAAGACAAACTTGCAACTTCCAGCTAAAAGATGCACGTTCAGCTACCTAATCTCACAGTCTCTGTCATGATGAGTATTGATTTAAAATGTAGCACCAGCCGAAACCGGTTTGGCTCAGTGGATAGAGCGTCGGTCTGCGGACTGAAGGGGCCCAGGTTCGATTCCGGTCAAGGGCATGTACATTGGTTGCGGGCACATCCCCGGTGGGGGGTGTGCAGGAGGCAGCTGGTCGATGTTTCTCTCTCATCGATGTTTCTAGCTCTCTATCCCTCTCCCTTCCTCTCTGTAAAAAATCAATAAAATATATTAAAAATAAAAAAATAAAATAAAATGTAGCACCAGATTATTTTTTATTGTTTGCATTTCAGGTTAGTAAACCCTGACATCCATGGGGAAAAAAGCCTTTAGTTTTCAAAGTTTGTACATTAAATGCCCAGAAAGTAAAATAGGCAGTATTGTCTTAAAAGTTTTTCTAAGATATTGATTAACTGGATTCAAACTCTGTTGCTCATGTTTGGAGATGGAGAAGAAGTGAGTACAGTGCCGTCCCCAGAAGGGAGTGGGTTAGCGCACTCGCCGCTTTATTTAAGTGTGTGAGTCTGATCCCGTGTTTTATGCTAATGTGCTCAAGCACATTATCATCTTAGTAGTTGGCTCATCAATGTTTTCATTTGAGCTTGTGGAGAATTCTTTTAGTGTTGGCTTTCACGGCAGAGGGAAATTTTAACATCTTAAAAATAGCTTTAAATTCAAGACTAATGACAGGATGACTATATATATATATATATATATATATATATATATATATGATTTTGTTTCACATTGGTATCTAATATAAATATAGCTTTATCACATCTTTTTGCCTTTAAAAAAGACTAGAGAAACAAAACATTAATCCACTGAAGATATGAGAGTACAGACTTATGAAAGAAAAGGTAAGGAGTACTTAAATAAGAAACTGACAATGGAAAGAAAAAAAATTTAGAACTTTTCCCAGCATCAGCAAAACCCCAGAAGAAACCCTTTCCTATTCAATTGCTCTGTAAAGTTTACATTTAAAGGATATTAAAGTGCATTGTGCCTGGGGTGAGGGGAAGAGGTGGGAACTAATATTTATAGAGTGCCTAGTGTTGCTATGCTCTGATATTATTTGGTGGCCCTATGAGGCAGGCATTACCATCTTGATTTTATTAGATGAAACTGAAGTTTTGAAGATGTTATGCAACTTGCCAAAGTATGTGATTCAGGTAAAAATTCTGCCACATCACATTACTAGCCATGGGTGTGTGTGTATATGTGTGTGTGTGTATGTGTGTGTGTCTTGTATATACATGTGTGTGTCTATGATCAGGGTGGGATAGCAAGTAAAAACAAAACAGGTAGATGCATAGATGGATGGGTGAGAGAGAGGGAAGGAGGAATAAACGTTTCCCTTTGGGAATCAAGTGAGTTAATTTACTCCTTCATCCAGTGGGAAGAGGAAAGCTATTTTAAGAGTTAAGATCAATCCTATTCTAGTCTGTTCTTTATTCTGTATTAAAGCTTGAGATATAAGTAAATCATATGAGCCAGTGAAAGTCAACTTTGATGGATGTTTATTTTGTTACAAGTGACAATACCAGAGTTTTAGAAAAGTCAGTGGACTTTTTTTTTTTTTTTAAAGCTGAGTAAACTGTGGCTTCAGTGTGTTAGGTGTTTGCAACAGCTATTTTTCTGAGCACATGAAAATGGTACGTTTGCTGTATTTGAGGAGCTGGAGCAGTGGGTAGAGGGCTTGCTTGTCCTGCTGTGCTGATTTGCAGCATGTGAGCTGCTGTTTACTATTCACAAGTGTAGTCTCCCGCTCTGGCCTCTGGTTTTGATCACCTTCTCACCTTGAAGTGACCTGAATGATATTCTTTAGGAAACAGGAATTTTATTAAAATGGGAGTGATACTCCATCCCCTAGAAAACCATTTTATTCCGTGCCAAGAGAAACAGCAATACTTCCTTTCCCCCTGCTTCCTCTCCGTCCTCCGTATTGGCTTTACAAGGAGGGAAGAAAGCCCGTTATTGAGGACAATATTGAAGGGAAGAGAGGTCAGGGCAGGCAGGGGACAGGGAGGATCTTGCGAGAACAATGCATTCTCTGTGTTATTTTTAATAGTATGTGACATTAATTATCAGTTAAAGCCAAAAGTCAAAGCCTCGTGAAATATGTATGGATCAACAGAACCACTTTTGCACCCAAAAAAGGGAGAAAGGGACTGGCAATGAGCCATATTGAAACCTTAGGCTAAGAGCTTGAAGGTGGGATGGGGGTAGGGCAGGGAAGGGGGAGGGCGAAGTGCAGAGGTCACAGCAGCAACAGGATGTACCATTTGCAGATTGGTAGGTCAACCTTAAATTAACTCCAGTGAACGCAGGTTTATTGCTCCCGGAGGGTTTCTCTTAGTTGTCACGCCCGCTGTCTGCTAACTGCAATTTTCTGCTGTACTACTGTATTTAGATAGAGAGGGTTTTAAACCATTATCAAATGAAGGTTTGCAGCAGTTTACCTCATCCTCCTGGCAGGTAGCGTTGGTCTCTAACGTTCTGAGTTATGGTCTCCAGCCTCATGCGCAGTCAGGAGAGCTGATCCTTTCCTTGGGGTCGTACACATGCTTTCCTTCCTAATACCCATAAGAGGCTTTAGGGGGGAAGGAGAATATAAACACAGAAACCACATCCTAACAGCTGCCTCTAGTTAGCTCTGTTTCCCCCCCAGCTTTTAAATCTTACAGCGGCACCTAATTTGTCCCACATGGCTTTCTTCCCAGGAGAGCTGCTGTCCCTTTTCCCGCTGCCCCGTCTGAGCGAAAGCAAACCGTTATGAAGAGTCTAGCTCTACGAGGTCAGGTCACTGTCATTATTAGGCGGCTGGTTTGCAGGTGCCTGTGAATAGGAAGGAGATGACCATTTGGACTGGGAAAGACTTAGAACGAAGTCTGAACCCATTTGGTGCCCGGGGACCTATCAGAATATCCCCCAATGAAGCACCCCATGAAATTAGTTGACCAAATAAATGAGACTGTGAGTCACTGAGTGGATGGACTCCTGTGATCTGAATGGATAAGTGGTTTTGACCTGGGGCAGGGGAATAACAGACTCATCTAGGGTGTTTACAGAATTCACACGCATGTCCCAGTCCTCTCCCTGACAGGCTTCCTCTATTTTAGTATGTCGGAGAGTGAGGAGTATAGACTTACAGAGGCTCGTGTTCCAACATGCCTCCATAGGAAGTGGGTTGCAACTTGCACTATCCATTTTTTTTTGAAAGTTCTAGATTAGTTCTTTATGTGTTTTATTCATGTCTTCATTCCCTTTTACATTTTTTTTAACACAGTAAAGCTAAAGACAGGTGCTTCTAGGGCGGGCAAAATGCCGAATTAAGTTGTTTCCTCCACGGAAACTCGTGTTCTGCTTCTTCCAGCTCCTGTTTATTCTTATTGCTGCTAAGAACCGAGACATGAAATCTACACAGCCAATGTCCTCTTCCTGTGACTTTTAAAAAATGAAGTTGGGATTTAAAAAAAAAAAAAAGGAGGTTATTGTTAGTGACAGACAACAGCTATTCTCGTATAGTTACAGTATTTAGCTCTCAATCTCTTGTTCAAGGTTTATTGATGATCTGAATTTCATTGCATGCCTGCAGAATACTACGCCCATGTCCTCTAAGATGTGAGAAATGTGTGTCCTTCTCCTTGAAAAAGGAGCCCCTGAATCAGTCCGTACAAAATCACCTTGTCCCGATGACTCTGCTAAAGAACGGGTCGCCTTTTTCTGTGAAGTAAGGAATAAACCTCTCCCAGCTTGTTTTAAAAGGTCATTGTCTCTTGCAAAGCAGATTAGCTCACTTTGTTCTGTGAGCAGGAACCATGCCGCAGCTCTGTAAAACCACACATAAAATGTAAATGCCTGCTATCATTTCGGCTTGCTCTTGTAAAAGACATTTCATGCCTCCCAGCTTTCACTTGCTAACATGCCACAACTCCTCATGGGTGGAGAGCGGCAGGACGGATGAGAGTGGTGTCTATGGTGTGCGTCCACATTTAATGTTTCTCGGCTCTTAACAAATGCCTTTTGCCAAGCATGGGCAAAACTGCAGAAACATGGGGGACACACTTGGTGATTTACTGTTTCTGATGTTGTTGGGGGCCAGCAGTTAGTAGGCGAGTCACAGCAGTAAGTGAAATGACTAACTTGTATTTGATGAAAGTAAATGGCTGACATGGAACCTTACCTTTGGTTCGTGTGCAGGGTTCTGAATGACAGCACTGTTCTCCCGAGGTGTGGCCTACTAATCTCTGTTAAGTGTAAGCCCTCATGTCACAGAGACTGTGGTTTATCCTGTCACTTAGAAAAGCCTGCAAATGTATGTGAAAGTAAGGGGTAAAAATCACCAGGTTATTTTCTTGGAGGATCCATAATTAGTTCTACATATTCTTTCCTTTCTAAGCTGAAGACTGGAATGGGTGGTAGAGGTGAAATCCCACTAAAAGGAATAGGGACTCTTTGATACATGTAAAACTACAACCTTTCTTATAGTAGCTAATTTATCTAGTGTTCAAGAAGGAGGAATTCTGCCTAAATCTGCTTAATCCTTTAAACAATGAAACAGTTATAACTGCTTTCATTGCAAATGGTTCTAAAATGTCACAGTCATTACCAGACGTGGTCCGGTAAAGTATGGCGAGTTTTCTCAATGAACCAGGACCCTCATTAAGAACACCAGTTATTGAACTCTTTGGTAATACTGGAATGCACCCTGGAGCCTTTGAGGTCTGTAGGTTTAGCCTGACTTTTTTATGATTTTTCCCAGATGGCTGATTCTCCTGCCTCCTGCCAATGTCTAGGCTAGGGTTTGTTTTTTCTCTCCCCCGCCCTCCCCGCCCAAAGCCCACAGCCTCTGGTCACTGTGCTCTTCCAATTAGTATTTTTCCTTTCTTTCTTTTTGCTACATTTTGATAATTCCTATTCTCCTCTGTCCACCAGGAGCCTGCTCCAATTTCCAGAATCCCAAATTGTTTTTCCTTTCCTTTCTTCGTTTATAACCTAGGACCAGTTTGCGGATTTCTGGTTGCATCCAGATAAGAATTACCTGGTAATTAGGTCAGATATGAGTCCTCTCCTCCATCTGCGAGGTGTTTGTCGGTAGTAGAAGCAGGGCTGACCACTTTCCTGTCAAATAAAATATGTGGGCTTTGTAATTGCCCTGTTCATTTAGCTTGAATGATCCTTTTGTTTTGTTCCTGACATTCTGGGTTTCCTGATCAAATTTTGACTCCAAAATGAGAACCAATTCCACTTTCTCTTCTAACATCAGTTAACAGGCTCTGACTTCTGTCTTTTTCCCACAGACTCTTTGCCTTTTTTCTTTCTTGGAATGTTTAGTTGTTAGGACTATACATCCACATACCTCAACAGGCCTGCTTAGAAGTAATGAAGCCCCAAGCCCTGCCCACTACCCCTCCACAACATTCGGGATTACCAGTCTCTATATATAAAAGCCTAAGTGACTGAAAGATCAGTTGACCAGTCGCTATGATGCGCACTGACCACCAGGGGGCAGACGCTCAACATAGGAGCTGCCCCCTGGTGGTCAGTGCGCTCCCACAGCGGGACCGCTGCTCAGCTGACCAATGGGCGCCAGACGCCGGGCTCATGGCTGGCAAGTGCAGCTGCAGCAGCGCAAGCCTCTCCCACCTCCACGGCAGTGCTACTGAGCAGCATCAGGGGCATCAGGGCTGGGATGAGCGGGGCGGGCTCGGGCACTTCCCCAGGCGCCTGCCCCTTCACACTCTACTATATCCCTCCGGGGATGTTGGACTGCGGGTTTCAGCCCAATCCCCGCAGTCGGGCATCCCCCGAGGGGTCCCAGATTGCAAGAGAGCACAGGCTAGGCTGAGTGACCCCACCAGTGCATGAATCCGTGCACAGGGCCTCTAGTATTTTATTAAAGGCTAGGTTTTAGATAAGTGGAGTGTCTGTTGATTTTTCAAATTTAACTCCTGCATTAAATGAAAAGAGCTACTCTTATTGCACATCTCTTTGCTTTGAATTCCATTAACAGTGTGCATATTTCCTGAGTGATCATAAATTCCCTTTTCATTTTTGCTTCTTGTGAACTCTCATCTCTTTTCCAAGATTAACTGGAGTGTTAAATTCAGAGTAATGCTCATTGTAAGTATTCAGTAAATTAAGGAAAATTTAAATACATGCATTAAGTAAAGGAAGAGAATAACAATTAGTTCCTGGAAAGCTGTGAATTACTCTATCCAAAAACTCTATAGGTTTTTGAGAAAACATCTAATGTGTTTAATGAGTATTTTGGCATGTAGAGTTTATTATCTCAGTGAGTCATCATCATGCATTCACATTCTCAGGACTCCAGGTCACCTCCACAAATTATGTTTTTTTCTCTCTCCTTGATTCTGTAAAGGTATTAATCAAAAGTAAAAGGAGCAAATATAAGTTCAAAAACTTAGAGCACCTGGCACAGTGTACTGCAACAGTAAGTGCTCAGTGTACACACCCTTAGGAGATGTTTTTAATGTCAGTTGCAGGCAGTCCTTTCTATATTTAAGTCTTTTGGACTCTTTACCAAGATGATTGTTGCCTTATCTACCTAATCAGCTGAGAATTTTTTCATATTACTTCATAGTCTTCTGGAGATTAAATCATACAGGTTTCCTAACCTTACTTACTTTTGTATACTTGATTCATTGGAGTTGATTTTTCGGAATAGTGTTTATCTCTACCGTCCTAAGAACATGAGGCAGCCCAAAGCAGTGGTGACCAGAGACTGGCTGTGAATTACTGTGTGCTTCTCTAATGCTACGCTTTGTGGTTGCCACTGTCTTCCTTTGAGCTCTTCCCTGTCAGCCCTGCCAGTGGACGTGAGAGCTGAGGTTGTGATTTCTTTCCTGGCCAACAGGGCAAAAGATGGTGGACAGCCAAGGATTCCCTCCCCTGGAATACCAGGTATACTTCAAATGGTCGTTGTTTCTAGTAGTACTATATTATGAGTATACTAGAGACCCAAAGCACGAAATTTGTGCAAAAGTCGGCCTTCCTTCCCCCGGCTGCCGGCACCAGCTTCCCTCTGGCACCTGTGACCTGGAGTTCCCTCACAGCCCCGGCTTCATCCAGAAGGATGTCCGGTCTAATTAGCATATACTAGTACGCTTTTATTATTATAGATGTCCCATGAAACCATCTAGACCTGTTTCTAAGTCACTTTTAGATTCAGCATATACCTCCTGCAGGAGTAATGAGCTCTCTAAGTTTGCCACATACTTGAGAAGGATGCTTGCTTTCTTTAATCCTTATATTTGCCCGGTTAGAAGGAAGTAAGAACTTGGTTACCACTTTTCTCAGTTTTCACAAAGGAATTCTAATCACATAGGTTTTCCCAGCCTCTTACTATCTTGGTAAATATAGTTTCTCTCCTCTGTACTGGCTTTAGCACTTCAGCGGGTAGGGTTCAGCTTTAAGATGGAGTGCCAGGTGTAAAACTACTTTAGATTTGTACATTAAGAGGGAAACATTTTTAATAACTTAGCTGATAGCCTTCAGTTTATTGTTGGTCGTTGGGCTACAGCAATATACTAGGTTGTAAACTTGAGTCATCAGTGGCCAGCAGTTCCTCTTTTTGGGTTGTAACTGACACCTCTTAGCCCACTGATCATCCTCCAAGTGTAATTTATTTTCATTTTCCTTAAATGCATGCCATTACAGTTGCCCACATTTCAGCTCTGTGCCACAGTTCTGTCTATTTACATAGCCCTTCGAAATCTTACTGCAATTCATCTCTTGTCAACTTGGCATTGTTTCTCTTTTGTCACCTTCAAACCTTGGCACAAATTTACTTCCTCTGGGCAAGTAGCCTGTGATTAACCCTGACTGACTGCTGATCACTCATACTCATTACCCGGATGACATCATAAGCAGTGTCAGCATCCAAGTTCTTCTGTCATTTTGGTTTTTGTTGTAATTATCACTTCTTGAGTCTGCCTACTGCATGCTCATTTTTACTGGGTTTGGAAGGTTTTCTAGAGACCGGGGAGAGTTCTGAAAGGAAGCTGCTGCTTTGGACTGCGTGATACTTTTATGTTTTCCCTGGTATCTTCCTACAGGCAGCTGCCATGGGGTGTCTGCAAGGCACACCCTGGGAAATGCATTTCTGAAAATGAGAGCACTCACTGGAGTGTTTAGAGTGGTCACTACAACAACATTGTCCTGGAAACATACCTTGGCAATAACTTTTCTTTCCTCATCCAATCTCCAAAAAGTTTTGTTATGTGCTCTATAGGTAGCTACTTTTTATAAAATACTTGGTAAGTCCTTCCAGGCTACAGTGGTTCTTATGATTAGTACATCCTATCAGCAATTTTCTATCAATTTCTAATTGTCTACATAACTTTTTATTTTACATTTTATAGTTAACACATTTAAGAGGTTAAACAATCAACATATTGAATAATATACTAGTATATTGAGGAGTCTTGGCTTTCACCCCCTATTTCCCACTATCCCCTACAGAAAACCTCTTTTTGTGTATTTAATCTTTTGTGTAAATATAAGAACATACTAATACATATTTTTTATAAGCCCTACTTTCTTACTCAAAACATTTTATACACAGAGCATATTATATACTCTGTTCTGTACCTTGCTTTTTAAATCGGAGTTCTTTCCATATCAGTACATAGAGAGCTTCCTCACTGTTCTTGACACCCTCATAGCGTTTTACTGTGTGGATGTACCATAGTTTATTTAGGTGGTCCCTAGTGATGAAACTCCGGGCTGTTTGCAGGATTTTGCTATGCAAATAATGCTGTAATGAACAACCTTGTGCACACATCATTTCAGCTGCATGCCTACTGATCTTTAACCTGTTTCCTTGCTTCCTTTCCCACTTCCTTATAGACTTTGTAAGCCACTATGAAACTGAGTAAGCATGATTCTTTATCTGCCTCAATATATTCACAGTACTTCCTGGCTAAGGAAACAATGTCTTGAACTGCGGGATGACCCCAATCCAGGCTGCTTGTGTTTCATTTGAGTCGCTATTCTGGCCTCTTTGGGCATCTTTAACTCAGTGAATTGAACTAAAAGACAGTGAATATAATTAAGAAGAAATATTCCATATTCAGATGTAGCTAAAGAGTTTAGCTTTGTGGCGTTTTGTCATACAATGAAATATTGAAATTTAAATTAGATTATTGGCTACCTTGGAGAAAAAGAATGAAACGTGTTATATTGTAGTTTAAGAGTAGAGAAGATAAATGTTAACTGGATGAACACAAATTAGTGTCATAGTATACTGGTCAGGCAGGGTCCATAATTCTGATTCTGAATTCTGACTTTTATAGACCTTTTATATGTTGATCTCTATGTATTTATGGATTCAGAAGTTGCTTTGTGGGTACATTTATGATAGCTTTTTTGAAAGGAAGGGGCAGTGGGAAGTGGGATGGGAGATTGTAAACTTTTCAAGCGAATAATTCTGTTTTATTCTCCAGGTGTTTTTTTCTCTTCTTCTTGTATTTCCTATCACATCTGGTTTTGCAGAGTCTGTCATCCATTAAGAACCTTGCTTTTCCTATATTTGAGCATAACTAGTCTTTTTCCAGAATTTAATTTCCTCCATTCATAGATAAATGTAGTTTATTGCTTATAATCTGTCCTTTTGGAGTATTTGCTATTTCATTCAGTTTGGTGTCAGAGCTAGTAATTATGGACAAGATGTTAAAAATAATGCAGAACCCAGAACAGGCCTTCACGTAAGGAAAATTATTCAACCCCTCTCTTCCTCATCTGCAGAATGTGGGTAATAACAACATGTCTCTTCTCCGTGTTATTGAGAGACAGGTAGTGAGGGAGGTGAAGTACCTAGCATGGTGTCTGACTCACACGGTAGGCATGCATTCAATAGTAGAAACAGTAGATGTTCTACATTATCTCCTACATGTATTATTTTGTGATTTTCCATTGTCTTTGAGGGCTCGTAAAGGTTATTCTAAATGGTTGAATAAATTATTCAAATGCTCCTAAATGATTTCCTCATTTAAAAATACAAAAATGACTAACAAAGTTAGTGTGCTTGTATATAATCTAACCTGTTGTCAGTGTGCTTTCCGTGTCATTTGTTCTCTCTAGTTTGTTTAATGCTCCTCCATTTTTCTGGCAGTTCATTAGGGATTCTGTTGGGGGATGCACTTCTATCAGCACACTATCAGCCGCTGAAGAATTTCCAGTTTTCTGCTCACTCAGTGCTTGTAAAAATTGAATATATATCGCTTCCCCTTTATCATGTTGAAAATCTCTGGTTCATGGTCTGTTGAAATTCATCTTGTTATATTCAAAATGCATCTCCTGGAAGCAGCCACGGTGCACAAGGCTTGAGTGCACTTAATTCTCAGTGTTTTGGTTTCAATTCCTTTTCTACACTTTTCACTTGGAGATATTTTGTTTTAATCTTCTCTTTTCCTTTCCTCTAGCCAAGTTTTTTGTTTGTGAAAAGTAATATTTTTTCCAAGTGATATTCTGTGTGATACAATATGGCCGTGTTTCAAGATGTTCCTCAGCTCTTGCATCCAGCTACTAATTCAGGGCTCGGAAACAACTAGATGATGCTTGTGGGGATGGGTCAGTGCCAGTGGAAGGAAATAATTGTGTGGAAGAGGAATCCATTTCCAAGTAATGTTGGCTGAGTAGAAGCTTACATTGGAATTTGTTAGGTCGTCTGATAGAAACGAACTTTTGACCAAGATGAGGCTATCTATGTTATCTGTCTTTGCCTGCTCATGTATACCTTATGCTATGTATGTATGTAGCATATAAGTTCATTGTTGGTAGTACATTTTAGATTTAAAAGGAGTAAAATTGTCGCTTTTTTCTCCCCTTACTGAATTTCTTTTTGGTGTTTTAAAAATATTTTAAACCACATGTTAGAAGAATAAGCTATTTTGTAAAATAATTTTTATGTGCTTACCTGCTCAACTGTATTATTTCACTTAATCTTTGCACCAGCCCTAAAAACAGTATTATTAACCTCAATTTACAGGTGAGAAATAGGCTCAAAGAAATTATGTAACTTTCTTGAGGCCACACAACTTATTAAGTGTCAGAATTACATGTTGGGTCTTGGAATTCTGTATTCCTGATCTACCTAATTCAATTTTTGAATGATTGATTTTTTTTTTCTTGTCTGTTTAGGGAAGTGGCAATGAGATTTGACTTTAGGGCTTACTTTTTGCTGATTTTCTTAGAATATAAAATCTTGGTGGAGACAAAAGTCCAGTGCTCAGTATTTCCCCTTTGTCTGCTTTGGATAGGAGTGGATGGAGGATGATGGCCTCAACCTGCTATTCCATGTATGTCTCCTTATTGCCAGGAGATTGAGAAGTTTCGCTTTTACATGTTGAATGACTTTTCAAACATTTTGAGGCCAAAGATAAATTTGAGTTCTCTTCCAAATAATTGAAATTATTATTATTACTATTTTAAAAATGTTTTTATTGATTTTAGAGAGAGAGGAAAGGAGAGGGAGAGAGAGAAACATTGATATGAGAGAGAAAACATTGATTAGCTTCCTCCTGCATGCCCCCTATGGGGGATTGAGCCAGCAACTCTGGCATGTACCCTGACCCAGAATCTAACCAGCAACCTTTGGTCCATGGGACGACACTCAACCAATTGAGCCACACCGGCCAGGGCCAACATTATTATTGATAATTAATAAAAAAGAAAAGATTTGTTATCACTTTCTACTAAGAACATTATATTTTCTTCTAACAGAATAGTTTCAGATAAATTGTAGCTTTCCTTCTTACCCTTGAATTTTATTCTCAATCTTGTTTTGACAAGCAGTGGTAGAAATCAGGAAGTATTTTTTCCTAGATAATTAAAAAAAAATATTTGGCCGAAACCGGTTTGGCTCAGTGGATAGAGCATTGGTCTACGGACTAAGGGGTCCCAGGTTCGATTCTGGTCAAGGGCATGTACATTGGTTGTGGGCACATCCCCGGTGGGGGGGGTGCAGGAGGCAGCTGGTCAATGTTTCTCTCTCATCGATGTTTCTAGCTCTCTATCCCTCTCCCTTCCTCTCTGTAAAAAATTAATAAAATATATTTAAAAAAATATTTGGAGTCTTTTGATCATCACCTGCTAAGAGTAGAAGCCTTTTTGTTCATTAGCAATACAGGCACCGCCCCCCTTTTTTAATAAGTTGCGCCCCCCTTTTTTTTCCACTTTAACTTTTTAAGCTGTACATATCATTTTCTTGCAATAGGTATTATTTATTGAATATATAGGTGCAAGACACGTTGAGTGTGCAAATTACCCCCATTTTAGAGATTAGGGAATGGAGGATTGGAAGGCTTCATTAACTTGCTGGTGGCACACGGCTGGCGGTAGCAAACTGGGGAGGAACTCAGTCTGGTTCAGATCCTGTGCGTTCAGTCCCATTGCTCACTGTAGTGTCAACACTGAAGGAAGCGCGTGTTCCCGGCAGCATTGCAGGGAGGCTACCGAAATGTGAACCTTCTCTAAAGAAGTGGGATCATTTCCGAGAAATAATAAAGTTGAGTTCATAGTAAATTAATTTTATCTTCCCCTTTCTCAGCTTCTTAAAAATAAGTTATTGCTTCTTTTTCTGTAGAGGCTATTTATTGAATAATGGATTCAAAAGGGTACATGGCGATATAAAACAATTGGCCTTCATGTTAATGGTATATTTAAGCTTTATAGGATAGGGTGAAGTGATTTTAATTATTGGGATTTGGTGCAGGCTTACATCAAACATATCCATTTCATAATGAGCCCCCAGTGGTATAGTGAGTCCTGTGTTTATTAAATTGTACAGAGAAATTCCTTTGTAAAGTGTGACTGACTTTTCCTCCTCTGAGGAAGACAGATTAATAATTTTTCACTATTAATTAGGTTCCATCTGCTCATCCTGCCTTCCATTTTAAAGGTTATACTTATTACCATATTCAACAAACTAACCCAGCTGTGTAATCGAATATAATTTTTTTTTTTAACCAAAGATTCAATCTTGGTTTTATAATGTATTTTTTGGCTACTACAGAGGGGGACCAGTGACTCCGTTTCCTCCTCCTTCCCTATTTTCTTTGATTCCATTTCGTTTCTTCTTGTATTCCAGCCACATGCCACAAAATTAAACTATCTGCTGGGAGATACGGTGATGAAAGAAGTGGCACACCCACTCAGCCGCCGGTTTGGCCAGAAGTCTACTTTAGGACCAGGTCATGAGAGGAGCAGTGGAGAGGCCTGGGTGTCCTCTGTGTTTGGGAACACGGATGTGTGTTCCATCCTTACATGTTCTCCTCATTTCAGGCAGAGCGCAGGGGCTCTCACTGGCTGAAGCCCACAACAGGGCACATCTGTGGGATGCCATGTCGGGGGCGGGGGGGGGGGGGGGAGAGGGAGGATGAGAAAATGGTTGGAAGGAAGCAGGCTCTGACTTCGTAGCTAAAAATATGAATAAATGAAGTTCCATACCACAAATTGAGTCAAATTTGATGATAGGGGATTACTGGAACATTTTATTAACTTGGGTTTTGCGTTGAAAAATTAACTTTTGAAAGAAGTTGAGCTGATGTGTAAGGGCTTGGCCTGTGGATGGTGGTTATTCCAGCAGCTGGCACGGCACCCAGACCCCTTACCGGCCCCTCCACCCTGCCCGCCTTCCTGCTTCCCTGTGCCTCTCAGTACCACCACCAGAGAGCTCTTCTTTTTGCCTCTCGATTAGCCTGGGGTAGCTTTGGTGACTTACCCGATTATAACATTATTTGGACCAAGCATGTCAAACTCGGGGCCCTCAGGCCACGTGCCTCGTTTATTTGGCCCGTGTTAGCCTTTGAGTTTGACATGCTTGATTTAGACGGTAACTACGAATAAGCATCGGCATCCATAATCTTTAACAATCCATCTTACCTCCTGAATTGATCTCTGTGTATACTGTCTTCGGTATGCTCATGGATGCTGGCATTTTCAGCACAGATGAAGCCGCTTGTGTCAACGAGGCCAGCATGCCCAAGCTGACAGTGTGATTTGAAACAAGAGGCCTTTTTTCCCTTCAAGTTTAATTGTTCCAAGAGCCAGTCAGGAGAAGGAATGAGAGGACAGCACATACCTTATGTTGTCTTACCTCTTCTACTAATCAAAGAACCATTTTATAAGAAGCAAGGATGCTCCAGAAGGCTGAACGTAATTTTAGTAGCTTAAAACAACAACAACAAAACTGGATTATAAATAACTGAAGGGTTTCAGGTGGAAAGAGGGTGATAGCTGGCTCAGGAGAGGAGTGAATAGACCTGGGCTGTCCTGGGAGACGTGGGGTGAACGCGTAATAATGGGGTGAGGAGAGGGCACTTTCATAGCAACATTTGGTCTTTTTCTCTGCGTTTCTCTTTTGAGATAGCATTTTCTTTCTGGTTCTGGTTCCTTTGTCACTTTAATCCTCCTGGATCTGTGGTTCTCCACCACACTGTCTGCACATTTAGAATCACCTTGGGGGGGAGGGAGACAGTCGGATTTAATTTGAGTCAGGTGAGGCCTGAGTGTTGGTGGGTTTAAAAGCTCCCCAGGTGATTGCAACGTGCAGCCAACATTGAGCACTTCAGCTGTGGAGACTTAAAATCCTCTGACAAAACTGGGCATGCCCTAGGAACCCCGGAGGAGGCTGGATTTTAAGTCAAGAGCAGTGCAGTTCCCCAGTGGCAGTCTTGGCTTATCAGCCACATTAGTGGAATCAAGCAGGTTGGCTGGAAGTCTCTTCGCATCCCAGAGAGAACAGAGTCGCTCTTCGGGCGCACAGCCCCGGCATGGCGGGACCCCGAGGGCCCAGTCCTGTGACGGACGCACGGCCTCCTGGAAGCAGCCGGCCTTGTTTGGACCGCCGCGGGTGGATGACAGACAGCGAGGAGTGCACAGGGTGGCCACGGGGCTGTATCTGAAGAGTGTCTTCCCCCAGCTGCCCTCAGAGCTGTTGCAAAATGGGTGCTAATGTACATGCTTGGACAGCAGGGACTTACCCAGGACTGCTAACTGGGAGCGTGGGCAGCGGTCACGTGCTACGACTGGTGCAGGTTAGTTTCTCACATCCTCTTTCCTATTTGTCATTGATGCTTTCTTGGGACCACGCAGAAAAATGAGTCAAAAGATGCGTGGTGTTGTCCTGTCTCCACTCTGGCTCATTCACAGAAAGAACGGCGAAGGGTTCTCTGGCTTGTCGTTTTGGTGAAAAATCAGGAAGTGTGATGGTTTAGTCACAGTGCCAGGTCTCAGTCCCCTCCTCAGCTCTGTACAGCTTCCGCAAGTCCCGTTCACCTACGTTGGTGCCTTCACGTTGAAAGGCCCTATCCCCTTTCAGGAGTCCTCCCCTCCTAAGGGGGTTCTGTTCCACACGGGCCTCTCTCTGCAGCTTTTGGTAGTAGTGTCTGACTGGGGTCTGGTGCTCCCCTAAACTCCATGGGTAAGTTTAAAGCCATCTAAAAGAAATCATGTCATTGGTCTGTCTCATTTCCTTTACTGAAGACCAGTTTTCAATAATTTTTTCAAAAGCAGCGGATTTGGTACGGTCAGTTTTTCAGATTAGAAAAAGGAATTCATGGAGTATGTAAAGTTTCTCATGTTACAAACAACAGTGCGATAGTTGGCTTAGTTTTGCCCACGTATGGGGGCTGTGTTTGCCTCCATCAGTCGACTTCATGGTTAAATTTGTGTACCAGGTGTTGTGTGATTTAGTGGAGATGGAACATTGGTGGTGTACTTGAAGTCTCCTCAACACAAATGACTATTAACTGTTGGAAATCCATCTGAAAATAGACCTTAACACTTGCATAAAGTCGATGGTACAGCAAGTAACTGCTTTGAGAACCAGACTGGAATAATTTGGGGCTTCTTTACTCAGATGTTCTTCAAGTTTGGTTCTTCATGGGCTAATTTATTAAATAGTTTTTTATTCAGCACCTGCCATGTGTGAAACTCCTTGATGTCTCTCAGGTGTCTCCAACTCAAATGCCAATAAAGGCCAAGTGAGTAACACTCTAATGAGTGAGGAAGACGGGGTGCAATACAAAGAAAGGGGGAGTGTGGTCATCGGGAGAGTCCAGACCCCACCTCAAGGGGTGGCTGCTGCTCAGCTCTGTGGCTGGGCATGAATATTAATAAGAACAGTGCTGCCAGATGTTACCATATTTTTACGAGAAGCTACTAATTTGGATTTTTGGTCAATTCTACACGGACTTTTACGTCTTGGCTCAAGTTTAAAAAAATAAAAATTCTGTGCCAGCCAAGTACAGCAGGTATGCAGGCTAAGGACTTGTTGTGACCTCTGTTTTTTTGGTAACTCTCTTCCCTGCTCTTCACCTGCCCTCAACACAGGGGAACTATTGGAACGGGGTAGCTTACTTTTAAATACATTCTCAGCACTGAGAATTGCATGTTAAGTAATTAAAAATCATTGAAACAACAGATGGTAATAAAATGTGTACAGTGATGGATGTACTTCACACATACACTCCCCTCTTGACCCACCCACACAACTGTTAAATTTTTTTGCATTAAGGACCAAACTGGTTACAAGCGTCTATGATTATTGGTGTGGAAAATGCTCATAAATATGGGCTCATAAACTATCCAAATGACTATCTAAATGAGTTTTGGCCCCATTATTTCTCAAAACAATTTCTGCAAGCAGTTGTGGTTGCAGTGAGCTTGCTCTGTCCTTACAGCACCAGAGCAAGTGAGATCTTGCCTACGTGTGCACACCATTTACTTTTAAGATAAAATCATGCCAGTCACTAGAGAGATCCCAGATCACTGACATTTGACACTGAACTCTCAATTCTCCTCCCTCTGGATGGAACTTGGTTGGAAGCATTTCAAGAATGTCATTCTTCCTAAGGCTGTGGTTTGGAGGGTAGGGTTTAGGACAGAGGAAGGAACTACCACCACAAGAGAGGAGCTGAATTATGTCTGTTCCCCTTCGCATTTTTATCAAGGCCTGGGCAGCCTTTCTTAGTCATGTACCTTTCTCCTCTAACCTGCTGGGGTAGAAGGCACTCTTGCTGCGCAGATGAGGAAACCAAGGTAGAGAAACCTGACATCTGCCCAAGATCGCCATCTCCGAGGAGAGCGAAAGTTAACGTTCCTTAAGGCGCTTCTGGGCCACTTGGTTTGGAGCTGACTCTCAGTGAGGTGTGGAACCTGCGGTGTGCAGAGCTGTGAGCGCAGCCAGGGCATGGAGAAGGAACGGCTGTTTCCTGGTCCTGTGTAAATACTGTGTCGGTCATGTGTTTACGTAAGACAGGGGGACATAGCAATTCATTGTCAGGAGAAGGCAGGCGCGGTGAGGGAATGCCTTTCCTGGCAGGGTTCACAGAGCGGGGACACATTTAGGAATTAGGACTGTAAGCAAGAGCCCAAGTCACTTAGGTTTACTTAGCCAGGGGAAAAGCTCAAGCCAGCGGATGCCTTCGTGCCCAAGACAGTCGCTTTCCCAGAAGAAAGCCCTCACCTGCTTTGGGATCAACATCAATAACTGAGGCAGAAAGGAAACAAACAGTGTTAAAGGAGGGTCTCTTCTAGACTTTTTTTTGGGTAAATGCTGATGATAAAAGAACAAAGATCCAGGCAAATTGCCTCATTCATCTCAAGACCCACTTGGGAGATGTTCCACTTACTAGCTTTGTACTTTGCAGGAGAAACTCCATGTAGTTCAACTTCATTCCACAGTCTTTAAATATTTACTATGAAAAAGGGGAGTATTTTTTTCTCTCGACTGACGTACGTGTGTCAGCCTGTCTGTCTATAATTAGTTTCCTCTTTCTGGAGGCTGCTTAACTCACTTGGATACTAGCAGGGCCCTTGCTTACACACACACCCCCATTCACCCACCAATTTGTTTTATGTTATTTAGTCCCTTGGCCTTTATAGAAGAGGGTCTGGGAATTAAATGGCTGACTCTGGTTCTTTAAGCAGTTTTGGCCTTAGTCTATGAGAAAGTTAAATCTGTTGTTTATATTTAGCGTTTGTGGCTCTCTTTCGACTTAATGCATTTGTCCTGCTCCTCCTTTTCAAGCATAATTCAGTTGGCTTAAAATGCCTAAAACTGTGACCACCTGCATAATTTCTCTTTGAGTTTGTTCTCTTTGCCCCTAAGTGGCAGCCTCTTGAAATGGCTAGTCCGTAGGCTCTCTCACACTGCCACATACCTGGCAGCGGCGTGGGGAAACTGTCAATAATGCCAGTGCCAGGGAATGTTGGAAATCTTTTTTAGAGTAAGATGAGGACCCTTGGTACCTTTTATAGAAGCAGGGGTTGTGTGCATGCTTTCCACGATGCATTGCAGCCAGAGCACCTGTTCAGCAAGAGGAATTAGCTAAATTACTAGACGTAATTTATGTTTGTGCAAAACATAGAACATTTGTTTTTCTCTCCTTGTGGTTAATGCTCAGCTTGGTAATTTGAATGAGTCTTTTACCCTCTTTTCCCGTCTCTCTGTATGTTCTATTACACACATTTCCCCCCTTAGCCTTTGTCTCCTGGGCACTAACAGTTGCTAAATGTTTCTTATGGAGGATAATATATTTAGGAAACAATTTCCATTTGAGATTGTAATGCTACCTGGCTCCTTTCTACACCCAGGCAATGAAATGCAGATATGATACAGTTATCTTCCCCAAGTTGAGTCATTGTAAAGTGTATGCACGTAATATATAGTTTTTAATAATCTCTCTGCTATAGAGCATAAACTGGTCTGTGAACAAGAACGGCCTGATGAAACTCGCTCCCCTGTAAACATGGCTTGAGCGGAATCAGCCAATTTCAAGGCAGATTAGTGTCAGTGCAGAGAGACCAGGATAAATAGGCGACGAATATCACTTGAAGAAAAGAAAAATCATGAAGATCTTCTTCCAGGACATAAGGATATAATTGGGGGTGGGCGGGGGGAGAAGGGGGAACCAGAATGGGCCTACTCATTCTGTATTCTGACTGTGGAGCAATATGCCAAAATGCCTGGTGGCTGCCTCTATTGTTTTTGTTTTTAACAAAAATAAAATCTGGTGGTTTTGAAGACTAATTCCGACTGTGTAAGCAGCAAGTAGAATTAGAACACTCTTCTCAGACAGGGGTTGGGTTTGTCTAATTCCTTGCCAACCCATATTTTTAAATGAATTATTGCTTGACCCAAGGAAGAAGGACATTGCAAGTTTTTAGCTTCATCCTTGCACATGGTAAGTTCTGGGGTGCTCCCGGCTTACCTGGCCTTGATTGCTTCATCTTGTGCATGTTGGTGTGCAGCCTGATGGTGCCATCACAGGGCCTGCAGTCCCTCCATTAGTATACTATGGGTCCACCTGCCTTCTCTGAGCATCTCCTGCTGCCCGGGTTGTTCGCCTAGTTGTTAGGGAGTGGCAACCCCAGAAGAGAGGAATAATCTTTCTATCTTAAAATCGTAGGTGGCAAAGACAAGGAGAAAAACTGATGACCTTGTCTTAATCATGTAGATATAGTCATATAAGTATAGAGTATAATCACTATTATAGATACAGTTTCCAGGGCAAATGGCTTGCTTTTCATGCCTCTTAAACATCTTACATATGATTTCTGCCACTTTTCCTCCCTTCTCTCCTCTCCACTCTTCCCCCCCCCCCCCCCCCCCCAGCATACAAGTAGGTCAAGAAGTCTTCTGAGAGTCCGGAAATAACTTTCAGGTTTCTTTGGAGGCCAAGAGGCTTCCATTTTTACTACTCCCCTAATTTTCCATGGAAAGGAGGAGGAGTGAGGACAAGCAGAGTAAAGGAAGAGAAGTGCACGGTTAGGTTGGGTTCCAGAAATGATCTACTTGATCCTTCTATTTCCATGTAAGGTTACTGATGCGTAGTTATATCTGAAAGGCAGTTAACCCTCACAATTATTTTTCTAGAAATAGAGACTCTGTAGTAATTTTTTTGGTAATGTACTGATATGCTTAATTTTTGTCTCTTAATTTTTAACCTAAATTCTTCCCTGCAAATAATGAATTTCTGAAGGAATGTTGTTGGCTTCCCTTACGAACTGAGAGGCGTCACTTTACGGAGGAGACGTGTTGTCTGTAAGGTTGGTGCATTTCTCTAAATACAGGGCCATTGAAGCCATTGTCCCATTGGCTTGTATCGTAAAAATTTAAAATCACATTTAAACCACTCCCTGCATTTAAAATGTATACATTAGTGGATTGAAATTATTTTGGGGAGAGAGCTAATAAAAATAGTCATCAAATAAAAACACTCCAGGAATGCCTGGAGTGCAGATGCATGGGCAGAACAGTGTGTCCATTTTTACATTCAATTCATCGTTCTAAGTCCTTTCTCAATCTCATGCTTTTAGCTGTTCTTTCTAAAAGTGAATCCATGAGGTCTGTTATTTCACTTGTTTATTCAATAGCCCTAATTAGGTCTGGAAATGTATTTGTTTACCATCTTTTGTTTAGTTCTTTATAGGAAAGGCTAGCCTACTTTTCCTGATTTCTAGGTGTGAAGTGCCTTTAACAGTCATTCCTGTGAGCAATTCTTTCCATAATTGCTGATCTTTATGTAGTGAGTTTTATTTTGGCAGGCTCCATTCTTAATTAAGCATGATTGAATAAAAGATAAATACCTGAATTTGAACAATTCCATGAGTCAACCAGAGAGTTCAGAAACAAAGGAAAGTATTGTAAACATACCCTGGCCAGTTTGCTAAGTGGTTAGAGCTTTGGTCCGTAGAGCAAAGGGGTCTCAGGTTTGATTCCCGGTCAAGGGCACATACCTCAGTTGCAAGTTCGGTCCCTGGTCCTGGTTAGGGTGTGTGCCGGAGGCAAATTGTGTCTCTCCCACATCAATGTTCCTCTCCCTCTCCCTCTCCCTCTCCCTCTCCCTCTCCCTCTCCCTCTCCCTCTCCCTCTCCCTCTCCCTCTCCCTCTCCCTCTCCCTCTCCCTCTCCCTCTCCCTCTCCCTCTCCCCTCCCCCTCTCTCCCACCCCCACCCCTTCAGTTCCTCCCCTTCCATTCTCTCTAAAAATCAATGGAAAAAAATATCCTCAGGAGAGTTAGATTAACAAAGAAAACGTAATATTTTTCAGTCCTGTGGCATGGGGAAGTCCCTTTTTAAGAACTGCGCCCACTCCAGCATGAGTTTGATGGGGATTTGATGTCAGTCTGATTTTTCTCTTTGAGTGATTGGCTTCACATAGTAGTCTTCATTTCAGCAGTTTTACTTACTGTACTTGTCAAAGCATTAAACATACCAGTGAACTAAACTGTCCCCAAAATATAATTTTATTTTCTACCATATAATATCTCCCAGTGATTTATCACTATCCAGATGTTTTTATGTAACTTCCAACCACAGTTCTGAGACATTTAGTGCTAATTTCTGCTATGGCACTGTCTAAACTTCTCTCATGGAAAGAGAATGAGCTTTTTTTATATTTGGGGATTGACTTGATTTTTAAAATCTCCCTCCCTTCCTCTGGTTTTGTAGTTACTTTCACCTGTCTTGGATCTTGGATGTAGTGTCTGACCTAGTGTCATTGTTTGATTCATCTCAGGTCTGTTATGAAAACTGTTTATTTGCAATTTTCAGGCACACGAAAGAATGCTATTCACAGATTTTCTATTTCTACATGTGGTCTAATATCATTTGGAATGTATCAGTACCCGAACTTGGTGACTGAAATACCATTCTCTCTTGGAATAATTTATCTTTGCAGATCTCAAAACTGTTTTTCAAGTTGCCGTGAACTTGCTTGTTGCTGCTATTAGAAATAGCAAAAAATTAAGGGAAACCCTTTTTTGGTGCTTTATGTGATCAGAGAGGAAATGAGCCAGCTGCTTGGGTACCAGTAAGAGGCTTTCATATTTTACAGAAGTTAACTTAGGATTTCCATTCAGTAGCTCTTATAAATGGGAAACAGGAAATTGTACCCACTGCCTAGTGCCATGGGTGTTACATGAAACTGTTTTTCAAATCCTGTTGGAGGATGACTTTTCCTTCTGACCAGGGGATATTCTCTATCTGATGTGCCTTTTGTTCCCATAATAGAATGCCAGAAGACTTGCTACTATCATGACCACTCGGACCACCTTCTCACCCTTACCACCGCTTCTGGTCTCGCCTCACAATAGCTGAGTGCCTGCAATGTCTCAGACTCCTTACATTCTCTCTGTGGAACCTCATAGCAGTCTATTCATTCATTCCACAAATATTTATTGAATAACTACTATGTACTAGGAAATTCACACAAGATGCCATAGCTAGCAAGCAAGAACATTGATATGAAAATTGATAGCAAGTTGCTCCTCAGCAATAACTCTTAGAAACTGCTGTCAGTTGGGAAGGAAAACAAATCAGAGGCATTGATTGTGCCCATTAGATTTCTTAATAGTTGAGTTTTATACTAAGAGAAGTGAGAGAGGCAATGTTTAGAAGGTGATGACGCACAGAATATTTGAAATAGACATTTCCAGTTTTTGCACTTAAAAGTTATTACTGCATAAGTAATAAATTGAGGGACTGTATAGATGCCTGGGAGAATGTTGCAGCCAGCTCCCTGGACTGTGCCTCAGCTGTGCTTCTTGTCCTAATAGGACTGAGGTTTGGACAGCCAGTTTTGCTAAGAGGACATCAAACAAGGGTTCATCTTCAGTGAGCCAGACTCCTAGTGTTTAGAGGCCTTTGGTTTAGATGAATATGGTGACTGCTGGATTCCAGTCACCTTGAAAGTTTGAGGTTACTTCAGAGGATAATTCCAGCAGTGTTCTTGGCTTACGGTCCAATTCATTGGTCTCTTAGGGACAGAGCTCTGTTTTGTGAATTTCCTAAGGGGATTCTGATTGGTTCTGGGGGAGAAATTTTGATATTCCCAGAGCATCGTGGACCTCTTAGTATTCCCAAAGAGCTAATTGGAACCCTTGGGAGTGTTTGCATGTGGTCTTTCCCTAGAGATGTGTGAGCCCCATGGACACTGAGGCTGCCTAGATCCATGATGGACTGACTCTCTTCTGGAGTTGCAAGTAGGAGTAGGGCCTTCGTCTCTGCTCGGAGGTGTAGATTTAGTGTGCTGGCCAGTGGTCACCAGATAATGTACCTGTATTTCACCTAAATTTATCCTATCTGGTGTTCGGTAGGTGTCTTCCGGAGAAATAAATAAACTCAATTTATTATTGCCTCATTTACCTTCAAATAAAAGACATTATCCATTCTTCTTGGATGAGAGCAGTCTTCTTCCAAATCAATTACTTGTTGGAAATAAGCAATATTCATGTCTCTTGTCTAAGGTATAAACTGATTTTCCATGACAGTGCTGATGTCCCTTTATACAGACCATTTTTCTCTCTTAATGTCCATCCAGCTTTTGCTCTGTGGCTCTCATGTGACCCATGCTGGCCTTCACAGGTGGGTCTGGTTCTACAGAGTGCCCTCTCTGTTGTTACCAAGCAACAAGCATGTCCATGAAAACCCTCATTCACTGGAAAGATGTCTGAAGAAGCAAGTTCACATTAAAGAGTGAGGAATTGATACCCCTCATTTCCCCATTGCCTCACCAGTGCCTGGTAGATAGTGGTGCACAATTAATATTTTTATATCCAAATTGTTAGTGTTCCATTAAAACCTGCTATTTTCTTTTCTTTTTTTAAGTACTTTAATCTGAACCAGAATTTTTAGCCAAATGAATTATCCCTACTTCATTTTGAGCTTTAAACGTAGCCAAATTTATGTGGACATTCTCTTAGGCCTGCTATATTTTTGTGGTGTGAGGGTCACTGTTAGGACAAAGAGTACTGATTCAGATTAAACTAGCTTCTCACTTTTTCTCAGAAAATACTTAGTTATGAGACTCTTGGATCTTGACCTCAGTTTTACAGGATTAAAATCCTTTATCCTGGCTCTTTATTGCTACTTCATATATAGAAATGTTACACATGTGACCTTGTTTTTGAACTTTAGAAGATGTCCTGTTGTTTCCCTGTAGGAGGGAATTAAAGTGTTTGATCAGGGAAACTTAGGACTCCTGTTGTTATAACCTTTCTAGCCATAAAGGAATCCTCCTAACTAGATTATAGTTATTTACAGCTGTTTCCTTGAAAAGCTAATCTTCTATTCATCTGTTGTTTGAGAAGGAATGTGGAATTTATTGACATCGATCTGGCCAGAGAGTAGAGAGGAGAGGAACTGAAAGACAGAAAAAGAGAATGAGTTCCATTTATTTTTAGTCTTGTATTTATATATTCCTTAGAAAGTATGCTTAGTCATATTCTGAATCATTCATTTTATTCTGAATCATTCATTTTATTCTGAATCATTCATTTTATGGGGCTGGATGATAATAAAAATAACATTGAAAATTAGCACAAAGGAATATCATCTAGAAAATAATGGAAGAGTCACTTCTTTATTCCCAAGTACTATACTCGGGCCTGTGGCAGAATTCAGTGGGAAATTATTTCTGATTGCTTAGATTGAGCAACACCAAAACATTTTGGCTTAGCTTCCTAAACTAGCAAAAGATATGTAATTGACAAGTCTTCAAAAGGCCCGTATTCTGTTCTCTAAACATTTATTACGTCATTTATTATTTGCAGTATTCTGCTTATGTATGCTAACGTGAACAAAGCATAATCCCAGGCCCAGAGGAACTTAAATTCTTACGAAGATATATTGAAGGATTCATAAACATAAGAATTTAAAATAACTGTTCAATCTACCATTATTTATCAAATAACTGTTCTCTGCCAGGCTGGGTTCTAACTGGGTGGTAAATGCCTTAGCATGCCAAGGCACACAGCACGCAACTAATGAAAAAGTGAAAACTGACCTTAATATTGTATCACTCTATTAGAGCGACTATCATTTTATCTTTGTAAAAGTCTCCAGTCTTTTTCACACTCATCTTCCACTTATTTATTATTAACTTAAACTCTTGCTCTTCGAGTGAGACTTTCGTCTCCTGGGGTTTGTTTTCCAGATGCGTGCAGAAACCAGTTCCTTTTCTCCATGTCTTTGGAGTGAGGGGACCCGAGGTGCTTTCTCTCTCTCATTCTCTTTTACTTGTTTGCGTTGGCCCCAGTTGATGCCGGCCATCTGAGGAGACGCTACCACATGCAGCCAGTGTCCTCTTCTGAACGTGGAGCAGAGGGGTTTGGGCTGCTAAAATGACATAGGGGCTGTGGTGCTCCTGAGGCCCAGGGACAGCGAGCTTGTCTCTTTAAGATAGAGAAGGATCTGCTTTCCCTGCAGTGGGACCTGGACTCTGTTCTCTGTTCCCATTTACTCAGGAAGGCAGGCAGCTGTACAAGTGGAACTTGAGTCTAAATCACAGGGTGTTATAACATATGAAACTTGAATGTGGCAACTGTTAGTGTCTGCACTAGTGAGCTGTCTGGGAAATTCTATCCCAGCCCTGGGCCTGCGGGTGGAGGCTCCCGCCCGCAGCACTGGGTCACCAGTGTGGATGGCGTTGGGACGGATTTTCAACACTTTTCATTGGAACTGAATGCGGCCTGCAGCTTAATGAGATAGTCAAGGTGCTCTCGCCTAGTGGAACTTCTTTACTCTTTTTGGCTGTTTCCATCCCTGTGTCTCTGTTGCTCTTTGTTTTTCTTCATGTGTCTCAGGGGCAAAGGACCATGATAATGAATAACCTCTCAGGATCGTAACCCAGGGGGATGAAACTTTAGCAAGTGGAGAAAGAAATAGACTAAATTATTTCTCAAGTCTCTCTCACTTCTGTGTCTACAAAACAGTTGACCTTGTATTAGTTTGCTCCAAGGTAAAAACTGTGACGTTTCTGGGTGTGATTAATGGGATTTTGGCAGATGAGCATGAGGAGGAGGAAGGAGCTGGATCTGGGTTACATGGGCAGGCTGGCTATCAATTGCGCAACTTGGACTAGATCTTGCTGCAACTGCACGATGGTATATTTTGTACACACACTCATCTACGCACCCACCTTAAAAATTTCTGGTTCCAAGTCACTTTCCAGATTCACCCCGAGCACTGATTTACAGGAAACATTCTTCTCAGTGTGCTGGCTCAGTGCTGAGATCAGGAAATTCCCTAAGCTTACTTTTTCTGAACATTCTGACTTTAAGATCAGAGATTCCTTTAAGATCAGAGATTCCTACTATGAGTATTTGAAAGGCAACAAATTGACCAAACCAGCCAAACTTTTTGTGTGGACACTGCTACTGGAGTGGTACAACATAATACGCGTGTGCACTTATTTTTCATTGTCTCCTTTTTTTTTTTCTTCTGTGAAAGGGAATGGGTTTTTTTCCCTTTTTGCTTTGCATTTACCCTCCCCCCCCCCATTTATCATCATTTCAGATAATCAGATAGGGACAATTCTTGCAATGGGCAATAAATAGGAGAAAATGGATATATTAAGGTATACACTCTGTTCTTACACAAATTTCCCTAATTTTTAAATACAAACTCAGAGTTTAGTTTACTATCAAAATTGTCTGTAAATGGAACATTCTGCATAGTGTTTATGAGTTCTTGGCAGAGATGGAACTTTTAGAATTAAGTATCCTCAATTGCAATGGCAGTTGGTAACCAACAAGCGCTCTTTACATTGCAATTTGTGTGAAGCTGTATGGATGCGTCATGTATGTTCAGTAGTGTGATTATAGTCCTCTAATAAACCTTTCTGAGGGGCTGAATTATTGTTCAAGTCCTCATCAATGGCATATAAACATCAGCCTCAAAAGATTCAGGAAATGCTAAGGACAACTGCAAACCATTAAGAGATTTATGGATAAGGACTTTTATTATAAATATTCGGAGTTGCGGTTAGTGAAACATTCCACCTCTTTCTTAGATAGTTGAAATACTGTAAACAACTGGGGAGAGCTGGATTGACTAATAAGTGAATTTGCCGACTGACCCAGGTCAGAAGTGCAGCTCAGGCTGAGTAAGTGTTGCTGGAAGTGAACCAAGGGTGCCGCCCATTTGGTGGAGGAAAACATTTTAACTGAACGATGAATGCTTCTTACAGGTTTTGAACTAACATTACCAAGTCACATTGCTGATTTCAGTAAGAGGCAAAAGAAGCACTGTGGCACTATTAACTGTGGCTTTAAGATTTTCTCTATTCTGCAAAGAATGACTTTATTCAAGGATGGTCTCTCTTTTAAGGACTGGGTAATACAGCTATAGAATTCTCCGGACTTCTTATCTGTTGGGCATACAGTAGCGTGAAGAAAATACCTCAGCAGCAGACTTGAGTCGGCTCCTGGTTCAGCCACCAGTTATTTCACCGTGGGCAATAATAATGACTATGATAATAGCCACTATTTTTCACTATTCCCGTGCGAGGCACTTTGCATACATTTTGTCTAATTCTCAGCCCTGGAAACTTGTACCTTGCTCATTGTCACACAGTTGGTGGATGGAGGAGCCAGAATTCCCACTCCAGCTGTGCTTGTCTCTAAAATCCATGTTCTCTCTCCTGTGTTGAGCTTTTTGCACTACTTAAGCTTTTTGCACTACAGTGTCCACATATACAAATGTGGGCAATGTTAATACTTCTAGAGTTGCTGGGAAGCACAGAGAGGTTATGTAGAGTTCGTGGCCTCCACGGGCACAGAGAGCCACGGTGTGATTTGCATAGCCCCCAGCACCTTTGTCTTCACGGTCCCTTTCCTCCATTAAGAAAATATCCTACTTCAAAACTCTGTTGGTAGAAAGGTGAATATACTCAAGGCTGGACTGTGTTCATTTTTATTTTATTAAAAAAAAATTAACACATTATGCAGGCCCTGGGTATTGGGCCGACTGTGCCCAATTATAAGTCAGCCCACATCATCCCGGACTCAACGGTCAGTTCCAGGCCAGTGTATCATATTGCTACGAAGGCCTTTAACTGAAATAATGAATTCTGCTCGGCAAGTGCATATGGGTGTGAGTGTGTGTATTTGTGGGGAACAAAAAGCTGTCATCACTGGCATTAGCTGGACAGATGTTCTCCTCGATGGGTGCTTATAGGGTGGCTCTTGACCGATTAGTCTGGCTTATGCGATTTAGCATTTATTTTTTCTGGTATTTGACATATCTTAGAGCTTTTAGACCACTCATGCTCAGACTGAAAGCTATTTATAGAAAGGTCTGGGATAGTTTTTCACGTTTTTTTGTTGTTTTTTTATCGTCTCCTGATTAGAGCTGGCAGCTGGTTTTGGCCCCAGGTGGCTCCTCCCGCTCTTCTCTGGCCTGGAAGCTGGTGGATAGGGCAGCTCCTCCTTGCCTCCTACCCCTCAAATCCACAACCCCAAACTGATTACCATCAGCATTTCTCAACTTTCGGAATGAAACTCGTGGTTACTTCAGACTTCATGGGTTTAGGCCCAATCTACATGCCCAACCAGTTTGATCGGCAGGTAACTGGTTTCATGGCTTGGTGTTCTGGCTGGCTTAGGTTGCAGACTCCTCGAGCAGAGCCACTCCTGAACCTGGGCTCAGCACCTAAGCACTCAGGAAATACTTGTTGCCAGAACGGAGGAATGAGCGGCTGGCGGGAAACCAGTCAGTTATGTCAAAGGGGCCAATTTGATGGTGTTCAGACTCCATCCATGGAGAACTCGGCTGTTCTGGCGGGGCCCCTCCACTCCTCCCAACGTTGACAATTTGAGAGAAACCTTCCACCATCGTGTCAGGATCCGGGGTATGTTCTTTGATCAGTTAAGGGGGGGAAAATACCAACTGTCAGGCATAACCCAAGGTTTCAGGAAGCCTTCCACAGCCATGTCTGAACCCCACGCACCAAAAAGGTTTGATCCCCTCCTGCGGATGGCAGACAATATGCTTGCTGATGCAGCCGGTGATGTAATTAAACTTTTGACCACATGCATGACTTTAAGCGAAAAAGTGGCTAAAGCCCTGTGTCTAACGTGATTGAAAGGTGGCATCCGCTGCCGAAGCCCCCCTGGCTAATCTCTCCTTTCAGAGTTCTCTAGGAGCAGCCCTTCTGGGGGTCTGGGGTTTACAATAAGACCCTTTTATACTGAAAATGTCAGCAAAACGCTAAGACGAGCTCTTCCCCATACACGAAGGGGTGAGCCCTGTCCATTCTTTCCTCTTGACATTTGGTCTAATTCTATCTCCGATAAGTGGGTGTTGGATGTAATCCAGCTGGAGCGGGGCATCCTGAAGTCTCCCCCATTTCGGTGTGCCCTTTGGATCTCACCCTTATCGCCAGACATTCACTGGGTTTTCTGTATCAGAAAAGGGCACATGGCTCTTCTTTATTTTCTGGCCTGCAGTAATATCTGATATTTAGATTTCCTAGGAGCTGGGAAATGTTGTTCATAGACACAACAGCCCAGCCGAGAAACTGACTTCATCTGGGAATGGCAGGTTTCCCGTTTTCCCAGGCCCCTTTCTCAGCAAGGTTTGAGTTTTATGTTCACAGTCAACTTGTTTCAGAGTGGCCAGGTGGCCAGAGTGCCTCTAAACCCCTCAGGGCCCGAGGAAATCTGGGCTGGCATTTATGGTCGTCATTTTGCAGGTGAAAGGTACTCTGATTTACATTTCACAGTCTGATCTGCTGCCAGCCGAGGGTGAAAAAACGGGGAGAGCTGGCCCCTAGATGGTTTTGAACCCAAAGTGGAATATATATGCTTACTATTTAGGTGAAATTTTCTTGAGTCAGGCTCAGATAGGTGGGTAGGTTGAAACAGATTTTTGTTTGGGACCAGAGACAACCCTGGAATGTTAACCTTTGGGAGTGTGTGTGTGTAACGATTGTGGATTAGAGAAAGGGTTTCATCGTACTGTGGTACTGTGCAGTCTAAGCGGTTCTCCTGAGGTTCTAAAGGAAGGGTTAGTATTTTGAGAGTTAAATAACAGCAGCTTTAAAAGAGTCTTTATAAACAGCCATTGCTGTGCTTTCCTCTCACACAAGGCTACTCCAACTTGCTGGGTGAACAGTGTTAATTGATAGATAGATACACACACACACACACACACACACACACATATTATATGTATGTATATGTACATATATGCCTTTATTTTCATGCGTAAACTTTTGAACAGGAAAATATCTGCATTAGTCTCCTGTAAGACAATTGAGAGAAATGTCAGCATCGTTCCTGATTTTTAATGTAATTCTTTGGTACTTGGCATGATTCAAAATTGATTTTACGAATAAGCCTGCAGATTAACCTTTCTGTAACAGGCTGGAAAAATGATCACTTAAAAACATGGTGCCCCCTAATAGCATTCTCTGTAGCAATCGGAGATAATCTGCTTGTGTGCAGTCACATTATTAGCTCATTTCCTTAAGCCGTTTCCTAAACTTGTTATCTGATTGCCAGGATGGTCCCAGTTATTGGATTGGGGGATAGTTCTTTTACTGGATGCAACTTTTCTCATTTAAAAAGAAAAGGACGCGAACAGTGGAGAAGGACATGCTCTTACAACACTGTAGTCAGAGTTGGAGACGAGGAAACATCCTTTGAAAACGATCCATTTTTTTATAACTTTTTTTCTTTTTTTTTAATTGTTTAAAGTATTACGAATAGTAGTACATATGTCTCCTTTCACCTTTGGAGAGCTAGTCGTTTCAGTTGGAGGTCTGAGCTGTCGTCACCACCACAGGGTAGGTGTCCTGAGGTGAGTGTTGAACATGACCGTGTCAGTTACTGTTGGCCAGGTATTTCCTCCTTGAGGAAATGAGACAGTTTGCAGAAAAGACCGACATAAAATAAACCCTGCCTTTTATTATTGTCTTTGAGATCTGCATGAAAACTGTTATTTCTGGGGACTGCTGACTATGTTTGCTGTTGGCAAATGCTGACGTTCTTAACTAAATGACTTTGGAAACCGGTAGAAGTAGGTCACGCTAAATAGTTGGGATCCTAGATCCTGCGCCTTTTTTCTTTTTGATCTCTTTCTCCCTGATGTCTTGAATTTTTATTGAAACCTCTCCTTTCTTTGGTCCAGTTTGCCTAGGGGGCTGTAAAGTCCTTGAGGGTAGGGGCCATGTGCTGTAGGACTTGTTTGCATTGTGAAGATATTAATAGAAATATTAAAAGTGTCTCTAACGTTTTTATGAACTAATTGGAACAAAAAGAAGTCTACATGTGTGTTCAAAAGTATGTAGGAGACCACAAAACAAGGCCGGTGTTTTGGGGGAGGTATCTACTTAGCTTTCTGGATTTTAAACGCAGCTTGAATGTTCTTAAAATTTTTACTAAGGTCAATCTGTTTATAAAATATGATTTTTTTTCTTGATTATTCCAAGATCATTTCCTGCCCTTGGGGCGGGGGAGACTTTCTTACAGATTAAGTGCTGGTTTTTTTTTTTTGTCTCTCAGATCTTTTTGATTAACCACTTGTTATATTTATACCTCCAGACCAGGATCAAAGAAAAACTCCGTTTTTATTCTTTCGTACATTTGAAGAGTTAATGTGAAAGAACATCATGCGTTGTAAGGAAATGATTTTTCATGTTTGCATTAGCAAAGCAGAGCAAGTGCCCTCTGCTGCGGCTCTTTACCATATTAGACAGGGATGTCCTTCAACATCTTTGGCGATGATGGGCTTAAATCAAATTGAGAACAGTGGCGTGTAGTGAATTTAGCACAACTGCATTTTTTAATATGTAAGTAGGCTTAGGTTTTTATCTCCCTTATCTTAAGCCCCCTCAAGATCAAACTCAAGCAAGCATTCACATCCACAATTGAATCTCACCAGCCTTTTTCTTTAAGTTAACATTAGTTCAAACTCTCCCCACTGCTTCTGTCAATAGATCTTTTAAAGGCAGGCATTAGAGTTAAGTTTGCCTTAGTCTTTTTTTCCCCCCTTCCACAGCTTCAGGCCCAAGGGCTTCTTTTAATAGGCATTAGTTAAGGCCCAGAATTGAGTAGACATTTGTGAAGGAGACTTGAAGTTTGGAACAGAATTGGCCTTTATAGTTTTTCCATGGGGGGAAAAAAATCTTCTTATGAGAATAAAGGCTGCCTACTAATCGGCTACCATCTGGAGAATGGAGAAGCCAGAGGTTGTTGGCACCAGGTCACATCCCTTATGTAAACTGTCAAATTCTTTTCATATTAATGGCATATTGAGCTTAATCTAAAGGGGTTTGGTATCGGTCAAAGCTTATTTATTGATTTTTTTTTTTTTTGCAAGGGAGGGGTCTTAGCCTTGTTACAATAGGAGAAAGACACTTAGTATCTCAAAGAGGTTTTGATTTATGAAGGACTTTCCTTCATGCTACATGCCGTGGTGTTTGAAGCCATGGGTAAAAATCCTCTGAGTTCTTCCAAGCAACTCTTTGCCACCTGACCTTGTTGAGGGAAGTTTAAATACGTTCTTAAATTCGGTAAGAAGGCCTGTTGATAGCTATCATATTTACCCCGACACTTAAAGCAAGAGTGAGCTTAGCTTAAGATTCTGTTTGTCTTACAGATGATTTTACACATGTGTATGTGAGTATAAATACAGATGTGCGTTTTTGTGCTTTAGGGTATAATAGAACAGCTAAAATCACCCCATGTTATGATGCTGCTATCCGAGTGGTAAAGAATAAAACCCCCTTACTTTTTTTTTTTTTTTTACTATGAAACCTTTAGCCTCCTGTGAATAGATGCGAATGTCTTGACAGCTCTATTGAAAACGGAAGCTTATTCCCCAAACTGGTACCAATTGATTTTGTTCATTCTAAAACTGTTCTGCTCTCCCCTCTTATAAATAAAAATAGACCCACACACTCACTTTCAGGCCCTTTCATAGGTAAAGGCTGAACTCTCTAAACCTCAGCATGGAAGCCCAAATAACCGTGTTATTCCCGGGGATAGACATCTATAGTACAAACTAAAAAAACGTGGTGAATAAAAGCCACCGTTGTATTGTATATTGTCCTCAATAGAATATTTTGGCAAAAACAGGTCTCGCATTCCATAAAAATGTTCATTGAACAAATAAAAGAATGACTACAAACCCTCTTTTTACCTGGACTGTGAAGAAATAAAAACCTAACCATCTCAGCAAGGACAATTAAATAAAGAACACGCACTGAGATTTCCAGCTTTTGGAAATTCTTTTTAAATTCTGAAGTAAGAGTACGTGTCCCCGGGGCCTGTATTCTGCTGGCACTTCTTAACCCCCTGGCTTCATATGTAAACCAGAAAATGAAAACCAGACCAAATGACCCAAAGGAGATGAATCATGTTTGTTTTGTCCATTATATTTCTCTGCTCACGCCTAGATGCCTTGCCTTCTCTGTCCCCAGTGTTTGAAGTTGAGAGCTGGGAACAGACATGAGATTGAGGTCCCAGAGAGAAGCCAAGTTCAGCCCGAACTAGTGAACTCACTGAGACTAAGGGCAGATAGAGTGAGCGGAAGACACTCCAGTGTGACATTTGTGCCCGTGGGGGAGAGACCCACCGGCCTTCCCACACAGGCTTCTCTCTGGTTGTCTAGCTGGAGGCCTTGGCAGCTTTCCTTAAAGTAAGCGTCCCCAGTTGATGGCAGTGGATATGAGTTTACACACAAGCCTGTGTTCGGTAGGATTTTCTGCCAAAGGCACTGAGTGCTGTGATTCTGTGGGGAATCGTTGTAGGAGACAGTGAGCTGATATTACAAAACATCAGGGTAATTTTGTAACAGTCTAACAGCAAAAGAAGTGAAAAAGAATTAGGTGAAAAGGAAGGGGAGTGAAAACCTGTGTGTGTGTGGCGGCGGGGCGGGGGGCGGGGGGGGGGGTGGTGGTGGCCGAGAGGGGAATGAAAATGTCTACGTATATAGTAGCATCATGTGATTTTAGTCTTACATTTTGTTGGCAGTAAGGGCTGCCTTAATGTTTGAATGCATTTGAATTCAGTGTTGCCATGTGCTAAGGATTTAAATAATTACTATTAAGATCAACCGAAGGACTTGTACGCATGCATATAAGCACAACCAATGGATACAAGACACTGGGGGGCGGGGGGGTGGCAGGTGAGGGCATGTAGGGGAGGCCGGGGGGAGGTCAATGGGGGAAAAAAAGGAGACATATGTACTACTATTTGTAATACTTCAAACAATAAAAAAGTAAAATAAAATCTAAAAAATAAAAAAAAATAATTATAGTCAAAAGGGGGGGTGGTGGGGAAGAATGCCATAATAAAATCTTGCCTTTAAAAGGGTCGTCCAGATTTCCTCCAGTGATCATGCACTGTATATGTGAGTGACTTAGAATCTTTTTATGGTGGGATCCCTTTTGTGTCTACCTCCCCCACCCCCACCCCCACCTTTCTAAGCTCACAGGCAAAACAGCAATCAGGGTCATATTCATTCTTTTCAGCCTGGTTGGAATTTATCTGACTGCAGAGAACCGTGACCGGACAAAGATTGCGGCTTTGGGCGGTGACTGCGATGGCGGGACCTTTTGCTCTCATTGTGTGCTGTACAAGGGACTCCTCCGCCAGAGCTCGGTGCCCCTTGCCGGCCTTATCCAAAGCGATCGGCAGGCTGTCTGGAGCCGGCCCAAGAGGCGGAGTTCAGCCCCGCGGCCAGCAGGGGGTGCCCTTGCCAGATAAGAACAGGCTTTTCTGTGCCAGAGCAACTCCAATCAAGGTTTTCTGCCAGCCTGTCCCTTTTTAAGTCGGTGCGGCTCGAGATTTGACCCCAGAAGCATTTATTTTTCGCCCTCGCAGGTCCCAGCCCACACCTGTATGGCTGTGCTGCCGACACTGCTGTTTTCAATTTCTTTTTGTTGTTAACAGTAGAGCTCTGTTCGCCACGGCCGCTGAATGGTCGCCTTTTTCTCAGAGACTGGAGAGAGGTGTTCTTTCCCTCCCTCTGTATCTGGGGTCAAGCCGAAGAGCACGGTCACCTGCAGGGACCAGGACGGCGTGTTCAGTGAGCGCGTTGCTGTTTTACATGACCTAGCCGTAAAGGAATGTCTCTGGGAAAGGAAAAACCTGTTTCGTAAGGCAGTGCGAAGCTTTGTTTTCCCTCATCAGGGTGACAGCTCTTTGGTCCCTGCCAGTGGGTATGCGCCGGGAAGGTGGGGAAACAGGGGCATGAACATTCCAGCGGCTGGGGCTTGCTCATTCTGTAGTCCTGTGGACCGGAGGGTACGGGCTGGTTCCCAGGGTGGCTCAGGACAGCATTTTATTCAGAGTAACCAAACCTGTGCGATTAGCATTTTACCCTTAAAATAAAAAAAAAAAATAAGGCCAACCCTGGGCAGTTTCAAGCAGCTTCAGCATAGTCTGGTGGGAGGGGGCGATGGGAGGGAGCGAGTTGTTTCTTGAGACTTGGATTCCGTGTACTCGGGGATGGGACTGTGCTGCTGGCTAGTGCTGTCCCCAGACAGGGAGCCATCCGGGCAGCGGGAGTCACGGCACACACCCGGGCTTTGTTCCCACAACGTGGTGCTTCCTCACAGAGCCTCTTCTTGATGCCTGCACCCCAGGTTCCTGCGCCCTCTGCCCCATGTTGGATTGCAAGCTGCCCTGATACTGGAGCGATTCCCAGTGTGGCTGGGGCCAGTGGAGAGCAGAACCCCCGCGGCAGGTGCTGATACTCCAGATGTGCTTCTGTGCAGGCCCCCAACCCCCGTGCCCCGGGCTCCCAGTTCTTGGATTAGTCCTCAGGCATCTGCAAATACCAATGAGCCTTCTCCTGCATTAAAAAAAAAAAAAAGTCTGTGCAACAGGTACCCCCAGGGAGGAATGTGAACTCGCTGAGCTCTCACATGTTAGTTGGCTGACAGAAGTTTTGTGTACAGTGATTCTATTTTGGTTTATTTTTAACAGAAGCTACTTACTCCGTGGCATCAGTTTTCTTTGTCTTCAAGCCCCTTGTAACTCGGTGACATTTCAGCTGTCTGAGAACATGGAATCAAAGCTCTTACTATCTGTGGGGTCTTATTTTGCTCACATAAGTGGACCTGCTCCAGCAAGTCATGTGCAAAATAGGGTTCTGAAATTGAAAAAAAAATTTTTTTTGAGAAACTGAGGTTTATTTTCTGTCCTCTTTTTCTCCCATTAACAAGATCACTCTCCCCCTCCCCAACCCCTTTTCGTTTGAAAAGTCATCTTTGGAAGCTGTCTTTCCCAGACCCTCATTGTTCATGAATTATATTGTGAATCCATTTGGACACCGACCAGGAACTTGCTATAATTGCTCACATGCACGTAAAAGCTTTCTCTGTGTATTAATTAGTTGATACAAGGGATTAAGATGATCACATGAAAGCATTGCTGCCTCCCTCTGAATAGTCAGACCAAGGTGGGTGCCAAGGCACCGTTTGATCCCATTTGCTCAGCATGTTCCCTTGATAAAGGCATAGAATCCGAACAGTGAGGTTTCCTGAGGCAGCAGAACGTGGGGATCATTTGGATTCACTGTTTCTGTTGATGTGAAATGTGGGATATTAATCAAGGCTAATTACACGCACTGGGTTTGGAACACACCGAAGGCCAGTTCAGGGCACGGTGCTCTATGTAATTACCGACTTTAAGGTACCAGGGTAATTACGAGAAATTAGAGGCCCTTGCTTTACGGGTCTTGCTTCTCAAAATGTGGAAACAGTTTCTTTTACCATTAGGAGATAGCTCTCTGCTCAGAGTTCGCTGTTAAACAGATACAACCAGCTTTTAAGTAGGCCCTGGTTACGTGACGCCAAGTTTCTGGAGTGAGGGCAGTAATCCAGATAGTTCTGGCCTACTTTTCTCCTTGCCAGAGGCCTCCCAGTGTTGGAATGCAAAGTAAAAGTTATACTTCACTAGGGAGAGGAATTGACTGGCCTCTTCTGGCAGACCACTTTTTCCAGTATATATGTGTGTGTGTGTGTGTGTGTGTGTGTGTGTGTGTGTGTGTGCGCGCGCGCATATATAATTTTAAAGGTCATCTGCAGTGCTTTCTGTTAATAAGTTTAATACCACACTTTTTGCTTGAAAACAGTAGTGTGTAGTTGCTTCACAGTGTGTGAGTGTCTTGAGAGTATAGCTGCCACTTTTTTGGAGTGAGTGCACAGGCAGGTGGCCTAAACTCACCACTCCAGTGTCCCTGCGCCAAACTTGGAGTCTAGAGCGAGGGACAGGGAATCATGGCCAGGGCTGTGAGCTCCAGGGGCTGAATCCTTAGGGTTGGGCCCATTTCCTTCTGATCCAACAGTCATTTTGTTAGAAACGCTGTTTTCTTTCGGGAGACACCATTTATGCTTAAGTTCACCAGAGTTGGCTTCTATTCTGTGAGCATGATCATAAATGTCCTTATGCCCACATTGGAGTTAATATGCTAAGTACTAGTATAGATTTAATTATACATATGTACAGATATCTATGATGCTATTCAACACACATGCATATTCTGTGTGTGTGTGTGTGTGTGTGTGTGTGTGTGTATGTGTCCCACTCAAAAAAGATTCAGGTTGGGAGAAATACTGGTATATTTTTTAACAAAAGGCATAGTTTGGCTGTCCTGACATTCTCCTTTTTAAGGACTTGCAGAACCAGCTCCCGTTATAGATCTGTTGTTGAACCTGGAAACTGAGCTGGGTTTTCACCCTGAGTGTTTACCCTTTGCTTGTCCTATCCCTCCGGTGCTGCCCAGGGTGGGGTTTGGCCATTCCTTCCCCTCCCTCCCTGCCTCTGCGCGGCCCCTCTCTCAGACTTCCCAGCTTTGCTCCAGTCCCGCCGTCTCTCGGTCCCTTTTTGGCTCTCCCACGGGTTGTTCTCTCTCAAGATCGTTACCTTTCCTCTCTCTCTTCTCCCCTGGTCTCCCCCTCCCCTGTGGGAAGGTAGGTGTATGCATTGTTATCCACGGGTATATATGTCTATGCAGAGAGGCATATGTATGTGCATGTGAAACGTGAACGTGATTTTTAGAAACACACTTTTTTCCAAGCCACATGCTACCTGGCTAAGAGCTTTCAGTGCTCGGTTTTCTAGTGAAGCCTAGAAATTCAACAGAGACCTCAGCCTACATACCTTCTTTCTGTGTTCTTCAGGGAACCTGTTAGTGGTTTTTGAGGTTAATGGTCCTGTTATCCTTGTGACTTTGGAGAGACAGCTGCTAGAGCTCTCCGTGGGAATGTCTGTCTTAGGAGCCTCCGGGGTCTTGGTTTCAGGCATCCCAACCTGGGGCAGACGGGGGAGTGGGGGGGACACTTGGCCTCCAACTGCATTGAGCTGGTGTGGTGTTCTCTCACTTTTCCAGAGCACATGATGTGTTCAGGGCCCGGAGTCTCAGTATATGCACACTCATGTATGTGTACACACAACTTCTACTTCTAGCAGGAAGATAAGCCAAAGGTCAGAGAAGTAAATCAGCAAAAGTGGAAGCCAGGGTTGTTGGTGTTTTGCTTTTTTATGTTAGTTCCTGCAGGCTGGTTCATACACTTTTGTAGAATTCGTATACATTTTTTTTTCTTCCCTGCATTTGAAAGATTTATTTCATCTTTGGCAGTACAGAAAGGAAGTGGAATTTGGTCTGTGGGGTCTCTTTTTGTACAGAATATCAGTGATATCATGGAATGGCCATGCTTTTTATTAAAGGACACATGGAAGGTTGTACTACACATAGGACAACTCTTGCTCATCCTGATGACGTCAACTAATTTGCATCCAGTTTTCAGTTCTTTTAAACATTTTGTAAAAGCTCAAGTAAGCTATTAGATAGAATTTTGTGGATTTTTTTTATTAAAGATTTTAATGTATCAAATTTAAAGGCGAGCTTAAAAAGGGAAACTGTAGTAAGCATGTTCCTGCCGACTGAGTTTTTTGCTGTCCTTATTTTTTAAGGATTAGCCAAGATTAAGGGAATCACAAAGGATTGCATTTAGGGACTATTTGGAAGTATTTGTTACATAGTAAGAATAAGGAATTTGATCAATATTCTCTTCCTTAATACTTTCACACTTTTGTAAACATAATTGGAGACCCAAAGCTGGAAACTCAAACGATATTGCAGGCAGTGTTTATCGTCTTCTGCTTCCCCTACGGTTGATAAAAGTGGACTGATGGGATTTGAAAGGAAGCCAGGAGTCTTTCTTTAATGTGTGTGAAGGCTGTAATGTTGCGGTCATTTTGGGCACTCCTCTTGTGAAGATCTACGTATGCGTGACAAGGAATGCAGCATTTAGGAATTTGCTTACGTGTTTTAAAATATCATTAACAAAAGCGTTGGAGATGATAGCTGTGTTTTCAAGCCAGCCTGGTTTTTTTTTTTGTTGTTGTTTGTTTGTTTTATTCCAAGCTGCCTTTAGCAAGCTGGAAACCATTCCCACTGACACAGCCTTTTCCTTTACATTTGAACTTTCCTGGCAGAAATGGCTTGTCGATAGAGTCCAAGCCAGTTCATTCCCTTTGTGTGTAGAGAATTAGACACATGAATGCCACAAATTAATCAAATGTAAGTCCAGAATAGAAGGCTCTCACCCACTAACATGACTGTGAAAGCCACTTTGAATAAAAGGGAAAGGACCTATCAGATCTACATGAAAAATAGTGAGTTTATGAAGGCCCAGGGATTGTTGGGCTTGACTGGACCTGCATGCCACCACCTAGGGGGCCAGGAGCCGAGGGTGGGAGTGGGAGGACCACCAGCCCAGGAGGTGTGGTTTTCTTTTTTAAATGATCTTCTTCCATTGAGAGAAGCTTCTGGGAATATCAATGAGCCCCTTGCTGAGGCAGGGCTGGAGGTCAAAGTGCAGGGCCAGCTGCCGGCCTTCCTGAGGGACAATAGCAAAGCCCTTCTGTACATGTGACAAAAGGGTATTCCCAAAGCGTGCGTTCGGGCACTGAATGAAACAGCAGTTAAATTAAAATTATGCAGCATCATGTAAAATTAACCTTTTCGCCTCCCTCCTCTTCCTTGGAGTTGAAAGTTGATTCATTCCGCTCTTTTCTGGTGTCATTCACCTATTTTGTGATTTGCAGAACTTTTAATCACTTAGCCGCTGGAGTTTTAAGACTTATGCCCCATTTAACACAGAAGAGAATGTGGTAGAGAATAAAGTTCCCTTAAGGATTTTTTTTTTGTGTGTGTGTTTAATATGACTAGTATGACTTAGCTTCTATAAATTGGAAAAATCCGTGTTTCTAGATGGACATAAATTATATATTGGGTGCAGCACGTTTTGTTTTTTTGAGTGCAAAAGATGAAAACATACTATAGCAATATAATAATCTGAGTGAATTAAATTATACACACAGGTATTATTTTCCAGAGGAACATTAAAAATAAAAACTTGAACTCCTATGAAAACATTAACAAGAATTACCTAAGTATTCTGAGATGCTCCAAATCTGGATTTGATATAAATGTAATTTATGTAAACACAAACAGAGATGAAATAGGAGAAGTCCTAATATTAATGTAAAAACAAAATGAAAACTTGGCGTTTAAGTCACATAGCATAGCTATGCGTCCGATTTTCCTGACTATCTTGATAAAATTGAAAGTTGTCCATAAAAATGTTAATCTGAAGTCTTTCAGTTCATATTTTTTGTTCCTGGTGTGGTTTACGTTTCATATCGTTTTTATTTTTCCTCATTTTTTTTGTCCTCGCCCTGAAACCCCAGAAGGTCTTCGGTGGAAGGGGGAGAATTGTATCCCACTTCCTGGTTGTGCCCATTAGTGCCAGTGTGGACTTTCCTGTGGCTTTCCGTTGGACTGAGATCGTATTATTGGCCTTCACATTTGCCAGAATAGTTCCACTTTTCCATCTTTTAGCTCCATAGGACTGGGAAGTTGGGGCTTTCCTGTTCAGTCGTTACGGCCAACGTTGATGGAACCCCTCCAGCCAAGTCGTCTTCGATAGTGAATGAATCCTAGACATTTATTATTATGTATCCATAGCACAGTAATAGTCAGTCCTGAACCTGAGAAGGACCCTCGAGAAAACTAGCAGAGGACAAGGATCAGGGTGAGAGGCCCTACTACGTGAACCTGCCCACATCATTACTGATGGTGCTGTTAGGAGACTAAATTGGACTAATGTCTGACTAAGATCAGAAAACTGATCAGAGCAAATAAAAGAAGGGAATCCCAACTGTGGTTTTAACCATCTTTTCTTCAATTGTGTGACTTTGGCAAACGTTCACAAGGTGCCTATAGTATGAGTTAGATACTTTTGGGACCACAGTGCAGTTTATGCCCTAATGGGAACAGGGCTAGGAGACTGTCATCCATTAATGGCAGGGCTAATATAGTGAATGCCGTCAGATGTGTATCACATGCTGTTGGGATTTAAGGAAAGGGGAAGTCTCGGTTGTTGGGTGGTCAGGAAGGATATTTTAACAGAGATGGGTGCGTGTTAGAATTTTGCAATGGAGAGTGGAGGGAAGGTTAGGAGCCAAGACCAGGCTTGAAGGTCTGCCTGCAACTGGAATTTGTCAGGCCACTTTGCCTGGAGCATCTTCCAGAAAATAGTTTACTGGGACACTTGGGTAAATAGACCCAGCTGTTCAAGGCAGGAGCAACAGGTCACACCCCCGCCCCCCCCCCCCCCCCCCAGCCCTCTCCAGTCCCCAGGGGCCTCCCAGCCCCACCCTGCCCCCTCTCCTTAGCTGAGGAGAGGATACCTCTGCAGAAGTGCCTGCTCCTGGAGCACCGCAGTAGAGATGCTGGGGCTGGAGCGTGGCGGAGGTGAGAGTCGCCCACTGAGGAAATCCTGGAACAGGAGACGGAGAAGTCACTGTACCAGGCACATAGAGGGGAGCTCCGAGGGCTTTTGAGCAGGACTGTGATGTTTTGAAAACTGCGCTTTAGAAAGAGGAATCTTGCTGGGAGAGTAGGGACGTAAAAAGCCTAGTTAGGAGGCTGCTTGAACAGGGCAAGAAAGCAGTGGGAGCGTGGACACAGTAGACTCTGGGAAAGGAAAGAAAGGGCATCATCCAAAGCTTGGAAGAGAAGGCCACAGGAGTGGGCACAGAAGGAGCAGGCGAGGCACCCGCATTTTAATAGTGAAGTGTTCGGAAAATGTCAGGCTTCAGGTAGGACGCTGGGGCTGAGGTGTTAGTATGGAATTATTCAAAATAGAAAATAATGATGAAATCTTTCAAAGAGACTTCATTTTTTAAGAGAGTGAACTATTCAGTCCCGTTTTGTCAGAGGAGTTTGATGTGTTTTTTTCCGTGACGTGGGTACCTCTTTAAGAAAACATTCGCGTTCCTCACATGACATCATAATGCAGTCGCAGAGCCGAGGGCGATTATTTTCATATCCCACTGACTGTTCTGCTGGTTTTTGAATCCACTGAAAATGAGGCCTTTCCCTTCACATTTTACAGCACAAACAGTTCGCCCAGTAATTTAATGCTGGTTCTTCCAACATAAATATTACATTATGGGTATAATTTCCCATTATTACCACAAGAAATTATCTGGATGCTAAGAATAATTCGGCTTTATAAGGTCATACATGAATATATTCTTTCCAAACCAAAACATAAAAAAAAAATCATAAAGGGAAGCTCTTCCTTCAATTTTACTTCTTATACTAGATTAAAAATTTCTTGATGGAGGACTCAGTCTTCTGTACAGTAAGTGCTCAACAAAGGTTGTTGTTACTGTGGTCTGGTGAGTCTGCTTTGGGTTTTGAAAATTGTTGTGTGTTTTTTTTTAATGCTGATGCTCACTTCCGATAGAATCCATTCATAGCTTTGTCTAATTCCAGTTCTTTATTAGCCATGAGACCACAGTAGAACACAACAATTATACTACATTTCAATTTTGATTTCAAGTCATAATCTGTTACGGAAACTGTGTGTGTGATAGAGAGAGGTATGAGAGAAGTGAGAGAAAGGGGAGCTAGATAGAATGATAAATGAAAATCTAAAAAGTCAGGCTACGTTTCACTGGTATTAATTTGGTAAATTATCCATAATTTATTAGAGCTTGTAAACATTGTGGCAAATTTTTTTGCCCTGTCAGTAATGAATTGCTACATCATTAATTTTGTCAAGGGATCAAGAAACAACATTGCTGAGCTCAGAGAAAATTCCTAGCTGAATATAGTTAGGTCTGAAGCATGCGGGTAGGGAATGAAATTCAGCAGTGAATCCACAGGACTTTGTTTCTAGATGTGGGAACTCTTCCCTCATCGGTGGCCGTGGAGGGCAAGATGCGAAGACCTGGGGGGGAAGGAGTCTGCCTGGCCCACACCGCCTTGGGTTCCTTGTGTTTCTCTTTACCACCATCCTGTCCCTCCTGACACAGGTCTTCCTCCTGGGGAGAGGACTGGCTGAGACATTGGCATATATTGATAGGTCTTAACTTCCAAGTATGTTTTGAAGCTGTAGGTGAGAAAGAGATATCTTAAAGGGACAGTTGAAATTAAGATTATAAGAGAGGCCAGAAATTTAGACGAGAACATTTTAGGGACAACGTAGTGGAGAAATCCAGAATATCTAACTAAGCATTATATTTGGCTTTTAGTTTCCTGGTGGCTATAGGAAAAGGGAGACCTGATTATATAGTTGTCATTTCCTAATTACCAAAAGGCATTTGCCACACACGACGCTTAATATAAGTGGTACCAGATAGGATAGCAAAACTTCCTTTGAGTTTTGTAAATTGTATTTTATAGCTATCTCATAAGACCAGATTCATGGCTTGGAATCATAACTCGGAGAACACATTTTAGAGGCAAGGAAGGTTGCAAGATGGTTAGTGCGCTGGCGTTGTCCAGGTGTGCTTAATTTGATCCTTCGGCCTGAGAAGGGGTAGAATTTCGGGAACTTAGAAGAGGGAACAGGGATTATATCTCTTGTACCTCGTCCATCTACTATCTAATGCTTCAAGGAGTAGTTAATAGTTAAATTTTCTTCGGTACTTAAAGCATTTATCTCTATTGGTTGGAAAAAGAGCACAGTCTTTAGAAACGTAGAGGTTGGACTCGCACACAGAACTGCAGACCGAACTAGGCTCCTTAGAGCGAGGCTGCTGCCTTACCATTAGGATTCTGACCTCCGGGAGCCTCCCTCCAGGCAAGCAGCTGTCAGGAAGGATGTGGCTGGTCCCTGCAGTATTAGAGAGAGGGAGAGAGGCTGGGGATCCGGACCAGGAGAGGAGCCCAATTCTCATCTCGCCCCTGTCTTTTTTTTTCTTTCTTACAAGGCCCTTTATTCACCATGCCCAAAAGCATTGGCAGATAAAGACTCTGATATTCAAGGGCATTAAGCCACACATCCATGTCACCCATCTAGGTAGCAGCATCTATGAAACTAGAATGTATAAAATAAATAGATTGACTTACATTTCTGGTGAGCCCTCTTCAAAAGGCAGGTGGGAGGTATTCAAGCAGTTAAGTAGAAAGAAGAACAGAGGGGTAATATTAAAGGTGTGAATATTTGAGGAATCAAAAATTTAAGAAAGGGTATATTTTCACATGTTTTCACACCAAGAACCAAATTCTCCTGCTCTTGATGATTGACACTACATCTTTTGGGTTCCTGAGCCTAATTCCAATGTGTAGTGGGGGTGGTTCCTTCACACCACCAACAAGAAATTCTCAGACACCTGCTGAATTTCTACAATTCAACTCAATTCTGACAGTATCTACCTGGAGATTACATCAGATTCCACAGGGGAAGGCTTAGTCGCACAAGACTGACTACCAACACCACCACCACCACCACCACTACCACCACTACCACCACTTCCGATGCCAGTTGCAAGCCCTGGTTGTTACCTGTACTTCTTCTGATTGACTGACTATAAACCAGAGGTTCACATGACCTCCTGCTTAAGTTCAATTAATTTGCTAGAGCGGCCCACAGAACATCACCTGTTCTATAAAAGGCCATAACATAGGAACAGCCAAATGGAAGAGATGCATAGGGAAAGGTCAGAGGAAAGGGCAGGAGCTTCAAAGCTTTTGGGCATGCTGTTTCCTCCCAAATCTCCCCATGTTCACCAGCCTGGAAGCTCTCTGAACCTCATCCTTTTGGATTTTTATGGAGGCTTCATTACAAAGACATGATTGATTAAATCGTTGACCCTTGATGATTGAACTCAATCTCCAGTTCCTTTCCCCTCCCAGGAGGTTGTGGGTTCCAATCCTCTCATCATATAGTTGGCTACACTGGCAACCCGCTCCCCCACCCCCCCATCTTTAGGCACTTTTTTAAAAGTCACCTCATTAGCATAACAAAAGATATTTTAAATCACTCTCAACCCATAGGAGATCTCAAGGGTTTGGGGAACTGTGACACAGGAACCTTGGAGGAAGACCAAATATATATGAGAAATGACCAAATGTATATTTTTTCTGATAAGTCACAATATTGTACTACACAATACCTAAACAGAAGAGGAATGAGTATATTTTAAGTGAAAATGAAAATTCTCCATATATTGGCTGATAAGCATTATGTAAAATTTGAAGTTGGAAGTAATTCATTCTTTAGCTTTTCAATGTAAAAGCAATCTTTTAAAAATAAACTTTTAGCATGAGATGCTGGAATCTTTAGTATTGGAGCATTTGAAAAAATAGAGTATCTAGATTTATATAACTACTCTAATACTCTTAAAATACCAAAGTGTTTTACAGTAACAAGTTTGAGATAGAATCCAATATGAATATATTATCCTCTCAGCAAGCCTGTTCCTTTAGTCAATTTCAGAACACACATTAAGCAAAGCAATATATATGCACAATCCTTGTTTCAAAGTATATTCAGTGTTCTCAGAATTGGGGGTGGGGCAGAGAAGGCATTTAGAAAGCAGTATTTTTTTTAAAGCAAATAAACTACCTAAAGGATAATTGCTCTTCTAGAGGCATCAATGTATATTTCAGTATTTATTTACAGTGTAGTACATTTCTATTTTCTTTTAGTAATTTTACTCCTAGTACCAGGACAGCTCCTTCCAGAGATGCAATGATTAACCTTTTAAATAGCTCTATTGGAGACTATATTTTCCTTCAGAGAGAATATTTATATTCTTTGTTGTACATGTTACTTAAAAACTTTATGTGTGTAGTGAAATGAACTTATGAACAGATGTAATCTTGTCTTTGTTAAATTTAAAGTTAACATTCTGTCATGAATTATATTGTGGGAGAAAACTACTATGAGGGGGCTTTTAGAGAGTGCTGTGTACAAACACCATTATTGTCAAGAAGAATTCATTCCGTCATGTTATTCTGTCAGTACATACTCAGTGCTCATTATGGGCTTACAGCACTCTATCCCAAGAGGGATGTTAATAAATAAGACACCCTCAAGAAATACATAATTTTTTTCTGTTCAGTGAGACAGATATATAGGAAAGAGTTAAATGGTAGTTTAAGAAGAGTCGCAATGAATGATCAGAAAATAAATTCCCTGCCAGCAGAAATCACCATGAAAACAGATGATGTTGGGAGAGGCCACCTGGTGGAGGCTGAGGGAAAGGAGTGCTACTTTGGGAGTCATGGCATCTGGCCCAGCCATGGTCATTCATGATCCCAGTGATTAACTGCACCTTTCTCTGTGTCAGTTCTTTCAAATGTAAGATTGTCTCTAACATCTCTTCTTGCTCTTCTGTCATGTAAGTACCCATCTGGTTATAGAATTCTCTTTATTTCTATCTTCAGTTTTTTGCTTAAACATAAAAATACCAGAACATATACAAGAAAAAGAAAAAAAAGGAAACCTCATCTAAGCCATCCTTCTTTTGTTCTCTTTCATTAGATTCATCCTAGATTCTTCAGCTCCATATTTCCCATTTAGAAAGAAATCACATCAAGAGAAAGCTGTACATTTAAACATATATGACTTTCAATGTTGCATAATTGAGTATGAATTGGATGATTTTCATTAATGAAAGGACAAGAACATAAGTCAAGACATAATTAGGTCATAGCATTTGACCATTGTGACATAACCTTCCCTTTTCCCTTATCTACTAAAGTTTTGGCCCTGATCTGGACAAAGAGTAATTTAAATCTTTTTCCTTTCCTATTCTTTTTCTAAGAGCAGCTTCAAAACTAAACCTCTAATAAAGAAAAGGAGAATAAAATAGCAGAGAAAGTATAATGGGAATTATATTGACTCTCATAGAAGTTTTGAAAGAGAAATATATTCTCTTCCTTCAGCTCTGTAACAATATAATCATGGTATAATTTCTACTTTGCTAGACTCAGGACCATTTGGAAATCTTTAATGAATATAATCAGGTATTAAGCATTTAAAAATTACTATTTCCTGAAAGCCAGGAATTTATTTGCTCCGTGTAAAATGCAAAAGGAAACGGAAAAAGAGGGAAAAAAGCCAACTACATTTTTTTAACAGCATAATCCATGGGTGATGGTGTGATGGAGTCATAGGTGGGAGTTGAGACCTGAATTTTAGATTTGTCTTTGACTCTTGTGTATAAGCTTGGATGAATCATTTAGTCTTTTTAGGGTCAGATATTTTTAATGCATACTATTACTACTACTACTAATAATAATGGCAGGAAGCACTGTTCTAAACCCCTTAGATTTGGTCACCAAATCCTCCCAACAGCACTACAGGCTAGGTAGTATTTTATGATTGCAATTCTTGCTTTATCTTGTCTAACATTTCAGTTAAATTATTAGAAACCAAGTGTCTATAATTATAAATCAATGCTTTGAACTATGCTTGACAACCTTGTTACTTACATCATTACTATGGGCCCGGTGCATGAAATTTATGCACAGGTAGGGTCCCTAGGCCTGGCTGGTGATCAGGGCCGATCTGTGGGGCAATCGGCAGGGTGATGGGGGGCGTGGCACTAGTACGTGCCTTGGCCGGCCTGGCGCCGCCCACTTCCTCGCTCCGCCTCCCACCTCTGCTACCAGGCCTCCTGCAGAGGGGGGAAATCAGGGGGAGGGGAGGAGGGCAGCGCCAGCCCGCTCACTGTCTGGCCCTGCCCCCAGCTGCGACCACAAATCCCTTCCCTCTGGCACCCACCCTGGCTGGCCTGGGGCCTGTGGGCTGGGGGCAGCTCCTGTGTTGAGCATCTGCCTCCTGGTGGTCAGTGTGCATCATAGTGACCTGTCGTTCCACTGGTCGGTCTGCCGTTTGGTTGATTTGCATATTAAGCTTTTATTATATGGGATTGTGTGGCCAAATATTTCAATTATTCAAAGGTAAAGACCTTTCTAAACATATATACAATAGTGACAAACTTTGATACACAAACTGTTTTGTCTTTGAAGGAACTCTGGGAAAAGGTAGAAAAGACTTTTAAAAAAAATCCCCATTGTACAGAGTAGAACCATATCACACATACACAGAAGAAACAAGTCCTGTCAGAACATGGAAGAATCTCATAACCAAGCAGGACTGATTTTACTTCTGTTTGTGTCAAGTGGACAATATCATCATTTGGACCTGAGAAAGCAAAAGTAATTTCTACCATATTGCTCCAGGTACCATAGCCCCTGCGTTCCTGTCCATCCTCAGCATTGGCCACTGGGCTACGAAATTCTTAAGGTAGCATTTGGCTCAGATTCAGGTGGTAGGATTCCTGCTACCTGACCTCCATGCTTGTCTCTCTCACCCCTTCTCATTTGACAGATAGCTACTGGGCATCTACCACATATCAGGTACCAGGGCTAAAATGTGACTGGTAACAGACATGGCTGCTGCCTTTATGTAGCTCACAGTTCAGTGGAGGAGGTTGACATTAGGGATATAATCACACAAAGGGACATGAAATTGTAAGTATACTAACAGTAATAGAGAAGAGAGATGCAGGTGGTGACAGGAGGGGGATTTGGGACAGGAGCCTGAGGTTTGGGCTAAGCCATCATTTAATTTCTTCCTAAGTGTTTCAACCTTGATATGAACCGTCTCCCACATAGTGACTGATTTAGGGCAGATGAGATATGCTGACTAGATCTGAATAAGATGAAAATTTTCATCACAAAACATCTTCCTGTGGATTTTCATTAGTGGAATGTGAAGTGCAGTGATGAATTGGCTTCATGAGGGCCTTGGTTCAAGTAAACTTCCTCTTGCTGCTGACCACCAGATTTGAGAAATTTATTTAAGATCAATATTGTGGGGGAAGGGAATGGATAGAAAATGTGACTTTACCTTGCAATCTTATTTGGTAAGCTGCTCTGCTCACCAAATAACTTTTTTGGGGTAAAATCTAACAAGATTATTGTGACACTTAATAAAGAAGGTTACTAGTACATATAATAGTTCCTACAGTGCCTGGCATAGTGAGTGCTGATTAAATTTAGTTCTCCTTGTTACTGGTTGGTGTGGGAGAAGCCAAGGTGGATGAGACACTGTGCATACCAGGTACAGACAGTCTCAATACAGATATGATGTTTACCCACAAAAAGGGCAGTTTATGTTGTGTGGGCCAAAGAGCAGCTATTGGGTTGACTTACCAAGTAGGCTGTAAGTAGTGCAGAGGTTCAAGAGAGGGATGTTCTAGAGGGGAGTAGAGGTGTGGCGAAAGGAAAACATAAGTGTGTCCAGCAGGTAGACTGAGTTGTCCAATTTCCTGAATGCCTGATCTTCATAGGGCAGGATTGAATGGTGAGCTAGGTGCTGACACTCAACAGAGGCCAGGACACTTCACCCTATACCCCAGAAGAAGCTTCCCTTGTTTTCTCAGCCTCCTGCATGGAAGATGGGGAAGTAGAAAGAATACTATTTTTACTCTTTTCTCGAATGGAGCTTTGCACTAAGTATCTTATAAAGAAGTCCCTTTCCATTATTTTTAGGTTGAGATTTGATGAAGAGTTGTAGTAAAATCTGATTAACTGCATATACTCCCATTATAGAAGAACTAGAGGCCCGGTGCACGAAATTCGTACACTGGGGGTTGGGGGGGATCCCTCAGCCTGGCCTGTGCCCTCTCACAGTCCGGGATCCCTCGCTCCTTACCGCTCCCCTGCTCACTGCTCCTTACTGCTTGGCTTGCTGCTCCTTAGTGCTGCTGCGGAGACCGGAGAGGCTCCCGCCATCGCCGCTGCGTTTGCCAGCCATGAGCCTGGCTTCTGGCTGAGTGGCACTCCCCCTATGGGAGTGCACTGACCACCAGGGGGCAACTTCTGTGTTGAGTGTCTGCCACCTGGTGGTCAGTGCGCATCATAGCAACTGGTTGTACTGGTTGTTCCGCCATACAGGTCGCTTAGGCATTTATTATATAGCTGTATATATCTTACATCTAACTTTAAGCTATTAGCCATTCTTTGCATTCCTTTCTTCTATCACAGGTTAATTAAACTCACATTCTGGTCAGAGTTTACTTTATATGGCAGAGTGTTTAACATTCAATTTTAAGAAAACTAGATGAGAAGTAAAGGGGTAGGAATTTGATGAATTTAAGGCTCAATTGTTGTAGAATAAAGTAAGTATGTAAAAAAATACAAGAAAATCTCTATTCTCTTTCTGTATCTAAAATAACAACGGCTGACACAAAGGCACTAAAAAAAACTTGAACTTGGGTAACTGCACAAACAGGATTACAAAGCTGCACGTTGACTGACCAAACAGATTAATGGGTGATGTATATGTGGCTATCTCATGGTTCTGAAAGTGTACCAGAGCAAGATAATGAAATTGCCTGTCAGGTAATCTGATTTGAGAATTCCAGTCATCTGTGAACTAGTGTGTGGGCTAATAAGCCAAGAGTTTGCCAAGACTCATTCTTTTTTAAGCTGCTCTGCTCACTACATCTGCCTCTGCAGGATATGTCAGACAACGTGTCCAGCACAGAGCAAAAGATGGAGAGGGCCCAGGTTACAGACAGTGGCTTCAGTCCCACTCCAGATTCTCAAACATTTCTCCACTGTTCAGAGCTCAGATAGAGAAAAGCACAGTTGCTCAGGAGAAGCAGGGTGACCTCAGTGCCTCCCCGCTGATGGACGCTGCTGTTGCTGAATCTCACAGCACGTGTTCCTGCAAAGGTGTGCAGGATAGATCTTTGAATCTTGGCTCTGTATGAGGAGCACTTTGACCTTGGTCATGATACATAACCTTTCTGAACTCAGTTTTCCTATCTGCAAAGTATAGATAATAATGCCCAATTCATAGGGTTGTTGGGATTAAAGTTCATCTCACAGTATTGGGCACAATTCTTGGGAGGTACAAGGATTAAAGGATTAAATAGAGGACTCTGCACACATCACTGATATTTTTATTTGCTTATCAATTTATCAGTTAGTTTCTTCCCACCATCTTATTTTTTGGGGGTAGGGAGGATGATTACATTTGTTTCCCTCTTTCACTTAATTGTTCCATGAGGATAAATAGAGAAACCTCACAATCACTACTAGTATGTGCTTGTTTTATTAAAATCTTACATGTATTATGCAAATATTAATTGTTCCTGTATCAATGACATAGAAAAATCATGGCAATAATACTTCCTTTATTTTGGTATAAGATTCAACTAGAACATCAAAATGATAGAATTCTTAAAGAGATGCTCAAAGCTTTAATTATTTTTCTTTCTTATACAAATTAGATATGTGCTTTAAATATACATCTGTTTATATTCTAGAGTAATTAATTTCTCGCTTTTTAAAATTGGTAGCTTTGAAATATTTTGTAGGAAACAAATCCTTCACTAAATGAGCTGTTATTGTCAGTACCATTTTAAAAATAGTGCTAACAGATTGTAGAGTGATCAGCTAGCTTTCTGGACATCAGTTGCAGCTTGCCTTTCCTTTGAAATAACTCTTTATTCTGCATACAGAATTTATCATAAAATTATTATACTTTTAAAAAGAACTATTTCTGAACTCTAAGTATTAATTTTGTTTTATAAAGTATCATAAAAATACTTTTTCATCCCAAGTAAAATAGTCATAAAAAACAACTGCAAAGATAAATATAAAATATAATAGTGTGTGGAAGAAGAATCTAATAGGTGTAGGATTTTTTTTAAGCAAATACTTTTTCACTGACTTAATAAAGAATTAATGCCACAGAATGATTATGATGTATATACAATTTAGAAAAATTTTCAGTATGCTTCATTTCGTAGAAGGAAGTTCATAAATGGAATCAACTTCTCATCTATTATCTATTTAGTGAATTCTATAGAATTCCCATTGGATTTTGAAGATACATTAATGTCAGTAGCAATGGCCACAAAGTATGTGTGTGTCCTGCCGGTAAGTGCTCTACCACTAGGAGAAGGCAGTCCATGTAAGGCCAACTAAAGATTCTGTTCAAGGTCAAGGCCTCCTTTGGATGTTAAAACAACTGTACCTTTGGGAGTGGTGAAATGGAGATGGTTTCTCCCCTTTAGGGATATAAAATCTAATGGGCGGGTTATCTTCCCTGGGTTTACAACGATCTTGACCTTTTGGAGTAGGTTGCTCTCACCAAGCTTTGAAAGCAGGGACCTGCAGGGCATTGGTGGAGTAGGGACGAGGTCATTCCTGGCTCCCATCTTTTCCCTTCGTGTGTCACAAACTCTTCTCTCAACTAGAGCAGGGCCCCCAGTTATTGCAGAACAGGTGTTTAGAGCTCACCCCATCCTAGTGGTGGCTGCTGCCTGGCCACACTTTCCTAGGGTCCCCAGGGAAGCCAAGAAAATATCTTAAGTTCCGGGGTATTTAGTGGATCAGTGGCAATAATGTTCCTTTCCCCATCACTCTTTCTTTCTTGGTGTATTTATATTGCCTCATGATCAGGATTTCTCTCTGGAGGGAAATTTATATCTAAAACCTAATTCCTTAGAGGAAAAGTGTAATCTTACATAATAAAAGAGAAACATGCAAATTAACCATCACTCTGCTACACCCACAGCCAATCAGAGTGAGTATGCAAGTTAACCCAACAAAAATTGAGGTTAATTTGCATATGCAGGCACAGAGCGGCCAGGAGGGGCGTGACGCCTGCTATGAGGGGAAGGGGGGCGGCAGAGGGAGCTACTGGAGCAGTGCTCCGGACAGAAGTGAGGACTTGCCGGCTCCCTGGCGGGCCGGGAGTGGGGACGTGCCGGCTCCCGGGCTGCTGGGAGTGAAGCCAGGGGAAGGAAGGTCTATTCTTGCACGAATATCGTGCAACGGGCCTCTAGTCTATCTATATAAAGAAGGAATAAACAAATTAACTGTCATGACGTCACAAAGATAGGTGCGCTCCCTGCCCCGGCGCCAGACCAGGGGACCTGAGGCTGCACCCCACCCCCCCACCCGGCGGGGCTTGATGGGGGACCCCAGGCTGTGCCCCCTGTCCGGCAGGGCTTGACAAGAGTGGGGCCGGCCGGTTCTGGATCTCGCCCAATGGGGGTGGGGCCAGCTGGGTCTGGGTCTCTTGCGAGTTTGAGGCACCACGGGTGGGCGGGGACTTGACTCTGGGTCCTGCGGCAGGCCCCAGACTCTGACAGGAGGAAGATTTTCATATACATTTTACTAATTTTCTTTCATCTCTGACACTTCTATTATAGAGAAAGGGCAAATAGCAATATTAAAATATTTCCTCTAATTAATCCCCTTTTAATGTGCATGAATTTCGTGCACTGGGCCACTAGTAATGAAATAACAGGTTACGTTTATCCTTTCACAGTTTACAAAGTGTCCTCACATTCTCTTTTATACCCCAAACAAACTCTCAGAGGTAAATTATTACTGTCTCCGTGTTACAGCTTGTAGAAATGTGGCTCAAAGTGGCAGAACTGGACCCAGAAATCACTTTCTACAATGTGGGCTAGCCTTTCCCACTTCACCATGACATTAATGACTGCAGTATCTGGTGCACATGGACAATATCAAAACGCATTCTTCTCTGGATTTTTTAAAACCTCGATTCTCTTATTTTTGTAAAAATAGAGAGTATTATGAATATATAAAGTTCTATGATAAGATGAAGTCCATCCATATGTATGGTTTTTGGACTAATATAGTTTGAGTTACTAGCATTTTTAATAGTGCCTTGCTCTAAGTAGACTCCAGATATTGTTTCATTAGTGGAACAGTGAGATTGGTTAACATAGACCTTGGAGCCAGCAGTCAAAGCTGAGTCTCTCATGCCCAGCTTTCTTCTCACAAATTACCTAACTTGTCTCTGCCTCAATTTCCTCACCTGTTTAATGGGATGATAATAGTACCTCCCTCAGGGGTTGCTTGAAAATCCAATGTTTTAAGATGTGTCTAGAATAAAGCTGGCCTCGGAATCAGCCCCCAGTTAGTATTGGTAATTATTGTTATTGTCTTTCATAGTATTAATGTGATTGTAATTCTTTTCCCTCACTCTGGCTACTTTGATTTGCCATGAAGCCTATATATTATACGTATTTGGCAATATTTGAGAAAAAAATTGGATAGCAATTAAAAAGAAGAAAGGAAAGACAAAGATTATCATAAAAGTACACTTTTAGCTGCATGTATTGGTCACAGGGAGAGAGTAGTGGGGATTCTTTTACCCTTTTTAAAAAAATTTACTGATTTTTTTTTTTTTTTTAGAGAGGAAGGGATAGAGGGAGAGGGAAGGAGATGTGAAGAGAGATGTGGGAGGGAAACATCAATCAGTTTCTTCCCATATGTTCCCCACCTCCCCAACTGGAGCGCAAACCTGTAATCTGAGTATGTGCCTTGACCGGGAATCATATCCTCCACCTTTTGGTGTAAGGGACAATGCCCAACCACCTGAGCCAACAGGCCAGGGCTCTTCTATCTTTGTAAAATCTAGCAGGCTTTTAATATTTTTTTATTTAAGCTTACATATTTTGCTTATAGTTCCCTTTCAGAGTTAAAGGAATTAGCATTTCTTAGATTTATCAATACATGTTTTGTATTAAAGTTAGGTAAGGAAATTTTAAAATAAATGTTCAGAGGCATCAGTTCCTATGGGCTGGGACCATGGTCGGCAAACTGCGGCTCGCGAGCCACATGCGGCTCTCTGGCCCCTTGAGTGTGGCTCTTCCACAAAATACCACGGCCTGGGCGAGTCTATTTTGAAGAAGTGGCGTTAGAAGAAGTTTAAGTTTAAAAAATTGGGCTCTCACAAGAAATTTCAGTCGTTGTACTGTTGATATTTGGCTCTGTTGACTGATGAGTTTGCCGACCCCTGGGTTAGGAGATGGAATGGATCAGGACTGCAGGGAGGAGGAACGGGGGAGTCATCGCCTTCACGTGGACAGCCTCGTTTCGTAAGTGTACTGCTGGGTGGAGAAGAACATGGAGATTTGTAGGCAGGTAGTAGAGGAGACCAGAAAGAGTCCTGGGGTGAATTCCTACATCCAGGCTTCAGGCCCGTGGGGCTCATCTGGTCTCTGTGCTGCTTTAAGGGAGGTGCACACTGTGGTCAGATTTTTGTTGTTGTTGTTGTTGCTGAACCAAGGGAAACAGTAGAACCTGTCATTACTACAGAAGATTGTAGTGAGAATCAAATGGGCGACATGTAAAGCAACTTCGAAAATGATAAAGCATCCGTCAGGCGTAAGAGTGGAATGGCTTTGAGCAGGAGTGGGAAAACTACACGTTATGGATGGTCTATAACAATAAATGGCCCACAGCACCTGGGATACTTACTCTCTGGCCTTTCGGAGAAAGCTGGCGGACCTCCGGCTTAGAGCCTGGGTGTGAGACCTAGCTCTGCCCCCTAGGAGCACTTGGCTGGTGAATTTAACCTCTATAGCTCAATCTCTTTATCTGTGTAATGAAGATGAGGATGGTGCCAATAGGGTGGCCAAGCGACTTAATACACATAATTACACATGTAAAGAGCTCCTAGGGCACTCTCTATAAAGTTGACATGGTATTTAGTAAAGTACATTTGTAAATGTATGGTGCCATTGGGTTAAATGACATTTTTTTAGGACTCTGTTTCTATAACATTTGATGTTTACACACTAAAGCTTTTTAAACTTGCTATATTGATAGTTATGGAAGCTGACTCTATACTTTCCAGTGTACCTAGCAGGACTACTACTAAAACGCTACAATAGTCTCCCTAGAATACCGGCTTACTGGTCTGGCCTAGAAGTGTTCTAGGAATTGGAAGTCACTGCAGATGACCAAGTAATGTCATTTGAGGCGGCTTCCCTGACACTAGATTCCCTTGTGATGATGAACAAATTGTGTAAAACTGAAACGTTTGGCGGGAGTCGAAATGTCTAAGAAAATGCATACATTTTATTTCAAGATGGAAAGTAGGAACAAAAATTGTGTTTTATAATGAAGGTATATCATATATATTTTATCACTAGCCCTCATGCCAGTACTACAAGGTCTGTGTTTTTCTTCCCATTTGAGAATTGGGGGGGTGGAATCAAAGCTCAGAAAGATTAGTCAGTTCACCTAAATGCAGATGGTGAGCACATATAGCCATTGTTCTCTATAGCACCATCAAAGGGGAATAAACTCCAATCCCCTGTGTTCAGGTCCCAACACTGCCTCTCCTATCTATACACACGAGGAAACACTGATAGATGATAGAAATGGTAATGCGTTATTAGTATTGTTTAATTTACATATTAACGTAAACATTCTAAATGCCTAGGTTCTAATCATAATTCTCTGTGAAATTGATATTTGGCATCTCTGAGAAGATTGCTGGCAGAGTCAAATTGCTTATGGGTAAGGACCAGCAGTATTGTGTACCCATCAGAAACCGGAGTGCATCTAAAAGCATCTCTGCTTTCAGTAGAAACATGTGAGAGCCCTTGACCCAGGATGAGAGCTATTTGCAGTATTCGTTGCTAATGTCTTTTCTGTTGTAAGAAGGCCCTCTAGCAAGCAGTCCCCTACTTGAGTACAGCTTGCCATCCTAAGAATTGGTCTAAGAAGCAGTCTAAAAGCTGAAAGGCAGACATGTCTCTTACAAGGAGTGATTTCATATCCAGAGAGCTGCAGGTATTAACCAAGCCCTGTTTATGTGTGAGACAGGCACTGTTTCTGTCTGGGTCAGACAGCCCTGTGGGTGGGGAGAATCTTGACAGTTTTGCAAGCCTACAGATGTGGCTGCTCCTTTCTCATGACTGGAGGGAACAGGCTCAGGGTGGCCACACCTTAGCCCAGGGCCTCTGCAAGGACTCACAGGGAGACCTCTTTCTTCTGGTCACTACGGGAAACCCGGGATCCTCCAAAAGGTTAAATTTGGTGAGATAGTAAACGATAGAGGTGCCTAATTTGGGTGAGCATGGAATATGATAGTTCAGGCCCATCTCTTCACAGAAACTTCAGTTTACTCGTAGGAACTAGATACTTACTCTTACTTGCCATCTTCTTGAGGAGACTGAAAAGCTCCCATTTATTAGCTCTTTGAGTTTGGCAAACTATGACTATCCATTTCCTTACCTGTAAAATGATCATTCTTGCCTTGCCTGTCTTAAAGACTTTGTAGGATCAAATGAAATAATGTCAGCTCTATCAAAGTAGGAGGATTATGGCATATAATTATTTCTTGGTAAATTACCAGGAAGAGTGAGATTGGTAAGGTGCCTGTATATTTGAAAGCCTCAATACTGTTGATCAATGTTCATTGTTAATCAACAAGAAAATAAGCATTCTCGAAACTATCATGTAAACCAAGTATAATATGGGCTTACATTTTGTTATTCTAAAATTGATCAGAATCACTATTTCAGGAAACAGACTATAATGAATTTTTTCCTCTCCTTGAGTTTGATTGTATAAAAAAATAATCAGCATGCAAAAACGCATATGGACAAGTATGTATGTTTTGTGTAGTCTTCCTGCTGAGTGTCTGAATTATGTTATTCTACTAAATGGTCTCAAAGACTTTTGTTGGGTAGGTCTTGACCAGATTCCATTCTGCACTGTTGAACTTGGAGTGTTAGTCCTACCACCATAACCCACTAATGCCAATACATTTTGTTAAGACTGCTTCCTACAGACGAGGGAACTGACAGGTGGTCTCACATTTTGCACATCTGGTTCTAAAACAAAGGGCTGATTCACAGCTACTCAGCATCAGTCTCTTAACCCTACTAGAATCGGGGTTATATATGTGACAGTGTATTGTTGCTCATTGTCTAACAGGAATCAAAGCAGGTTTTTCCCACATTTCAAGCTTCACCTGTTGATTTTTTCAGAAACTTACTCTTCCTACAAAAAAAATAAAAATGGTCTAAAGGTATATTTGCAACATTTTTTGTTGCTGCCCTCAGAAAAGTAATCATCTTATATTAAACGTATGAGGCTAAATTGTAGGAAAAAATATTTTGATCATAAATAGTAGCATGTGGGTATGCAATACCCAGTTTTTCCCATATAGTCCAAGTGTGGGAAAGTAATAAATTAAAAATTCTTTGTTTTGTAAGGTTTATGTTGATTATAAGCTTCAAAAAATTTAAAAGGAAAGAAAACATGGCTAGCTTTATCCAACTCTACCCCAACTTAAATAATGAATTGGATTCTGAGGTTTAACTTTGAATCTAATTTCAGCTATGCTAGCTATGTTTCCTTGGGTAGGTTAGTTTGCCTTGCTATTTTTCATTTTCCTCACTGGAAAATTAAAGTTCAGACTGCTGATTTTATTTTATTTATTTATTTTTTTGGTGTGTGTGGCTCTTAAGCAAAACTACCACCACAGAATTTTATAGAAACTTCCATAGGATCTTGGAGCCTACTACATAAAGAACTAACCACCTTATTTGAAATAGAATCCTGTTTTAGGGTATGATTTTTATTTGTTTATCCAAAAAATAGTGATTCCATCTGATCCAAAGCACTGATTTCAATAACAGATTCTTCTAAACAATTTTGCCGAAGTTATATTACCACAACATTTCTGGGGGTGGGGTGGAGGGATGCACAATTACACAATCACCTCTTGTGACATTCACAGTGAGTGCACAGCCTCAAAAAGAAAAATGTTGTTTGATTTCTTTTTAATGGTGAAAAATCACAGGGGACTTTATATGACTGTATAATCTGCTTAATGTCTTTTCTTAATGCTCTGCCGCCAACTCTACCAAAAAACGTCCTGCGAAGGGTGAACACTAATTCTGTATTTATTTGCACAGCATGCATTGGTTCCATGAGGTAGACGTCGATTTCTTTGAACGGCATCTGTATTTTGCCCCAACTTATTCGATTTCAAGCTGTAAATCGAAAACCCCTGACCAAGGGAGCTTTGTTGTTAGGTGGCTTGGAGGATGCTGCGTAACACCGTCACACCTGTATCGCTGTGCCCGAGATTTCTGTGGTCGGGAGGAACCAGTGCTACTAAAGGAAAACAGCAAACCCATCTTGATCCTCCTCCGGAGAGCCGGATCTCAGGAAGTTGGAACATGAATCTCCCGTCTGGCATCTCGGGGAAAATTTCTTGCTTCAGTTACCTTCCTCTGGGGACCTGAAGGAAGCTGTATCGTCTCGGCTTTTTCTATTGCATTCTAATTTTCAGCCCGGCCAGTGCAGTACAGTTTAGCTCTGATCTATGTGTACAGTAAGAGAATGAAGCCACAGTAAGGAATACAAAAAGCCACTTCTTTTGCGGCTTGATTAAAACCATCCACTTGTAGTCACTTGGTTGTCAGCTTGAGCTCATCCCTGGGACTTCTTCTCTGCCTCTCAACCCCATTCATCATTGCAGAGAGCACAGGAGGAGGAGGATATATAGTGCCCTGTGCTTGCTTAGGCCTTAGCAAATATCAATTCATCACCAACTGGCCTTTAAAAAGGCCCATTCATTGGCATGTTAGGACATTACAACTTACCCAGTGTTCCCTGGTGCCAAAGGAGTCACATGACCGGATCTGAAAACAAAAAGAATTCCACAATATGTTCTTGGAGTTATTAATAAAAATAACTGCTGGTTGACAGGAAAGGCATATGGCAGATTTAAGATGCATGGCCACAGTATTTTGTTCTTTAAGAAAAAAGAAAAAAATATTCCTACATCAGGGCTGAGTGTGTGTGTGTGTGTGTGTGTGTGTGTGTGTGTGTGTGTGTGTTAATGCACCAGAAAATCCCTAGCCCTGACAAGCCATTGATGAGGCGTTTTCAATCTTCAACGAGCTTCCTATTTCATTGCTGTGCCATTGAGCCCTTGTAATACCGAGATGGATAAATGTAATCAGAGCAGTTGGCTGCCTGAGATCTTTTTTAATGCACTGCTTCGGACGCAGTACATATGCCGTGCAAATAAATACAAAATTAGTGTTCCTGTTAGAAGCGTGTGGTGAGAATGAGTGATTTGTCTTGCTTATGAAAGGTGCATACATTTCCGCTCATAGCTGTTTATCAGCGCCTCTTTCTGCTTATGGATGCGGAGATGGAATTCATCATTTGTCAGCGCACGAGCAGATGTGCTGGAGACAGCCAGATTGATCCGTGGAGATGAGCAGAGCAGCGCCAGTGCTAGGGGCGGCCCTGCAAATTGTATTATCTTCGGAGACTCTTGTCTTCTAGCTCAGTTCTGAACTGGGGGACAATAAGGAAGGCTGTCTTTTTCCACTTTTCACTCCCGCATTTGAAAATATAGCCACTTTGGGATAGCTTAATGGAAATGGAAAAGAACCTCAATCTCTCTGCCGCGCAAAATCGACCGAACGTTCGTTTTTCCGAAGCTTCGCTCTCCTCTCCTGAACCCAAACATGTTACTTGATGTAGAAGAATTTCAATGTAAAATAAAACACTAATCTCAGGATGGCAGAAGGGTCGTCTGCTCTGTTTTCAAACAGCTGTGAACAAAAATTTCCCTAAGTTCACAGAAGTGGTTTCCACAAGGACCACATTAGGAGGCCAGAGGTAGTGTGTTACGTGGAGAAAACGAATGGCTTTCCAAACGTTTGACCTGCTTTCAGTCTGTGCAAAAGGCCTATTGAAGCCGAGTTGATTACAGAGCCATCGAAGGCCCTTCTGGCCAACAGAACTCCTGTGCGCCGTGTACTGTTGAAAATTACCGTCTGGTGCCAGTAGACTGAAGAGCTGAACACACGTTGCTGAGGAGCTCCGCGTGGCTTTCCGACCACAGGGTCTTGACCCTGGCCTGAAGTAATTAACCGCCTAGGAGCCACATGGTCCTCAGGGCATCGGGGAAGAGAATGCATCCTCATTCTTAATGAGTGGATGCAAGTGTAGAAGCTGAGCTAGCTTCTGAGACTGGGTCCACCTGACATGCTAACATCCAGAGGGAGCTGAAGTAGTTTCATTGTGTTCCTGTGGCCTCTGTTTTGCATCTGTAGCCCCTCAGTGAACATTTTCCTTCCTTTCCTTTTTTTTTTTTTTGTTAATCCTCAACAAAGGGTATTTTTTCCATTGATTTTTAGAGACAGTGTAAGGGAGGGAGGAAGGGAGAGGAGAAGGAGAGAAAGAGGATGAGGATAAGGATGAGGGAGAAGGAGAGAAAAATATCGATGTGAGAGAGAGACACATTGATTGGTTGCCTCCCTCACACACCCTGACCAGGCCGGGGAATGAACCTACAACCCAGGTATGTGCCCTTGACCAGGAATCGAACCCATGATCCTTTGGTACGCAGGCTGAGGCTTTAACCACTGAGCAACACTGACCAGGGTTCCTGTGATTTTTTTAAAATATATTTTTTTATTGATTTCAGATAGGAAGGGAGAGGGAGAGATAGAAACATCAGTGATGAGAGAGAATCATCGATTGGCTGCCTCCTGCATGCCCCCTATTGGGAATTAAGCCCACAACCTGGGCATGTGCCCTGGACCAGAATTGAACTCAGGACCCTTCAGTCCACAGGCCGATGGTCTGTACACTTAGCCAAACCAGCTAGGGCATCTGTGATTTCTTTTTAATCACATCGGTATAAAAGAATTTCATACTCATTATACCTAACACCGTGGTAGGCAAACTGCGGCTCGCGAGCCGCATGCGCCTCTTTGGCCCCTTGAGTGTGGCTCTTCCACAAAATACCACGGCCTGGGCGAGTCTATTTTGAAGAAGTGGCGTTAGAAGAAGTTTAAGTTTAAAAAATTGGGCTCTCAAAAGAAATTTCAATCGTTGTACTGTTGATATTTGGCTCTGTTGCCTAATGAGTTTGCCGACCACTGACCTAACATATCAGAACATTAGAAATGTTGCATGTGTTTTTGAGATGTGGCCCATAGTCTTGGACACATCTGGCTTACAGCCGATATTACTGCACCAACAGGAAGGCCTTCAGCCAAGCCCTGACACCGTGACAGGCAGGTAATGCTTGTGGAAGATGTGGCTTTGGTGGATTAGGGAAAGGAAAAGGTTTGATGTGTGACTTTCGTTGCCTCAGTTAGCAAAGACCTGGGCAGGGCTTCAGGAGGTACCGTAGACAAGGACATGTGTTTTCCCTTGTCATCCACCTTTTCAAAGTTGATCAGTTAGGCTTGTCATTGATGATTTCTTACGAGTCACATGGTTTCAAAGACAACATCAAGGATGGAGAGGTGGGCAGTAATAACTAAAATGATGTGTAGACATGTTGTGAAATGAAAAAACTATCATATATGATGGTAGAATAATGGTGTGTGTGTTGTTGTTTTTTTTACCACATCTCTGAGAAAGTTCTTCAGAACTGTTCTTCAGATTTTTTTCACCATATATTTATTTAGTAATTAAAATGGGCCAGGCATAGTGCTAAACATTAAAGGGAAGATGAGAATAAGACATTCCCTGCTCTTTATGCACTCTGGGGGGGGGGGGCGGGGGGAGGGCAAAGTAAATAACTGATTGCAGTCCTTGCCCGTGAGGCCTGAACTGAGAATGCTCGAGTACTGAGGAGGGTGTGGTTCCTTCTGTGGGACCAGCCCTTGAGCTGCTCAGAGAGTTTAAGCAGACTCTGAAGATAACTTTTAGAGTTTACAAAGATTCCTTATTTGCTTTGTCCAAGGGCTGCTTTTGTGTAATTGGGAGTTCAGAGTTTTATAGTCATTCATAGAACACAACCTCTCTCCAAGACACAACTGCCCCTCATCTGTGAGGGGGCCCTGTGTTGGACACACAGAAAAAGCATCCATGCTCTGCCTCGTTCTCAGGTGCTCGGGGACACCATGGATGTGAGGTGACAGCTCTCTTGATACTCTGTGCAGGGCCCTTTAAGAGATTGTCAAATCCCTCTGTGGGGCTGAGCCCCAGCATTTACAAAGGTGTTCTACTCGGCAAATGCTGCGTCTCCACCACTGAGCTGTCACTGGAACTGTCTGATTGAACACTAGCAAGTGCTCTCTAGGAGGGAGGTCCTTATTGCCCATTTTCCCGGTTTCCTAAATGATCTTAATTGCTTTGGTAAAGAGGCATCCATTCTAAATCTCCGTCCCACCAGGGGTGATCTGCACAGTAAAAAGGTTTAGATTACCCCAAATGTCAGGACCCCCACAGATACAATGGGCTTCCTGCCGGGGCCCACCTGACAGGCTTCTTCTCTCTCAGACACCTGCACTGTCCAGAACCCACAGCCTCCTGGACAGACCCCGGTTTCCTGTCCTCCTATGAGGTTAAGGAGCCATAGCCACTTCCCTGTACCTTTTGATTTTCGTTTAAATTTTCAGAATCTAGAATGAACAGAACTTGTGTGTTAGGCATTTTTCACCCCATTTAAAAACCTATTAAATAGGAAATATATATAAGTGGTAGTCTCACAGATGATAACGTTCTGGATACGAAAGTTGTGGTTTTCCTTTTGGCTCAGTGGCTTCTGAAAAGTTGGAAGTCCGAAGAAAGAATGTTAGTTAGACTTTGGAGTATTTATCTCTTGGTTACTTTTCTTCAATCCGTGTTCTTCATTTCTTTTAGGCAGTCGTATTCCCAAGTGATATCCTCAGAAAACTTTGTACCCTCTCTCTATAAAAGTTGTTTATTCCTAAGTAAATGGGAAAGAACTAAGTTAAAAAGAACACTGAAAATAAAACATTTGAGTTACTTGCCCCTGCCAAGATATTCTTTGTGTGAATTTCTGGGTATGGAAAATAACTTCCCCCCTCATTTCCATCAAGCCATGCGAAAGAGTTGGGGGTAGAATAGGTTTGTCATATTTGAAAAAGGAAATGATTGACAGTGTCACTTAAATTCAAATGTCTCCTGAAAAGAAATATAAAAGGCCCTTTGAAGAAGTTACTTTGAAATCTGTCTCTCTCTCTCTTTTTCTTAACCTGGCATCCTCAACTTATTTTTCCTTGTACTTTGTTCTTTCAGACTGATAGGTGAGAGGTGAATTTGGCTCTTCTGAGTGGAGGCTCCGGGAATGCGCATCACACGTGTCAAATATTGTGCAACTCTGCCGGGCAGCCCCGCCCCGATGGGCTTGAAGCCGGCCTTCGGTGCCTCCCTGCTGGCCTCTTTCAGGTCTCGGGAGCACAGTTCCTGGAGCTGCTGGGCTGTGTAGCAATCGTGTGAAGTACACAGTGGGCCTGGGATTAGGCCGTCACTTTTATTTTCACTTGCGACAGACAGTCCACCTGCCCTGTGAGCATTTGAGCCAGGCAATTCGGGATAGACAGAAGGAAGTCACAAATGCGCCTCCTGTGAGCTTGTGAGGTGCGCCTGGTGACTACTCAGGTGATGAAAACCACTTCCAACAAGTGAACTAATATTTAATCCAAACGAGATTAAGGCATACTCCTAGCTCAGATGTTATGAAAGCTGATAGTTATCTCTCTAAATACCAACCAGAGTTTCTGGCTACTTGGTGTTCTGCAGTGTAAAGAGATGAGTCAGGCTGGCCGATAACCAGGTGAGTGCTTTCTTCCTCCTTCCGCGACACTCATTAGTCATATTTGCAGAACAGAGAAGGCATGACCCTGCATCTTCCCCGCCCATATCCCACAACAACACAGGTTTCAAAAGGAAAGTGAAGTGGTGGTTTATGAGCAGATGCATTGAGAGTTCGTCATTTTATATTCAAAGGACAGACCCTAAATAACTCCATCCTCTCATCCCCATCTTTTACTAATTTGACACCAGCTGTACTTGTCCTTTCCACAGGAAATCCTCCGTGTCTGCAGCACTAGGGAACGTGGAGCTCTTATCTGAGTTTACTTTATGTTCTCTTTGGCAATTTCCTTTCTGTACAGTTTTGGGGGCAGGAAGGTTCTCATCTCTTTCTCTTTACGACTAACTTTTTAAGCATTCTTATGACATTAAAGCATTTTACTAGTAAATTAGGCAAGATTTATGAAGACATGCAGTGACAGTGTGTTATTTTTCTTTCCTTAAAAAGCGTGGTCCCTTTGTGTGTTCAACTCTTTGAGTATGTGGGGAATAGAAAGGGTTGCATGTGATCTGATTTTAACAGAGTGTCAGCATTTTCTTTGAAAGTTAATTTTCTTGAGAATTTTCAGTGTTATTTTTTCTATCATTTGCTTGAAAACGTGACTTTGAAAGATCTTCACTCTATACTGTATCAACACAAATAAAAAAATGTTTTGTGGTCTATCTACAAAACATTTATAATACACAAAAAAAATAGGTATCTGAAGATATCAATAGAGCAGAGAAAATAATTGTTGGCTGACTTATAGAAAATTTCCCATGTGTAATTCAGTCAGGTCTTCAAAAGATAGCTCTTATTTTTTCCCTGTCTTCTTATCTTTTAAAATTTTATTATCTATGGCTTCTGGCTACTTAGAAAAAAAATTTCTCTTTATTACAGTTTATTGGCCTTGAGGTTGAGGTGCACCTGCCATAATCTCTGTGTGTGTATAGACAAAATGTGAGGTATAACCACCTGGCCCTCGCTCTACAGTCTATAAACCAATGTAAGTTTCAGCTCAATGGTATGTGAAAGAAAATTGACCCTATCATCTCTAGTCCAATATTTTTGTTATTCCTTCATAAATAATTCATGGAGTAGCTTTGGTAATTTTTATTGCTATTTTTGGAGTTGTGGATTTTGATTACATTTTTCTGATTATAATATTTATCATTTGTAACATATTTGTAAAATTCTAATGAGTTACAAGTAAAATAAAAATCCATAGATAATTGCTGTTAGAGTTTCGGTGCATTAACTTTCAGTATTTGTTTCTGGATACATATTCTACTTAATTGTTCTCACTTAATATAATTATTTTTACAGCCATTAAAATCTTTATAAAGTTGATTTCTTAATTAAAATTTTTAAATAGGAATCTTTATCCATATTTTAATGATTTCCTCAGGAAAATTCCCAGAATTAGACTTTTTTTTTGTCAAAACCTATGAACACTTGACAATTTTAAATGTACATTACCTAAGTGCTTTTAAAAAAGCTCTTTCAGATTTATGGTCTTAAGGCATCTGAAAGTATTGAGTGATCTTTTCATTAGCTTTAATATTTTGTAGCAAAATTGACTAACTTTACATCTTTAACCTCACTGATAAGGGGGGCATTTTCATGTCTATTATACATTTGCATTATTTCTTCAATCTGCTCATAGTCTTTGCAACGATGCCTTCGTAGGGTTAGGTCAAGAGGTTGTGGATGATCAACTTTTTCCAGTGACATCATGTTCATTTCAATAAGACTTTTCCTTTCTTAAATTTGTGAAAAATAAATTGGATTCTTTTTATAGTAGCAAACTTACATAAAGAGGTTTTGTCATGCGTTCTCAATCTGGTTTTAGATTACACATTAGAATAACTACTTTGTGCTTCTTTTGTCTTGCCTGTGTATTTTAGTCATAGGCATAATTATATACGTTCATAAAGCTTCAAGAGTAGCATGCTCTCTGTGCTTTTCTTGTCTGCTTTTTGACTTGCTTCCTCCCCCACCTCACGCCCAGGAGAGATCCTTGCCTCCCTTGAGCCCATCTGTCAGGTCATCTGTCTGAGGACTTGCCCTCTCAGAATCATCCAGAACAAACAATCCATGGCTAAAGAAAAGCTGATGAGCGTTTATGCATGAAAGGCAGACGTATCTGTCTTAGCACTCCCTGTGTGTAGTCAGAGGCAGGAAGCCCTTGGCCAAGGTGTGATTTCAGAAACCACACGCAGAAGCCTATTCTGACCTCTAGCTCCAGCACCAATGCTTCTTTCAGTGAGACCCCTCCCGCTTTGTCCTTTCAGCCAGAGGTTTCTTCCAATGCTATGTTGACTGGTGGAATTTTTAAAAGACCTTTCTTTTAAAGTCAGGTGATTCCCTGCTCCCCCATTAAATCTCACTTCCCTTCGTAGCTTAGTCTCCATGCCTGTGGTGGTCATGGATTAAGTACATTACCGGCAACCAGGCCGCGGTTAGTGTCTGGTTAGTGTTTTCCATTACTCTCTCTTCCCTTGTGTTCAGAGAAGCAGGGAATCCCTTGTGGGTACAGAGCCGGGAATAGCCCTTCACATTCCACTCCCCTGGCAAATGGTGCAGCTCTTCTTAACACCATAAATTAAATTAGCACATGTGGCCTTAAAACAGTCCAGGCAT